>NC_000082.6:37324074-38070324 GCF_000001635.26 Mus musculus
AGCCAGAGGGGGCAAACCAGTCAACAGTATTCCTCCAGGGTTTCTGCTGCAAGGAACTGCACTGCTGGAGTTCCTGTCCTGGATTCTCTCAGTAACAGACTGCAACCTGTCAGATGAAATAACACAATTCCTCCCCAAGTTGCTTTTTTGTCATTTAGCACAGCAGCTGAAAGCAAACTAAGACAGCATCATTGTAACTATTAAAGGGTTTTTTTTTTTAATTTCCTTCAGTAAAATAGAATTTAAATTTTTTGTTTCTACTATTCACATAAATATCATATAACTGCACAAAGAAACCAATACCAAACTCAGTTTCATTAATCAAATATACATGTAAGGTTATACTTTTGTTTTTTTATATCTAAAAATTATGTATGATTCCTTAAAATTATGTATTTTATAATTTGACCTGCTGATTATAGTCTAAAAAGCTTTACCTGTGATGTAAAATATCACCCACAATAAAATATTTCTTCACCTTGAATTAAGTATAACTATATAAATAATACTAGAGGCCGGGCATGGTAGCGCACGCCTTTAATCCCAGCACTTGGGAGGCAGAGGCAGGATAATTTCTGAGTTCAAAGCCAGCCTGCTCTACAAAGTGAGTTCCAGGACAGCCAGGGCTACACAGAAAAACCCTGTCTCGAAAAAAAAAAAAACTAAAATGATTTCATCCTATTCCACTAATTTCAAATTAATTCTATCTCAAATACAATACCATGCATTCTACCTTTGTATGTAGGAGAAAATAAATGTACATATTACTAAGTACCACATATAACTAACATACACTATTTCACTGATATTTAAAGATCATCTTAAATATGGCAGAACTTTTACCCAACTGAAATGTCAACTGAAACTACCCTAAAGTCCTATGTGTTCTCTAATAGTTATCCGGAAGAAGTATGGTAGTCTTAAGATACCTAAAATGTTTTATATATATTTTCCAAATAAGTTAGTTACAAGTAATCTTTTATAATTTCACAGTTTACAACATTGTCCCCCATTCTCATTTATATTCTACATGAAAAAGTTTTTTAAAACTCTCAACTTTACTTCTTATCCAGAAATTAGGAGAAAGAAGACTCTAAATGTGTTTCTGAAAGAATTCCTAAACCAAAACACACTGTCCCTGTCTTAATTAGGGTTGCTATCGCTATGGTGAAACACCATGACCGAAAAAATTTGTGGAGAAAAGGATGTATTTGGCTTACGTTTCTGCAGCATTGTTCATCATCAAAGGAAGTTAGGACAGGAAGTCAAACAGAGCGGGATCCTGGAGGCAGGAGCTGATGCAGAGGCCATGGAGGGGTATGGCTTCCTGGCTTGCTTCCTATGGGTTGTTCAGGCTGCTTTCTTACATAACTCAGAACTTCCAGCCAAGGGAAGACCCCCACCCACAATAGCCCACGCCTTTCTCCAACACTAATTAAGAAAATGCCTTACAGTTGGATCTTATGGAGGCATTTTCCCAATTGAGCTTCCCTCCTTTCAAATAATTCTAGCTTGTGTAGAGTTGACATAAGACTAGCCAACACAACTGACCTCTTATCAACTTGACACACAAACACATCATTATTAAGCCACAATCCTTCCTTTCTTATTTGTCCCCCAAGCTCTCACATTAAAAATGTAAACATTAAAAGTTCCATGGCCTCTACAAAATCAAACATTAAAATTTCAGTCCCATTAAAATCCAAAGTCTTTTAAAATTCAAGGTCTGTCAACTGTGGGCTCCAATAAAATTAAAAAAAAATAATAATTAAATACTTTCTCACTTCAAGAGGGAAGAACCAGGGCACAATCACAATCAAATCAAAGCAAAGCCAAACTCCGACTCTCCAATATCTGGGATCCACTCACAATCTTCTGAACTCCTCCAGAGGGTTTGGGTCACTTCCCCAGCTCCACCCTCTGTAGCACACAGCTTATCTTCTAGGTTCTGTCTGGCCCTGCTCCACTGTTGCTACTGTTCTTGGTAATGGCATCCATACTACTGGCATCTCTAAAATGCTGGGCTCTCCTGCTGAAACTAGGCTGCACTTTCACCAATAGCTTCTCATAGGCTCTCTTCATGGTATCAAGCCTCAGCTTTTCTACATGACCCCTTCAGCCCTGGGCCTTCAACTGCCACTAAGGCTGCACCTTCACCAATGGCCTTCCATGGCCTCTCACAGTGCCCAACCTCAGCTGCTCTCCATGACCCCTTCCTGACTTCAAAATCAGTACCACCTGGGTGACTCTTACACTACCAAGTTAGGCTGCCAGCATGAGGTACACCCTTGGATGCCTCTGGAACACAGCTTCTTTGTGCTCTCAGGAAACATTTTCCAGATTTGACCTCAGTGATGTTGGTCTCTTCTTAATCCCACTTAACCACTCAGATCCAGCTAACCAGCATCAACTGTCGCAGTCACAAAAAGGTTTCACTTCAGTGGTACTGGTCTCTATTATTCAGCCCCAGCTTACCAGTTTGACAGAATCTTAATTCAAAATAGCAAACAGCTGAAAGGAGTCTTTAAACTTTCCTCTGAAACTTCACAAGCCAGGCCTCCATCTTCTGCACTGCTCCCAATACTCTTATCTTCGAAGCTCCTACAGAGCAGCTCACTGAGCTCTCAACACTCAATGGCTTTTCTAGCCCAAAGTTCCTAAAGTCCTTCCACAATTCTCCCTAAAACATGATCACAGCCACATCCCACTATGCTAGCACAAACGTGTCTTAGAGTTACTGTTGCTGTGATGAAACACCAGGACCAAAGGAAATAAGAGAGGAAAGGGTTTATTTGGTTTACACTTCCACAATACTGCTTATCATTGAAGGAAGTCAGGACAGGAACACAAACAGATCAGGATTCTAGAGGCAGGAGCTGATGCAGAGGTCATGGAGGCATGCTGCTTACTGGCTTGCTTCCCATGGCTTGCTCAGTCGGCTTTCTTATAGAACCCAGGGCTACCAATCCAGAAATGACCCCACCCACAGTGACCTGACCCTTCCTCATCAAACACTAATTTAAAAATTGCCTTATAGCTGTATCTTATGGAGGCATTTTCTCAGTTGAGATTTCTTTCTCTCAGATAACTCTCCTTGTGCCAAGTTGACATAAAACCAGCCAGCATAGGACCCCATGATATCTCTCTTTGTATTATATATTTAGTATTTGGGTCTCACAGAATAGTATCTTTATAGTAATAAATTATAGTTAGAATATTTTCATTAAAATTTATATAATCTTAATATATATAAACACTTATATCAGAGGGTATATATTAATATATTCTTTAACATGAACTCATATCAATTTTTTACACCATGAAGTAAGATTTACCTTATATTGGCTTTGAGGATTTTTATACTTCTTTGGATGAGTTATTTATAAATGCTTTCTGCATTTCTACAATTATTGATATTTCTTGAAAGCATTTAATGAACTACAGCTTTTTAATTCAGTACATAATAATGATCTCCTCTCTGAAAGAGGTCGACATTCACTTGGGAAAGGGTAAAAATAGAAAGATAAAGTTATTATTATGAAACTGGCAAAACATAATCTACAATAGATACTTTTTTACAACACAAAAATATACCAAGTACAACAGAATTAAGATATAATCATATAAACTGAATATTTCTGTATGACATCTGATTAATCTACAAAGGGACTCTGTATTATTAAGTCTATGATAAGACTAAAATGTTAACAACATCAGTAGACCACTAAGCATATGAATAAAAGTAAGCTCATAAGCAGAGTGCCTATGCTTCATTTATAAAAGCAAAGTGAACTTTCCATCAATGCTACTTCCAAAGATCTTCAGAAAAAAAAAAAAGTAAACCTGTAAATAAGATGATGTCCATTTCTGATCATGGGATCAGAAACTGGGAGATATGGAGGATAGTCCAGAAATTATTGTGATGTGCATCAGGGAGAGTAGCTAATAAAAAAGCAAGGTGAACAAAATGAAGAGACTGAAGCTTGTCTTTATTTCCTTAATTATAGAACCTCATATATCACAAAAGCAAATTTAGGGCCTCAAAGATAATACTGAGAAACAAACTAAGAGCAAACCACACAGAAGCAAATCATGTATATTAGAATATATCTGTAGAAGTCAGAAGGCTGCAATCCCTCAGCTAGTAACTGGAGGAGAGTAGGATAACAGAGAGGTGGGAGCTTTAGACATAATGGCTGGTCGCCACACTGATGTTTTCTATTTCCCTCCTGTCATGTCTGTGACACCCCGCATCAAGGTTGCCCACAATGAGAAATACATTTGATTTGTCAGTCAGGATATCATAGCTCCCTGAAAAAGTTTGATTCAAATAAAGTCAGCCTTTGCCAGAAGCATCATTACTCGTTGTACTGACTGACTCATTTAAGATAAGAGAGCTGTGCACAACAGCAGGAGCCACTCAAAAAATTTGACTGAAGATGACTCTAAGATGCCTCCAACTAAGAACTACGAATTTCCTTAGCTTTATAAATGCATACTCTGTTTCTAAAATTTAGGAAGCTAATTTCTACAATATCTATGGACACATAAATAAAATATATACATAAACCAAGAAGTGCATATGAAAATAAAAGATAAATGCATTTATACAGATAAACAATGTATAGATTTATACAGATACAAGCCTACTGGTAAATAAAAAGATACTTTCAACGAAGATACAAGCAAAATATTTAAATTGGTGGGAAGAGAGTAGGTAGAAAGCTTAATGGTTTAGAAAATATTAAATAAATTTTAAAATTATAATAGAGTCACAATAAGAGGATGTTCTGATATGCAAATATTTTCTCTTATTAAGTTTAATATTTCCTATATTAAATGTAATATTTTCTATATTAACATTTAAATCTAAGTTTAAATTTAAATTTTAATATAGGAAATAAAAATGTGAATGTCAGTAATAATATATACAAATGCATTGTTACACATCTAAAATCATAATATCAAAAAGAATTATATCAAGTACAGGTTGAAGATCCATAATCCAAATATACAAAATCCCAGATGTTCCAAAAGTTAACCTTTTCCACAAAGAGAAAATTTCATACCTGATCTACTGTGATTACATTCAAAATGTAAAAGCATTGAAAAAATGTACAAAATTACCATCAGACTACGTGTATAAGGTACACACGTAATATAAAAGAGTTTAATGTTTAGACCTGGGTTCCTTCTCCAATGTATCTCAATATATATTCATGTATTCAATAATTAAAAATCAAAGATACAGCCAGGTATGGTGGCACACGCCTTTAATCCCAGCACTCTCCAGAGGCAGAGGCAGGAGGATTTCTGAGTCCGAGGCCAGCCTGGTCTACAAAGTGAATTCCAGGACAGTCAGGGCTATACAGAGAAACCCAGTCTCAAAAAAACAAAAAAAAAAAAAAAAACAAAAAAAAAAAACAAAAAAACAAAACAAAACAAAAAAACCCAAAAATTAAAAAATTAAAAAAAAAAGATACATAAACATTTTAAACCCAACCATTTTGGATACTCAAACCTGTAATCGTCTGTGAGTGTGACTGTATATTTTGTGTTTTAAGTAATCAAAAATATGTATGTATGGTTGAAATAGAAAAGGAAGGAAGGAAGGAAGGAAGGAAGGAAGGAAGGAAGGAAGGAAGGAAGGAAGGAAAAGGAGAGGGGAGGGGAGAGGAGGGGAGGGGAGGGGAGGGGAGGGGAGGGGAGGGGAGGGGAGGGGAGGGGAGGGGAGGGAAGGGAAGGGAAGGGAAGGGAAGGGAAGGGAAGGGAAGGGAAGGGAAGGGAAGGGAAAAACTTACCTCATTGATGAGGAATTGGAGCTGCAAGACAGCCGCACCACTTTCATGTTGGCAGTAACAGTCAACACCAGGCCTCCCAAGTCTAACACAATAAAAGTCAAGGATTCTAACATTTGAGTTAGCACAAATATCAAAAAGTGAAGGAGAATCTGACTTATTTAGCAACTAATGTTTTGACTCTTCATTGTCCTTATTTTTCAGAGTTGAAATATTTTGCTTTACACAAACTTAATTGCACAGTATAAATGAGTGATATTCTAACAATTAGAAGAATTATAGTAAAACATGAGAAGAAGGGAGGTTCCTTCCCATCAAAGAACACAAGAATTGAGAATGAGACACATCTCATTTCTTTTCATATTTATCTGATTAAACATTTGTTTCCCCAGAGTAGGTTCAAGCAATTGAAAGATTTTACTGCAATAAATGAAATCATTAAAAAGTTAACATATTAGTTGGCCATAGTGTTACATGCCTTTAACTCCAACACTTGAGGAGCAAAGGTAGGAGGATCTCTGTGAGTTACAGGACATCCTGATCTCTATAGTGAGTTCCAGAACAGCCAGGACTACATAATGTCACCAAATGAAACCATTTAATATACTCAAGTATGTTAGCAATTTTGTTATGTACAAAGCCCTTCTAACAATATTTTAGAATCAATAGAATATAAAGAAATATATAAACATGTAATGTATAAAATAGTTTCTGCATTAAAAATAAGATTTCAAAGATAGATATTAAGAAATAGTAGCAATATATTTTTCAGTTTGCACTTAAAAAGTTAACCTATAAGTCAGAAACAGAACAAAAGAGAAAAGAAAGGTAAATGGTAGAAGATTATAAGAAGGGAAGAAAATCAAACATCACAGAACAAATGTATCAATGTATTCCTTACGAAGTGACATGTTTCTATATATGGTTATTATTTGTTTTTCTTAAATATAAAGGCATTGCATGCTAAGGTAACTATTTCCTGACATAGTGAAGAAACAGGGGGCAGATTTATCCTTCCACCCAAGCAGTTAAACAATATAAGCAACATTGATGTAACTACATTCATGCACACAGCAGCATTCAAACACTGCATATCAAATGAGGAATATGGTGGTTCCTGAAAAGGGAAAGGTTTATATAAAGAAAGTTAATCTAAGTCAGAAAGGGAACAAAAGACAAAAGTAAGAAAGAATGGAAGATTGTAGGGAAGATGTACGCTTATGACTGTTCCAGAGTACTCTATAGAGAATGTCCAGGCCACAATTTAGGGCTATTAAATCTAGCAGGTTCCCTTTGTGTAAAAGACAGAATAAAATGAAGGGTGTATGTGTGTGGTGGTGGTGGTGGGGTGCTTGGCTAAGAACAAATAGAATTAACAAGGCCAAAAAGCAAGAAAAAAAAAATGACACATGCTGGAATATTTCAGAGATCTGCTGGAAAGCAAATGTAAGTAGAGCAAAATGTAAAACAGGGACAAGATTTATAGAAACTATTTGAAAGTGAAAGGGGAAAAAAACCAATAAAGAAATAACATTCGTCTTGAAAAACAAACCAGACCAAACAAACAACATCGCCAAAAATGATAATTCCTTCTTGAAGAATAAAGCAAGAAAGAACAAAACAAACAAACAAAAAAGAGCAAGTTAAGTGAGACCAGAAAATTTTCATGTTCCCACCATCCAAGAGAGAAACCCCAAAATTCACAGACTAGTCATGCAAAACACTAAGAAAAACATTCCCTAGTAGTGAGGAAAACTCATCTCTTAAATAAAGGTGGTTCTAGTATTTCCTTTAAAAGAGGGCTAAATAGGTAAATTGGTTAATAATATGTCTACCAATGAAATCAAATAGCATCAGTTTTTAAAATTATTTCTTGTTGAGATTATAATATACTTATATCATATTCCCCTTCTCTTTCCTCCAAGGACAATAAGAATGGACCAGGGAAGGGGGATGTTGCAGAGCCCAAGAGGCCTGAGCCCTACACAAAGAATTACAGGCAACTAAGTAATGCTGAGAGGAGGTAAAAACAGCTTTTGAAACTTATAATCAAATAGCAAAGGAGTAGAAAACAGATCTAGTAAGAGAACTAGAAAACAATCTGCAAGACCCTAGACTTCATTCAACCACACCAATTCCACATTATAAACAAGGTATTTATACTCCAATTAAAGTGCAATAAATGTCAGATCAGAGATAAAAAGCAATAGTCCAAATGTACAATGCCTATAGTAATTCTTTTTTAAAAATATAAAAATGAGCCAGATTCCATGGCTCTAGCCTGTAACCTCAGCACTTGAAAAGATGAGACAAAAGAATTGCTGCACTCTGAGGTCAGCTTATGTTTTTGTTTATAAGAGTTGTGGTCATGGGATCTATTCACAGCAATAAAGCCCTTAACTTGGTACAAGGAGTTGGGGTATTGCTGTGGTAGGCCTGACCATACTTTTGTTTGGAGGAATGTGGGCTTTGGAACTTCAGAACTTCAGATTTGAAAAGTAGTTGAAGGCATCAAATGGGACAAAATGGACTATACACTAGTAAGAGCATGCAAGCCATGGTGCTGAGGGTGATTTGAACTGTGGGGCCTGGCACAGGATGTTCTAGAGGGAAAGAATGTTTGTATGTGACCATTCTGGTAATACTTTAGCTAGGAATGTGGCTGCGTTTTGCCCTTGTCTGAATAATCTGCCTGAAGAAATCTCAGAACAGCCTAGTATTGACTCTGTTGTGTCGTTATTCATGTTCACTTTTATTCAGATCTATAATGAAAAGGAAAAAGCTGAGCAAGGAAAAATATAAAATGTACAGTTTGAGGAGAAACAGGACACCAGGAAATAGAATGGAGCTAAGTCAGTCCAAGGAGATAAACAGATTAAAGAAAAGCCTGATGTTAAATGAAATAAAGGGAGTGTTGACCTCACGGCAAGATCTCACCCAGCTAGCTAGTCTTCCAACTTGTGAAAAGGACTTAAAGAGAAGCTTATGGTCAGGGGTGGTGGTACATAACTTTAATCCTAGCACTCTGGAGGCAGAGGCATGTAAGTTTCTGATTTCAAGGACAGCCTGGTCTACAGATTGAGTTTTAGGACAGCCAAACATTGCATAGCATAGGCAGTGAAAGAAACCAACGAAAACAGAAAGATGGTGAAAATATATTTGAAAGAGGCCATGTTTCAGCCCCAACAAGCAGCAGAAATCAGACACGTGGCTTTGGCTTTAGAGTCAAAAATACAAAAAAAGGGGTTACAAATTCTCTCTCCATGACTAAGGAAAGCCACCGAGGCCAGGCATATGCTAAGGACGTCCCTGCATGTAGCCCAGAGAGGCCATTGTGTGAAGCTGTGAAGGTGAAGCCTGATGGCCTTGGAGACCCCAAGATGTTGGAGATACCAGTTGTGGGATACCTGCCAAGGATAGCTGCTAACAGGAAGTGTGTTGCAGTCAACAAAGCTGAAAGGAGTTGAAAACTTTTGAAGTTGGATTAAATGCATTTTGCATTATGATATGGCTACAAGTTTAGAGGGGCCAGGGTATGGAATGTAGTGGTTTGAATGAAATGGTCACCATAGACTTAGGGAATGACATTATTGGAGGTGTGGCCTTGTTGGAATAGGTATGGCCTTTTTGGAGGGAGTGTGTCACAAGGAGTAAGGTTTGAGATTTCAGAAGCTCAAGCCAAGCCCAATGTCAGTCTCTCTTCCTGATATCTGCCAATCCAGATGTAGAATTCTCAGCTATTTCTCCAGCACCCTGTCTGCCTGCATACACACATGCTTGTTGCCATAACAATAATGGACTAAATTTCTAAACCTGTAAACCAGTCCCAATTAAATGTTTTCCTTTATAAGAGTTGCTGTGGTCATGGCATCTATTAATGATAAAACCCTAAGACACTTCATAAAAGTACATCAAAATTTAAAAGATGACTTTACTATATGATAAGCTTTAAAATTTAAATAAAAAATTGGAAGTTGAAGGCATGGCATAGCAAGTAAGAAAACTGATTGCTACTCCAGAAGACCCAGGTACAATTCCTAGAACCAACATGGTGGTTCACAATCATCCCTAACTCCAGTTTCAGAGGTTCAACACCACCTTCTGGCATCCCTGGGTATCAGTCATGTACATGGTACACATACACACATGTAAGCAAAACACCCATACACCATACACATAAAATAAAAAAATAAAAAGTAAATAAATATGAAGTAAAAAATTAAATATGTTATATAGCATAAGTGATAATTCTTAAAAGAATAATCATTAAAATGTAAGTCAATTTTTCACATTATAAAATCTATTTTTATTTTTCAAAGGCAGAGATTGTCAAACTGTACAACAAACTAACAAATACATACTTTATGCTTCCTATAATAAACAAAATTTAAAATATAGTAAGCTAAAAATAGATTATATATTTTCAAAGATATACTATACTAAGACAAACCAAAAGAGAGTTTGAGTGTCTACGTCCACTGGGCAAAGTAAATTTCAGATCAAAAAATATTACTATGGATATAAAATCATTTACTAATATTAAAATTTTAAATTTGTCAAGAACATTTACTTCTAAATGTTTACATATCTAATGACAGTGCTGAAAATTTCATAAAGCAAAAATTGACAGAACTATAAATATAAATAGATCAATCTACAGTTGTAATGGGAGATTGTAATGCCACTGTCTTAATAATGAGGAAGTAGATAGAAGGTCAGTACAAATACAGAAGATTTGAACAATATCATAAATCAGTTCGACCTAACTGACATTTATAGAACAATCTACTCAATAACTGCAAACACATCTAACATTTGTCAATAGGAAAATATACAGGGCTATAAAAAAAAGCTTCAATTAATGTAGAAATAACCCAGGTTATACAAAATATATTCTCTTACCATAACAGAATTTAAACTACGACTCAATAATATAAAGGTTACTGGGAAAATATATGATACTTGAAGGCTAAATAATATAAATAATCCAAACATTAAGAAAATAAATCAAGCATAATTTTAAAAATATTTTTCCATTAATTAATTTGTTTATTCAGGTTTTAAAATTTTTTAAACTGAATGGAATAAAAATACAATTAATACAAATAATAAATAGAAAACATTTGTATGGACCCTTGCAGTTCTGCCAAAATACAGTTGCTCCATTCCTCTTAATCCCTACTTCCATGAAACAAAAATATTCGAGAGGTAGCTGTATAAACAAGCTTAGAGAAACTCTATAATGTAGAAAGAATGGTCATCTTAGGAAAGAGATAGCAAAGAGTTCTTGTGCTTCTTATTGCCTCTCAAATCACAGACAGGGCACTCTAGAGGCCTCCAAAATGAAAAGCAGTGGAGCCTAGTCTCAATGGCTACATGTAAAAGCACTTCCAAATCTAAGGCTCAGGGGATATTGAAGAAGAGGTGGTAGAAAGATTGTAAGAGTCCAGGGATTTGAATATTTTTTGGGTAATTGGATTTGCTGTGAGATTGTGTTTCCTAGTAATGTTAGAAGTGATTCTTCCCATAAAGGCTCACCAACATGACTGCTCGGATATGACTGAACAAGGATGACAGCAATGAACATGCCAAACTGACCAGAAAAGGAATCCCAGGAAGGCTCAACCGTACACAAATAACTACAGACAACTGAGCAAAGCTGGGAGTGAGAGAGGTGGTTCTCTCCAAGGAAGAGCATAACAATTAGTTGTCTAGAGCCAAACTGTCAGCCCTGAAAACATACATATAAATAGCATTACATGGTTTAAACAGGTTAGATTTAGGAATATATAACATATATATATATATATATGTATATATATATATATGTGTGTGTGTATATATATATATATATATATATATATATACACATATATGTATGTAATAATAATTAGTTAAAAAAAATAAAGACCATGAATTTGAAGAAGAATGGAGAAATGTATATGGGAGGGCTTGCTGATCCACCTAATGCATAAACCTTAATGTAGAGTTTTACACACACATACACACACACACACACACATATATATATATATATATATATATATATATATATATATATATACACACACACAGTTAACCTGACACCTTCAAAGAAACACAATTGATGCTCTAGACTTCAAAGTAAAGGATAAGAGTGTATTATCCAAGGAAGAATTTAAAGGAATGTCTATAAAGAAAATGAGTTAAATTCAAGAGAACAAAGACAGATGATACAACAAAGCAGGTGAACAATTCATGACGTGAGTGAGAAGTGCAGCAAAGATATAAAGGTTTTGAAAAATAAATCTCAGACAGACATTTCAGAAATTAACTCAGCAAGTCAAATTCAAAGATACAGGTAAAATTCTCAATAACAGACTAGATCAAGCATAACAAAGAATATCCAAACCTGAAGACAAGACTCTAGAATTATCCCAGTCAATGAAACAGGAAGTAATGAAAAAGATCGAAGATAGCCTTTGAAATTTTTGAGATTTCAAACAAACATACTTTTGAGTTTGGGGAGTACATGAAAGGAAAGGCACAGAAAACCTATTTTGATAGCTAGTTCATCATCATTTTTACTGGATTAGAATCATCTTGGAAACACACCTCCAAGTGAGGCTAAACAGGTCTTTCCAGAAAGGTTTTAATTTCAAAGAAAAAAACCCACAACAACAACAACAGTGATATGGGGTTGGAACAAAAACAGACACATAGACCAATGGAATAAAATCAAAGACCTGAACATGGGCACATGTAACTTCAGCCACTTAATATTCAACAAAGATGCCAAAACTGTACACTAGAGAAAGGAAGTACTTTCAGCAAACGGTGCTGGGAAATGTTGATATTCACATGCAAAAGAATGAAGATAGATCCATAGCCATGACCTTGCAAAGAGGAAAAAAAGAACAAACAAAAACTAACTCCAAATGAATCAAATACCTAAATGTGAAGCTTGAACCTGTTAGAAGAAAACATAGGCAGTACCATATGTAATACAGATGTAGGAAATTATTTTCTCAACAGAACTCCATCTGCCCAAGAATTCAGGTCAACAATTGACAAGGGAAACTTCATAAAAATAAAAGGCTTCGTACAGCTAAAGAAACAACAATTCAGTGAAGAGGAAGCCTACAGAATGGAAGAGAATCATCACCAGTGATACATCTGAAAGGGCATTAATATCCAGAATATGTAAAGAACTAAAGAAAACAAACAAAAAAAATTACCCATTCCAAAAAAGGGGGGGCTGGGAAGTGAACAGAGTTCTCAAAAGAAGAAAAACATGTAAGAAATATTTCAAATAATGTTCTTTATTCTTAACAATAAGGGATTCTGGGAAGGAAAAAAATATAGTGTCTTGTTAAAGATTATCCCATCTGTCTCTTTAGCATGACCTAAGGTAAACCCACTTTCCAGGAGTAGTCCATTAGCCAAACTGACTGAACCAGCCTGACTGGAATGCTAGGTCTCCACCCAGGCCAGCAAAAATTTTCTATTCTAACAAAAGCTTTTCCTTCAAAGTTTGGAATAACTGAAAAGCTGCCAACTTTCATAATATCTGTTCTACACGACACTGTAGCCAGAACTATCATGTGAAAAAATAAAATAGACCTCTGGGCTTGATGGTTAGTTAGAGGCTTCAACAAAGAAACTTTGTGAAATCGAAGAATGTAACGGAAAATAATAGTTTCCAAAAAACAACAAACAAAAAAAACCAAACAAAACCAAAGGAACTTACAAGGTCAAGAAAGACAAGTAAGATCCCCATAGGCAGCAGGTGAGAAAAGATCAAATCAGTGAGGCTGGCTAAAGCACAGAGGAAATCAGGCAGCAGGCAGCAGGCAGCAGGCAGCAAGGGCTTTTCACACACAGAGGCTCTGCCAGCCTGCCCAGTGGAACCTGCTAGGAAGTGGTTTTGCTCAAACACACTGATTTAAAAAACCAAAAAGCAGAAGCAGAATACAGAATGGCTGAGATGAGGAAGAGGGAATCACCAAACAACATCTTACAACCTTTTCTCTCCCACTCTCTTGTACTAGGAACAACAACAAAACAAAACAAAACAAAAACAAAACAAAACAAAACAAAACAAAACAAAACATGGTGGCTGAATGGAAGAGCTCACACTGGCCCCTCCTCCACAGAGCATGTAGCCAAAGACTAGCTAAGCATGAGAACACCAAGGAATGATCCAACAGCTCATCTGAAAGAAAATAAAGGCTGTGAGTGATAGATATAAGTTTCGACAACATGCCAATGGTATAGATAGTCAGAATGACTTAGTTAAAATGTTTGCTATGGGATACACCAAAAAAGTAAGTAAAGAATAAATGTGATTTTTTTTTATGTAACTTGTTAAGCAACAAATTCTGGCAAGAGCATCTTTTGTGTGATTCTGTATCCTTGGAACCAGGAGCACAATTTTACTTAGTATGCCAAATTCACCTGTGACTCTGAGCATCTTCCTTAATTTTCCTGCCCCTCATAGCCATCTGTCCCTGGTTTCTGTCACCACTGAGTAAAAATGTGCTACAACTCAGTCCAGAGAGTAAAGAGCCAGTTTCAGCTCAAGCCAAGTGAAAGTCAGAAGAGAGCAGGAGCTAGAGCTAGAGTCAGAACCAGAGCTGCAAGCATAACCGATCCAAGCAGGAGCCAGAGCTAGAACCAGGCTCAGGGCTGGAGTCTGATCCATAATAGTCCTCAGAAATACAGAATACAGGAATGGGACTGCCCATCACAAAGCAAGACCCAACAGCAAGACAAGTTTTTAGGAGCCAGAGAAGGAACAAGAAAAATGTCAGATGCAAACCAGCAATCAGTTTGCATATCCTGTGTCTGTAGACCCAGCTCACCCTACACCTATGTATTCCTTTAATAGCCAACATCAGTTTAGCAGATCTGCTCAGCACTGCTCCTTTTTTGCCCCATATTCCTATCTCTCTCTTTCTAAAAGTACTTTCTAGTTTTTCTTTTAATTTTCCCTTACTGCTTCTGTTGTTATTATTATTATTGTTGTTGTTATTATTATTACTACTACTACTATTATTATTATTATTATCTCTAGTAAAGAACACTGCCCAGATTTGTAAGTTTCTGTGCTTAAAGCTGCTGAAAGATGGCTTAAAGTTATTTGACATATCTTTACTTCTCTCTTTCCAGTCTATCTTTAGCCAAACTCCATCACTTCCCACACCACCACATACAATCTTTGTGGCTCCTAAAGTTCCACTTTCTAGTTATTTCCTATCCTGGATAGTCTTATGTCAATTTGACATATGCTAGAGTTATCTGAAAGGAAGGAACCTTACTGGAAAAAAAAATGCTTCTCTAAGAACCAGCTGTAAGGCATTTTCTTAATTAGTGACTGGTGTGGGAGGGTCCAGCCCATGGTGAGCAGTCCCATACCTGAGCTGGTCGTCCTGAGTTCTATAAGAAAGCAGGCTGAACAAGCTATGATGAGCAACTCAATAAGCAGCACCCCTCTGTTGCCTCTGTATCAGCTCCTGCCTCTTGGTTCCTGCCCTGTTTGAGTTTCTCCCCTGACTTCCTTCAATGATGAATAGTGATATGGAAGTGTAAGACAAATAAACCCTTTCTTTCCCAGCTTGCTTGTGGTCATGGTATTTCATCAAAGCAATAGTGACCTAACTAAGGCATCCCTCTACTTTCTATCATCTGAGTGCTCACATCTATGTCGTATTGTGTTTTTACACACCTCATATCCACAATAATTAATATACAAGAACATTCATATGGTATTCTCAGTGTCCCTTTACTCCCTAAAATGGTTGGTGTTCATGGGGTGAATGTTTGTACTTGACTCTATCTTCATAGTGGGTCTATCCCACTACACAGGGACTATTATTGCAAATAGCATTATTCTCCTAGGAGAAAGCTAGGAATGAAGCCTGGTACCCTGAACACCAGTCCAACAGAAGAAAATGATTCTTCAGCCCTGCTACAATATAGTACCTCTGAAATATTTCAAACACTTCCATGAAAGAAAAAAAGTGAGTTAAAATAAGTAAATAAATTCATTTAACAATCTAATTCTAGATTTACACATGTAAATGTAAAAGCAAAGGTAACATGAAAAGATAAGGTAACATGTATCCCCCCCCCACCCCCCAAAAAAATCAATCCCGGGGCAATGGATTCTCCTGAGAGTTACTTAGACAAAGTTCTAGATGATGAACTCAAAATGATTATAAATATGCTCAAAGAAATGAAGAAACAAATACATTCCTGGAAGAAATCCAAGACTGTGCTCACAGCTCAATGGAATAAAAATAAAAAGTCAATGTACGATATAAAAATGGAATTCAATAAAGAAATAATGCTGAAATAATTGTTCAAAGTATTGAAAATAAGAGACTGTTGCCCCAAACAGGCGAGCTATTTCACCCCACTAGACCCAGGGAATACTGTAAAAGAACAGCCAGGAAGACTGGAGGAGGAGGAGGAGGATGGTAAGATATATGCTAAGGAAACACTGTCTGCTGGATACAGCATGATCTTTGCAGTCAGGGCATACAGTTGCTGTGGTCTTACACAAGCCTGGGCATTTCAATGTTCCATCATGAATGCGGAGGAACTCTTGAGGCTTCCCTTCTATCTGAAGAGCTACTGACAGTTGATGTGACCAGCTGGCTTCATGCTCCAGCAGCTAGGCTTTCCCCCTTCATGATGGACTCAAGATAAAACTTTTCTTCCTTAAGTTGTCTACTCAGGGGATTAGATCACAGCAACAGAAACAAAACTCAACCAGGTGTCACAATTAAGTAGGCACCCTGAGGAATCCTTATAGTGAAAGAAATGCCCTGTTTACAGAGTTTATCCTGATTGTGATATGATATTTTTACACATTATTCGTGTTTTATTATGCTATTGATTTGGGAAGGTGCTGGTTAAACAGGTTTTTGTTTGTTTGTTACTTTTTAACCTCCCGCCACTTCTCCAAGTTCCATCCCCTTTTCCTACCCACCCAACTTTGTGGGCTCTTCTTTTAACCCATCAAATACAGATGGTACTACCAGTTGCTTTTGGATGCATAGCCTTCCCCTGGAATGTGCCCAACCCACCAGGGGTGACACCCTTAAAGAAAACTGACTCTGCTTCTTTCATCAGCTATCCACTGCTTAGCAAGAGGTGGGAATTTGAGCTTACCTCTTCTCTTTATCCTGAGATTTTTGTCTGGATTGACTGTGCCCAGGTCTTGTGCATTCTGTCTCAACTACTCTGAATTCATTTGTACAACTGCCCTGCTATGTCTAGAAAATGCTGTTTCCTTGGAGGCATCTAATTCCTTCAACTCTTAGTATTTCTACCCCCTTTTCCAAAATGATTCCTGAGCTGTAGGAGGAAGGGACATAATATGGATGTCCCATTTGGGGCTGGGGATTCTGTAGTTTCCTATTCTCTGCATATTGACAAGTCTCCCAGGAGTGCTGACTCACCTGTGAGCACAGGTAAGACCACCACATCTGTTCCAAGGGACCCACCCAGAGCCCTCAAGATACAGGAACGGAGGAGCAGGCTGGGACAGGATCTTTCTGGTTTCCATCTGCACCTGGAGTTGAGCCTGTGCCATAGATCTTCATACCAAAATCCCACCTGGAGAGAGCTAGTTACCCAAGAATGCTGACACAGCTGAGAGCACAGGTGAGACCACCACTTCTGCTCAAATTCCTGGCCCAAGAGGGACCCACCCAGATCTATCATGACACAAGAACTAAGGAACAGCCAAGAACAAGATCCTTCTGGTTTCTGTCTGTGCCCCAGAGTTGACCCTGTGCCACAGCTTTCCATACACAAATTCCTCCTGGAGAGAACTGGTCTCCCAGAAGTGCTGACACACAGGCTTGCAGGAGGGACAAGCCACAGTCAAAGACAGCAAGACCAGCTAAAACCAGAGATAACCAGATGGCAAGAGGCAAGGGCAAGAACATAAGAAGCAGAAACCAAGGCTACTTGACATCATCAGAAACCAGTTCTTCCACCACAGCAAGCCCTAGATACTCCAACACACTAGAAAAGTAAGACTCTTATTTAAAATCACATCTCATGATGACGATAGAGGACTTTAAGAAGGACATAAATAACTCCCTTAAAGAAATACAGGAGAACACAGGTAAACAGGTAGAAGCCCTTAAAGAGGAAATACAAAAATCACTTAAATGACAGGAAAACACAACCAAACAGGTGAAGAAACTGAACAAAACCATCTGGGATCTAAAAAAAACGGAAATAGAAACAATAAAGAAATCACAAAGGGAGACAACCATGGAGATAGAAAGCCTAGGAAAGAGATCAAGAGTCATAGATGCAAGCATCACCAACAGAATACTAGAGATAGGAGAGAGAATCTCAGGTGCAGAAGATACCATAGAAAGCATAGACACAATAGTCAAAGAAAACACAACATGCAAAAAGCTCCTAACCCAAAACATCCAGGAAATCCAGGACTCAATGAGAAGATCAAACCTAAGGATAATAGGTATAAAAGAGAGCGAAGATTCCCAGTAAATATCTTCAACAAAATTATAAAAGAAAATTTCCCTAACCTAAAGAAAGAGATGCCCATCAACATACAAGAAGCCTACAGAAATCCAAATAGACTGGACCAGAAAATAAATTCTTCCTGTCACATAATAATCAAAACACCAAATGCACAAAATAAAGAAAGAATAATAAAAGCAGTAAGGAAAAAAGGTCAAGTAACATATAAAGGATGACCTATCAGAATTTACACCAGACTTCTCACCAGAGATTATGAAAGCTAGAAGACCCTGAGCAGATGTCATACAGACCCTAAAAGAACATAAATGCCAGGCCCAGGCCACTATATCCAACAAAACTCTAAATTACTGTAGATGGAGAAACCAAGATATTCCATGAAAAAAATCAAATTTACACAATATCTTTCCACAAATCCAGCCCTACAAAGGATAATAGATGGAAAACCCCAAAACAAGGAGGGAAACTACACCCTAGAAAAAGCAAGGAAGTAGTCTTCTTTCAACAAACCCAAAAGAAGATAGCCACACAAACATAATTCCACCTCTAACAAGAAAAATAACAGGAGGCCACAATCACTATTCCTTACTATCACTTAACATAAATGGACTCAATTTCCCAATAAAAAGACATAGACTAACAGACTAGATACTTAAACAGGACCCAGCATTTTGCTGCGTATAGGAAATACACCTCAATGACAAAGACAGACACTACCTCAGAGTAATGCAAATCAAAACAACCCTGAGATCCCACCTCATACCAGTCAGAATGGCTAAGATCAAAAACTCAGGAGACAGCAGATGCTGGTAAGGATGTAGAGAAAGAGGAACACTCCTCCATTGCTGGTGGGGTTGCAAGCTGGTACAACCACTCTGGAATCAATCTGGTGTTTCCTCAGAAAATTGGACATAGTATTATCTGAGTACCCAGCTATACCATTCCGGGGCATATACCCAGAAGATGCTCCAACATGTAATAAGGAAACATGCTCCACTATGTTCATAGCAGCTATATTTACAATAGTCAGAATCTGGAAAGAACCCAGATGTCCCTCATCAGAGGAATAGATACCAAAAATATGGGACATTTACACAATGGAATACTACTCAGCTATAAAAAAAACAATGACTTCATGAAATTCACAGGCAAGTGGATAGATCTAGAAAAATACCATCCTGAGTGAGGTAACCCAGTCACAAGAGAACATACATGGTATGTACTCACTGATAAGTGGATATTAGGCAAAGAGCTTGGAAGACCCAAGATACAATTCACAGACCACATGAAGCTCAAGAGGAAGGAAGACCAAAGAGTGGATGCTTCAGTCCTACTTAGAAGAGGGAATAAAATAATCAAGGGAAGTAGAGGGTAGGAAGGACTTGGGAGGAATAGAAGAGGGGAGGGTAAAAAGAGGGGTAAAAATCAGGTATGGGAGGAGATGTATGGAGGGTCAGGAATTTGAACAGAGGTATGTAGCAATTGGGGATGGGGAACTGGGGGCAGCAACCAGAAAGTCCCAGATGCCAGGAGAGCAAGAACCTCCCAGGACCCCATAGGGATGACATTAGCTGAAATACCCCACAAAGGGGAGGGGGAACTTGTGGAAATCATATCCAGAGGTTAGGCATGCCCCCTCAGTTGAGAGATGGGGACACCCACCCATCTCCAGAATTTTAACCCAGAATTGCTCCTATCTAAAGGAAACACAGGAACAAAGAGTAAAGCAGAGACTTAAGGAAAAGCCATCCAGAGACTGCCCCACCTGGGGATCCATCCCACACGCAGACACCAAACCCAGACACTATTGCTGATGCCAAGAAGTGCTTGCTGACAGGAGCCTAATACAGCTGTCTCCTGAGAGGCTCTGCCAGATCCTGACCAATATAGATGCAGATGCTCGCAGCCAACCATTGGACTGAGCACAGGGACCCCAATGGAGAAGTTAAGGGAAGGACTGAAGGAGCTGAAGGGGCCTTATCTGGCATATATGAGAGGGGAGGCCATTGGTTCTGTGAAGGCTTGATGCTCCAGTGTAGAGGAATACTAGGGCAGTGAGGTGGGAGTAGGTGGGTGTGTGGGTGGGTGGGGGAGCACCCTCCAGCAGGGTAAGGGGGAATGGGATAGGGGGTTTGCAAAAGGGAAACCGGGAATGTGGATAACATTTGAAATATAAATAGATAAAATATCCAATTTAAAGAAAAAAGAAAAATAGAGAAGACACTAAAATGCATTTGGAAATACACCTATATACTATATGCACATATTATAAAAAGTTCTTAGACTAATGACTTTCTACCTTAAGAAACTAAAATGGGACAAACTGAACCCAATGTAAATTTTTAAAAGATTAAAGTAGAAATTAATGTGATAGAATAGATATAAACAATAAAGAAATATGAGTCCAAAAGTTCAATCCTCGTGTATAATTGATAAGCTTCTAACGAGACAGATCGGAAAAAAAATACTGCCGTAAGCAAACAATAATAGAAGCTAAAGAAAGGACCATCAACAGTGGTCTCAAAGACAGAAGTAGTACAAAGACACTTGACAGTGGTGATTTTCACAATAGCTACTGATTTATAAGGAAGCAATACATTTTATCTGGTTATACATTCTTTACCTATTTGAAGGTTCAAGCAAACAAAATTGGCATTCTTGTACAAAATAATTAACAAAAATTAAGGATACATTCGTATAGCACCTGTTCTTGTTCCAATAGCTAAGATTTTCTGGACTGGATCAAAGGCCAATGCTGTGGGCTGATAAGGAAACCCATGCCGAACTGTCTGAAAGAGAGTAAATAGTAGAAACAGTCATCAGGGAAGTGAAACTTAGAATAATGACCAGAAACTATTACATGGCTACCATAATGATCATAATCAGCTTTTAAATGAAAAAATAAAGGACATGGAATAGCATAGCTCTCATATGCTGTTGATGAGAGTACAAAATGTATTATTTTATAACCACTTTAGAAAACTATCTGACAAATTGTAAACAAACTAAATGCATACCTACAACAGGCTCTAGCAATTCCACTGCATATGCACCTAAGAAAATTTAAAGCATATATCCACAAAATTATTTTCTTAATTAAAAAATTAGTGACTTTAATCATAATAGTAAAAAATCAGAAATAGCTCAGGTACCTATCAATAAAAGAATTAAATAAATACAATCATGAAATGAAATACCATGAAACAATTAAAATATATTACTAACAGATGCAGCAACATGAACAATTATCAAAAGTACTGTGATTAACACAGTGCAGTTTTATGTCCAACTTGTTTCTCTTTAGTTTTATTTTCTATCACTGCCATGCATATAGTTTAACAAGTCAGATAATTCTATAAGAAACAATGTGATAATTAAAATTCTTCTGTCTTTTCTCACTTTAATATCTTCCTTTCTAGATTCAATTGTTTTTATTCCTTTCTGATATTAGTTAGATATTTTTACCTGATGTATCTTAATATTTTTCTACTATTTACTAACTTTTAGGAAAAGCATTTTCTTTTCTACATCTGCCTCCATATGCATGTACATACTATATGCCTAGCTCCTAATAAAGCATAACTATTTTCACTGTGCTATTGCTACTTTCTTATTCTACCATGCAAATTATTTACTCTGTAGGATTAAAATCATTTTCTTAACTTGATTACTTTTTTATGTGCTTTGTTGTTAACTCAGTCTCAAATTCTTCCCTCAAACGTCCAAATTTCATTTTAAAGATGAATATAAGGTATATATTTTTAGTGAGATAGAGTCAGACAATCAAATGGCATGCAAACAACCTATAGTGACAGTAACAAGCTGGCCTGGGTTCATTAGCAGAAGAAGAATGGGCTGAAAATAAAAGGCCAGAAGAGATGAAATACTGCTTTTAATATGGTAATATCTGAGAAAACTCATCATATTGTAAAGCTTACATAATTTCATGTTATTTTAAGCATTGTAAAGAAAAATATTTTCTTTACACATAATATTATAAGTGCATAAGCACAAAATACTAAGATATTAGTAATGCAATCCGTTAATGAAGCCAATAATGAATTGTGACTATTTCAAATAGTTTATTCCAGAAATGGAAATATGATGTCACATATAATTACATCATATTTAAGTTATATGAAGGAATATATATGTATAATATATAATATATATACTTTATATATCTTTATGCATCTCTAACATCAGTATTAATTTATTTCACCCTTTTTCTTCCTTAAATTTTGACCCCTGTAGGAGTCAGCTTCAAAGTATAAGAACATCTATCTACTCACAAAATAACTATGGGTGTGATACAGAAAAATGAACATAATTTTTATTCTTTAAGTCTCTTTGCAAATGTTATTTTTAAAAAGGAATCTTGTGGGCATGCTGTATTTATGTCACTACCACTTTTGTGAATTGATCTTTAAAGGTTGTGATGCTGGCTAGTTGTTTTGATTAATACAATGATCTCCTGATAATATTTAAATTGACACAGTATTGTCAAAAAAAGTTAAAATACGAATGACTTTTCTCTCTAAAGCCAAAAGCTCACTGGCTTTAGAGAGAAAAGTCATTCGTATTTATACTTTTTCTCTTGTATAGAAAAGAGAAGGAAATTTTAAAGTGTGTTTCTGTTGGATTTAAACAAATTTTTAGAGCTAAAGATGGTAAACATCGCCCAGCAATAGTTAGGTAGAATCTATGAAGAGTAACCTAGGAATAGTTGGAGAACAGCTATTCTAAGAGATTGGGAATGGCAGAAAGTCTCTAGTTTCAGAAACAAAAGGAAAGTGGAAAGTTGTAGAGCAAGGCAGAAGGAAAAAGCCTAGAGGCTGTCCTGGAGAGAGACCAGCTCAGAGAGCCACAGCAAGTGCAGCTGCAGATGGCAGCAAACGACAGGGAGCCTCGGGATGGCTGCAGTGCACTGGGAGTACAGCTGGCTTTAAAGAGAGAGAAGACAAGAGCTGCGTATGACAGCTGCACTGGCAGAAAGGGGAGAAAGCAGGAAAGCCCTCTCCTCTTGTACTGGATGGGGCAGTCTCAAATACCATTATTTAGAGACTGCTGTTTAGTGAGCAGCATGGCAGCTCTTTCTGACCCACACTCTGAAAACATAGAACAAGTGTCCTGAGATTAAAATCTGCAACCTGGACTGCAGAACACCTGCTCACAGCAGAGTAAAAAGGTTCTGGATCAGAACTGTACCACATTCAGTGAAGCAGAAATCTGATCTAAGTCATCCTGGTTTTGAGTTCTTGAGACAGGGTCTCAGTCCATAGTTTGCTAGCTCAGCAAGACCAGCCTTCACCTCACTGAGATCTGTGTGCCTCTGCATGAGCACTGGGATTCAAGGCATGTGCCGCCATGATGAGCAACTAATTTACCTTTGAAGGGGAATCCAGACAGTTTTGAAGATGCCCGTGATTTTGAAAAGGACCATGACCTGCATCCTCAGCCAGATCATAAACAACAGCCCTGAGGTATAACTAGCGTTTACCACCCGACTAGCAAAAGAGCACTTAGGGGCACGGCCATCTTCTACATCAAACTAAGACAACCCAGGAGTATGCCTGGCATCCGTGATCCTCAAAGGACTCTCTAGAGGCAAGACCAGAACTGCTGCCGGGTGAGAAATTACTCTGCAGTCTAACCCAGCTCTTTTGCTTCACTTCTCTTCTCTTACTTGATGCTTATCTTTCCTCCACTTTTCTTTTTTCCTTTTGATAGGCTTTCCCCAAACAGTCTGCCCTAGAGTTGGAAGGATAGGGGAGCCTTTATCATTTTTCCCAAAGCTGTGATTGTTTCAGATTGCCTGGTTGCATTTGCTTCCTTCCTCTTTCCACTCCACCTTTGTCCTCCCTTCATCTCCACTGTTCCCTCTTCTACTTGTCTTTTCCTCTATTTTCCCCTTTCTCATACTAATATGAATTGCTAGTCTTACTTACTTCCTGTCTACACACATTCTAATACTTTCATACACACAATATTGAGTTCCTTTACTTACCTAAAGTATTGTGACTTTGAAACTTGTAAGACACTTGAGTTTTAAGGAACTATTTCTGTATTATCATAAATGAGCCTATCATGTTATTGATTCTGATAGAATTATACTCTTGGAGTAATACAGGGTTCAGAGTCTGTGTCCTGAAGATGAGGGCTGAAAATCTGTCTACTAAGATACATCACTAGTCCAGTAGGAGAAAAATGACACCTCAGCCTAATATACTGTTGGACTAAAGAACCCTACTGTTGCAACCTACTACTACTTTAACACTAGAAACACTTCCACTGAACGAATGTAAATGATAGAAGCAAACAAGCAAACAAACAAATCTAACAGACCATCTAGTCACAGATATACAAGTCCTACCACAAAAACAGAAATATGAAACATCAAAGCAACACGACACCTCAAAAAATTAATTAGTGATGTTCTCCAATGAGAATGAATTTGGAGA
Source organism: Mus musculus (assembly GCF_000001635.26). Taxonomy (NCBI): domain Eukaryota; kingdom Metazoa; phylum Chordata; class Mammalia; order Rodentia; family Muridae; genus Mus; species Mus musculus. Next base: position 37,348,841 of record NC_000082.6, read on the forward strand.
TTTAAAAAAAAAAATAACAGACTAGAGAGATGGCTCAGTGGTTAAGAGCACTGATTGCTCTTCCAGAGGACCTGGGTTCACTTCCCAGCAACTACATCGCAGCTCATAACCATCTACAAGTCTAGTCCTATGGGATCCTATGCTCTCCTCTGGTTTCCACGGGCACCAAACATGCACATGGTTTACAGACATATATATGCACAAAACACTGAAAAACATAAAATATTTAATGCACATAATTTGAAATAAAATAATTAAAATTGAAAAGACAGCCGGGCGGTGGTGGTGCATGCCTTTAATTCCAGTACTTGGGAGGCAGAGGTGGATTTCTGAGCTCGCAGCCAGCCTGGTCTACAAAGTGAGTTCCAGGACAGCCAGGGCTACACAGAGAAACCCTGTCTCAAAAAACCAAAAAAAAAAAAAAAAAAAAAAAAAAAAGGCAAAACCTTTAAAAGAATAATACTAAATCTGTTTTTAAAAAAAAAAAACAGATAGCAAATAAATAGACTAGTCAAGGTGGTATATGTCTTTAATATACTTGGGTAGGCAGATCTCTGTAATTTCAAGGCCAGTCTGCTCTTTGTAGTTGCAGGTCATTAAGAGCAACAAAGTGAGACTCTGTTTGCAAAACAAAACAAAAATCAGGGAAGGGGGTATACTAATTCACAAAATACTGGATTAAAAGAGAATTGAGGTTAAAAGCATAATGAAAAAAGGGAAAGCAATACGAACTATGAAAGTAAAATTCAACAAAGAGAAAAATATTGAAAAAATCAGACTGTTCACTAACCAGTACCCCTGAGCTCTTGACTCTAGCTGCATATGTATCAAAAGATGGCCTAGTCGGCCATCACTGGAAAGAGAGGCCCATTGGACACGCAGACTTTGTGTGCCCCGGTACAGGGGAACGCCAGGGCCAAAGGGGGGGAGTGGGTGGGTAGGGGAGTGGGGGTGGGTGGGTAAGGGGGACTTTTGGTATAGCATTGGAAATGTAAATGAGCTAAATACCTAATAAAAAAAAGAAAAAAAAAAAGAAAAAATCAGACTGGAAATGTTACTTTCAATTAAGTGAAATAATAACCTCAGTGGAAAACCTCACTAATAAAATGAATCAAGTGGAGAAAAGAATATCAGGAGCTGAAGGGGTTTGCAACCCCATAGGAAGAACAACAATATCAACCAACCAGAGCTTCCAGGGTCTAAACCACCAACCAAGGAGTACACATGGAGAGACCCATGGCTTCAGCCACATATGTAGCAGAGACTGGCCTTGACAGACATCAATGGGAGAAGAGGCCCTTGGTCCTGTGAAGGCTCAATGCCCCAGTGTTGGGGAATTTGAGGGCAGGGAGGCAGGAGTGGGTGGGTAGGGGAACACTTTCATAGAAGCAGGAGGAGGGGGATGGTATAGAGAGTTTCTGGGGGTGGGAGGAAATCAGAAAAGGGAATAACATTTGAAATGTAAATATCCACTTTTAAAAAGAGAGAGAAATCTGAACTCTACCTTATAAAAACCTTATATCAAACTATGAAGCAAAGAAAAAGGAATATCATGAGCAAGTATATAAATTAGAATATTTTGTCAATGTTTAGAAATGTGAGCAGAACACATGTGATCTATGGGACATCATTAAAACAAACTTTTTGAGTTACAAGCTTAGAAGAAGAGAAGCATGTTAGGCTAAAAGAAGAATGAATATATTTAATAAAATTTCAGCAGAAAATTTCCCAAGCATAGGAAAAGGGATGGACACCAAATTACAGGAGGCATCTAGGTGGTCAGACAAGAACAGAAAGGAACCTCCCATGTCTGACTACAGTTAAAACACTAAATATACACAACAGAGCAAGCATAGCAAAAGCTGCAAAAGAGAAACACAAAGTTACATATCAGCAAACCTGTCAGAATAAGACTGAGTTTCTTAATAGAAACCAAAAGCTCACAGAGCCTGAAAAGAAGGAACTGAAGGGGTTTGCAGCCCCATAGGAAGAACAACAATATCAACCAACCAGATCCCCCAGAGCTCCCAGGGAATAAACCACCAACCAAAGAGGACACCTGGAGGGACCCATGGCTTCAGCTGCATATGTAGCAGAGGATGGCCTTGTCTGACATCAATGGGAGGAGAGGCCCTTGGTCCTGTGAAGGCTCAATGCCCCAGTATAGGGGAATGCCAGGGAGGGGAGGCAGGAGTAGGTGGGTGGGTGGGAGAGCACTCTCATAGAAGTAGGGGGAGGGGAGATGGGATAGGCGGTTTATGGTGGTGGGGAGAAAACCAGGAAAGGGGATAACATTTGAAATGTAAATAAAGAAAATATCCAATAAAAAAAAAGAAGAAAAGAAAAAGTACAATAGCTGCCAACCCAGGTTATACTATAAAGCAACGTGTCCTTAATAATGGAAGGAGAAGTAAAATGTTTCACTATAAATACAAGTTAAAGGAATTCATGACCACTAAGCCAGAGCTACAGAAAGTCCTCAAATGAATCCTACACAAGGGAGAGAAAAGATGAACACATCTGTGAAGCCTCAGAAAAAGAGTACATGGCATAGGACAGTAAGTGAGATATGGAAGCAGCAGACTTTGCAAACAGCAGGATGAAGGAGTAAGTGCTCACCTTTAAGTTATAACTGGAAGTGTCGATGCTCTTTTATTTTTATTAGATATTATTTACATTTCAAATGCTATCCCAAAAGTTCCCTATACCCTCCCCCAGCTCTGCTCCCCTACCCACCCACTCCCACTTCTTGGCCCTGGCGTTCCCCTGTACTGAGGCATATAAAGTTTGCAAGACCAAGTGGCCTCTCTTCCCAGTAATGACTGACTAGGCCATCTTCTGCTACATATGCAGCTAGAGACATGAGCTCTGGGGGTGCTGGTTAGAATCCTATCAGATCACCACGGACTAAGGCTGATCTTCAATAACAGCATAAATAATAGAAAGCCAACATTCACGTGGAAACTGAACAGTACTCTACTCAATGATACCTTGGTCAAGGATGAAATAAAGAAAGAAATTAAAGACTTTTTAGAGTTTGATGAAAATGAAGCCACAACATACCCAAACTTATAGGACCCAATGAAGGCAGTTCTAAGAGGAAAACTCATAGCCCTGAGTGCCTCCAAAAAGAAACTAGAGAGAGAATACACTAGCAGCCTGACAGCACACCTAGAAGCTCTAGAACTAAAGGAAGCAAATTCACCCAAGAGGAGTAGACGGCAGGAAATAATCAAACTCAGGGCTGAATCAACCAAGTGGAAACAAAAAGAACTATTCAAAGAATCAACCAAACCAGTGTTGATATTCTTATTGTCTTAATCAAAAGATGAATGCCAAGAGATTGGATTTGAAAACAGACCTAGATATTTACTGCCTATAAAAACTCACCTCACCATCAAATACAAAGAGCCTTAGAGTAAAGGCTGGAAGGAGGATACTTCAAAGATAGAAAGTACTCTGAGAATGGGCACAGAAAGTGCAGGTGTAGCAAGAGGTATAGCCTCTCTTCATCATGAGAGGCTTCTGCTGTTTTAGTGTCTGACAAAACAGACTCTGAGTGAAAATTACTTTGAAGATATAAAGGTCACTAAGGATTGATGAAGTAAACAACCCATCCAGATGGTATCTCAATTCTACACATATATGCACTGAACACTGGTGCACCAAATTTCATAAGACAAATATTGTGGATTTAAAGTTTACTTCAACACAGTGGTGGTATATAACTTCAATACGTCACTCTCATCAACAGACAGGTCAAGCAGACCAAAAAGTCAACAAGAAATATCAGTTAAATGCCATTCTAGCTGGCTGTTTGGGACAACAGGCTATAGACTTTAGGCCTAGCTCACACCAACTATGGACACCTCACAAAGGAAAAGGCCCTGAAGCTGGTGACTGCTGTTATGATTGCCCTCATTTTGGCACTGTGCAAAGTTGAGCTGTTGCTCCCAGCTTCTGCTGAGCTCTCCACAGCTATTCAGAGCTAGAAAACAAAACAAAACAACAAAACCCTATGTATCAAAACAAGTAACTGCAAACAGTTCATGGTTAAGGAAGCCAGGCCTAATGGGTTGGTGGCTACTGAGATGCAGATGTGATTTTATATTAGCAATATGACAGGCAAATGTGGCATTTTTGCCTACAATGCTTTAAAAAAATCAATATTTAAAATCTAGTTTTACTTGAGTTCTTATTTGAATGTTCCTGGATTATGTGTAAGGGGACTACCTGAATAAAGTAAAATCAGCATTCTAGATCAAATAAACTTAACACCTCTAGATAATAACATCATAGAATATACAATTCTTTGCATCAATTCATACGACTTTCAGGTGACATAATCTTGCATAAGATAGACTCTGATGTTACCATCAGAAAACTCTTAAAACCTTTATACAATACACATAATACACAATATATAATATAAACAATACACAAACAAAAGTCAATAGCTCTTCTATATACCAATAACAAACACGCCTAGAAAGAAAAAAGAAAAACACATTCACAATAACACAAGTGAAGCAGAGATGACAGTAATGACTCCTAAAGATTATTCTGATATACTCATAGATCAGTATCTTATTCAACCTTCATCATGAGAGGCTGCCTCTGGAGCACATGGGAACAAATATATAGACCCACAGCCAGACATTATGCAGCGAAACCTTGAAACATTCAGCTGTAAATGAGACATCTCCATCAAATCCCTCCTCTTTGGAATGTGAGATGAGATTCCCAGAAGTGAGTTGAAGAAGGGAAAATACAGGAAAGGCATAAAATGGGCATAAACATGGTTCAAGTACATTATACAGTTCAAAAGAAACTGTCTTCATAAAACCCAATACTATATACAATGAGCTACCTAATCTCATCTAAATTAGCACAAGGAAAATTCAATGTCAGGGTGTATATTGACAGTATTAGTACTACATTGACAATTTGAAGAATTGAAACATGATTATCAGTGGTTTCTAGAAAGCCATCTGGTAAACTTTAATAGTTAATAAAATATCTATAAAAATAAAATTAGAAGAGAACTACCCAAATAGATAAATAATAACAAAAATAGCAATGCACAAAATAAACAGCAAATGCTATAATCATTCTCATTAAAATCGGGGAAAAAACCTTTGTTTATTATCTATCTCTGTTTTATAGGTTAAAACTATTTTAGCAACACAAGAAATTGAAAAGATTTATATTTAAAAAGTAAGAAACAAAATAAACTTTTTATGAGCCTAAGGAGATGACTCAGTGCATAAGAATACTTGCAGCACAAACATGATGGCCTAAGTTTTAATCTCTAGCACAAATATATAAAAGTTCCATGTGACCACAGGTACTTGTTACCTTAGTACTGTGGGAAAGAGGTGGAGGCAGGTAGAATTGTTAGGGCTTGCTGGCTGCAGATCCAAATTCAGTGAAGGACTGTCTCAAGGAAATATTAGATGAGATGTGAACCTCCTGATTCATGAACAGCCACATGCCACACAAACATACATCATACACATACTCACAACCTACATAAATGAATGAATAAATAAATAGATAAATTTAGAAATAATTTTATAGTGGGTTAGTGGGATTAATACTGTGAAAATGGTCATTCTACCAAAAGCAATCTACAGATACATCTCAATCTCCATCAAACTTCTAAGGCAATTCTTCACAGAAATTGAAAAAACAATCTTGAAGTTCACATGGATGCACAAAAGACCCAGGATAGCTAAAACAATTCTGAATCAAATGCTGGAGGAATAATCATGCCTGTTAGATACAGAGCCACAGTCATAAAAATAGCATGGTAATGGCACAAAAGCAAACACAGTGATCAATGACATACAACTAAGGCTATAGACAATAGGTCTACACACCTAGAGGCACCTGATTTTTTGACAAAGATGTCAAAAATACACACTGGTGGTAAGAAAGCATTTCTAACAAATGCTAGAAAATTGGATGTCTAAATGTGGAAGAGTAATTAATACTTATCTCTACAATGTATAAAAATAAATTCCAAATAGATTGAGGACATGAGCATTAGATTTAAGACTCTGAAACTTCCAGAGAAGAAAGTGAAGAATGTAGTTAAAGCTGGACAGGACCTGGGTTCCGCAGGAAATAAGATCAACAGTCAACAAGTGAAACCTTGTGAAATTCAAAAGCTGCTATATTGCAAAGGAAACATTTTCAAGGGAAGAGGCGGCCTACAAATGGGGATTAAAAATCTTTTCCAGCTATGCACCAAAGGATTAATGTCTAGAATTAAAAAAATATAAACACCAAGAAAACCCCAGTTTAAAAAAAAAATGGGCTAGGAAACTGAATAGGAAGCTCTCAAATGCAGAAATCATGAGAAATGCTTTTAAAGTATTCACCATCCTCAGCTATCAAGGAAATACAAAATGAAGCTACTTTGAGATTTCATCTTTCCCCAATAAGAATGTCTAAACTCAATAAGGAAAAACTGACAACAAATGCTGGTGTGAATGAGGAAGGAAGGTCCCTGTCCACTGCTGATGGGACTAGTGCAGCCACTATGGAAATTAGTGTGAAGATTCCTCAAAAAGCCAGAAATAAAATGACTCAGATACATTGCTCCTAAATGTAGATTCAAAAGACTCTATATCCTACTACAGACATATTTGGTTTCATTGGTGCTTTATTTATACTACCTAAGGAATTGGAATCAGCAAAGATATCATCAACTGATGCATGGGCAATGTGAAAATGCAGTGTATATACACAATGGAATGTTATTCAGATGCAAAGAAAGATGAAATTATAAAACTTGTAGGTACCCTCTGACAATGGGCAAAAAAACACCTTGTTGGTTATGTTCTGATATCAGTCAGAGGCAGAGCAGATGGCAGTCCTTTGTTCATCCTAGCTTGATGCCCTGGCTAGGTGGCCAAAGCTGTCTTATGCCTCGGACTCATAAAAATCAAATCAAATCAAGCCAGGCAGTTGCAGCACGGGAGGAAGAAGATAGACAGAGACCTGCAGACTGTCATGCCACCCACAGACCTGCCCTCCAGCACACAGCTCATGCAGGCACAGACACTCATTTGCTGCATGACATAACAGCACAGATGAAGGATGTCACCCGGGTGCCCACCAGCCTACAGTGGGAGCCATCACAACATGTGAGTATGTGGTGATTGGGCAGAAGAGAAAGAGAAGTGAAGTAGCTTGAGCTGTATGAAGAGAAATGGAACCGGAGACCCTAAGATGGAGAATAATAGCTTGTTGTAAGTGACAAACCCTACCACCTGAGGCTGTGGTGAGACCCTGCCCAACCTGTCACGGAGGGTCATGCCTGAGTCTGTGGTTATGAAGCAGTGTCAATGTCTGAGTCTCATATTCCCATTAGAGAACATGGAGCTGTTCCTGCTCGGGACAACACTGTGGATGTTTAAAGGCTGTACATTACTGGCCACGCCCCTCACTGGGTGAGATGATCTAGAGAGTTTAGCTTGCCCCATCGCTCAGCAGCAGTAGCACTTGGGAGAGTGGACCCCGTGTCTCACTCAGGCCGCACATTGGAGCTGACCCTGGTGGTGGGGGTGAGCAGGCTCGAGGGGGTGAGTATGGGACAGCTGACCCTGCTACTCATCTGCCCTGAGGTGGCACAGACACAGAGGTCATGTGCCCACTCCCTCTCCTCACCTCTAGCAGTCAGAAAACTGCCCACAGGGTCATGAGCTGGGAACGGCAAGCTCTACATCTCACCAGCTGCAGCACTTGGGAGAGGGGGGCCTGTACCTTACTTGGACAGCACAGCAGAGCTGAGCTTGGTGGCAGAGGCACAGGTGAGCCAGTACTGATGGGGGAGAGAGCAGGAGAGCTAGCCTGGCCACTCACCTGCTGTGAGGTATGCATGATCCCTTCCCCTTCTTGCTCCTGATCACCTGTGGAGAGCTGGCCCTGAAGTCTTGAGAGTAGGTGAGCTGTCCCTGACCCTTGCTGCCTGCAGCACTCAGGAGATTGACCCCTGGTCCTGGGCTGAATGGGGTAACAAGACCTGAAAAAATAAATGTCTCATCTTCTCTCTCAAATGCAGATATCACAAACCAAACCTTTAATGTCTATGTTTATCTATATAAGCCAGGAAATTAGAAAATGGCTGCAGGTCAGGGGAAAGACCTAGGAGGACAGTAAAGGACAGAGAGCATGAAGGTGGAAAGGGAGATAGTGGGAGAAGAGGTCTAGATGGAGAGGGGATGGAAGGGTAGAGAAGTGGAGAGGTAAACAGATAATGAAGAGTAAGTATCATGAAAAAGTCAAGCTCAGAATACCCAAGATATAATTCACATACCACATGAAGTTCAAGAAGAAGGAAGACCGAAGTGTGGGTGCTTCGGTCCTTCTTAGAAGAGGGAGCAAATACAGAGACAAAATGTGGAGCAGAGACTGAAGCAAAAGCCATCCAGAGACTGTCCCACCTGGACATTCATCCCATATACAGTCACCAAACAGACACTATTGTGAATGCCAAGAAGTGCTTGCTGACAAGAGCTTGATAAAGTTGTCTCCTGAGAGGCTCTGCCAGAGCCTGACATATACAGAGTTGGAAGCTTGCAGCCAACCATTGGACTGAGCATGGGGTCCCCAATGGAGGAGTTGGAGAAAGGACTGAAGGAGCTGAAGGGGTTTGCAACCTTATAGGAAGAACAACAATATCAACCAGCCAGACCCCCCGGCCCCCAGAGCTCCCAGGGACTAAACCACCAACCAAAGAGTACACATGAAGGGACTCATGCCTCTAGCCACATATGTAGCAGAGGATAGCCTTGTTGTGCATCAATGGGAGGAGAGGCCCTTGGTCCTGTAAAGACTCAATGCCCCATTGTAGGGGAATTTGAGTGAGGGGAGGCGGGAGCAGGTAGGTGGGTAGGGGAACAGAGTCATAAAAGCAGAGGGAGGGAGGGAGGATGGGGAGTTCTGGGGGGGGCTGGGAAAGGGGATAACATTTGAAATGTAAATAAATATCCAATAAAAAATTTAAAAATTAATAAATAAATAAACCTACCATTTTGTAAGCTTATTAAGCAATAAGTAAACTAATTTTGTAAGTTTAAATGTAGGAACAGAGGTTCCCTGTATGTAGGATAATATTTCTCTCAGAAGCCATAGTTTATTAAGCAAAATATCTCAGTAGAAAGTGTATACTACTACTCTATATATTGTTGGTCAGGGAGGGCTTATTAAAGGCCCAAGAACCAGTATGCAACATTGTGATTGCTCTTGGCTGCCAACCAGAAACTAACAGTAAGATCCCATTGCTGAAAACATCACACACTTTGGTCACAGGACATGGAGAAATCAAGTGAGAACTGAACTGAAGCCTCCTCCCTGATGCCGAGCTTTCATACTGCAGAGGTTGTGTTGTTAAAATTCCTTCCCCAGAAAAGATGTAAACAACATCCACCCTCCTCCTATAGTTCCAACAAACTACGGGATAATTCTGCTTTAGTCTACTCAGGAGAACCAGTCAGTATACATGGCTTATTAAGACAGCAATGGGTAAAGGGCTACAGGGAGGAATATAGGACTGTAAAGTAGCCACACAGGAAGCTGTGCACCCAGTATAAATGACGATTTCCCTGTGGCTGCATAGATAGAATTCCTTCCCTTCATATGTCCTCAACACCAAGTGCAACTAGGGCATAGTTATATAAGACTAGTTAGATGCGGAGAAAGCATTTGACAAAACCCAACACCCATTCATGATAAAAGTCTTGGAAAGATCAGGAATTCAAGGCCCATACCTAAACATGATAAAAGCAATCTACAGCAAACCAGTAGCCAACATCAAAGTAAATGGTGAGAAACTGAAAGCAATCCCACTAAAATCAGGGACTAGACAAGGCTGTCCACTCTCTCCCTACCTATTCAACATTGTACTTGAAGTCCTAGCCAGAGCAATTAGACAACAAAAGGAGATCAAGGGGATACAAATTGGAAAGGAAGAAGTCAAAATATGACTTTTTGCAGATGATATGATAGTATATATAAGTGATCCTAAAAATTCTACCAGAGAACTCCTAAACCTGATAAACAGCTTCAGTGAAGTAGCTGGATATAAAATTAACTCAAACAAGTCAATGGTCTTTCTGTACACAAAGGATAAACAGGCTGAGAAAGAAATTAGGAAAACAACACCCTTCTCAATAGTCACAAATAATATAAAATACCTTGGTGTGACTCTAACTAAGGAAGTGAAAGATCTGTATGATAAGAACTTCAAGTCTCTGAAGAAAGAAATTAAAGAAGATCTCAGAAGATGGAAAGATCTCCCATGCTCATGGATTGGCAGGATCAATATTGAAAAAATGGCTATCTTGCCAAAAGCAATCTACAGATTCAATGCAATCCCCATCAAAATTCCAACTCAATTCTTCAATGAATTAGAAAGGGCAATCTGCAAATTCATCTGGAATAGCAAAAAACCTAGGGTAGCAAAACCACTTCTCAAGGATAAAAGAACCTCAGGTGGAATCACCATGCTTGACATAAAGCTGTACTACAAAGCAATTGTGATAAAAACTACATGGTACTGGTACAGTGACAGACAAGTAGACCAATGGAATAGAATTGAAGACCCAGAAATGAACCCACACACCTGTGGTCACTTGATCTTCGACAAGGGAGCTAAAACCATCCAGTGGAAGAAAGACAGCATTTTCAACAAATGGTGCTGGCACAACTGGCGGTTAACATGTAGAAGAATGCAAATTGATTCATTCCTATCTCCTTGTACTAAGGACAAATCTAAGTGGATCAAGGAACTCCACATAAAACCAGAGACAGTGAAACTTATAGAAGAGAAAGTGGGGGAAAGCCTCGAAGATATGGGCACAGGGGAAAAATTCCTGAATAGAACAGCAATGGCTTGTGCTGTAAGATCGAGAATCGATAAATGGGACCTCATAAAATTGCAAAGCTTCTGTAAGGCAAAAGACACGGTCAATAATACAAAAAGGCCACCAACAGAATGGGAAAGGATCTTTACCTAACCTAAATCAGATAGGGGACTAATATCCAATATACATAAAGAACTCAAGAAGGTAGACTCCAGAAAATCAAATAACCCCATTAAAAAATGGGGCTCAGAGCTAAACAAAGAATTCTCACCTGAGGAATACCAAATTGCTTGAGAAACACCTGAAAAAATGTTCAGCATCGGGAAATGCAAATCAAAACAACCCTGAGATTCCACCTCATACCAGTCAGAATGGCTAAGATCAAAAATCCAGGTGACAGCAGATGCTGGCGAGGATGTGGAAAAAGAGGGACACTCCTCCATTGTTGGTGGGATTGCAAGCTTGTGCAACCACTCTGGAAATCAGTCTGGCGGTTCCTCAGAAAATTGGACATAGTACTACCGGAGGATCCAGCAATACCTCTCCTGGGCATATATCCAGAAGATGTTCCAACTGGTAAGAAGGACACATGCTCCACTATCTTCATAGCAGCCTTATTTATAATAGCCAGAAGCTGGAAAGAACCCAGATGCCCCTCAACAGAGGAATGGATACAGAAAATGTGGTACATCTACACAATGGAGTACTACTCAGCTATTAAAAAGAATGAATTTATGAAATTCCTAGCCAAATGGATGGACCTGGAGGGCATCATCCTGAGTGAGGTAACCCAATCACAAAAGAACTCACATGATATGTACTCACTGATAAGTGGATATTAGCCCAGAAACTTGGAATACCCAAGATATACGATACAATCTGCGAAGCACATGAGAATCAGGAAGAACGAAGACCAGGGTGTGGACGCTTTGCCCCCTCTTAGAATTGGGAGCGGAACGCCCATGGAGGGAGTTGCAGAGACGAAGTTTGCAGCTGAGACGAAGGGGTGGACTGTCTAGAGACTGCCATTTCCGGGGATCCATCCCGTAATCAGCCTCCAAATGCTGACACCATCACATACACTAGTGGGATTTTGCTGATTTCCAGAGTGGTTGTACAAGCTTGCAATCCCACCAACAATGGAGGAGTGGTCCTCTTTCTCCACATCCTTGCCAGCATCTGCTGTCAGTTGAGGTTTTGATCTTAGCCATTTTGACTGGTGTGAGGTGGAATCTCAGGGTTGTTTTGATTTGCATTTCCCTGATGATTAAGGATGTTGAACATTTTTTCAGGTGCTTCTCAGCCATTTGGTATTCCTCAGGTGAGAATTCTTTGTTCAGTTCTGAGCCCCATCTTTTAATGGGGTTATTTGATTTTCTGGAGTCCACCTTCTTGAGTTCTTTATATATATTGGATATTAGTCCCCTATCTGATTTAGGATAGGTAAAGATCCTTTCCCAATCTGTTGGTGGCCTTTGTGTCTTATTGACCGTGTCTTTTGCCTTGCATACATTAAAAAAAAAAAAAAAAGACTAGTTGGAAGAAACAGTTAGATACTCAGGTAATAGTCCCATGATCCTCCCCACCCTTTCTTTTCTGTGAGGGAAAGTAAATAGTCAGTAGGCACGGCTATGATGATCTTTTGTGAGCAAGCCCAGCAGAACTAAAGATGGTGGTAGTCTGGTTCAGAGGATAATACTGTACAGAGAGTTGTGGAGAATGCTAGGTGAGGAGAGGCAAGTGAAACAGGGTCATAGAGGTGAAAAGAACTAAAATGCATTATATATATATGAAGTTATAAAAGAATATACTTTTAAATTTTAGTTAATAATTGCCAGTATGAGTGTTGTTGCAGAATATTTGTCACACTGTGAACCCCAAGAATATATTATTTACTGAAAATACCCATTTCTAGCTGTGGTGTGGCTCAGCCCTTAGCACACAACTTTAATCCCTCTGGCTGGAATATAGAAACACCCTTTGTACACACCTTTAATCTCAGCATTGAATGTTAGTTTATAGAAGAAAGCACCCATGTTTTAAAGTGATGTCTAAATGATTTTTAACAGAATAGGATATGCCCAACTTTCATGAGAAGAGACAGGAAAGGGAAGAAGCTACTTAAGAGAACAATGCAGAGAGAAAAAGAAGAAAAGAAAGAGGCAATTTTACCAGGAGAATTTCACAGAGACAGGTTGAAGAGAGAAAAAGCTAGACACAGGCAAAGACAGAACAAGCCAGAGAATAATAAAGAGCCAGAAGATTAGAACATAGTGCCAAAGTTAGTATGAAGCCAAGCAGAGAAATTCAGGAGAAGCTAAGAGAGCCAGATTGAATCAGTCAGCTTGGAGAGGAGCTTAGCCAGAACAACTGAGTTGAGTCAGCCAGTCTGAGATCAGAAAGAACTAGGAAGGGTGAGCTTATTTAGCGGCAAGTCTCAAAGGCTGAAAAATTCTATGCCTAAATTAGATTGTAGGAAAGCTAGAAGGCTGGAGAGATGGCTCAGTGGTTAAGAGCACTGACTGCTCTTCCAGAGGTCCTGAGTTCAATTCCCAGCAACCACATGGTGGCTCCCAACCATCTATAATGTGACCTGATGCCCTCTTCTCGTGTGTCTGAAAACAGCAACAGTATACTCATATACATAAAATAAATAAATCTTTAAAGAAAAAAAGAGAAAAAAAAAAAAGGAAAAGACAAGAAAAGAAGAGAAAGCTAGAAGCTTCCAGGACAAGGCCTAGGTTAGCAGACGAGGCAGTAAGCCTCAAAGAGGACAATTACATCAGGCTAATAAAGCTTACTTTTATAGAATATAAAGTGGCAAGAATTGCAGAGGAATTATGGGAAGGGAAACTAATCAAAATATAATCTATTTTCAATTAAAGAAAAATAGAAAAAAATGATGCATTCATTGATTGTATGTCTGGAATGTCATCAGTAAACATTTACAGAATAAATAATTTTTAATTAAATAAGTCTACAACCATGGAGGAAGAAAGAGAAAGGTTAGATACAAACTAAATACATAAGAATCAGTAAGTTGTCTATAATTGGAATAATGACTAATAAAATTAGGATGAAACCATTTATATATGTAGTTGTAATTTTGAAATATGTTGTTTTTTTAAAGACCTACAAACAAAGGTTATATTTAGTGTCATTGAGCAACTTATTTTCCAGTATGTAAAGTACTTGGTAAAAGAAAACTGTATTAATACCTTGGAATAAGTTTACATAATCCTTACTAATATCAGGATACTATTAATAAATTTTAATGTTTATGTAAAACTACAGACATTACCACTGTTAGAATTCTATTAGGAGACTAGAGCTGATGTCATTAGTTTTTGTTGTAGCTCTGACAACAAACTCCCATCAGAATTTAGCATTAAAGAACAAATTTGTTTACATACCTAAGAACTTTTATGTTTGTTCTGTGACTGAAGCTTCCAACGTATCTATTTTCAAAGTATCTTTTAAAATATATTAGTGGGAAATATGTTTATACATTCCAAAAAATGAGATCTAAATTGTTAGTATTGTTTTTACAAATAACCTACTTGCTCGCCCCACCTCCCTCTCAAATCCCAAGTTACAGCTTCACTGCTCTAAGAAATGTAAGCCAAGATCCTAAACCAATAGCACAGTTTGGCTTCTATCTAAACCACTGTGTCTAAAGAATGACTGCAGAACCTTGGGGGAATCCCCCAAATAAACTCCAAGCTCCTTTATAAACAAGAGATTATGCCTTTAATTTTCAGTCTTTCACAAAGCTTAAGGCTATGATTAAATATCTAGGATTTTAAGTCCAATATTGTCTGTATATAAGCAGTATTTTTAAAACATTTGTATAAAAATATAGTTATGATAGATTTAATAAATTAAATAAAATTCTTAAAATAATTTTTAAATCAATACATAGTTATCTCTGTATTTGGTGGTAATATTTCAATTTTCCATACAAATGAAGGAACATAAAAATTCTCAATAACTACTATCATCATTTTTTCTCACTGAGTACCTTTGGGATTGTCACCATATGTTAAAGTGATAAAAATAATGAACACTCATATTTTTGACACAAAACAGAAGAGATGATACACATGCCAACATTTGCTAAGCCTACTCTGAAAGTAGATTCTCTACTACTTAATTATAAACTACTCAAGGTCAAAGATTTTGTTTTTGTTAACAGTTCAACACACATAATGAGTAACTTATTTAAATCAACTGTTCATTTTCAAAAATACCTAAGATTCATAAGTGAAGTGTTTTCTTTAATTGTGCCTTGTAAATGGAACATATATTATGTAAATTTGAATTTGTACTACTTAAACTTAACAGAGAAGTACCTTTTCAAAATATGAAGGAATTAAATTTAAATTAAACTCAGGCCAGTGAGATGTCTCAGCAGGCAAATACACTTGCTGCCAAGTCTGGCAACCTAAGTCTAATAATGCCCAACACCTAAATGGTGGCACAGAATAGCCAACCCAAGCTGTGTGATGCCGTCCACGTGCACAAATAAATGTGATAATTCTTTAATTAAAAATGAAAGGCACCTTTTAGAATGTTTTTATATCCCATAGTTTCTCTCATATCACATCATTATATATTAGAGAAGAAATAAAAATACAATCACACTTGTAATAAGCAAGCAATCAATAAACCCCTAAAAGACATTCAATTCTATCTGTTTATTACTGAATAAAAAGACACAGAACTGAAGGATTCTAAAATCTCTATTACAACCAGACAGTTCTGTACAAAATGTTGTGCTATTAGTTGTTTCTTCTTTTCCAATTTTAGATGATTTTAGCATCTGTCTTATATGTTTAATCTCTGTTCAGAGATCTATAAGCAACTTGAATGTCATCAAAAGTCTTGTTTCAATAAATAATACACCTTGGATACATTACTCTTCCTTCACCTTCACCTTGAGAAATCATTCTCAATTAGTCCCAATAAATTATAAACTTCATAGTCGTGCATTTCTAAACTCCTTCAAAAACTAAACTTTGGCAATTGTTTGATTCACCCAGGGTATCTTTTCTAGATATCAAACCCACAATATCTCTCTTACTACTATAGCATTTCCAATTAAACTCTACTCATCTGAAATTTATTTTCTTTCTAGCGACACTAATTTTTCCCTCCCTAGGCCATTTAGCATCTCAACATTCTATAACTTAATATTCTACAATTTACTCCTGTATCATGCTTGAAAGAAATAGACATATTGGATCCATTTTGTGTATTTAAATATCTATCAATCAAATGCCTTTGAGATTAAAGATCTTTCTTATTGTTAGACACTAAAATGGAAATTGGTCATCATAAAATATGTTTCAGCTCTATAAAAAAATAAAAAAAAAACACTTTTAAATTACCAAAAGTAGAGATACATGCCTATAATCCCAGCATTCTAGAAGCTGTGGCAGAATGATTTTGTATTCAAGGTCACCCTTAGATACATAGTAAAACACTATCTCAAAAAAAAGAATTTTTTTAAAAATTAAAACTATAAACTAAAATCATTCTTCCAATTTTATCTATATGTCTACTTGAATGTACAATGGGAACCATAGTAGACTTTAAAATACATAATAGACCATTATTTCTACTTTTCTTCCTCATAAGTGTATTTCTTAAAAGGAGTTCTTGATTGAAACAGACTACTTATGTGCCTATTTATGATGCTAGACTACAAAATATGATTTAGCCATATTTCCCCATGAACATACTTGCATTTCAACCAGCCTGTTAAAATATCTTATACTATTGTTAGTATAAATATAAATCATTTTCAACCATTTGAGTATTCTCATTTTATTTATTTATTTATTTACTTACTTTCATTTTATTGAGATAGGGTCATTTTATGTAGCGCTGGTTGTTCAAGAACTCACTACGTAGACTGGGCTGGCCTTAAACTCCCAGAGTTCTGACTGCTTCACTTCTCAAGTGCTGGGATTAAAGACATGGGTCTCACTTTATTTTCTTTAAATGGTACCTCCTTATCCTCCAGTAATAGGAGAAAGGACATTGTGATCCTTTGCTACAACTAGGTTATAAATGTGCAACGTACTTACAGAAACATAACTTTTGTATTCTATCAAAGAAGACATACACATCCCATGTCCTCAGCCTTTTTGTTGCTAGTCACAATGAACATTATGAACAACAATACTTTTCTTCAGAATCACTACCCCCCAAGACAAATGTTACCACGTGTTTGCTATGTACCAGGCACAATAAAAAATATCTCTTTTAATTTTCATGAATTTTTATTGCCTGATGTCATAGGTGAATGGAAAAACTGGAGCTTAGAAAGGTTGATTAATTGTCCAAGGTCACTAAATCACAAAACCACAACATAGTTTGGCTAATAACTTCAAGGCTGCATGGCTTTTCAATTCTTTAACTCTATCTTAAAATGAAAGAGTGTCCTGATTTGTCCCATACAAATTTAAGATTGGGACAGAAAGGGCTTAAAAAGCCTTAAATTAGCATGGCTTCAACATGAGGTAGAGAGTCAAGATTACCCTAAATTGAATGACAAGATAAAAAGCAATTAAACACTTCACTATTGAATGTAAATGAGATCAAGCAATCTCATGTACCTCAAATTTCTATTTTAAATAAATAGTAAGTCTAGATTACAGACACCTATATTAGTACTTCTGATCTTTGATAGAGAATTTACACAAAAAGGTCATTGTAGACGAGCTAAACACCTTTAAAAATAAACTTTTCTCTTCTCAGGGTCACTCTGGAATACAGTCAATCAGATTAGACTAGGAAGAATATTTGATCCACATTTACCCATAACAGCTCTTACAACATTGATACTAAAAACTTGGAGTATGAAAAACAACTAACTCTTCTCTCCCAGCAGCTTTAAATTGCCAATTGGTCCTCTGCTAGAAGTGATACTTCATGTCTTCTTCGTGTCTTCTTCATGTTTCTAACTCATTGTAAAAGTTAAGGCAGAAAGCAGAAAATGCAAGATTATACTGCTCTAACTCTTCACAGTGAAGTCAAGCAATGTAACTTTTAATGTATTTTTCCCTTTCTCATTTCACTTCAGATACCTCAAAGGACATTTCAAGTGCCATTTTCCTGAACCACTCATCAAAATCAAACAGCATCCTTGATAATAACTGAAAACTAAATTTCTACTTAACTTTTTTCAATCAAATTTTTTCCTCTGAAAAATCTAATCAACTTTACTCTGGATGAGAACACATGCTATCTATGAAGCAGAAGTTTGCCAAGATATTTTACATTTAATAAATACAAAAGTAGGATTGCTTGCTTGACTGCCTTTGTTTATTGCTGATGAGTGCATCTATCCTATTTAATTTTCTTTCAAAACAATCATTTTAACCCTATAGTCTCAAAAGAATCTTGGAAAATATTTTACACCATTTTAAAGACTATAAAAATTATATATAAATATTCCAGGATAAAATTGCTAAATATAAAGATGACATTCATTGCTTTGTTAACACAAAAAGGCAAAAGAGCTGTGCAAAGGCATTTGTTGGATACAAATTAGCATTCAAGGGCTAAAGATGTAGGTGAGTGGCAGAGTACTCCTCTAGCAGGTAGGAGACCTTGAGTCCAATCTCCAGCACCAGAAAAAAAAAAATGGAAAAAATATGAGTGACATTAACAAAAGGATTTTGATATGGTTAGGGGTAACATTTATCATATTGGATTAAATATCATGCGCTGTTTATTAAAATAGAGGTATAGCTACATCTCAATTCATTGTAATAGTGACTCTTCTCGTTGCTGTTTTTAAAACATTTCACAGGAAGCAGAGAGAAATAAGAAGTGATGCCCCGCTCACTTTTCCTTTTTCTCCTTTAATTTAGTCTAGGATGCCAGCTCATGGGATGGTGCCAGCCAGTTTCACAGCAGGTCTTCCCACCTCAGTTAGACTTCTGGAAACACCCTCATATACAGCCCCTGAGTTGTGTCTTCTAGGTGATCCTAAATCCAGCCAGATTGACAATGAAAATTAATCATCACTCTCAAGCACGTAAGATGGCAAATCAATTAATAGGTAACCATTGATCTTTATGTCTTTGAGCTTGGTCTCTATAGTTCTAAAAGGCAAATGGTGTACAAATAAATGCATTAGTGGGATAAAACTCAATATCAATATATGCTTTATATTTATTTAAATCTGGCTGCCTACATTTATTTCCCCATTTGTGCTTTCTGGTAAAGATTCAGAATCCTTTCTTGCAGATTTTCAAATGCACTGTATATTATCAGTTATGTATAGCACCTTCCTTCACCTTGAAACATTCTCTCCTTGAGGGAGAGGCAAGGTCATAGAAACTGGATGTAAAGAAAATGGCACAGTTCTGGGACAATGGAAACTTGCAAGATTCTCCAAGACCTTACCCAGCTTTTTATTGACTAAATAACTGTGGGAAAGGAGACTAAACGGTCCTCTTACAGAGAGGAACCTCCTTTGACCTATAGAGCTGCCTGCAAGTTGTGCAAAATGCTCCATGGACATAGCTTTCCCCAGTTATCACCATTATTGAAGTAGGCTTTTTGGTTAGTACAATCATTACTTAGGTCTGCTTAGAGCTGCTTTCTCAAATGAGTAGCCATGGGTGTATTGTCTTTCTCCAGGAAGTCTCTCACACATGTACACAACGTACTATGCAACAACCCACTAGAGCAACCTTTTCCTACCTATAATACAGTACCTATTGATTAACCTTCCCCTATCCCTTCCTTTCTGCTCTCCCAGCCTCTGGTAATCATCATTCTACTCTCAAATTCTATGAGATCAACTGCTTCATGCTCTTCATGTGATTGAGATCTCACAGTACTTTTCTTTCTGTACTTGACCTGTCAATAAAAGTGATGGTCTCAGTCACATCCATAATGTTGGAAATTATAAGATTTCATTCTTTTGTAACTTACTGGTATTAAGATAGATAGATAGATAGATAGATAGATAGATAGATAGATAGATAGATAGATAGATGATAGATAGATAGATAGATAGATAGATAGATAGATAGATAGATCTCTCTCTCTCTCTCTCTCTCTCTCACACACACACACACACACACACACTGCCTCATCCTGGCTACTGTGAATAATACCACAGTGAACACTAGAGTGTGGAAATCTCTTCAATATATTTATAGCATACAAAAATATAGTTTAATGACTTATTGTACAATATACAAAGGCTGAACAAATAAAATAGTTATCTGACTCAGAACTTCTATAACAATTAGCTGAGGAATTCAAAGCCCATCCTTACAACAACCAATCCAGGAACTCAAACCACAAGCTCCCCTGTAATGAGCCCAAAGTAATAAACCATTAGTCAGTGACTGCCAGATCCCCTAAGCTTTGCAGCTTCCTCCCCACAGCACTTATAATTTAATACTTATAAAAGTCAGATGTGTCTCGAACAAACCACATATGATATCTCAATTTTACTTAGCCTGCAAATAACTTTCCACGTCAATGTATCCGAAACCTGCCTTTTGCTTCTTCTTCTTCTTTTTTTTTTCTCACTACAAAGTTCTTCCACTGGCATACCTGCTTTTCATCCTCAGCTGCAAGCAACTGATGTTTGTCCAGTCCCTTGTTATTGCAATCTCTAAATATAGCAATCTTTTTTTTATTATCTGAATGGTGTTCTTTTTAAATTAAAAAAGACCTACTTTTTAAAAGTACTAAAATGTATCTAAAATTCAATAACTGTTGCCTATATTTAGTGTTTGAAATATAGATAATTTGTATTTTCTCTATCTTGCTATATTTTCTATATTGAGCATGTCAATATAAAAAATATAGTTTCCAAAAAAAGATTGGTGAACTACTACTCACAATTAAAAGGAACAAATTACTGGCACATTTAATAGCACAGATAAATTTTTAAACTGTGTTGTATAAAAGGCACTCATATTCTACATATCTGATTCTACTTATATAAACTTTAAAAATTAAAGCTATGATGAAAAGTCAATTCAGATGTTTCTGGAAAGGGGTACAAGTGGAAAAATGACTTTAGAAAGATGGAAAATTTAAGACTATTAAAGAATCCTACATTTTATGTTGTCTGATAACTACAGAGATATAAAGAACTGTCAAATTAATTGAATAGAACATTAAAATCTGTGAAGTGTATACTGTATAAATTATACCTCAAACACTTCCTTCTCTCTATTCTACTCTACTGTTATTTTTAGCTGACAACTCTCAAATATTTAGGCTTAACACCCATTTTTCTTGATATTTATCTTTTGCTCCAAACTTTTTAACCTATTAACTTTTCCTCAGGATGAGATAATCAGTGTTGAAAAATGAAAACCAAAATAAAATTATAGCAAATGTATGATCCTGATTTTTGTTTTGTTTTGTTTTGTTTTGTTTTTCAAAACAGAGTTTCTCTGTGTAACAGCCCCGGTTGTCCTGGAACTCACTTTGTGGACCAGGCTGGCTTCAAACTCACAGACATCCACCTGCCTCTGTCTCCTAAGTGCTGGGATTAAAGACATGTGCCACCACACTCAGCTATGATCCTGCTTTCTATGATGATAGAAATTATTGCATTTTATAATATATATAAACATTAATGATTCACTGAGCAAATAGTTTAAATCATTTTCAGTCCTTTCAAAAGGAGGTTATTACATGAAAAAGAAACTGTGAATCAAAGAATTATTTTCTGTGTCAATGATCTAAATAAAAACATTAGACTCACTTAATGGAGTGAAATCGTGACAAAAAAAAAGGTTTTAGACATCTTTTAGGTTCTCTCATATGGGGATAAAAGAACTTTTAAGCAAGAGAATATACATGAAAATCAAGGTGACCGAAGGACATAGAGAAAATGTGCAAATAAACTATAAGATGCTTCAAAAAGAGCAGAAGCGCCGGGCTGGAGAGATGGCTCAGCAGTTAAGAGCACTGAATGCTTTTCCAGAGGACCTGAGCTCAATTCCCAGCAATCACATGGTGGCTCACAACCATCTGCAATGGGTTCTGATGCCCTGGTCTCTTCTGGTGTGTCTGAAGACAGTTACAATGTACTCATATACATAAAATAAATAAAATAAATCTCTGGGGTTGGGGATTTAGCTCAGTGGTAGAGCACTTGCCTAGCAAGTGCAAGGCCCAGGGTTCGGTCCTCAGCTCTGAGAAAAAAAAAAAAAAAAAAAAAAAGAGCAGAAGCACCAAGGAGGACGGGAAGGACAGCAGCAAATAACTTGATCCATTATAAAACAAGGGGGAATTCCATAACAAATAGAAAATAAATAGTCACATATAGCATGAGTTGTTAATTACAAAAGTATTTAATGGTTTACACAGGGGTGCTTGTCTCTCTCAAATCTATTTTTAAAAAATAAAGATTGCTCAATTAAAGTGCCTCATAGAAGATCCTTGTCTTATACAAAAGCAACTCAGAGTGAGGAAAGAAACTTTTACTATAAAGTCAGAAACTTTGAAACACTAGGAAACCTGAAGGAAAGACTTTGAGGTATAGCAATGGCAAGCAACTTACTAAATACGATTCCATTCGCTCAGGAAATAATAGCCCGAATCAACAAATGGATTGTATCAGCTCTGAAAGGTCTTACACAGCAAAGGAAACAAAGACAACCTCCAAAACAGAGAGAAAAATCCTTGCCAGCTATTCTTTTGACAGAAGATTAATAGCTAGACTGCATAAAGAACTCAAAAAACGCCAAAGAAACAGGCACAGCTGGGGGTGTTGATGCATAACAGAGTGCTTACCCAGCATTATGAGGCCATGACTTTAACACAAGGACCATCAAAAAACCCACAAAAAACAAAAAACAAAAACAAAAAAACAGACTCTTGTCAAAAGAATAAAAATGACCAACAACAATATGAAAAATGCTCAATATCTTTAGTTATTAGGAAAATGCAAATCAAAACTACACTGAGATTTCAGCTCACCCCAATAGAATGACTATTATTAAGGACACAAGAAATCAATCTCTCTCTCTCTCTCTCTCTCTCTCTCTCTCTCTCTCTCACACACACACACACACACACACACACACACACACATTTTTAAGGTTAGTACACAAAGAGATGTGCTTCATCATACATATCTATACATACATGCATGTGATATACTTGTATATATGTATATATGAATACGTATATGTATGTGATATACATATACACACATATGTCACATAAGAGTGATGATGAAGTCCATTACTCTGTGCACTAACCTTAAAAATAAAAGAACTCTGTAGTGTTGTAAATTAGTTTAATTACTATGGAATCAACATGGAAATTTCTTTAAAAACTAAAAATGAACTATGCCATACCATACAGCTGTACCATTCCTTCATATATGCCTAAAGGAATAAAAAAAAAACCAGCATATTATCTGCTTGTCTATGTTTATTGGACATTATACAAAACAGTAAAATTTGGGGATGAACCTAGAAGCCTATGAATAAGTGAATGGTTAAAGAATTTGTGATATAGACACACAGTGAAATGTTATGACTCAACCAGGATGGTTCACAACACATTCGTTATAGGAAGATGAATGTAGCCAGAGAGCACATTAGACAAAGTAAGATATTTTCATGTTTTCTCTCGTGTGGAGTACAAAAAGAGAGAGAGATGACATTAAAGTAGAAGGGGACTATCAAAGAGACAAAATGTGTTGAGTTAAGGAAGGGAAAGGGCCATAAAGTGGTAAGTGGTATCAAAATGTTACATGCCAGTGTGCACAGCCTCTTTGGCAGACCTTTATCTCCAAAAATAGCCACATCACAGTTCATAACAGTAGCAAAATTACAGTTATGAAGTAGCAACAAAAATAATTTTATGGTTGGGGGAGTCACAACAACCTGAGGAACTGTATTAAAGGCCAAGCAATAGGAAGGTTGAGAATCACTGTTATATGCAAATATGAAATAGTCACAGTGAGATCTATTACTCTGTATACAGAGAGGGAGGGAGAGAGGGAGAAATGATAAAGGGAAAAGCAATTTAGGAGCAGGAAGTGGGTAAAGAGGAACAGCCAGAATACCTACAGAAAATACATTGTCATATGAAAATTTATTTTTAAAGTATTTGGTAGAGAGTGAGACATAAACCTATGCTGCTTACATAATAAATGATGTCACCTTCCCACTGACTCACAGAATCACTCTCTACCAGGGATCCCACAGCCACCACAATTGGCTAGGACTCAGAGTCCGCAGTATCAGCCAAAGAAAGGAATACCCACCCAACAAAGATGAAACTAGATATCTGCACAAAGAAACTCTTCAAATGATGTAATTCCAGATGCCTAGACCTCAGTGCAGAAACACAAACATGAACAACAAGATAATATGCCTCCTCTAGAAGCCAGCAACTCCTTTGCAATAGGCCTTGACAAGAGCAATTTTGCTGAAACATGAGACAAGGACTTCAAATAACAATTTTGACTATATTCCAGGAACTTAAAGAGGATATAAATAAAAATGCCTTAATGAAGACAGTGAGAATACAAACAGTTAAATGAAATAATAAAAACAACTCAAGATATGAAAGTAGGATTTAACAACATCAACAACAAGTAGAATCACTAAAGAAAACTTAAATTGGAATTAAATTTTAAAATGAGTAACATCAAACAAAAAAATCTCAGGTATCTGTGCATGTTCAACTCTCATCAGAAAAAAAAAAAAAAAAACTTCTTTCTGTAGTTGGGAATTAACACCTCTAGAGACCCCCAAGCAGACAACATTTGAAGATAAACTCAGTCTTAAATGGGATGTCTTTATCTAACCCCTCCTCTCAAGGCTCAAGGATCTGTGCAGGATACGTGGCAGAAAGATTGTAAGGGCCAAAGGTGATGAATGCCTCCGAGGAAACAGACAGAACCAAGATAGATGCCCAGATTGAACTCAGAAACTGTGTCAGCATACACAAGGCCTGCACAGGTTCAAACCAGACAAAATCCTAGCAGTGACAATGAGAAAAGGACACAAATTCCCTTACCTGGCCAAGAAGCTATTTGCAATCGGAACGTTCAGGGAAAGGGAAAATCAGTTTCCTCCAAAGGAGTGTCACTGTACGGTATATCAATCACACTCCAGGGCAGGCCCAATGCCCGGGAGGAGCTGGCCAAGCAAATGGATGTAATGTTTATTTATTTGTTTGCTTGTTTGCTGGGGAGAGTTTATTTTGTTTTGGCCTTTTTTTTTTTTTGGTCTGACTTTTCTTCTGTTTTGGTTTTTATGTTTTGTTTGCTTTTTCTTCCTTGTTTTAAAGGGAATATAAAGTTTTGGGTGGGTAAAAAGGTAAGGAAGATTTGGGAGGAGTTGAAGGAAGGGATCATAAGAATATGATCAAAATATATTGCATCCAAAAAACTTTAATTAAAACAATTTTAAATACATAAATGATGTCACCAAATTAAGCTGCATAGCTACTACAAAGCACAAAAAGCACTGACTATTACCCCAAATGTTGAAGCAATTCTAATTAAGATGGAAAAAATTCAAAAAATTGTCACAGGATAGCAGAGAAGCGATTTACAGAACCTTTAGGCATAGTGAGCATAGTATTTGTAAATAGAACTTAGTATGTAAACTATACTCTTTATCTGTGTTCTGGTTATCCTCTAACGCCACCCAGTTGAGTTCAAGGGTGTCTACCCTGTGAGTTGAGCCTTGTGTAGGCTACAACTTGGAAGAAATCTAAGTTAGAATTAAAGCCGACTTGAGCCAATTTGTTAGTCTCTGGATCTATAACTTTAAGTGTCCTATGGGTTTAAGTGTCCTTTTCAAACTTCCTTTTGTCTCACTTAAGAGTTTTAAAACTGAATCTAATCCTCTCCCCTTCTAGTAACATATTTTATGTTAGAAGGTTAATATTATTGAATATAAACTGAAGATTCTGTCCTACTTTAACATTGTCATGAGATTAACATCTTGTTAGGAGCTAATATATCTTCATTGTAAATAAAACTGTTTTATAATGATGGTTCTGTAAACTTATCTAATACCAAATAAAGTGAGAATTGTTAGAGAAAACTCACAATTTTCCATATATTTTTGTTGTTATGCCAGAGACATTAGAAATTTGACACTTTCCCCAAATAAAGGCAGTGAAATTAGTTTGCTGTCAGGAAATTTGATTGGATTGCTTAGTGTTCAATCTAACGTGTTTGTTGTGGATTGACTAAAAACCTGACCATTTGAAATTTTTGATTAGTACAGGAATTTAAGAAGCCGTGTTGAGTCTGGGGGAGATGTTTACAGTGTGTGAACATCTAAGTAGGAAGAAAATGTAAAATAAGTATCAGACTCACAGGAGAACTGATGTGAACAAAGGCTCAAACTCTCTTTGAAACACTATTACATTTTTCTGTTTCCTAGCATGCTTAGCAGAACCTACTCCATAGTAGCATCACAAAACAATAGGACTGCTCTGCTCAGATGGACTAATACTTCCCGACCCCTTCAAGGGTATCACTGCATTTAGAAGGCAATTTCAAAAATCAAAAACTTCATCTTGTAGTACAATGAATTATCAGCTGACAATCCAGTGCCTTCCAAATAACTGAAATCATACGCTCCTTTTTATGCAGAAGTCCAGGACAGTATCAAAGGTAATTTTGGCTAGTAAATCAACTCCCTAAAAAAAAAAAAAAAAAAAAAAACATTTCCGCATTTAGTTGACTAGCTGAGAATAATACATATCATGATCATTTTTCAAATTGTACTTAAAAGTAAAGGCTCCTTTCAAATGTCAAAATGTCAAAATATCTTCTTGCCACATCCCTTAAGTAACCATTTATCTTTCATTTAGTGATCTGTCTTCCTAATTATCACAGTGAGTCTATAGGGTACATTTTTAACGTTTTATTGTTTACAGCCAACTTCTATAGACCCTTTAAATGTCACTTCTGTCTTTGGTCATCAGAAAGTTAATCATTCAGCTTACCCAAACTCTTAGGAGTAATTCTACAACATACTTAGTAAATACTCTTAAAATACTAGCATTTTACACGTTTTGAAAGATTGCCCCTTTAGGCATTAAAAAATAAATTGAGAAACATTATCCCCTTTCAAAAAAAAATTTTTTTAAAAAGCATCACTACAGATAAGAAACTTTAGTAAAAACATTTTGATGTGTAGGGATAAATTTTTCAATTTTCTCTTATTAGAAAAAGTTTAAATGTAAAGACATTAACAAAGGAAAATATATCATACTTTTATTGGATATAGTATATGTTATTTAGAGATGTTAAGCATCTTTTAATTTGTTTGACTTTTTAATGATTTATTTATTTATATTTTATGTGCATTGGTGTTTTGCCTGTCTGCATGTCTGTATGAAAGTATCAGAACACATAGAACTGGAGTTACAGGCAGTTGTGAGCTGCCTTGTGAGTGCTGGGAATCGAACCTGAGTCCTCTGGAAGAGTGACCAGTGCTCTTAACCACTGATCTACCTCCCCAGCCCCAATTTGTTTATTTAATTGATTGGAAGTTTCATGGTTTCACGTATAGCCAGGCTGGTCTTGAACTTGTGATGCTCCTGAAACAACCTCAGAAGTTCTGTGATTACAAGCATGTGCTTCCACACCTGAATGTGATTATTAAATGTTTATGCAAATGTTTTTACATAACTATAACTTAGCAAATCAATACAACCACTATAGTACTGAAAGTGAATAAATTTAATCCTATGATTTTTTTTCTGCAATCACATCTTCAAGTGAAGCCAGAAGGATATATGGAAAAAATACACAAAACTTCAAGAAATAAGAATTTCACTTACTTACTAGTAAATAATCCTATAGATAAGTATGTAGATTACTTATATAATATTTTAAATGAACTCTTTTAAAGATATAAGCAAAACATTATTGACAACACTGTTTTCTTTAGGAACATTAGAAATCCCATACTAAATGAGTTCATTAATTCTATTTGTTAATAATAGATGAGCACCAAAGGATCGTTTGTGGAAACTGTTCTCTATGATGACTTTTAACATGCTTCCTTTATCTATAATCCCTTACTCAAGCATGCCCCTTCACTCTTATGCTCTCAAAATAAGCCAAATAGAAAGTCTAGGATCTAGAACAATCTGGCTTTGGTTATTTTTTAAAACTGGATTTATATTTTGGTTTTTCAGATTCTTAACACCACAGTTCTGATTATAGCTTGATTCTTCCTGATTTTCCCCATCACCATTGTTTTTTATTACCTCTTCTATTTTGAGGGATTACAGTATAATCGTGTCATTCCCCCTTCCTTTCCTACGTCCAAACTGTCACATATATGCCTTCTTGATCTTTTTCCAAATTTATGGCATTGTCCTTCATCAATTTTATATGTATATATACTCACTAATTTTGTATATTTACATATCTATGCACACACATACACATGAAAACATGCATGTTTACAGGGCAATCCCTCTTCTACTGTCAATTTTAGTGACATAATCATGAAGCCACTGTCAGTTGTTGTAGCTGTACCCATAGTGAGTGATTCTAACTTTTATTCTACCAGTTTGTGACTATAGAAGTGGATCAGTGCTTTTCAGGGAATCTTTTACTGATGTTCTCATGCATAAAGATTACAGAAACATGAAGCTATGGTTATGTCCTTGTGTCAGTCTCAATTATGTAACCATGCAAGTGAAACACGATGAAATCAGGAGATGAGGAGACATTGAAAATCTTGAGAGAGTGAGAGTAGGAAGGCATACATGCAGGTCTGGATCTCTGAACTCTTCAGGGTTCTAAAAATCCTAACTTACTGTAGCCCATGTATAAACTTCTATTTTCTTGCTTGGAAGAGTATTCTGTCTTATCTAGTATAAGGATTACAACTATAGATCAGAAATTATACTAATTACCTATATATTGGCTCTAAAACTGTGATCATTTATTTAAAAGCTTTATAAATGTTTATTAACAGTGAATTAGCCAATTTAAGAGCTTTTACAAAACTTTAGTGATTATGACATCTGTTAATAGTCATATATTTAGATTGTCAGTTTTTAAAATTAGATCTGAAACATCTCATGTGCTTGGGATTATCAATCTAATACTTTGAACCATTTCTCTGGTTATTTGGAAACAAAAATGTTCTTAATACTCTATACAATAAAACCTAAAATAAATTTACTTTATAGCCCCCCACTATTTTTAAAATTATATACCACATTTATAACGTAGAAGCCCGCTCAATGATTTTCTTTTCTTTCTGTAATAGTTTATTTCACAAAAATATTTTCCCAAGAAATGGTTCAAAATAACATCTACTTTGTTGTGAATAAGCTAATATTTTCCTGTTCCTTTTCATTCATTCACTGACTCAGTAAGAATCTGACTACATTTTACATGGAAAGTGCTGTTCTATACATAATAGAAATGTATATTAAAACATAAATGCCTGCCTCTGTAGAGTTTATATTGTAAAGAGAAAAGCAAACAGCACACACGTGTGCGCCCTTTTACTAATGAGTTACTCTAATAATTACCAAGACAAAGTTATCCTAATGCTAGTAGAGAGTGAAGGAGTTGAGCTGAGCACTGGTCGATGAGGCCCTCTCTGAAATGGTAGCAGACTCAGTACTGAATGGTGTGAAGGAGGCAGATAAAGCAAAAGGAGCAACTACCTAGGAGTCTGGGATGAGGCAGGGAACAGGCTGTTCTAAGTAAAGAATGGATGTAAAAAGCCTTGTGGGAGAAGTTATGGTTGAGAACCAGCAAGAAGGACCAGGTCAGTGAGAGTATGAAAAAATGTAACGGTCCAAAATAGTTTTTGTCAAGAGGCAGGTGATCTGCAGCTTTAGAAGCTATAGTAGAACTTTAAGTTTGTTTTTCTTATTTGCTGAGACAGGGTCCCATTGTCTATATCTGCCTGGTCTGGAACTCACACAGAGAGATTTGCCTGCCTCTGCCTACCAGGTGCTAGGATTAAAGGTGTCCATCACCATGCCTGGCCTTATTATTTTATTTTTATGAGAAATGGAAAGCCATTTGGAGAATTTGAATAGGAACAGTATATGATTTAAATTATAAAAGTTTCTCCTACCAGTTAAAAAACAAGATAGTAGGGAGGCCTGAGTGAAATTGGAGAGAACACGGAATGCTATATGGTAGCAGCCCACACAGGAAATTTGGGGGGCTTTGATCTAGGTAGCGGAATAGAAAGTGAAGAGATGTGATCATATTTAGCATATTTTGAATGAAGAGTTAAGGAAAAAAAATCTACCTTTTCAAAGTCTCAGATTCCTTAGGAATTTATCATATTGGCTTTTCATAAAATAAAAAAATAATCTAGATGTAAGAACTGAAAAAATAGTGTTGAAATTGTTAGCTATGTTGGGAAACCTCAGGGTTTAAATTCTCCGACCTCTTATGTTTTATCAATAGAATTTAAATAGCTGTGCCTTCCTTACATGGCTATTATGAAGGTCCAATAGAATACTTCATAACTGAAGTTTCCAAACTAATTTTAACTTAATCAACCTGCTAGATTAGCAAGAATTCTTTTTCACTGTAAAACATACCCATAAAAACTAATGGCTCACTAAATGCTAAAATCTAGTAAGTTGCTCTCCAGTAAAAACATCAAATTGAAATGTGGATACATTAACTATAGGATAAAAATATTATATATAGAAAATATTTAATATATAAATGTGAGTTGATACTAAGCTTGCTTCATAAACATATTACATCACTTGAAAAAAAAAACAACTAAGGCATTGTGCAAATGAATTTGGAATGGAAGACAAATCCACCCAGAATTTATAGAATTCTAATCAAAGAACCAATACTTAGCAACGGAAAACTATTTGTTATTCGCCAAGTGATTTTCAAAGTGGTACACATTTATATGGTTTTCAAATAAATTAAAATGTTTACTACTATGTATATTTCCAGTGAGAATAAAATAGAGCACAATCTGCGCTTCTGGTGGACCTGAGTTTGCCAGAACCTATGCAAATGCTTCACAATCGCCTATACGTCCAGTCCCAGTGGATCCAATGCCTCTGTAGACACACACACATACACACACACACACACACACACACACACACACACATACATGGACATATACATATATACACATAATTTAAAATAAATCTTTGGGCTGCAGAGATGCCTGGCAGGCAGGAACATTGACTGCTCTTCTGGAGGATCCAGTTGGATTCCCAGCACCTATATGGGTGGCTTATAACCATCTGTAAGCCCAGTTCCTGGGAATCCAGTCCCTTCTTCTGGCCTCCATGGGCACAAGACATACAAGTAGTGCATATATACATTTACTTACACACACACACACACACACACACACACACACACACAGGAAAACACCCAAACAAAATAAAAATGAAAACTGTTTAATACATGATTATTAACAGTATTTTTACCTTATCCTATTTTTAGTTAAGCAACCAGTGATGTATATTATTCCTTCTTCTGTAATAAAACATACTAGTCGCTAGTCCGCAATATTAACTGTACCTAAGAATCTCCTGTGGGCCTTTTATTTAGTGCCAATCCCTGGGCCTTCTCTTTGGATATTTTGGTTCTTTAACACCGGAAAGAGGCAAGAACTCATTGAGTGCCACTAGTCTGTCAACAGTGGACATTCAAAGCAACTAACTGAGATATAAAAGCAAAACACTGCATTTGCTTTTCAGAGATTTTACACTGGAAAGGCAGAAACATTTTAAAAGATAAAGTGAACAGAGGCAGTGGTCAGGACTGGTCTCACAGAGGTTGTCATTAAATTATATGGTAAAGGCTAACTGAGAGTTCTCCAACTGTACATCTGGGATAATTATTCTAAAGGAAGTCATGGACAAGCACTGCACATGACAATGTGATGCTTTGGAGCAGTGTAATATGCCAAGGGAACCAAGGAAATAGATAGAGTTAGGAAGGTAAACAGGGCACCTTTCTGAAGAGAACCATATGAAAAATCAAGATTAAAAAGATTAAGTTTTAATGTATAAAGCAGTGTTTTCAAGATGAGTAATTTTCACAAAATTCAAATTCAAGAGGAGTAGTTGGTGTATGTTGCGAATAGCTGAGGCAGTGGGCACTCAAGGGCACATACTGAACCTAAAAGATTACAATAAACTGGTATGTTAGCCTGTCTCTCTACTCCTGAGCATTTTCCATGTATTATGAGGAACTTAGCTTTACATTCCTTAAGATCAACAAATACCCTATACCTGCCTAAGAGTATTACACAAAACACAAAATTTAAAAAAAAAGTATTGATTGGCAGTACAGCTTGTTATAATTCATCAAATAAACTTAAGTTAATAAAACATCACATTTATTTGTCTTAATTGATTTTACTGGAGTATAACAAAAGACTTTTGTTTCTAGAGAACTACTGCTCTCTGGAAACTAACATAGAATTCCTGCCAAACAAATCACATTGCATTCGGGTAATCACATTATTACAACAAAATGAAGTATAATAAGGTAAAATATGAAGTGAGGATAGATCAGAATGTATTTTCAAGACACAAATCAAGAAAGTAAGATGCAAGGAATGAGTACCGGGGATGGGAAATGGCACAAAATTCAGAAACACAGAGCAAATAGGATCTGAGGATTCAGATGGTCGAGGGAGGCTTGGTGGGGAACAGAATCTGGATTTACACTTCAGTTTTAGCCACAATAAAAAGATAAAAGTGTCCAGAAGGTGCTGATGTCTTATCATTCACAAAAGAATCTTCTCTGCACACTTGATCAGTAAGCCTAAAAGAAGTCCTCATCCCAATGACAGCTCTAATTTTGCTTTTTCCTTAATCTACTTTATATATCCATTATAGACTATGCTACCTATAATATAGTTACATAATCACTTTTTAAATTAACTGTAGTCCTAGTCAAATATACTATTGTGTTTTCCATACTTGGTGTGACTGCAGTACAATTACTGCATAGCTAATACAACTGTCTAACCTCATAGTTTATTTGAAACTTATTACCCTAAATATAAAGTATATTATAATGGCTATATTTGTTCTACAACAAACAAGGTATCTTTTCAACTTCAAAAATATAAATATTTTATC
This sequence comes from Mus musculus, assembly GCF_000001635.26. NCBI lineage: Eukaryota > Metazoa > Chordata > Mammalia > Rodentia > Muridae > Mus > Mus musculus. The sequence continues at coordinate 37,381,825 of NC_000082.6, forward strand.
ACCCCTCTCACCCTGTGTATTCTCTTCACCGTCTTGTCTTCTCAAATTCTAATAAGCTTTCTTTCATATAAGGAAAATAGAAATATTTATTCTCATACTGCAAATGCAGGAAACAAGGTTCCAAGAAGAAAAACATATCTTGCCCGTGATAATATGGCTGGCAAATGGCAGGGCTTAAAATGTTTAAAAAAAAAAACTTATTCATAGGCCATTGTCCTTCCTACCATGCCATATGTATCAGACATAGACCATACTTAACTTCTGCCACTTGTCATGACCACTCTTTTCTTAAGAAACTTGGAGGTAACCGTGTGCTGCACTTTATTTCCAGCATTTACACATACATACCTCTGAATTTATTTCATTTAAAAATTTCTCTACTTGCTTTACAGCCTCTACTGTTCATCATCCATCTGGTTTGAGTCTACCTGCTCTATACTAATTTTATCTGAAATAAAATTCTCCTGCATCACTATCACGTTCATTACTTGAGGGTATTAGGATTTTTTTTCAGAATATGGGAAAGGAAATAGAAATAAATAATCAAGACATGATTCTCCTGTGTAGCAATTCAAATTTGGCTTCCAGGGCTCTTTCACATATTTGTTTCAGAACCGCTATTAAGTTCTTCCTTAACTGATATAATATCTATTACTTCATATTGTATTCAAATTTCACACAATTGATTAAATCTATTTAATTCTAAATAAACTTGGGCCTTAAGTAAACTAATAACTATAGATTTGATGTTTTTATAATAAACTTTCTAGGAAGAGCTGAGACAATGACTGAAACTTAACCTGATTTTTCTTATTATGTATTTATATTATGTATTCAATCACATTTATAAAACTATATTCATTTATATCATACAAATGACTTAAAGGTGGTTTTTTTTCTCATATAAGTCATATCAAAATTACACTGAAAGGTAACACCCAAAAAGAGCAATGAAGAAAATATACCATCTCATAAAGTAATACTATAATATCTTTATATAGCAATGTTACATTTTTTTTTTTTTACTATTTCTCATCTTCTTTCCCTGTCCAAAATTCTGCTTGTTCATTGGAAGCTCAAAATCAAAGTATAATGGCCTAAATGTTTTCCTCTGAATCAGAACACGTTGCTTTGCTTTTCTGGGAATTCTGAGTTCTCACAAGAATTGAGCCCATAGGATTTGTATGCTTATCAAGGGTCTAAGATCCCTTTTTTTCTAATATCTAGAATTTTAGAACACTGTCACTGGGCACATTAATCTATTATCTACTTAATTCTAGCAACATGTTGAGAGCCTTATTCATTTTACAACTAGACAGAGAAAAGGAATAACAGTTTCTCAGAATGAAAACCCAGGAAGCCAAATGGCTGTCATTTCTCCTTCAGTTTAGTACGTATACACAAACGTATTTTGTCCACTTATTTGGCTTTAACACCTTGGAAATACTACTTTTTGTGTGTCTTTTCCTTCTCTTTAAAATACCATTGTTGCTTATAAACCGATGCCAAAGTTAATATCTAAAGTGTTTTTATTCATTCAAATCAACTTAGTACTAGGCTCTTTGATACTGACGTCTCAACAATTTCCAGCCCTGCAAATGTATGTGTGTGTGTGTGTGTGTCTCCTTGTTTCTTCACAACAGTAAAGTAGAAATATAACAGGCCCTAAAGCCAATTCAAAACTTACCTTGCAAATCTGGAAATAGTCTGAAGTCAGGCTTTCCTGAATTTCCTCTCTCGGAAGCCCTGCAGTCCCTCCTGGATGGACAGAGCCACTTCCAGCCCCACCACTGTTACTGCCACTGCTGCTACCACTGCCAGGGGAAGAGGCAGTTAAGCCATCCAAAACTTTTCGGAAATTAAACTTCTTCATTTTAAACACTGTCGAAAAATTAAAAGGAAAAGAGAAGTGGTCACAAACATGGAATTTTACGGGGCAAAAGCCTCTATCTTTTCATTAGTCAAGGCAGGAGTAGCTAGTCCCCATTTTATGAGCATTGGATGTAATCGACGGGGAAGAGGGGTTCGGGCTTCATGTCCTCAAATTTTAACTTTAAAAGGGATATCTTTATAAGATAAAGAGAACACAACTCCAAGAGCAACAGTATTCCTTCCTTCGCACATTCAGATTTTCAAGGGCTTTATCCCCAGCTGTAGCTATGCTTTATCAGCACTGGGGTAAAAATAAAAGGCCGTGTCATCATCGTCATTAGCATTATATCATCATTATTATACAATCAAACCAGAGCCCAACAGACCAAGACCCTATGGACTGTTCTGAAAGGGGGGCTTTCCTTCTTCAGGGTCAACTCATAAATTTTTATTATCGGAAAAAACGATGTTGTAGGGGAACCAGTATTTACTCTTCCACCATGTTTGGGGCTCCCCCCCACACAATCCCATCATCTTCAAAGCTTCCTTTTTCTCAATAGAAACTAGGGGACAGGAAAAAAAATGGCTTTTTTCCATCCCATATACCCAAAAACCTAGACCCCAAAACATCTGCGGTGACTCACGGCCACAGCCGACGGGAGGGGCGAGCGGGGACCGCCTGCCTCCACCTGTCCCCAGCTCCTCTCTTCTGCCCCTCTCCCGCCTCTGGTCTCCCGTGTCCCCTCCCCGCCCGGCTCCCCCTCTGCACAGCAGCGGCTCTCCGGGGGATGTGAGGCGGTGACGCCTGCGGCCCGAGTCCCGCCTCAGCCTGCGGGGCGCGCAGAGCTGGCTCTCTCGCTCCCTCCCAGCCAAGCAGGGCGCTGAGGCTACCACCGCGGGCTACGAGCCCTGGAGCCCTCACAGACAGCCGGGAAGCCACACGCACCTCAGACAGCTGCGCGGGCGCGCTCTCCCTCTTGCACAGGCACACACACACACACACACACACACACACACACACACACACACACACACACACAGGCGTGCGCACAGGTGTGAGGGCAAGCCGCGATGGGACAGCACGGGTGTCCCTGGGGACCCCAGACTTAGCACCTTCCTCAGACGCCACTAGCCGCCGGCCAGCCCGTGAGGCGGAGGGCGCGGAGGCTGCAGGCTCACAGGCGGGCGAAGGTCCAGCCCGGATCCGGCCGCTTCTCGGGTCCCTCTGGTCCTGGTGCCTGGCGCTCTCCGAGGTCCTAACCGAGCGGGCGGGTCTGTCTCAGGCTCCGCCCCCGCCGTGGGAGGTAGGCCCCGCCCCAGTCGGCCCGCACCCTCCTCCCTCCCAGACTCTCGCGCCGGGGGCGGGGCACTCTGGGCACCAGGGGGGCGGGACATCCTCTCGCCAATCACAAGCTCCACTGACCTAAGTCTTAGGGATTCCAGGCAGGAAAGAAGTTTGGGGATAGGTCAGAGAAAAAGCCAGTGACAGGAGGAGGGGATCATTTAGGAAAGTAGGTGATGTATTTGATTGACAGCCATACTAGCCAGTATGCCTTGGCGCCGTGCTTTGGGGGCTGTAATTGGTGCTACCTGTTGAAGGACGCAAGTGTGAATCAATAGAATGCTTGCAAGCTTGAGAACTTGCGCTCCGGGAGTCCCAGGCTGCAGAAAGGGTTACCTTAGGTCGTGCTCTGGACTGTATTGTGGACCCGGCTTTTGGACCGGGCTTATTTTGCAGCCTTCCCCCACCCCCCAGCACCCCTTGAATCTATTTCTGCTCACCAGGGCCAGGTGCATCTAATAGACGATCTCGCTGCCCTGCTATATGCGTTGAACGTAGATTTGTAAATAATCCCTACAAACTGTTAGTTCTCTCCATTAAGTCATCTGTACCAAAATGAATTGGTTTTCGGTGGAAATGTTGGCTTCCAAATCTTAAGGAAATGATTTGCCTACTTTATACAGCCTATGGAAATAGACCAGCGTTCCCCTTCTCCACATAGACAAATTAAATTTTTGAGGAAACATTTCTCTCAAATCATGACAAGATGCATCTTAAGCTTTTTTCTCATTTGAATCATTTTGGAAAATACTCTATTCCATACAGGAAAAAGAAACATCGCACCATTGTGAAGAAGGTGATGTAGTTCTGAGCCCTGACTGGCTTTTGGTAAAAGGCTCAAGGTCCATAACTAACTGTACACTTTAATCTAAGCAACAGGGATCATTAGAAATCGTCCCAAATATTTACTGTCCTACATCTTAGGTATGAAACACCACTTCCAGACCCATCCCTTTCTCTGTCAGAGATGAGAGGGGAGAAAGGGAAGACTTGAATGCCTTATGAATTACTCAGGCAAATAGCAAAGAAACCATGGCGATCAAATCGCGCTCAGATTTTCGGAAACTCAGCTCGGTATTCACATTCTCATTTTGAATGTTCTACTCCTTAACACTTGCAGCACTTCTTTTTGTAACCCTCTCACACTTTCACGGTCAAACCCAGATAGTGATTTTCTTAATAACCATTAAGGAGTAGAACTTTGTGCTTCTAGTTAATTTAGTACCTGGCACAGTATTTCTCTTAGAAAGAGCATTCAAAGGGCTTTAGACAATGGATTAGTTACTGGCTATAAGATAAAGATTTATGAGATGATATCTAACTTATCATGCTTGGGAGGAGTGAAAAATAAGTATGGAAACAAATTTCATATGTGTTATAAACTGGATCTTGAAGTGCTTCTAAATCCTATATCAGATACCTAACAATACCTGTCTTTTGCTGTCTCCTGTTGCCTTTTTTTTTTTTTTTTTTTTCCTTTCTGGCCCATTGTTCATTTCCAAACATCGGAGTTAATGAGAGCTAAAAGATTTTCTTCCTCTTTTTACGTCTAGCTTTTCTTTGAAAGGAGGCGATTTGGTGAGTTAACCATTATTAAATAGAGTGATGGATTTAGAATGCTTTCTTTGCTTCAGCAAAATTTGACCTACCTACTTAAGGGTCAATATGAAAACAAGCCCACAGCATGTGGAGGTCTGGCCTTTTGGTAAAAGTGAAGGAAGAAGATATTCCAGTTCAGCAAAGAGACATAAAATGTTTACAAACAAAACTTAGGTCACTCATCACAAGCATCATACTATCACAAATGTATTCTATGAAAAAAAAAAAAAACCAGAACTGATAAAGGAAAAGCATATTAAACAAGTTAACAAAGATCATGAAGGGAATTCAACAACCTGCTAAGTTAAAAAAAAAAGCTATAAAACACACAGCAGTCCAGATGGGATGACAAATAGGTATGAAAAGTAGAAGAAATGTTGTGTCAAAATATACACGTTTCCAATAAATATTAGAAAGTTAAAACAGCTGGTAAGGTGACTCGGTGGTAAAACATTTGTCTAACTTGTGCAGGGCTGTGCTTTCATTCTCCTAAATAAACACACACATAAAATTAAAAATAAAATGAAATACTATAGTTAGGACTCTCTGGCATAATTTTAAATATTAGCAATTCTCTACAGTAGCACAATAACTTATACATGGTGAATATCCAGCATATGTTAACTTGAATATAAGATAACAAAAGGCAGGAGGCACCTTGTATGTTGGGAAACAGTAAAAAGAATCTTACTACATGAATCATAATGAAATATTTGTGAATGCACATTCCATCCTGAGTTAAAAAGCAACAGGGTGTTATTGTATAAACATTTGGGAAAGGGAATGAGATCAGAAGATACAATATAGCCTATAAACAATATAGAAAATGCTAGAGCTGGGTTAAGTAATGATCACTCCTGGCTTCTTCCTGCCCATGTGACAAGTATAAAGAGCTATATGAAAGAAAAGTGGCCTGAGCTTGATACTTGCAACAAAATAAGTAAATCACAAATCTAATAATCAAATCAACAAAGCTAATAAACTGGAAGGTGTTTAGAATATGTGTCGAAAAGAAAGTACAGCTCACTTTAAGGAGTTACAATCTTGGACTCAAGCCAACAATGAGGGGGATCTAAGCTACTTTTCTACACTGAAAGAGCAATCAAAAAAATTGCACAAAAAACTATACTCATGTGACACTTCTAATAGAAAGGAGTACTTGATGAATTGGCTGAGCTTTGATAAAAGCATGCAGGGAAGACAAAGCAAACTTGTAAATGGTATATTGTATATATAAAGTCCTACCGGGTGGGTGTCACCTATATCCCAAACACTGGAAGCTGTGAACTCCATAAACATCTCATCCATTGACTGCTCATTATAACTCTAGGAGATGGGTAGTTATTCTCCCCACATTATACGTATAAGAAAACATAAGTTTCAGGGGGGAAAAATTGCCTACAGTCACTTAAGATAATCTAGTCTTCAAATCTAGGCCTAACTTCAAAGATTATGTTACTTAACTATTACTAATTTAGAAAAAAAACTAAACAAGGTAGAATAGAAAGGGGGGGGGTAGTCAGTTCTTCTTGAAAATGTAGCTATACATGATTAGTTTACCAGAACTCTTATAACAGTACAAATTGGGTTTCTTAAACAAGAAAATGTATTTTCTCACCACGTTGAAATCTAGAGTTATATTATCAAGGTATCAGCAGGTTTAATTTCTCCTGAAACTTCTAATTGGCTTGCACCTTCTCTGTGGTCTTGCTTGGTCTTTTATCTGTGGGCCAGAACCCTAATGTCAGTGTGTCTAGATTCCCTCATCTTATGATACCTATCAGACTATAGTAGAGGCCACCTTATTGGCCTTGTTTGAATTGAATCTTTATTTTTTTAATTAGGTATTTATTTCATTTACATTTCCAATGCTATCCCAAAAGTCCCCCACACGCTCCCCCACCCACTCCCCACTACCCCCCCCCACTCCCACTTCTTGGCCCTGGCGTTCCCCAGGCCAAGAAGTCTGCACGGCCAATGGGCCTTTCTTTCCACTGATGGCCGACTAGGCCATCTTCTGATACATATGCAGCTAGAGACACGAGCTCCAGGGGGTACTGGTTAGTTCAGAATGTTGTTCCACCTATAGGGTTGCAGATCCCCCCAGCTACTTGGGTACTTTCTCTAACTCCTCCATTGGGGGCTGTCACAATGCCAAAGGAAAATTTTTTCTGACGTTAGGTTGGGGCTTCGACATATGAATTTGGGTGGAGGGATATAACTTATTCCATAACAGTAAATTTGACAATTTCAGGAGAGGATCTACTATGAACTAAATCTGTGTCAATTTTTTTTCATCTGGCTTCTCATTTAATCCTCATAGACATGATACATAGTAGCTATTGACAACTCCATTTTATAGGTGGCAAAACTGAAGCAAAAACAAAACAAAAACAAAGAAAGAAAAGAAAAAAAAAAAAAACAGTGAAGCCATGAGCCCAAGATCATACATCAGCTTGGAAACAGACTGAGATTCATCAGCCCCATTCCAAAGCTTCAAAGCCCTCTATTCATGCTGGTGGTTTTCTTTTAAGAAATCTCATTATACAGATCTTTGATATTTAAAAAAGTTAATTATGGCCAGATTCAAGTATGAGGATAAGACAGAAAGAAAAATAAAAGATATCTCCTCAGGAGTTTGGATACAACTAAAAGACATTTACTAATAGAAGGGCAAAGAGAAGGAAGAGCAAAGACTTGGGGGATGGGCAAGCTCACGGAAGGGTGTCTCACAGGAAAGCTTGGTATAATCAGAAATATATTAACAGAGTCACTAGGGTGTGCCCCATTAAAATAAAAGACAATCAGTTATTCAATAACTAATTAGACAGAGCAGGACAGTATTAATTTCCTGAGAGAAGCTGTAGTCTCAGCAAATATCAGAGCAGCTGGAGAGAATCTGTGTAGAAAGAGTGATAACATGGGATTTACCATAATGCAAGGCAAGCAACTGTTCATGTTAGAAAAACAAAAAGCAAGAAAAGAAAAAAAAAATCCCATCCACTTGCTGTGAGATAATGGGCCCTAGAGCAAACAACCTTAACTGCCACCCATTTCAGGTTTATCAGTCAAGTTACAATGACGTCTTTATTATTTGCCAACCTAGAAGTTAGAATTTCATTATGCAAACACAACTGAGACATGAAGAAGTCCCATCTGTAGCCTTTCTGGCAAATTTTCAAGTGTATTTGAGAATTATCCTTCCTTCTCAATCTTTGTCTGACTTTTTCCTGACCTTACCGAATAACCTCCATCAGAGAAACCGGTTAATAATTGTCAGCTTTCTATCATATAGCAGGAAATAGCCAACAGCTTTAAAAAAAAAATCCCTCATTCAACCTAATGCAATCCCACAACACAGAGGAAGAGAGAGACAGAGAGACAGAGACAGAGACAGACAGAGACAGAGAGAGGGGGTAATTAATTAAATAATGTCATAGCTCCCATGGGTTTCAGATAAAAAGCTAGGGGCCATAAGGATAGAACCAAAACATACAAAGAGTATGGCTCAGCACACAATCAATAACAGAATTGCAAACAGAACTCATGCCTTCTAGGACAAAACTCAAATATTTACTGTTAAGCATGCAATTAAAATTGGTTCTTTGTGCATACTCTAAAATAGATTTTCACATACTCATCTATCACACTGTGATATGATAAGATAAAAAGGCTTAGCTTAGTAAATGCAGCACCAACAGGCACCTTCAGCCCTCAAAACTCTTTTCTCCAAGCATAGAACAACCAATCTAGGCTATAATAGGAAACCAATTTATAGAATATAAACCACTTACAAATATATCCATGTCTTTGTTCTTCTTTTACATTTGTGAAACAATTTATAAAGATTGCCTTTGGGTTTGAATTTTTTCTTCCATCTTAGTGATCTGAGAGTCTCTCGTACCTGTGGACAGAGTGTCCCTGAAGGAGAGGAGATTGGACTATGTGACCTTTAAGTCCTGTCTTTGTGTGATTTTAAGTCAAAGCTTTGCTGAAAGGGTAACTTAAAGGTACCCTTGTCGGCATTTACCAATGGAGAGGAACTGCAGCCTACAGTAAAGAGAAAACCCAAACACAGGAATTCCTAAAATCATTCTTCTATAAATTAGTGCCCTCTGGAAGTCACATTTTATTAGCATTTCTATTTGTATGAACTGGCATGATTTCTATTAAGAAACTATCACAACTATACACATGTATTTTTAGGCATTTTAACAAACATTTTCAAACAAAGTATCCAGCATATGCTGTTTTGATCTACATTCTTTGTAACTAACATTTTGTTGTGAGCATTTCCTAGTACATTAACTATGCACTAGACATACTGGTTTTGAAAATCAATCACATCTATGTGACATAGTTTATTTAATAATTTCCATAATCGGGTATTTCATGTATAATTTTATATTATTATAAATAAAAATAAGGAGAATGCCTTTATACTAATATCAGAAGAGGTTCCAGGGGCATTTTTAGGGCTATTATTATGTCAGGATACTGTACATTCACCCTTAATTCTAAATTATATATTTTAAAGATTTCACGAATTTATATTCCACATTCCTCTGGAACAACTCATGATACAAAGAACCAATGTAAAATGGAATTTAATATAACTTATATTTATGCCAATTTCTTCTAGATGTTGTTGACAAAATCTGAGGACAGTTTTAAAATGATGTGTGCATTATGCACCATCAACTAAAAACAACATGACAAAGTAAAACATATGAGACCTTGTGGTTTCAGTTTGAAAGGGTAAATTATAAAAGTTTTCATAAACTTTCCATAAAGCTTAGCACATATATTTGACTTCTAAGTGTAATAAGTGGTAACAAGCTTCCATTCTGTTTTATCTGAATTGTGTACTGTTGTTATTTGGATGGACATGAGGAGGTCAGAACAGGGAAAGCTGAAAGTGTCAATAAAAATGTGTAGCTACAAACGATCAGCTTTTTGAGGAAACAAATGGTAAAAGACTGTAAGAAACAGTTCAGGTTTTTACAGCTGTGGACAGAAAAAGGAGAGATGTGAGCTTTGAAAATGGTCATTCAAGCTGGGCATGGTGGTACACGCCTTTAATCCCAGCACTTGGGAGGCAGAGACAGGCGAATTTCTGAGTTTGAGGCCAGCCTGGTCTACAGAGTGAGTTCCAGGACAGCCAGGGCTATACAGAGAAACCCTGTCTTGAAAAAACAAACAAAAACAACAAAAACAAAAACAAAAAGAAAGAAAGAAAAGAAAGAGAGAGAGAGAGAGGACGGAAGGAAGGAAGGAAGGAAGGAAGGAAGGAAGGAAGGAAGGAAGGAAGGAAGGAAGGAAAGAAAGAAAGAAAGAAAGAAAGAAAGAAAGAAAGAAAGAAAGAAAGAAAGAAAGAAAGAAAGAAGATGGTCATTCAAACTAAATCTCACAGCAATATTCAATCAACAAATGAAAGATTCATTGATTTTGAGCTAGATAATAAAAACATTAAAAACTATAAAAACTGCTTTTCTTGGAGTTGGAACATGGAGACTAGTGGAAGACCCAGCCTCTCATACCTGAAGTTTTAGTTCACCAAGACACTGAAAGACTGCATTAGTTTAAGTAGGGATATGTTTTTGTTTAGTAATGGCCAATAACAGAGTTAACAAAAGCATTACTAATTTTTATGATGGGTAACAAAGGGTTAAATGTCAAAATTCTATAAATATCCATATTAATTATTAGTCCTATTAAGGTCATCACCTGGAGCTGTAGAAAATAAGCTAGGATGCCAACAAGAGTGCCTTTCCAAAAGACAAAAGTTCAAAACCAGTGTGAAGGGAGAGGAGAGAGGAACCACAGACATCTCGTGGACCCCAACTGTTGGCAGCAAGACAAGAGAATCCTTGTGTGCTCCTCGCTAGCCAGACAGCACATGCCTTCTCTTCTCATCAGCTCTTTCACTAGCTCAGACTGACAAGACATTATTGTTTTCTTAACCTTTGCCAGGCTGAAGCACTTTACAAGTATTTTTCTCTAGCAGCAGCAAAAGTGATTTATAGGTTATTTGTCCCTCCAGCTCTCTTCAGTTAAGGCAAAAAAAAAATCATATTTCTCAGCCTTATTTCTCCCTCCACAGTCTTCCAATTCTCTAATGTCTTTATCCATAGTCCTTCTGTAATACAAGTCTTGTATTGATTTACATAGTTTCTCAAGAGTGTCAGTGTCTAATATGTTCTAATTATGGAAACCAAATATCGTGAACTCTCTGGAACAGTTCCTACTTAAAATATTCTGTACCACTGTTCTCATAAGCCATCAAAAACATTCAGTGCCTCAACAAATATGACTATTTTCCATAAAGCTGTTTTTAAATTTGAGTGACAAGACCTTTAAAAGATGTGATGCCCATGGTACATTTTTAAGAACAGAAATTCTGCATTCTGTTAAACTTGAGTTTGCTGTGTACTCATTGCAGACAGTGGGGAAAATTCATTTGTTTGCTTCAGTTTTCTATTTGTAAAGAGAGTATAAGATTATTGATTGCTATTGAGATTAGATGACAGGATCCAGGTTAGCACACAACCACATGCCTGGTGAATCAGAAATCACCCACAACTTTTTCCCATCCTTTTTCAGCAACAGAATCCTCATAGGAATTGTGGTGGTTGCCAATCAGGGACCCCACAACGTAAAAGAGACTGAAAAGGAAGAGAGTGTTGTCCACTAACATCTATGAACTTCAGATCACTGGCTATTTGAGAGTTCATTGTTTAGAAGTAAAATCTTCATGGAAACTATGAGGTTGGCTAGGTTTGGATAAAGATATCCAGAATAGAAGTCAGACAACAGACAAGTAACGCAGCATATTGTCTGCTTAATAAATTCTAGGGCCGTCTGGCGGTGGTGGCACACACCTTTAATCCTAGCACTTGGGAGGCAGAGGCAAGCAGATTTCTGAGTTCGAGGCCAACCTGGTCTACAAAGTGAGTGCCAGGTTAGTCAGGGCTACATAGAGAAACCCTGTCTCATAAAAACAATAAATTAATTAATTAATTAATTAATTAATTAATTAATTTTAGGGCCTTAAGTAAGACCTTAAGAACATTTGCTAGCAAAATGAAAAAGGAGAAAATGGATTTTAGACCAAAGATACATTGAACACATTGAACAGTTTTCAATGTGGATGGAAATGTTATTTTGAACAGAAAGATAATGTGTAACTTAAGTCTCTATTCAAACTCTGGAACTGGGGATTGGGATGCTTTATTCATTTTCTTGGTCCCTTTTGTTTTTCTAATTAAGAACATAAAGAGATTAACATTGGCAGTCACTGGCATTGCAAAATATTTCTTGATAATCCACAGGAAGAACTTAGTGTCTTGCCAAACATTCTGGGGGGTAGGAGATGGAAGGAATAAACAACTTTTAAGAAACTGACTTCTTTAAACAAAGAAAGAAGGAGTTTTATGCCATCATTTCAATAACAGATGGAAATGATAATGCAAATATTATATTAAATAATGTATATCTTGGCTGAATTCTCATTTTTCCCCATATAATTATGTAGTTCTTAATAAAGGTTACTCATTAGATGTATAATTGTGATTTAAATTTGCCCCACTAAGATATTTGGTATCTTAGAATAATTTAAAATCAAGAAAGAACATTATAAGAATATGTGCCTGATTTATAAGTTTAAAAATATTCTGCCATATGTGTAGTGCGCTGACTCTTCCTTCTTGAGATTTATCTTTGTTATATGTGTCTAGGTATTTGGCCTACATGTATGTTTGTGCACCAGATGCATACAGGGCCCACAGATGCTGGAAGAAGGCATCAAATCCTCTGGAACTGGAGTTTCAGGTGGTTGTTAGCCACATGCAGGTACTGAGAATCAAACCCAGGTCTTCTGGAGAAGCTGTCAGTGCTCTTAAACACTGAGTTATCTCTCCAGCCTTGTGTGTTAACAAAGCTTTCAAAAGTCCAAGAAAGGAGGAAAGTTGGGAAAAAAAATGATAGGATATAGCTTAAAAGTGAAACCTGCATTCTACAAGGCACAGTAAGTAAAGGCAACACTGAAGAGAGACCTCATTTTCCTCCTGTCCATCAGCCTTAATGAATGCCTTGGCTTTTGGTGGTACAGAGCTAGGGAAAAAAAAAGGAGAAATACCAAGAATAAAAATGTTTAATTTATAAAACTGAGTTTTTGTTTGTCAATGCATATCCCCAGTGGTGTCCAGTGCACAGTAAATACTTAATAGACAAAAAAAAAAAAAAAAGAGTAAGTAAATGAATGAGTACTGAGGAGGGATACTCAGACATCAGGTGAGACTTTCAGGCCTGAATTTGAAGACATAATAAAGTCATACGCTTTACTCATTCAATAGAGTCTATTACAAGCATATCTGGCACTAGGCACAACACCATGATAGATGAAAACAAAAAGGAAAAGAGGGGGAAAGGAAAAGCAAACAAGAAGTAATGCTAACTTGAAGAGCTAATAGCAACTGACTATGGAGTGACAGATGCAAATAACTCACTGGAAATCAGTGTTACGACAATAATGATGGGCTCATACAATGTCTCTTCTGGGTACCATAGTGAAGAAGAGATTGAGAAGGGTGGGTTTTAGCTTGTCTTGAACCTTTGTACACAGATACAGCTTCTTCAACACAGCTGTATGCTAATTTTCCTCTTGTGTCTTTGGGACAGCTTTCATCTCCTTCACTAAGTAATATTACTTTCCTGACTCCAAAACATTTAAGACCCCAATGAAATTTAGCAAAAATTGACAACTATAAATTGCTATTTCAAATGTAACAAAAGAAAAGACGAGAAAAGGAAAGACTAGAGAAGATGTGAATGAATTTGAGATTTTATAGTATTTTAACCAAGGAAATAGAAGTAGAGGACAAAATACTGAAGATTCAAAAGTAAAATGAAATAATCAATAAAACAAGGTTACAGTCTATAACAACTGTTTAATCATCTTCCTACTCTCTCAGCCTTTGTGATTCTCCTCTGGAATAGTACATTCAACTGACAGCTGAAAATGGAAGCCATTTAATGAGAATGTCCTCATCTTTCTGCCGTCCAGCCTTCAGGACAATACTAGCAACAGCGTGCACCATTGCTCTTCTCTGGTAACTCATCTGTCTTCCATACCTTTGTCAACCAAAGAAGCACTTTTCTCCTGCCAAACCCATATGTTCAAGACCTCATCCTATTTATATACATTAATTCCTTCCCTTTCCTATTCTTTCAACCTTTTCCTTTCTCATCCTTCCTTTCTGATTCTTTCCTTTGCAATACCATCCCACCTTAAAACAACACAAACAGGATGTCTGAACTCCTGTGTATTTTTCAACTACAATTTTATCTCTCTGCCTAACTTTACAGCCAAATGTTTAAGTTATTCAGCCTTCCTCAGTTCTCTTTCATTATCCAATTCATTTCCATCTAACTTCTGTTCCCATCACTATGAAGCAGATGCAATTCCTGAGGTTACTAATGGCCAGCAGGCTTCAATTTAATGGATGCTTTTCAGTTTCCTTCATGTCTAATGCTGAAAAGGTGTAGTTAACTTCATCTCTCTATCTCACATAATCCTTTCTCTTGGCTCCAGAGCCCCACTCTCCTAGTTGTCCCATTTTTCTGGCCATTCCATTTTAGGTCCTTCTTTCCACAGTTACAGAAAGTTAAGACCTTATTCTAGTTTGTCTTTCTTTACATTCTGTAGACCAATGACCATCAAACTGATGACAATAATTCAAACCTCTTTCCAAGCTTCAGCTCCCCAATGGTATCTCCATTTGTATGTCTTCCAGACATCCAAAAATAATAATTTTTAAAAAGCCTCAAAATGAACTACTTCTGATCCCCATTTCTGAGATTAGATGATCTGTCAAATAAATAGAAACCTATTCTTGACTCCTTGCCTCAACGGCTGACAATGTGTTTTGTCAGTTCTATGACCTATATGGTCTTCTACTCTAGAAGACTCCTCGAGAATCTAGAGGAGAAAGAGAATATTTATATTCTGTGTCTCAAGATTAAACCACCCAAAATGGATATTTGTAGACTTTACCTTAAGAACAGACTATAGCTAATATTTAATATTTAGAATCAAATGATAGCTCTGCAACTGCTTACCTCCCTCCCCTTCTGTCAACCTCTGTCTGACATCTGACATCTACTCATATTTTCCCACTTCTATAAATTTGATCCATGTCCATCTTTGTTTATCATCATAATAATTAAGAAACTGTAAAAATATCTCAACTTCTCTACATACATATTCATGAGTTCTTAGCTTGATTCTCCTAAACTCTTGTGTTGAACTTTAGGAAAAAAGGATTAGTCTCATATAGTTATACGCAAGTATTGGATGCCTTTTCATCTACAACAAGAAGAGTGAAGATATAGTGAAGGTTTTCTTTCTTTGTCATGCCTGAAAGTTTACTTTATTGGATGGGAATTGAAGATTCCTATCCATCAGTTTTATAATAAGGCTTCATTTAGTTCTGTAAGTATAATTAGCAATTTCCTCACTATACTTTTTTTAAATAATTAAAAATTTCAAATCCTGGGTTAATATGAAGATTAACTGCTTTAGAATTCACATGTTTGTTCTGATTTTTTCCAGATAGAAATAAGCAGAAGCCAAGTATTCTTTTCACTTTGGCCTTTAGATATTTTTTTTAATATGATAAAAAAAAAAAAGCAAGCTTGCCTCCTGGGTGTAAGGAGAGCTTCTAGCTATAAGAGCCAATCAATCAGAAAGGGCATTTGTGGGTAGGAGTTGTGAAAAATTGCCAGCTTGACCTTGACAAAAGAAAAATAATGGAGACTGGTAGCAACTGGTACTCATTTCCCAGGTGTTGCTGTCTCTTTCACATTTTTAATTTGATTTAAATTTCTCTCCCCTACCACCTACTCACCCATTTTCCTGTATACTATTATCATCAAAATGTATGTTAGGGAGCCCTCACAGCTGGCTCAGAAGCTCCTTCTGGTAGGTTAATATCATCTTGACTCAATGATGCTGTGCATAATGTAATCTAATGAAGCTGTGCCTGAAAAGCATTAAACATAAAAAAATCACCCATCCAAAGCAACAGAAAGCAGAAATGCAATGTGATTACCAGAATCACCTTGACTCATATAAGTTAATGGAATTTGTGTCCTTGTGTATATGTCTTTGAATATGTATACGCTCATTGAGTTGAGTAGACACAAAATGATACGATTACAAGATTGGGAAAAATAAGCCATCTACTCCACTTATATGTTCAATTTTTAAATAATGTCATCAACATTGACTCCATCCTGTTACTACATAGTTGAACACTGGTCTTGTTTCCCATTTTCCATCATTCTTTACCAATGGGGAAAGGTATAAAATATCTCTGGGGAGGAGTTTTCTATCTTGACTGCAAAACAGGACATTAGTGGAGCTTTAAGAAAACAAATGTCAGGGCTGGAGAAATGGCTCTGAGGTTCTGAGAACTTGTTGCTCTTACAGAAGACCTGGGGTTCAATTTCCAAAACCTGCATGGTTGCTCACAAAAACTATCAGTAGCTTCAGTTTCAGGGCATTCAACACCCTCTTCTGGCCTAACAGGCATCAGGAAATCATGTTGTACATAAACATATTCAGGCAAAATATCCATACATATAAATAAAATAAGATAAATCAGTTTTTAAAAAACATACATTCTCAGGCTACAGCACTGATGAAACAAGTCTAAATCACTGGAGGTTGAATCCACAACTCAGAATTTTGAGCCTTCCAAAATGAACCCCAAGACTGTCAAGATGAGGGGCTACTATTCTAGCAGTAACACCCCAATTGATAAAATTGTTTTTATAAAAGTCAAAAACCTATCACGCTACTGCCTTTACCCAGTGGTTCTAAAAGAAAATTTCTGAGGAATTGTTAGATGAAGCTATGAAAAAAAAAAGATTACTTTTGGAAAGCATGTATGCTTAGAAATATAGATCACGGGCTTCACATATAACTCCCATTTGTTTTTTAGTCATTTAGGGAATGATCTTCTTAAACTCCTACACTCCTGTGACTAGAAGAGAAGTCTCTTGTCTTAAGAGATTGGCTGAAAAAAGTTTCCCTCTAAAGTCTGGTTCTTTGCAGTTACCACTATCTATTCATTTCATGCTTTCCCATCTTCTCATGTGAGATGTGATATTATCCAAGTAACTTTTTGGTTTTAGCATTCTCAAGGATGGGTCTCCTCTACACTCTGGTAGAGATATTGCAAAAGAAACCCTGATGTATAAATTCTCTAGACATGTACATTAGACAATACAATAAGACTGTAAAACTTCTCAAAGTTCTGTTTCTCTCCCTTTTTGAACATGTATTATATATGTCCTACTTTGCTTCTCTGTTGCTCACCAAAACTAACAAAGTGGGCAAAGGACTTATTTGGCTTACAAGTTGTAGTCCAACATCAAGTGGAGTCCCAGTAGGAACCCAAAGCAGGATCTTGAAACAGGAACCACAAAGAAACATGGCTGATTCTCTTTCTCTGGTTTACTCAGCTAGTTTTCTTCTGTAGCTCATGCCCACCTGCCTAGGGATGGCACCTCCCACAGTGGGCTGTGCTCTCTTACTTCAGTTAGCAATTAAGAAACTGCCCCCACAGACATTCCCACAGGCCAATCTAATAGGAACAGTTCCTAATTAAGAGTCCCTCTTCCCAGGTGACTCTAGTTTGTGTCAAGTTGATAAAAACTAACCAACACAAGATATTAAAAACTAAAAGTCTTACACTATTACGTTCTAGCACCCAAATATCAAATTGGTTCATTACAAAAGAAAACATTGTGATATTTCTAATGGCTTGGTGAAAACAGATAATCCAAATGCTTCAGTCATCTTCAGCCTCTAAGAGTACAAACAACACAGTAGACATAGTTTTTACTTTTTTCTTTTCTATGTTAACTAACTTCTGTAGTGCTTCCTTGTAAAACATGGCTTTGTTTTCTCCGCATCTTAGACACTTCCTTCTTGTATTCTTTTTGAAACAGGGTCTCAGTGTGTAGCCTTGGTGACCTGGAACTCCTTATGTAGACCCAGCTGATCTCAAACTCACAGGGATTCACCTGCCTCAGCTTCCCAAGTGCTGAGATTAAAGACACCTGACACCAAGTCCAACAGGACATTTTTCTATTAATGCTTTATGGATACTTGTACCCATTTAAAATTGTGGTTCCTAGAAATGTGAAGATTATCTTCTTCATTATAATTGCTATACAGTGGAAAAACCTCTTACTTGAATAATAGGACTAATGGTAATTGGAAAAAGTACTAGTGTGAATAACTATTAAGCATATGATCAACTAAAACATAAGCAATGAATAGTAATGAAGCTATCATGAGTTGATCAAGGTAAGACTTTGGAGGACAAAGAGAGTTTTGGAGGAGGAGTTTGTCAGGACATCATTTTGATAATTAATATTTTGATAACTGTCAGCTGTCAGTTGGGCATTTAAGTCAGGTATTCAAGGCAGCGAGGTCTGAGCTATAAATGATGCAAGTATATAAATTTGTGAGTCACTGGCATTTAGATGGTATTTAAAGTGATGATATTGGATCAGGCCACCAAGGTAAAAATAGAATAGAAGAGGTGGGCTGGGGAGGTATATCAGTGATGAAGCACTTACCTAACATGTGCAAAGCTCTGGGTTTGATTCTTAGCACAAGAAAGATTGGGGAGGAGTGGACAGAGAAAGGAGGGAGATAAAACAGGGGAAGAAAAAAGAGTAAGAAGGGATATAGATAAAGACAAAGATCTTCAAAGCTTGGTCTAAGTCACTCTCAAATAAACTGAGTAATGACCAAAAATGAATAAAAAAGAGCAGTCAATGAGGGAGTTGAAGAACAGTATATTGTGAAGGGAGATAGTGTGTGACTGTGTCAAATGTTGCTGAAAGTCTAAAAAGACTAGGACAGAGAGTCACGGATTATATTTACAAAAGCAATTGTAGTAGATAGAATAAAAGCTAATTGAGAATATGTTCAATAAATAGCAAGAAGAAGACTGAAGAGCAAATCTATAAAATGGGAAGAAATGATACCTTGAGATGTTTTACAGTTTTGCTATATTATATAATATTTCATATCCTGAGAAATTTAACATAAAAAGAAATTGCTTATGAGCTGCAGGGGAAGTAAGATCAAGAGAAGGGAGCTGTTGTTGATTTGGTGTTTTTATAAGGCAGATAATAAAAAAATAGGTGGTTAGTTGCTTTTTTTTTTCCTTTGAGGAAAATCCACTAGAAGCAGGAGAATTAATGATATGTGAAAGTTGGAAAGAATAGTTAGAAGACAACCTTGAATGAAAGAGGAGGGCAGACCAAGACCCAAGGTGAAAGCCTTACCTTATCAAAAAGTGCAGAGTTTATCTCTAACAACAGGGAAAAGACAGAATATATGGACACCTATGTACTAGGGAAGGCACAGAAGGGTGTGTTGCTTTGGAGAGTTCTTTAAATATTGTTTCTGTTTTCTTAGTTAAAAAAAAAAAAGGATGCAAGATCATGAGTTAAGAGTGAAGATAGCAGGACAGAGGTGGCACACACCTTTAATCCCAGCACTTGGGAGACAGAGGCAGGTAGATCTCTGAGTTAGAGGCCAGAGTGGTCTACAGAATGAACAGCCAAGGCTACAGAGAGAAACCATGTCTCCAAAAGCAAAACAAAACAAAACAAAACAAGGAGTAAAGATAATGTAGGAAGTATTGAAGGCTTAAGAGAAAGAGAAGGAATGAGATGATCAAGCTTGACAGAGTGGGAGTATAATTACTAGGCAGCATTAAAGTTAATGATCATGAATATAAAGTGAGGCCAGTCAGAATGGCTCTGTTTTTCTCTAGTCATGTAAACTAAACAAGTGTGGGCATGTAATTGGCATAAAATGTTATTTAAACATGGCTGGAATAAGAACAATATAGTGAGATAGTAGAAAGGAGCTGAGGGTAAGGGGGTTGGTATTGTAATTGATCATATAACTCAACCTGAATAACAAATGAGACAAAAATGTGAGTGACTAGAAGACATTAGAATTGATATTTTATTGGTCTTGATGGGTTGGGATTGAGGCACTGGAATAAATGAACTGGAAACGTTTGAGGGGATAATAATGAGAGTGGGAAGCTCCAAACTGAAGTTATACTCATCAAGGGTTCCAATACTGATGCTTCAACAGTTACTAGTTTAAAATGTAACCAGGAACCAGAGGCTGGATGGCTCAGGGACCAAGGATAGAACCGAACATGACTGGGAAAAAAACAAAGTCAATGAAATAATTCCTAATGATATTCTAGATACAGAGGCCCACAGGGAAACATTACGTAGAGCTTGAGGAACGCCTCAGGACAGGGAAGGGGGTAGAAGAAGGATTGTAGGAGTCAGAAGTATGAGGACACCCAGAGAACATGACCCACAGAATCAGCTAAGCAGGGCTCAAAGGGGCGACAAAGACTGAAGTGACAACCACAGAGCCTGTATGAGTCTGACCTATATCCTCTGCATATCTTATGGTTGTGTAGCTTGGTGTGGCATTCTTGTGGGATTCCTAACAGTGAAAGTTGTGAATGTCTCTGACTTTCTTGCCTGCTTTTGTGACCTTTTTCCTCCTACTGGGTTACCTAGTCCTGCCTGATATGAGGGTATATGCATGGTCTTATTCTCACTTATTAAGCACAGTTCACCTGATAGTCCTGAGGAGACTGCTCTTTTCTGAGGAGGAGTGAAAGGAGGTGAGGAGTGAGGAGGGAAAAGAAAGGGGGTGGGAATGGGAAGAGTAGAGGGAGGGGAAATTCAGTTGGGATGTAATGTATGAGAGAATTTTTTAAAAGACCTGTAAAGTGGCTTAAAGAAGGTGGGAGACAGTCATGGGAAGAGAGAAGGGCCAAAATCCTAAGAAGTTAGCAGTTGGTAGGACTGCCTATCTATATGTGTAAAGAAATCTAAGGCTCGAAACAGCTGTACTATCAGAGAGAGCACAGAGACACGGAAGAGTGATCTTGTGGAGGTCAGCACACACTGAGAAAAGAAGGGAAAGTGGGCAGAGGAGCCGTTTGATGGCATAGAAACCAAATCTTGGGAGAGAAGTTGTTCCACAGATTTTCTCTGCAAGCAACATACTGATATATTTGCTTCCATGTGTATTCTGTTTTTATTTGTGACTTAGATGGAGTTGTGAAGTAAAATTTCAAAGAGAATCTGGAGTAATGCCATTAGAAACCTCCTTTTAGGTTGATACTGACATAATAGCAAAGATAATAGTTTTAGTATCTTCTCTGACTATGAGGAATCCAGAGGTGTTAGAAGATGCCATGTTTCGTTGAACTTAGTATTTTGTATCAAGTGCAAAGACTTTCAGAACTAGAACACATAGTTCCTGATAGTCCACAAATGTGTCCCCAAGACCCTTCATCTTCTTCTCTTAATTCCTTAATAATGGGTTACTCTGATGGACACTGGAGAGATGGCTCAGTAGTTAAGAGTACTTGATACTCTTCCAGAAGACCTGGGTTCAATTCACATCACCCACTCGATGATTTTCGATTCTCTGATACTCCAGTTTCAGGGGAATCTGATGCCCCGTTCAGGTCTCTGTAGGTACCAGGCATCCATGTGGTGAACATACACATATTCCCACAAACCCACTGACATAAAATAAAAGTAAATTAAGTTTTTTTCAATTTTTATTAGATATTTTCTCCCTTTACATTTTAAATGCTATCCCGAAAGTCCCCTATACCCTCCCCCACCCTGCTCCCCTATAAATTAAGTTTTAAAGTTACTCTTATGTTTTTATTTCATTAATCTTTTAAAATTCAATATAAACATATTCAATGTAATTTGAATAACTCTTTATAACCAAGGACTGCCACCCTATACCCGCTCCTACATCTGCATTTCTAGTCACATTGGTACTAAACATAGCTATTTTTGTTTTTGTTTTTGTTTTTTTTCCGCTTATGGAAAAACAAAATGATCACTTAATACTTAAATGATGCATGCATACCAAAATTAGGCCAAATTACATCACTGTGTCCTCAATAAGTGATGGTTTTTGCAATGTTTCAAATAAAGAAACGATGTGGGTGACCTGAGTCATCTCATGGCATATGGTAGAATTGGAAGACCAAACCCATGAAAATCAGAATCACACACCCATGGGTAACAGAAATTCTATTTCATCCATCTTCTAAACAATATTAATCATCATGTCAAGTTACTGAGATTCATTTAAAATCATAGTGATTTTGAGATTTGTTGGTCTTTATATTAGATGATCTTGATTTAATATCTCATTTTTATTTAATTATGATAAAAATAAAAATAATATAATAGATTCTTCTATAGTTTCCTCATAATAGGAACTCTATACTATCCAAATCAAATAAATTTTAATCTTTTCCATTTCTCTTGTATTTTCGATTTTACAACTTGGATTTTTAAAGGTGAGGGAATTAAATTTCCTGGACACTTCATCCTTTAGGATTCGATGGCAACCAAAATTTACCATTCAGTTTTCTACATACTGTAAAATCATACTTGTATGTCACTAACCAGAGCCCCCATCCTCCAGTCTCCACCACCAATCTGAAGAGCTTACACAACAAAGGCTTTGCACCAGCTTCATGCTACAAGTCCAGCCAAGGGAGTCTAGGAAGCTCTCTTCATCATAGTCACTCAGACACACATGCTAATCGTCAGGATGGTAGCAAGTTGCCCACTGGCTTTTAAAGTCCTCACGTAGAAAGGTAATATATCAATTGCAACCGTATTTTATTAGCCAAAGAAAAATCACATGGCCACATCTCACCTCAAAAGAAAAGACAGTACATAAGTGATAGAGAAATGATTTTTGTGACTGATTCCTTTGGCATAGCCTTACCCTGGGAGTCTCCTGGGATAAATATCATATTCCCCAGTTTGGAATATATATCTGTCTTAGTTAGGGGTTTTGCTAACAAACTTTTAGAACGGATGTTAGCTAATTTAAACAATAAAAGCAGTTCATTAAAAAGGACTAAAATGATTGGATAGCCAGATTGAGAAGGACCGAGAACCTGACCAGTTACTGATACCTCAATGGCAGGATCAAAGAGTTTCCTCTACAAAATGCCTCTAGCAGGGTGAGTAAAGTCCCCACGAGTTCTGTCATTTTGATGCTTTTCAAGAGAGTGAAAATAGGTTCACTGTATTGAGCACATGTTGACCACATGACCTCAGAGCAGCAAAGCACCCCAAGTAATACGCTGCTTTTATGGGAGAAAAAATAATTTCTCAAAAGAAAAACCAATGTATTATGAAACAAAGGAAAAAGGAACAATGTATAGTCAAGTGTAATCTCTTTTGAAATTTCAAAGTTCATTAGTCTGTCCTTAGCATCACTTCCATGCTGGATTCCTGAGACATCTGCCACTATTCTCGAAATCACAGCATAGGAATCTGACAACAGAGAGCTCTTGCTTTCCCACAATCCTCTTGCCTGGGGACATGCTGCATAGCTGAAATCCTTCACTGTTATAGTCATTGTTTTGTGTAGTCATTATCTCCAGAAGAGGCTTAACATCAAAAAGTCATTACAAAAAACAATTCATGGCTCAATTTGTGACACTGGATTGTAACCATAATTTATCAAAGCAAGACCACTTGGGAAGAAAATAAAGGGCCATGAGAACAGCCTTTAAAGTCTGCAGCCTGGGAAGTTTCCTGGATAATAATAATTGGGCTGGGGGGTGGGGGGAAGTGCTCTGGAGGGAGGTCCTACAAGGCCTTAGATACTAGTGTTGTTTTTAGGAATAGGAGCCACATTGAAACATTTATACAATATGAGTATGAACACAAAATGCTTTCTTTCTCTCCTTCTGACCTTTGAGATTTGGCTACTACTTAGTACTTTATAAGAACCACCTGCTTTTCCCTACTTTGGCAACTCAGTTATAAATAAAATGAGTTATTAATAGCTGATAATGCAGCTTCAGACACTGAATAGAAAGTTTTACTGACTACTCTACTGAGTCCTTGAAGACAGATGGACTAGACATGCGTGCCTCATTTGAAAACACAGCCGTTTGCAGGGGAAGGCCAAAATCACGTTCTGTCCACCCCGCCTCCACACTGCTTCTGCAGGCTGAGTTCTCTGATGATCAGAGAGAGGGCTCTGCATGCAATAAATAGACAATAGCAGGAGTCTGGGATGGATTTAGACTATGTATTTTTTTGGTCTTATTTAATTTCTTCAGTGCTTTAAAAGGCACTGAAGAGAAAGAGTCACTGGATATGCTTGCAACAAAACACTTTATAAGTCTGACTCTCCAAGTACAGACTTGGAGACTGATTCTCCAAGTGCATAAACCTAAAACATAAATCTCTCATTGCACACAGATTCAACAATCTCGATGCTGCATCAACTCTCTCAAGCCATGATTGGCAGAATGGTCCAAACACAGAAAGAAATATGAAGAGAAGAAAATGGGCTTCCATGCTAGCTTGTTATTAAATTTCCATTTCAATTCCCTAAATGAATTCCTGCTGACCTAAGAATTGACATAGATTCTGAGCTTCCATCAAACTTTTAGACAGGAGATTAGAGGTTAGTACTAAATCTGATAAATAATTTAAATTTTAAAAGATTAAAGGTGAGATAAAGAAAACATTAATAACTATTCATTCCTTACTTGAAAGCTTTAATCAAATTTTCGAGGGAGGAATTTGGGACATGATGATCTATATTTTAAGGATTCACATCAAGAATGATCTTAGAAATGAGTTACTAGGATGCCACTGCTGGTAATAGAGTGGATTGAAACATGTATTTGCTATGGCTACATGGGGTTACTAGACACTGAACATAAACCTCAATCTAATTACATCATTGTACTGATTAAACCACTGCAGTGGTTTCCCACTGATAATCAGAGTGATGTCTGAAGACTTTGCCATGTCTACACCACCCCACTGACCTGGTGTTATCATCTCTTCCCATCCTAACTCTGTTAATTTGCTCTGCTCACTTAGCCCTCTTTCCATTTCTTTCAACAACCTAAGCTCCTTCTCACTTTGCACTCCTTCTAGTCTCCAGCCTCTTTAACCAGGATACTCATTCTCTTGACTAGGTAGCCAACACTCAAACACCTTTCAGGCCCAGGTTAGCCTACCTTAGCCTTTCCTAATTCACAAAGGAAATAAACACCTGGCCTAAGTTGCTTTCTATTGCTGTGATAAACACCATGACCACAAGCAACTTAGGGAGGAACAAGTTTGTTTGGCTTATAAGTTCATTCACAGCTAATCATTAAGGGAAGTCACACAAGTAACTAAGGCAGGAACAGAGGCAGAAACCATGAAGAAAAGTGCTTACTGGCTTGTACCCCTGGCTTGTTCCACTATTTATATCGCATCCCAGGCCTCCCCTGCCTAGGGATGGCACCACCCACAGTAGGCTGGGCCCTCCCACTTAATTAGCATATGCCCACAGCCAGATCAGTCTAATGGAAGCAATTCCTCAATTGAGTTTCCATCTTCCCAAGTGACTCTAGGTTGTGTCTAACCAGCACAGTCCTCAGTGTACTATTAGGGTGGGGTACTGTGCCTTTACAGAACTGGGAAAAGTTACTGATTATTTAGTATCTCCTCCATTAAACTGAAAGTTTCATGGTGGCAGAGACCTCATCTATTTTCATTATTTTGTATCTTATATTCAAATACAGGGACTGGGAAGATGGATCCATTAGCAAAGTACTTACAGTGCAGGTAGGAGACTCTGAGGTTGACACTCGGCACTGGTATAAAATGGCAAGAGCGGTGGCTTGTATTTGTAAGTTCAATGCTGGGGAGACAGAGACAGGAGGATCCCTACTCTTGCTAGCCAACCATTAGAGCTGAATTGTCAAGTTCCGGGTACAATGAGAAACCTTGTCTCAAAAACTAAGGTAGAAAGTGATGAAATAAAACACAAGATTTCAACCTCTGGCTTCCAAAAACATGTATGCCCTGGTATGAACATGCATATACATAGGTACCTACCCCTACTCACACACAAACACACACAATCAAGAACAGTGTTGGATATATGGTAGATACTCAACAATTCTAGTGAATGAATGAATCTCAGTACTAAAATTTAAGGCTCTTAATTTAAACTCAGCATTATTTCTGAGGCTCTGTAATCAAATTTATCAGATGAGTAATAAATTATTTCCCAAGTTTGTTAAGTGAGGGTTTTTTTTTCTTAATTTTTCATTTGTACACAGACTTTAAGTGTGGAGTATGCTGTTCAGTTGCATGTGGAGCCCATTCTGATTCAAACTGGTTCGTTCATCTATCAAAAATATGCTTAAGTGTAGTGCTATTCCAAATAGTACCAATGGAAAAGCAATTCTTATGTCTACATTTATAGATAGATAGATAGATAGATAGATAGATAGATAGATAGTAAGAAAGAAAGAAAGAAAGAAAGAAAGAAAGAAAGAAAGAAAGAAAGAAAGAAAGACAGACAGACAGACAGACAGACAGACAGACAGATCCAAGACTACACGAGGGAACTAGGGAAGAACTGGAAAACCAGGCTCTGCTGTAGGAATAGATACCCAAGCTAAAGCTGATATGTTTAGACATTTTGTTTGCTAACTCCACACTCCACTTCTCTTGTGATCTATAATGGAAAAACAAGAGGTGGGAGCCGCACATGTGGGGAAAAGATCTGTGCAGGAGGGTGGTGAGGAAGGCTGAGAAAACACTCCAAAGTTAACTATTTGTAATTCAGATGTTCAGCTATCATGTCAATTAACTGAGACATTATACCCCAAATAATAATTAGAAGACTCTTGCAAGTAACAGATGTAAAAACCAGATGATTCATACCTACTCTGCATAGACCACATCTGACTTGTGACTAGAATTCTTATATTTATCTGCCAGGCCAGACACACAGTAGCTTTCTTCTATAGATGCTCATAGCTGAAGACGAACAATATCTTTACTTGCTCCCCCACCCCCTTTTTCTAACATCAGCTATTAGTCTACCGAGTACTTCTGTCACTGTGGGCTTATCTTTTAATATAATTCCCAAGGCTAGAGTTTACCCTTCATCCTCACATTGCTAGATTGGCTTGAAATGAGATGAAGACATCTTAATCTCACTAAAATGCTTTATACAGCATGTTCAAAAAAGTGTGTCTCCATGAAATGGTTCTACAAATAATCCTGTCAGCTTTGTGTGAATTTCTCTGCCTCCCTCCTAAATTCAAAGGTGTAACTTAAGTTCTGCCAACCCTTTGACAGTCACCCTTTTCATTCACTCTTACTTCCACTCTCACTGGCTTGAGATGGGTCTAGACAAGAAAAGAGGCTGGTGGCTGGTGGGCGGAGCTTGAGGTGAGTTAGTTTCTATAGCTGAGGGTTGAGGGCAGCAATCTGCTTGATAAGAGAATGAGAACATTTCAGGTTGCAATTACGGGGTGCTTGTTTACGTTTGGGGGTGTCTTCAGAGCAGGCCTTGTCCTTCAGATTGATTTTTGTTGCTGTTGTTTTAACACATTTTGCTATTAATGGTGTAGATAAAGAAAACACTTTTGCCTTAACAGGAGTCTAAATATAATAAAAGGAAACAGACATGGCCCTTAATCCCAGAGAGAAAATAGGATCATAGAAATATGGCAAACTAGAGAATGTCCATCTAAGAGAGGCAGCTACTGCTGGGTTCAAGAGGACTGTAGCAGTGAAGGAATGTAGGCACTGCGTCATTAGTGATTTCTATTTTTTAAAAAAAGTCAGAAAGCTAGACTTTTAGATGAGCTTGCCTCTTTTATTTATTTATTTAATTATTTATTTATTTATTTATTTATTTAATTTCCAGTGTTGATATGAATAGTGCTTTTTGGGACTCTGTAAGACAGTATGGGAAGCTTTTCCCAAGAGGCATTGACATGCGTTCTATGTCCGCTGATTCACTTGATGAGAGCAGGGAGTCCGCATGCTAAGGCAAATAAAGGGGTGGGGGGTGGAGCAGGGAGACATCCCATCAGGCATGAGATGAGGCTTGATGTACACATATTCTTGAATATAGTTCTGGAGATGTCAAAAATAGGTATAATAATGAAAAGCTTACCATTTTAAAAGACAGAAAATTTAAGAGATGAATACTAAGGAATACTGAGGTCTAGAATTGTGGTGTGCCTAGTAAGAACTGGTCTTATAAAAAGAAATCAACACTTATCAGTATAAAAAATACAAAGATGTGTTTCCTGTAAGCAGCAAAATGTTGGGTCTTGTTTGTGTAGCCAGTTTGTTAGTCTATGTCTTTTTATTGGGGAGTTGAGACCATTGATGTTAAGAGATATTAAGGAAAAGTAATTGTTGCTTCCTGTTATTTTTGTTGTTAAAGTTGGCATTCTGTTCTTGTGGCTGTCTTCTTTTAGGTTTGTTGAGGGATTACCTTCTTGTTTTTTCTAGGGCGTTGTTCCCGTTCTTGTATTGGTTTTTTTTCTGTTATTATCCTTTGAAGGGCTGGATTCGTGGAGAGATAATGTGTGAATTTGGTTTTGTCGTGGAATACTTTGGTTTCTCCATCTACGGTAATTGAGAGTTTGGCTGGGTATAGTAGCCTGGACTGGAATTTGTGTTCTCTTAGTGTCTGTATAACATGACTACCTCAGAATGAAAGGCTAGAAAACAATTTTCCAAGCAAATGGTATGAAGAAACAAGCTGGAGTAGCCATCCTAATATCTGAAAAGATTGACTTCCAACTCAAAGTCATCAAAAAAGACAAGGAGGGGCACTTCATTCTCATCAAAGGTAAAATCCTCCAAGAGGAACTCTCAATTCTGAATATCTATGCTCCAAATACAAAGGCAGCCACATTCATTAAAGAAACTTTAGTAAAGCTCAAAGCACACATTGCACCTCACACAATAATAGTGGGAGACTTCAACACACCACTTTCACCAATGGACAGATCATGGAAACAGAAACTAAACAGGGACACACTGAAACTAACAGAAGTGATGAAACAAATAGATCTGACAGATATCTACAGAACATTTTATCCTAAAACAAAAGGATATACCTTCTTCTCAGCACCTCATGGTACCTTCTCCAAAATTGACCACATAATAGGTCACAAAACAGGCCTCAACAGATTCAAAAATATTGAAATTGTCCCATGTATCCTATCAGATCACCATGCACTAAGGCTGATCTTCAATAACAAAATAAATAACAGAAAGCCAACATTCACGTGGAAACTGAACAACACTCTTCTCAATGATACCTTGGTCAAGGAAGGAATAAAGAAAGAAATTAAAGACTTTTTAGAGTTTAATGAAAATGAAGCCACAACGTACCCAAACCTTTGGGACACAATGAAAGCATTTCTAAGAGGGAAACTCATAACTCTGAGTGCCTCCAAGATGAAACGGGAGAGAGCACATACTAGCAGCTTGACAACACATCTAAAAGCTCTAGAAAAAAAGGAAGCAAATTCACCCAAGAGGAGTAGACGGCAGGAAATAATCAAACTCAGGGGTGAAATCAACCAAGTGGAAACAAGAAGAACTATTCAAAGAATTAACCAAACGAGGAGTTGGTTCTTTGAGAAAATCAACAAGATAGATAAACCCTTAGCTAGACTCACTAGAGGGCACAGGGTCAAAATCCTAATTAATAAAATCAGAACTGAAAAGGGAGACATAACAACAGATCCTGAAGAAATCCAAAACATCATCAGATCCTTCTACAAAAAACTATACTCAACAAAACTGGAAAACCTGGACGAAATGGACAAATTTCTGGACAGATACCAGGTACCAAAGTTGAATCAGGATCAAGTTGACCTTCTAAACAGTCCCATATCCCCTAAAGAAATAGAAGCAGTTATTAATAGTCTCCCAGCCAAAAAAAAGCCCAGGACCAGACGGGTTTAGTGCAGAGTTCTATCAGACCTTCAAAGAAGATCTAATTCCAGTTCTGCACAAACTTTTTCACAAGATAGAAGTATAAGGTACTCTACCCAACTCATTTTATGAAGCCACTATTACTCTGATACCACAGAAAGATCCAACAAAGATAGAGAACTTCAGACCAATTTCTCTTATGAATATCGATGCAAAAATCCTTAAAAAAATTCTCGCTAACCAAATCCAAGAACACATTAAAGCAATCATCCATCCTGACCAAGTAGGTTTTATTCCAGGGATGCAGGGATGGTTTAATATACGAAAACCCATCAATGTAATCCATTATATAAACAAACTCAAAGACAAAAACCACATGATCATCTCGTTAGATGCAGAAAAAGCATTTGACAAGATCCAACACCCATTCATGATAAAAGTTCTGGAAAGATCAGGAATTCAAGGTCCATACCTAAACATGATAAAAGCAATCTACAGCAAACCAGTAGCCAACATCAAAGTAAATGGAGAGAAGCTGGAAGCAATCCCACTAAAATCAGGGACTAGACAAGGCTGCCCACTTTCTCCCTACCTTTTCAACATAGTACTTGAAGTCCTAACCAGAGCAATCCGACAACAAAAGGAGATCAAGGGGATACAAATTGGAAAAGAGGAAGTCAAAATATCACTTTTTGCAGATGATATGATAGTATATATAAGTGACCCTAAAAATTCCACCAGAGAACTCCTAAAC
This sequence comes from Mus musculus, assembly GCF_000001635.26. NCBI lineage: Eukaryota > Metazoa > Chordata > Mammalia > Rodentia > Muridae > Mus > Mus musculus. The sequence continues at coordinate 37,412,295 of NC_000082.6, forward strand.
CTGATAAACAGCTTTGGTGAAGTAGCTGGATATAAAATTAACTCAAACAAGTCAATGGCCTTTCTCTACACAAAGAATAAACAGGCTGAGAAAGAAATTAGGGAAACAACACCCTTCTCAATAGTCACAAATAATATAAAATATCTCGGCGTGACTCTAACTAAGGAAGTAAAAGATCTGTATGATAAAAACTTCAAGTCTCTGAAGAAAGAAATTAAAGAAGATCTCAGAAGATGGAAAGATCTCCCATGCTCATGGATTGGCAGGATCAACATTGTAAAAATGGCTATCTTGCCAAAAGCAATCTACAGATTCAATGCAATCCCCATCAAAATTCCAACTCAATTCTTCAACGAATTAGAAGGAGCAATTTGCAAATTCATCTGGAATAACAAAAAACCTAGGATAGCAAAAACTCTTCTCAAGGATAAAAGAACCTCTGGTGGAATCACCATGCCTGACCTAAAGCTTTACTACAGGGCAATTGTGATAAAAACTGCATGGTACTGGTATAGAGACAGACAAGTAGACCAATGGAATAGAATTGAAGACCCAGAAATGAACCCACACACCTATGGTCACTTGATCTTCGACAAGGGAGCTAAAACCATCCAGTGGAAGAAAGACAGCATTTTCAACAATTGGTGCTGGCACAACTGGTTGTTATCATGTAGAAGAATGCGAATCGATCCATACTTATCTCCTTGTACTAAGGTCAAATCTAAGTGGATCAAGGAACTTCACATAAAACCAGAGACACTGAAACTTATAGAGGAGAAAGTGGGGAAAAGCCTTGAAGATATGGGTACAGGGGAAAAATTCCTGAACAGAACAGCAATGGCTTGCTCTGTAAGATCGAGAATTGACAAATGGGACCTAATGAAACTCCAAAGTTTCTGCAAGGCAAAAGACACCGTCAATAAGACAAAAGACCACCAACAGATTGGGAAAGGATCTTTACCTATCCTAAATCAGATAGGGGACTAATATCCAACATATATAAAGAACTCAAGAAGGTGGACTTCAGAAAATCAAATAACCCCATTAAAAAATGGGGCTCAGAACTGAACAAAGAATTCTCACCTGAGGAATACCGAATGGCAGAGAAGCACCTGAAAAAATGCTCAACATCCTTAATCATCAGGGAAATGCAAATCAAAACAACCCTGAGATTCCACCTCACACCAGTCAGAATGGCTAAGATCAAAAATTCAGGTGACAGCAGATGCTGGCGTGGATGTGGAGAAAGAGGAACACTCCTCCATTGTTGGTGGGATTGCAGGCTTGTACAACCACTCTGGAAATCAGTCTGGCGGTTCCTCAGAAAACTGGATATAGTACTACCGGAGGATCCAGCAATACCTCTCCTGGGCATATATCCAGAAGATGCCCCAACTGGTAAGAAGGACACATGCTCCACTATGTTCATAGCAGCCTTATTTATAATAGCCAGAAGCTGGAAAGTACCCAGATGCCCCTCAACAGAGGAATGGATACAGAAAATGTGGTACATCTACACAATGGAGTACTACTCAGCTATTAAAAAGAATGAATTTATGAAATTCCTAGCCAAATGGATGGACCTGGAGGGCATCATCCTGAGTGAGGTAACACATTCACAAAGGAACTCACACAATATGTACTCACTGATAAGTGGATATTAGCCCAAAACCTAGGATACCCAAGATATAAGATACAATTTCCTAAACACATGAAACTCAAGAAAAATGAAGACTGAAGTGTGAACACTATGCCCCTCCTTAGAAGTGGGAACAAAACACCCTTGGAAGGAGTTACAGAGACAAAGTTTGGAGCTGAGATAAAAGGATGGACCATGTAGAGACTGCCTTATCCAGGGATCCACCCCATAATCAGCTTCCAAATGCTGACACCATTGCATACACTAGCAAGATTATGCTGAAAGGACCCTGATATAGCTGTCTCTTGTCAGAGTATGCCTGGGCCTAGCAAACATAGAAGTGGATGCTCACAGTCGGCTATTGGATGGATCACATGGCCCCCAATGAAGGAGCTAGAGAAAGTACCAAAGAAGCTAAAGGGATCTGCAACCCTATAGGTGGAACAACATTATGAACTAACCAGTACCCCGGAGCTCTTGACTCTAGCTGCATATGCATCAAAAGATGGCCTAGTCGGCCATCACTGGAAAGAGAGGCCCATTGGACACGCAAACTTTATATGCCCCAGTACAGAGGAACGCCAGGGCCATAAAAGGGGAGTGGGTGGGTAGGGGAGAGGGGGTGGGTGGCTATGGGGGACTTTTGGTATAGCATTGCAAATGTAAATGAGCGAAATACCTAATAAAAAATGGAAAAAAAAATGGGGCTCAGAACTGAACAAAGAATTCTCACCTGAGGAATACCGAATGGCAGAGAAGCACCTGAAAAAATGTTCAACATCCTTAATCATCAGGGAAATGCAAATCAAAACAACCCTGAGATTCCACCTCACACCAGTCAGAATGGCTAAGATCAAAAATTCAGGTGACAGCAGATGCTGGCGTGGATGTGGAGAAAGAGGAACACTCCTCCATTGTTGGTGGGATTGCAGGCTTGTACAACCACTCTGGAAATCAGTCTGGCGGTTCCTCAGAAAATTGGACATAGTACTACCGGAAGATCCAGCAATACCTCTCTTGGGCATATATCCAGAAGATGCCCCAACTGGTAAGAAGGACACATGCTCCACTATGTTCATAGCAGCCTTATTTATAATAGCCAGAAGCTGGAAAGTACCCAGATGCCCCTCAACAGAGGAATGGATACAGAAAATGTGGTACATCTACACAATGGAGTACTACTCAGCTATTAAAAAGAATGAATTTATGAAATTCCTAGCCAAATGGATGGACCTGGAGGGCATCATCCTGAGTGAGGTAACACATTCACAAAGGAACTCACACAATATGTACTCACTGATAAGTGGATATTAGCCCCAAACCTAGGATACCCAAGATATAAGATACAATTTCCTAAACACATGAAACTCAAGAAAAATGAAGACTGAAGTGTGGACACTATGCCCCTCCTAAGAAGTGGGAACAAAACACCCTTGGAAGGAGTTACAGAGACAAAGTTTGGAGCTGAGATGAAAGGATGGACCATGTAGAGACTGCCATATCCAGGGATCCACCCCATAATCAGCATCCAAACGCTGACACCATTGCGTACACTAGCAAGATTTTATCGAAAGGACCCAGATGTAGCTGTCTCTTGTGAGACTATGCCGGGGCCTAGCAAACACAGAAGTGGATGCTCACAGTCAGCTAATGGATGGATCACAGAGCTCCCAATGGAGGAGCTAGAGAAAGTACCCAAGGAGCTAAAGGGATCTGCAACCCTATAGGTGGATCAACATTATGAACTAACCAGTACCCCGGAGCTCTTGACTCTAGCTGCATATGTATCAAAAGATGGCCTAGTCGGCCATCACTGGAAAGAGAGGCCCATTGGACACGCTAACTTTATATGCCCCAGTACAGGGGAACGCCAGGGCCAAAAAGGGGGAGTGGGTGGGTAGGGGAGAGGGGGTGGGTGGGTATGGGGGACTTTTGGTATAGCATTGGAAATGTAAATGAGCTAAATACCTAATAAAAAATGGAAAAGGAAAAAAAATCTACAACATTCATCTTTTGCTCAAAAAAATAATAAATAGTTCCAAAACAAAAAAAAAACAAAACAAAACAAAACAAAACAAAAAAAATACGAAGAAATGTATTATAGGACAAATAATATAATTCAAGATGTTGCTTACCTGTGTTACAGTCATGAGGAGCCCCAAAAGGCTTTCATATAGACTGCTGATGTTTCTTCTTCTATTGTTTTAAACAATGAGTAAGCATGTTGATTGTCCATCACAAATCGCTATCAATTTTTACATATTATATACTAACTATATTTTAAAAGAATAAGTGTTAGGCCATTGTGAAACTGTGCATGTTGGATTTTCTGACAAGTGTTTTCTTTTTAAAACCAAAAAAAAAAAAAAAAAAAAAAAAGGCTTGTAGACCTTTCTCAGCCTCTAACAGAATGTGACAGGAGCTGTGAGCAGCCTCGGGTTGGCAGGAACATTGAGGGGTTAGCAAAAATATGCCAGCTAATAGCATTGACGTGACTCCAGCAATTGCACCCCAGACTTCTGCGTGCCCCCTGAACCCAGCTGTGGATGTTAGAGAATGACAGTGCTCAGGAGTCAGCCATGATAGGTGGGGGAAGGTAATGAGGAGGACTTGGCAATTCCCAGAAGCACCAGGTGCCACAGCAGGCATGCCAATTGCTATATTCTGTCACTACCAACCTCTTACAAATTAGTATCCACCTAACAGCTAACAGCAAGCAAACAAAACTAAACAAAACAAAACAATAAAGTCTCTCATATATTTCCTGATCTCTGCCTCCTGAAGAAGGCTGTGGAAGGAAAGGGAAAGGCTATGTTGTTGTTGTTGTTGTTGTTGTTGTTGTTGTTTTCATTGCACAACCACAAAAACTGAAGAGCAGAGCAGCTTTTCCAAGGTCAGGGAGCTTATGGTCAGAGTACTGACCTCAGACCCAGATTTTCTTCCTATGCTAACACAATGGTTCACTTAGATCAAGCTTTTGTTTTGATTATGTTTTTATTTTTGTTTCCCAAATTGCAGTTATTTATTTACTTTCTTATTTATGTATAAAAGGAGGTGTATGTGAGCATTTACATGCTATGCTGTAACTGTGAACATCGTGGGATGTGGTTGTTTGAGAATGGATCCCATAGGCTCATATATTTGAATGTTTGGCCCCAGTTGGTAGAACTGCTTGGGAAGGATTAGAAGGTGTGGCCTTGACGGAGGTATGTCATTGAGAGTTTTCAAAAGGAGTATGTCATTTGAGGTTTTAAAAGGCCCTACCATTCCCAATTCCTCTTCTCTCTCTCTCTCTCTCTCTCTCTCTCTCTCCTGTGTGTGTGTGTCTGTCTGTCTGTCTGTCTATATCTGCCTGTCTGTCTGTCTGTCTGTCTCTGTCTGTCTCTGTCTCTGTCTCTGTCTCTGTCTCTGTCTCTGTCTCTCTCTCTCTCTCTCTGAGCCTCATGCTTGTATAGCAGATGTAAGCTCTCAGCTACTGCTCCAGTGTCATACTTGCCTGCTACCATGCTCCCTGACATGATGGTCATAGACTCACCCTCTGACACTGTAAGCCCCAATAAACTGTTTCTTCTATAAGTTGCCTTGGCTATGGTGTCTCTTCACAGCAATTGAAAAGTAACTAAGAGGAGAACGCACAGGAGTTGGTTCTCTCCTCCTACCATGTGGGTCCCAGGGATGGAACTCCAGTTGTAAATCTTGGCAGCAAGGACTTTACCTGCTGAGCCACGTCATGGCCCAACTTGCCCAGCTTGTAATACTGATTTAAATTTGATGAGGTGAACCCAATTTTCCAACCTAAGAGAACTGATAATTAATCAAAATCTTTAATTTCTGTAAGTGTATTGCTAGGTAACTTTTTGGAGGATTATCTGCTGGTGGTTTATGTTCTTTAACTTCATAGCCAAGTCTACCTGTGTGGCTTGAATTGCAGGCTTGACTGTGAGTGAGAATTAACGGACCAATCCTGTTAAAGTAACTAAAGAAAAATCTCACATGAGAATATTATCTCAGTTTTTCAGTCCCATCTGGTAAACAAATCCAGGATCTTATAACCACTTTTACCTAGAACACATTTCTAAAATACTAGCTTTTTAAGGAAGTAAATGCAACTTTTCTCAACTATTTAGTGTGTGCCCATCATTCCCATCTCCGCAGTCCTACTGTGAGCTCAAATGCACAGAAGTCTCCACAGTCCTACTGTGAGCTCAAAAGCACAGAAGTCTCCGCAGTCCTACTGTGAGCTCAAATGCACAGAAGTCTCCGCAGTCCTACTGTGAGCTCAAATGCACAGAAGTCTCCGCAGTCCTACTGTGAGCTCAAATGCACAGAAGTCTCCGCAGTCCTACTGTGAACTCAAATGCACAGAAGTCTCCGCTGTCCTACTGTGAACTCAAATGCATAGAAGTCTTGAGTCTTGGACTTTTTTTTTTCAACCAGTGAAAAAGCATGAATTGTAATCCGGGGAGAGTTTTAGTTATGTTTCAGCATGTTCTCTGAACTTTCTCTGTATGCTTTAGCCAAATTTTGTTTTGTTGTTTTTGTTGTTGCTTTTGAAAATTTAACTAAGAAAGGTTCAAACAAGTAGGGACTTATTTTACACATATTATAAATAAAGTATAAATGTTGATATCAGTCCAGTTATTCAATAATGCTGAAGATCCCTGGTATTTCTATTCTTCCGTTCTATCGTCCAAAGAGTGCTGGGTTTTAGCACTGGGTTTTATTCCTGCATTTATTGCTTCATGGCAGGAAATTGGCTGCTAAAGCTCTGCAATCAAAGTAAAATGAATAAGAGTGTAGAATTGTGACAACAGCCTAGGTTACCCCTTCCCTTAAAAACAAAAATCAAGAAAACAAAAGTTCTCAAGACATTCCATCAAATTCAGAAATTTTCACCTTGGCTCTTATTAGGTAGAATCAAGCCTTAAGTGTACCACAAACTGCAAAAGGTGAGGGGAAGAAAAGGAAAGGATCAGAGAGAAAAGAAAGGAGAAGGGTAAAGAGAGAAGGGGAGGGGAGGAGAGGGGAGGGGAAAGGAGGGGAGGCGAGAGGAGGGGAGGGGAGCTGTGATGGTTAGGTTAGCTTATTAACTGTGCTGCATCGTCTGGGACTGGACATAAGCAAAGCAGCAAGGAAGGAACAAGGAGGACTGAGCACAGGCATCTAACTACGTGCTCCTTAGACATCCTCCTGAGACCGGGCTTTCTGCATTCCTGTAGAGGCAGAAACCTAACAGGTTCTTAAATAATAGGAATATGGGGACATAGCAGATTAAAAGCGCTTTAGCATTCTGCTCTATCTTCTCTGACTTGAGTCCTGATTTTGGTGAAAATGGACAGTGTAACTTGCACTTGGGGATCCCTGAGACAGCCGAAGACTGAATTCTGCTTTCAATGAGTTAAGTTTTAACGCCCACTCTTAAGTTCATTGAACCCCAATTAACAGGGAATCTAGAGATTCAATTTAAGAACTATAAATTGCCTTATATTGGTGATAAAAATGAAAAGCTCTTTTGACACTTTCTTATAAGTAGATGACTAGTAATTGTGGTTTTATAGCAAATTGCTTCAACTGGTATTATTGGACACTTTGAAATTCTAGGAGTTCTACAACCTAAAAAACTCAGAGATACTTCAACTTTTCCAAGCTTCTTGACACGCCAGGAGACAGATACCTTTATCATGGTTTCTATTCTTAATAAAATCAAATGGCAGGCTGGCCAGCATGCCAAAGTGAGAGATAAATCTCACTTTCATATTAATTTTCTTGCCCCAAAAATGCTGATTTTTGTCTTTTGGGTTGTTTAGTTGCTTGAATATAAGGATGTGTTACTTTTTCACAATTTCTACTGTGTCCAGTCAATAAGTTAAATGTGTTTGTCCAAATGAAATCCTATGTGCTCACGCAAGTTTCAAGATAAACATGAAACTTGGCTCACCACAGGGCAGGTACTTTCATGGCTCCACATTCTGGACAGATACTAACAAGAACTAAAAATCCAACAATGCGTAAGAGAAAAGTTCCTGCCCGCACTGGGCTTATGGGAAAATAAAAGGGACAGATACTTTCAAGCCATTCTTCCCCAGAAGAACTTGTAACTAAGCTTAGACCTCATTGCGCTGAAGGAAAGTAGTGTCAGTCATGTAACAAGCATCCTATGTCTGCAGCTCCTCAAACCACTGGCTACTGGCTTACAATCAAATGAAAGCATCTGACGCCCCCACCTTGGTGTTTTGCCCTTGTTGAAGCCTTCTAAACTCTTTCTATTCAAAGGACAGATGAAGAAATAAAAAAGTTTGGGGTGTGTGTGTGTGTGTGTGTGTGTGTGTGAGTGTGTGTTAAATGGACCAAGCCAAGCACATTACTTCCACTCACATGGTCATAGCTAACCACAGTGGAAGCTAGAAAACGTGGTCCAGTCTACCTGCTAAGGATGAAGTGGGTGGGAGAGAGAAATGTATTGGGTTGAACAGGAGTAACAGGTGCTCAAGCCAGAAATGTGAGTTGAATGTAGTTTAAAAAAAAAAAAAAAACTGGGAGGAGAGAGTGAGAGATGATGAAAAAGGTTACAGACAGAGGTGAGGGCATGAAGAGGCAGGTGAGAACATGGTGTCTAGGAGATGAAGGTTGGTTGGTGAGGATGGAATAGAAAATTGGAGCTGCTGAAGCAAGTGACAGGTAGACCATAAATATCTCTGCAGACCATTTTAAGAAAGGTTGGCTCTATTAGTCATGCCATGAGAGATTTTAAATGCCAGGCAAGTCATACCACTGAGTCATATTCCTAACCCTTACAGGCTTTAGCCAGAGAAAGGAAATGACCAGCTTAGGGATTTAGAAACATGGGAGTCTTGTGGAAGTTGGAGGAAGGATTGAGGGACCCGAAGAAGATAGGGGACTCCACAGAAGTCGCTATCAACTAACAGAATCAACTAACCTGGACCCTCAGGGGCTCCCAGAGACTGAACCACCAACTAAAGAAATACATGGGCTGGACCTAGCTCCCCCCCCCCACACACACACACATATGTAGCAGGTGTGCAGCTTGATCTTCATGCATGTCTCCCAACAGTTGGAGCAGGGGCTGTCCCTGAATCTGTTGCCTGTCTGTTGACCCCATTTCCCTAACGGGGCTGCCTTATCTGGACTCAATGGGAAAGGATGCACCTAGTTCTATAGAGACTTAATGTGCCAGGATGGGGTGATAACCAGGGGAGTCCTCCTCCTTCTCAGAGGAGAAGGGAAGAGGGGCTGGAGGAAAGAGCTGGGGGAGGGGGAACTGAAAGGAGAGGAGGTATGATATTGGGATGTAAAGTGAATGCATAAATTAATAAAAAAAGAAACAATTATTCAAACAATGTGGAAAAGAAAGTGGAAGAATTGGTGGATAATAAGAACACAAATAGTGTAAGAAATCATTTCAGCCATAAAAGTTGTAGACCTTGAACGAGGGCAACGTCACAGTGAGGCAGGGGGATGGAGGCTGGCTTGATAACATTTAGGAGACAGAGTTGAAATAATATAATTTCTGGCTATATGCGGATTGCATATAAAATCAGTCTTTGATATTTCAGATTTTCATCTGCACTTCAGCAATATACATTGCTGAATATACTTGCTGGTTCAGCTCAGTAAGCCAGAGCTGATGCTTCTAATCCATGTAACGCCAAGGTTTCAATCTTTGGAATGAGGTTAGTGTGTTTCTAACCTACTGAAAAACCTATCACAACAATATACTCTATTTGGAATTATAAATTCATGCTGGGACTTGTACTTCTTGTCCAAGGCCATTTGGCAGAAGTCATTACCTAAGTCAATAACCAAGATGAATTAGGAAATTCCCAAGTGACTCTGGGCACCTGATACTGTACTTTTCTCATCCCATAGACTTCTAAAAATTATGGAATTGCCCAAATTAAAACAACTTTTTCTGCCTCATCCAAAATCAGGCTACATTTTGGTTTGGAGTGATAGTTTAATTTTCTCCCAGGCTGAAGAAGCAAAAACATCTTTGTCAGACAAGAAGCAAGATGTGCCAACAGTCTTGCTGAGCAAAGGCATTGCCATCATATTTCTGAACATATTCGGTTGGCAGAATCCCAGATTGGGTTCTGAGACCTACCACCTGAAGACATTCTGTTTCTGTAATATCAAATCACCAAGATGCTGTTTGCCAAGACTCACACGGTTGCCCACCTGGCCAGCACTGACCACTTTAGAAATTGCGATAGCCATCAGAAGATCCTGGCTGACATTGTGGAAATCAGGCAATGCCCACTAGCCAATCATTGCCCACAAACTGATCATTAGAAGTTAAACTAATTCCTCGATTCAGAAACTGTGTGGTATGTCTTCCTGACCCTTCACTGATTTGTGGTTCTGAGAGATATCATAGTGTTTGCCTGTCTCTTCATCCCTCTCTGAGAGTCCTTAGCGTAACTAGCACTTTCTTGGCTGCTCGTAAATCTCATTTATGTCTATGCTCTGAATAGATTTTGGTGCCACACACTGATTTTTCAACCTCTAAATTTCACATCTGGCTCCTCCTCAGAATGAAAGATGCATTTCTTCTGGGTACCTCACTTTCATCCTACTCTAATGTTCCTCTGCCTTCTGCAGAGTTTTGTCTGGTATTGAGGCTCTCACAACACCCCGAGACATCGTTTCTGACCTCTTCAACTGGATTATTTATTGAAGACCATCTGTCTCTGCAGGTATTGTAGCACTTGGTTTTCAGCACTATAATATGTGACCATAGGACTAATCTCATAGATTTCTCTTTTTGAGGGGTGGGGAAGGGGCAATTTGGGAGGTTTTTGGCAATAGGAATTGGCTAATCACTCCTGCTTCTTACTAAATTTTTTTTCCTCCTTGGTTCTTACAATTAGAAATCCAATTTGAGTCTCAAAATAGATTTTGAGCAGATCCCATCTTTATCGCATAGTTGACAAATGCACTATTTCATTCTGATAAAATAACTTTTCAGTGTTGGGATTAGCTAAAGCCAGGGGTCATTACCTCACAGCCCCAAATAGTCCACCAGAGGATTTTGGATAATATAGGAGTTAGCTGCCTGGACTGGCTGCAGAGTAGCAGCTGGGCTGCTGGCCGTAACTCGGCCACTATTGGCAGTCACCATCTCATACAGCATCCTGGCAGCTATGCAAGAGGTGGTCAGTGATTCCAGCCAGATGAAGCCCAAGACTCCCAGCAGGAAAGGTACAGCAGCAAGCACCACGGCTCCTCCTACCAGATCACAGCGCCTGCTGCTGCTACCATCGCAGTGAGGTAGAGCCTTCTGCCTACTCAGCTGATTTCAATTTTTCTGGGAATCTTTTTGAGGCTTTCAACATTTTTATGATGGGTAATAAATAATAAAGTCTTTTCAAGAACAAGGGACACATATATATGTATCTCCCCAAATGCTTTCAAATTACTTATTAGACATTATTGTTCAATCCAGCCAATGTCTTTTCATTCTCTACTGCAGAAAAGCCAGTAGCTCACAGTTAACTCACTATACGGAGTATTGTCTCTGATGTTCTCTCTCACCCCAAACTCAATAAAAATCACAAAAAAACAATGCATATACATACACACACACACACACACATATACATATGTATATATACACATACATATAGAACATAAATCATAAAAATTAAACTCACCGAGTATATATATATATATCAGATCACAGCGCCTGTGTGTGTGTGTGTGTGTGTGTGTGTATACACACACACACACACACACACACACACACATATACATATATATGCATTGAGTCTGGGTTTTGTGATTTTTTTATAGGTTTTTTTTTTCCTAGATGGTTATCCAGTCAGCAGTAAGTACTATAAGATACAAATTCTCACTAATTCTTCTATTTGAAATCCCATTACTGGCTTATACTCTGAATCCCAAGTAAGCCTTTCTTTAATGTAGTGTATAGTAGAAAAATGAAGTGGTGGTTTTAAGACTCTCAAACAGTGAAACCTAACACGTATAGTGCATCGTGTTAGCTGCATTAACTGCTCTTATCATACATAAATCTTCACAACAAGAACTACATTCTTTAAATATTTATTTGTGTGTGTCTGTGTTTGTGCACGCGCGCGCCTGTGTAAGTATATGCAAGATATGTCAGTGCCCACAAAGACCAGACGAGGGCATCAGATCCCTTGAAGCTTAAGTTACAAGAGTCCATCTGACTGGGATGCTAGGAAACAAACTCAGGTCCTCTGGAAGAGGTTCTGAACTGCTGAGCCATCTCTCTAGCCTTATTATCACCCCTTCTTTTAGATAAGGGAAAGATAACTAAAGCTAAGAAAGATTGAACCAGGACAAAACAAAATCAGATTCTGTAGTCCAATGTGATTCAATACCCACATGACTCTAACAATATTATTCTCTATATAGTGAGTGTCAATTCTGTGGTTTGAAACAGTGGCAGAATAGTTAGTTGGACTAGGTCTGGGATCAGAGACTAGGAAAACATTCCAAGATAGATCAAGCCTAGGAACTAAACATCAGAGCATATGCAAGAGATTTTAATTTTAACACATATTAGTTTTCTCTTCCTATCATAACAATGATCACAAAATTAGCATTTGCAAACCATTTGAATTTATTGTGCTACAATTCCATAGCTCAAAAGTCCAGCATAGGTCTCACTGGACCAAAATCAAAAAATGATGTTGATGTTGCATTGCTTTCTAGAAGCTCTAGGAGAAAATTCATTGTCTTGCCTCTCCCAGCTACAATTCTTGGCCACTTTCCCCTTCTCTTCGCCTTCTAAGCCTATGACATAGCTTCCCTTAGATTCTGCATTACTTTAATCTTCTTTGGCCTCCATCTTCTGCTTCTAAAGACTCTGTGGCAACATGCAACACACTCAAATACCAGGTTAAAACAAAGCAAAATAACAAGAACAAAAATGTATCCAGTCTTCCAAAGGAATGTTGGGGTGGGGAATTAATAAGCAGTTATAAATTGAGTCTCTCTCTCTCATTCTCTCTCTCTCTCTTTCTCTCTCATTCTCTCTCTCTCACACACACATACGCACACAGAGACTAACACATAGACACACACAAGCATATACACATGCACAGACATACACACTCACATATAAACACATACACACAGACACAGACACACACAGACACATACACACACAGACACACACATACATACATACATACATACATACATACATACATACACACACCCATATATATATATATATATATATATATATATATTCTCACATCTGAACCTCCAGTATCTCAGATATAATCTTAATATTTGAAACATTGTCTCTGCAGAGCACTTAAGATCATAATGTAGAAGTATGAGCCCCTACTCCAATATTACTGATGCCTCTATAAAAAGAATGCCATAGTGGGGGCACTTGGGCACAGGTTGGAATGCCTGTTACACTGAAGACAATCAGAGTGATACCTGTACAGGTCAAAGAATATCAAACATTGGAAGTACCTCAGAGGGTGGAAAAGAAGCAGGGAACAGATCCTCACAGCCTTCAGGGGGAACCAGGCCTGGTGACATCTGATTCTTGAGCTCTCAGCCTCCAGAATCCTGAGTTCATTGATTTCTGTTGTTCAAGGCACACAATTTCTGGCACTTCGTTATATCATCTCTGAGAAACTCCTACTTAAACTTTCAAGAACATGAAATCTGGAGACACTGTCAGGGAGCTCTGCCAATACTCTGTGCAGGAAATGAGATGTAAGATAGAACACCAGGGTTAGACAGCAACCAAGGACAAATGTGACTTGATACCAAGTCAGCTAATCCAGCTGGACACCTTCTAAGACTCAGGGAAGACACAAAACCTGCATGTGGGAGAAAGAGGCACCCAGTGATGAACTCAGGGACAGGTCAGATGATTATCATTTAGTGACTTAACCTTGTGACAAACACCTTCTTTCAAGTGCTTGGTCAATTTGTTTATTGATTCTTTGTGGTTGCCTTGCCTACAAATGAAGGCCACTAAAAGGTTTCTGTGTATTCAATTGTTTTAAATATTTGGTTACTCAAGGAAGTTAATTGGTTGCCTCTCTGTTCACTTGGCCGAAAGAACATCTGGTGGGAGAAGACTGGAAAATGAAACCCGCCTTTCTGTTGTGTGGTTTCTTCCATTTATATCCATAAAGGACTTCTCTAAAAAAGAAACTACAATATGTTTCTCACGTATAAAAAAAAAAAAAAATGGTGTTTGCCAGGCACAATGATGCATGCCCAAGTCAAAGAATGCCAAAGCAAAGCCTATCACTTTCCAGTTGGGAGCAGGAGGATCCGGAGTTTAAGGACACGTTTATCTACATTGTGAGTTCTATGCCAGTCTGAGCTACATAAAACCTTGTCTCAAAAAACAAAACAAGCTAGGCATGATGAGAGGCAGAACCAAGAAGATCTCTGAGTCTGAGGCCCACCTAGCCTATATAATGAGTTCCAGGCCAGTCAGGGCTACATGTTGAGACCCTGTCCCCCCAAAAATACACATTTTTACATATCTATAAAATTTAAATATATTTTTTGTTTGTTTGTTTTTTAAAGATTTATTTATTATTATATCTAAGTACACTGTAGCTGTCTTCAGATGCACCAGAAGAGGGCATCAAATCTCATTACGGATGGTTGTGAGCCACCATGTGGTTGCTGGGATTTGAACTCAGGACCTTCAGAAGAGCACTCAGTGCTCTTAACCACTGAGATATCTCTCAGCCCCTTAGTACAGGGGAACGCCAGGGCCAAGAAATGGTAGTGGGTGGGTAGGAAAGTTGGGGGGAGGGTATGGGGGACTTTTGGGATAGCATTGGAAATGTAAATGAAGAAAATACCTAATTAAAAAAAAACACATAACATTTAAGATGGCATGTAAGTTTTCATGTCATGTGATGATCAAGTATAATAACCGATAAATAAAATTGCTTCTCTGGACTCCAAAATAATTAGATATATTACAAACATTAAATATATAATAAATATTTTAAATATAGATTAAAATCCTAAAATTATTTTAGGATATATATGTGTATATGTATGTGTAAATGGGTGTATGTGTGTGTGTGTGTGTGTGTGTGTGTATTACTTTTTCCTCACTAGCATTCTTCTTAGAAGAAGACAAACAAGAAAGTGATTTTACCATTCTACTATAAGGAAAACAAAGAAAAATATAGATAATTGGCTAGTTTGCATATAAATGTCAGCCCACGGTATAGAACTATGGGGTTTATAGGTTGCCATAGAATTAAAAATAACTCTTTTTAGTTCTTCAAGCTTCACTTCACTGTCAAGGTTGAATTGCTGTTTAATACCAGATAAGATTTCAGTGGCAATTTATATAGGCTATGGAAATACAATAATGTAGATGAAATATAATCTAGTATTCTCATTTGTATATGTTTGAGCTCTAGTGTACCAACTCTTATGTACCAATAATGATGTTTCAATATTTTTGTGGACCACAAAGAAGGCTCCTTTCTCCATCTTTTCCTACTATGTTTGAAAAATTGGGGCAATGTACTTCTTGATTCTAGTCCCTAAGGGGGAGATGTTTATTATAACTGCCATGGACCCTTAGATTTCAAGGCCTAATCAGCAAAATTATAAAACTTCCCAACTTGTAAATTAGAAATCTATAGGCAAATAGATTTTTATTCCTTCTGCTATAGACATGGAAAATGGAAGTATATTTTAGAATTTAGCTTTCTTTTGTATTTGAGAATTCTACTGAATTGCCTATCAATTTACACTGTGTGGAGGGCGTTTATCTCTCTTACACACACACACACACACACACACACACACACACACACACACACACACACACTTCTGAATGTGTAAAATGCAAAGACCAGACAACCATAAAGAAAAAATTTATTTTGTAAACAACTTTCAAAATCTTAAGATTCTTGGGGTTTTTTTGGGTGTTGTTGTTGTTGTTGTTGTTGTTGTTGTTGTTGTTGTTGTTGTTTTGAGAAAGGCTTCATGTATTTCAAGCTGGTCTTGAACTCACTATGTAATTGAAAATGTCCTTGAACTCCCAACCCTCCTACTTCAGCCTTTTGAGTGCTGGGATTAAGGATAGGAGGCACCACAATTGAGTCAACATTTTCATTCTAATGCTGTGTTTAGAAAAAATACTTCCTTTTTACATTTTTATCTTAATTAATTTTTTATGTATGTGGGTGTTTTGCCTGCATGTCTGTCTGTGCACCACATGTGCATGGTACCATTGAGGCCAAAAGAGGATGTCAGATCATCTAGGACTGCAGTTTTCCAGACAGCTTTGTACTGTGTGTGTGTGAAGAGCAGCTAAAGATCTTAACCCCCAAGCCATCTTCTCTAACCCTTAGAAAATAATGCCATCTTCATTTTCCTTCTTTCTCTCACTTCTGATACAAAAGAAGATGAATATGGCAATCTTTTTTCATAGCTATTGTCTTTCTTTCTGAGAGGAAATAAAAGGAGAAAGAAAGAAAGAAAGAAAGAAAGAAAGAAAGAAAGAAAGAAAGAAAGAAAGAAAGGAAGGAAGGAAGGAAGGAAGGAAGGAAGGAAGGAAGGAAGGAAGGAAGGAAGGAAGGAAGGAAGGAAGGAAGGAAATATCACAAACACCTAACCGTTCATCCAATGAAGGAGGAACTCTGAATAAGAACAGCCAGCTGTCCACATGCCACAGCGTTCCCTACCAGTCACTTTCCACTAACAATACCTTTCAGAATCCTGTGAGAGCTACAGATAGGAGCTCAACCCAGGGAGGAAGAAACTCTTTTCTTAAGTTCCTTTTGGTGTGTCCAAGACAGGATATCTCTTAGGCAAGATAGCTCTGATTAAAGGTGTGAGCCACCACTGCCTGGTTCCAATGAGTTTTCTAATGTCATCTTACTCAGAATCCTCAATAAAATGTGCTTATAAGCTAAAGAAACAAAAACAAAAAAAAAAAACCTAAAACAAAACAAACCAAAAGAACTAGAGTGCACAAAGGTAAAAACAATACCCCATAAAGCTCCAGTTTGTGAGTCATGTGATAAGTTTGCCCTCTGTCGTATTCTCTCTGTATCTGCTGTCTGAAGATGTACGCATTGCCTCTCTCTGACCTCTTGTAATCCTCATCAAGAATTTCTTAAGTCCTCTGGAGCTAGACTGTGGTACATTAGTAGGTTTTACTCTTATTCTGCCATTGATCCAAAATCTAGTATGAAACAAAAGAAAACAAAACAAAACAAAACAAAACAAAACAGTTTTTCTACCTAGATGCTATGGTTTGGACATAGAGTAAGGTATGGCAGCCAAAGTTTCGTGTGTTTGACATTTAGAGTGTAGAAACTTAAACTATCTATAGCAATAGAGTTAGGCCTTTGGGAAGTGAATAGAATTAGGTGAGGTGATTTGGGGTAGAACTCGAATGACTCAATCCTGAGGCCTTCATAAAAAGGACAGAGACCAGAGGCTGTGCACACATCCATGCTCCCTGTCTACACATCCATTGTCACCCCAAGACCATCAGCAGATATGGCCCCTCAACTTTAGACCTTCAGTACTGTGATCTAAAATACAGTTAATCACTATTCAAGCAGTGACAGTCAGTTAGTAGCAACAGAAAACTGACTGGCACATGATGAAATTGGTTTCTTTAAAAGTATCATCTTTCAGATGAAACCCTAATTCTTTACATTCTGAGATCCACAGTTTACAGGACACCATGAAAGTTTAGAGTTTAAAATGAATTACCTTTAACAATAGGAGACTGAGTCCTTTACAGTCTTCGTTATCATCAACTAAGTTGATAAAGAGAATGCTGAATTTGGAGTTAGGAGATAAAAGATTGAGTTTAAAATTTACCATTTACTAGTTGTGAAATAAAACTTCTCTAAGATTGTATCCTTGTCTGGAGGGTGAGGCAATAGCAGCTAGTGCTATATGCTCAGCATAATATTCTAAAGGAAAAAATGGGTTAAAAAGTTCTGTAATTAAATTTTTTAGATAATCACAAGCTACTAGTGTCGTTGCCCCCATTAGCTAAAATGAAGACCATCGAGAAGAACATGAAATGCAAACAAACAAGTAAATAAATATACATGAAGAATGGAGCTCAGTGTCACTGTGGAACTGTGGAAAGGAGCATTTTTTTAACAACTGAAATGATAACCCTGGTGACTTTTAAAACCCTGAATATTAATATAATTTTTATATAGAAGTCTCTCAACCATAGCAAATGTGGGGGTTTTCCCCCAATACATAGCAAAAGTTCCTAAGATTTTTCCTTCCATCTCTCTAGTTGCCTTTTACCTTCTTAAGTTTCACTCCAAATGACCCTCAACTCTCAAAATAAATCTCCTCCTTAAACTAGTCTGGCCTCTTCATGACCTCTGTTGCATTCAGCACCTATTATTCGATCCTCCTGCCTCTCTTTGCTCCTGTATGACAGTCTTTCTTTTTGGGTTCTTCTTGCTTCACGTCCTCACCCCTCACACAGATTCTGTGCAGAAGGATCTATAGACTCAACTGACAAGCATAATGGGATGAGAGGGGAGAATGCTGAATATATGAGAATTATTGTTTGCATGTTGCAATAAGCATTGTATTTATTGCACACCCATTTTTATAAGTATAGAGTAAAGCTTATATTTTCCAAATTACTGCCACCCCATCCTCTATGTGAGGAGCCACTGTGTTCTCTGTCAATGCCTAGATCTAACTCTTTGGACTTTCTCTGAGCAGCTGTTTTCAATGTTTCAGTGTATTTATCCACTCTATCTAGGAGGGGGATTACCAAATCTATGATGCACTGCTGCCATCTCTCTCTCTTTCATATTCATGGAAGATGTCACTAAAGAATTACTATGTGTTTTCCCATGAGGCCTAGATTAGAATTGCCAGTGTTCTAGTGAGCTGTTCTCAAACTTTAGTATGTATCATAACCACTGAAGGACTTACTAAAAGAGAGAGTACCTTGAACTTTCTCATGTAGTAAGTCTGTGGTAAGGACCAAGAAATTGCACATCTAACCATGTTCCCAAGTACAGCTGATGGTTCTAGGTGTTGGGTGGAGTATCTAGACTCTGAAAAATAAGTATTCCAGTGAACTATTAGCAACCCCAAAGACAGCTGTCCATAGGTAAGATCTGATAGAATCTCATGCTACAATATCCTTTCTCCATGGTTCTACGGAAAATATGTAATAGCTATCTACAGCAGGTTAGAAGCCTGCATCATTTAGACTGGCAAGTATCCTATAAAAGCTGTCTCCCCATCAATTCAGAAAGCTCCACTTTCCAAGATTCTTCCATTCAATATCATATATCCTCCATCACAGATCCCTCGCTTTAGACTTGATTCCAAATGTTCACACTTGACTGTGATATAGCATATCAAGTCAATTCCCAGGCCCACCCTTGATAAAAACAGCTGAAGGGGCTTCTGGCCTTAGAAGATATTTGAATAGGAATCAGGGGGCTTTCCTACAGAGGGTAATGGGTGCATGAACAAAATATAAACTGACTAAGAGACATATTGCTAGCCTTTACCTGCTTCTGTGCAGTCAAGCATTCAATTTATGGAAGAACCAAATGGTTAAAACTTAGGGGGAATGTGTGCCTTTTTAGATACTAAATTTAGACTAGATAAAGTGTATTTTCTAGTAGAATTTTAAAATGACTGATAAAATACTTGATTCAGTGTGATTGTAGTTATAAAAGATTTGTCTTATTTCTTATTATGTGTATTGCAAGAGTCTGAGTGTGGGTATGGGTATGTAGACATAAGTCCAGGTACACGTGAGTGCAGGCACCCATGGAGGCCAGAAGAGGGCATTGGACCCCTTAGAGCTGGAGTCAATTATAGGCAACTGTGAATACTCTCAAATAGGTACTGGGAACCAAACCTGGGTCCTCTGCAAAAACAGTATATTCTTTATAAGCTCTTGTCCACTGAGTCATCTCTGCAGCTCTCATTCTTGTTTTTAATAGGACATTGCTACAGCTTTTCTTGAGTATTTTATATTCACAAAGAGCGTGCTATTTGTTCTCTAGCTTCTCCCAGTGCTCCTGATTCATCCTGTGTCATGGTTTCCCACACTTTCTTTGGCAGTAAAATCTTTTACCAAACAAAACTCTTACGATAGAAGACTCAGTCAACAACAGTGCTCACGTGGCAAACACAAACACAGGCAGAGAGCTTCAAAGAGTGACTATCAAGCTCTTTAATGCAGGGATTGTTCCCAAGGCTCTCCTTGTGGAGAGGGAAACCAATAAAGGAAGATGGGAATTCTTCAAGACTGAAAAGTTCACTGCTTCCTCTGAACATGAAGAAGCAAAAGGTGATGGGGGTTGGGGGTGGGCAGAATGGTTGCCAAAACCTAGAGGAGGAGAAGCTATAGCTGGAGTAGAGGGCTGCCAGATAAAAACTGCACTGTGGTAGATGTAAACAACCATTGTCAAACCACAGCCTCAAAAGGAAAGCGTCAGGGGAGCTTATGTTCTACTTCTTCCCCTTTTGCCTTCAGTGTCCGTGATACTTCTCTGGTTGGCTGGTCCCAGGGAAATACTAGAGGACAAGGAAACCCAGCTGATGGGATTTATCAGAAAACAGTCTCCTACGCAACATGGAGCAAGGCAAGGAAAAAAAAAAAAAAGAAAGAAAAGAAAACCAAAAAAAAAAAGAAGAAGAAGAAAGAAAAGAAAAAGAAAACAGGCCAACAAAGAGCATGCAGCACAAAACACAAGATTCATAGGACAGAGTTTCTCCTGCTGAATCAGGATGGAGAAGTTCAGAGCCAACACAATTCCTCTCTCTATACTTACGCATTCTGGCCACAGAATTTCTGGGGCACCTTTGTTAGATTCTGGTTTAATCCTTACATTATGAATCCCTCAGTCACCACCACCAAGAGTCTCATAAAAATATAATGTGTTTATATGCTCTGAACCACTGAACCATCTCTCCAGCTCCCGTTTTGCTCTTTATAAGACACTGCTACAGTTTTTCTTGAGTATTTTACATTCTCAGAGTGTGATATTGTTCTCTCATATCTCCCGACACTCCTGATTCATCCAGTGTCATGATTTTCCAGATTTTATTTAGCAATAAAGTCTTAGGATAGAAGAGTCAGTCAGCCAGAGTGCTCATAGTGTTCTGTAAGCTCTGAATCTGGAGTTACCATACTGCAAGGTGACGAGCAACAGGTAGGACCCTATGTGTGTAATCACACAGATGTCTATTTGCATATCATATGTGGGCTTATTAAAGATATTTTCCCCCACCCAGAGGCCTTGAATTTATTAAGTGGAACCTTCCCCCAAAACAAATCATGATTTTCATATATACATTGAATTTTAGAAAGGATTTTATACCCTAACATATTAAAATATGTATTTCCTGACAAAAATAAACAAGGAGATAGATGAGAAGAGAGGATTAAAAAAACAAAACAAGATAGTGGTTTAAAAGCCTTAGAAGAAAACCAAACTTATTACTAACCAGAAAAGAGACCACTGAGAGCCTACTGATAACAAAATGCAAACCCTAAAGCTGTCACTGGCGACCAGAAGTAATGTCCTCCAAATATGTTCTGAAGCACAGTCTGACTTCCTTCACAGAGGCTGCCTGCAGGTCTGTCAGCCATTGGGCAGAGTGGTTTGCACACCCTCTGCTGCTATGCAGAGAAGTCGGAGGAGGGAAGCCAAAACTGAGACAGGGATGGGCAGGGATGGAGAGGTGCCAGCACACGGGAGCCAGCCTGTCAGATATTCTGTCACAAGAGCTGCTGCTTAGAACTCCTGGTTCACTGGAAGAAGGGAATTGGGAAGGGTTGATGGTATGGGGGTATGGGAGAAGATGTTGCTTTTAATCTCAGCAGCCAGAGGGGTCTTCACAAGGAGCAAAAATAAGCTAAACAGAAGAGAAAAGACACAGCTGTTCTTTGCTTTCATAGCTCTCCAGATTTCTTATTTTGTCATATGTTGGTGTGGCTGCACAGTCAAAGAAGCATGGATTTCCTTCATGCCAGACACAGTGAGATACAGTCAGGGTATACTAACCCCAGTGGCCCCCTGCACACTCCAACCCTGGCCCTGTGCCCACCTTCACTGCATGTCTCTCTTCTAGACTGCCAACACTTGGATCAATATAAAGCCCTTGTCACACATAAGGTAGAATACAAACCATTTTACGTATATTATCATGTTTAATTCTCAAAGCAAAAAGTATGAGGGGTATTGTTATTGCCACACGGCTCTTCTGATGGGAAAATTAAGAATTAGAAAGGTCAAGAAGCTCTGTGGGAAAATAGTAAGCTGCAATTCGGGCCTTAGGAAGTTCCCTTCAGTAACCAAGTTTGAACACAAGGCCATCTTATCTTGACTGTGTATAGCCAGTATCTCACCTTACTGCTTTGCTTCCTCAGAGACACGGGGATGATTTTTTTTCTTTTTTTTTTTTTTTTTTTTTTTTTTTTGTCATTTACTGGTCATTTAGCCTTTGATTTCCAATTATTTTCTATCAAAGGTGTTTGGCTTTTGTCCTAATGAAGGCTACTCAGAAGCCACCCCGTGGGGTGGCCAGACCTGGTCCACGAAGTAAGGCACACAAGTGGGCCTCTCCTCTATAACCTGAGGCTGCCTCAACTTATAAATGCATTTTCATGTATCTTAATTTTTACAATGGGGTCCCGTTATACAGCCCTCAGACTTGCGATCCTTCTGCCATGGGATTATAGATAGGTATGTTTCCTCACATCAACAGCCCGTTTTCACACCTTACAGTGAACACAGAGCCCTACTTAGAAATGTAGTTCCAGAAAACATAGAGCTCTCCAACACTAAGCAGTCCCTTTAGAAGGAGCTGGACCGTTATCCTGAATCCACGGGTGCATCCACAGAAGCCGATGCTCAAAGCAAAGCTGAGTGAGAGTGAAGAGGAGAATAAGTCACACTTCCAACCACATTGCTTGGAATTTTCAGAGAACTAAGAATGATTGAAATGCTCACACATAGAAATTTGATTACAGGGGCTGGCGAGATGGCTCAGCAGGTAAGAGCACCGACTGCTCTTCTGAAGGTCCTGAGTTCAATTCCCAGCAACGACATGGTGGCTCACAACCACCCGCAACCACATGAAGGCTCACAACCATATGTACAGCTGCAGTGTACTCATATACATTAAATAAATAAATAAATCTTTAACAAATGAACAAACAAAAAGATAAATAAATTTTAAAAATAATTTAAAAAAAGAAATCTGATTACAATTCAGAAAGCTACTAAGATTTCCCTTATTTAGAAATCCGTGAGTTTAGAGTGTTTTTTGGGGGGAGGAGTAGTTATTGAGAATACTTAAAATAGCTGAAGAAAATGGAAAATAAAGACATTTATTTAAAGTCTCTCTTTTAAAATTAGACAATGTTCATTCTTTGTGTGCATATTTTACTATCGTGGGGGTAAATTTTAAACTGCTTGGTTCCTGTGTGTATCATGGAATTTGGTGCCTAGGTCCCATGTCCTTCTCTTCTTTTTTAAAAAACCGTATTTGTGTATGTGAGTATGCTGTAGCTGTCGTCAGACACACCAGAAGAGGGCATTAGCTTCCATTACAGATGGTTGTGAGCCACCATGTGGTTTCTGGGAATTGAACTAAGGACCTCTGGAAGAACAGTCAGAGCTCTTAACCACTGAGCCATCTCTCCATCCCCCATATCCTCTCCTTTCTTTCTTTTTCTAAGTAAGGCTGTAACCACTTTTTAATATGGATATATTCACATATATGCACTCAATCATACTTAAATGAAAATGTTACTTTCAGAAAATTCAAAGTAAACTTCACATGAATCATGGAGGCAGTTACGTTCCTGACTGTCTTTCTTTCTCTACTCAGACCTCTCTTTGTGGCACAGACTTTGTCCTCTGCTCTGAAAAAAAAAAAAAAAAGAGGCTGTACAGAATTACATGTATTTTAAAGGTTTATCAGTGTGGTTATTTGTGAGTTATGTTTTAAAGCTTAATCTCAACCTTGGGATTCCTTTGAGTCTTTGTATTAGGACAAAACTGTTTGTGGAGGTGGGAATGGTAAAATGGCTTAAGCAAGAGTGACTGTGGGAGCTGTCATGAGGACTTTGAACTCCTGCGCATCAAGAGGTCTCAAGCATCAAACAAATCAGAGGACCTGAGTTAAGGTCACTCTCAGTCTCCACCGTAAACATCATTCATCTACCCACGTTCTCAGTTTCTAGGTTTCTTGACAGGAGGGAGATGGAGGGAGGAAGGGAAGGAGACAGAGACAGAGACAGAAAGAGAAACACGCACAGAGTCAGAGAGAGACAGAGAGTCAGAGAGAGAGAGATACTAATTGGTTTGCCAGCCTAAACATCGGTTCTCTTTAAGTCACATGACCACCTCTGTGGTCACTGTACCCAAGCAATATGGGAGCCAGTTATTTGCTACCAAAAAGTTACCAGAGATATATTGAAGATTGTTCTAATAGATTGTTTAGTCATGCATGTGTATGTGACTGGGGTTAAATGTGGGTAAAGAGGAAAATTACAAATATTAATTTATAACCTATGAATTTAGGAAAATCTAAAATGGATGGAAAACGCCCAGTACGTTTATTTAAGGTTTTTAACATTATACATTTGCATGCACATGTGGAGGTTAGAGACAACTATGAGGAGTCAGTTCTCACCTTAGTCAGTTCTACCATCTTAAAACTGGGTCTCCTTGTTTCCTGCTGCGGTGCACAGTACTTCAGGTTAGCTGACCCAAGAGCTTCTTTCTGAGCCTCCCCCCCCCCCCCCCGCCCCCAGAGATCTTCAGCCAATGTTGGTCCATGAGAGCAAATAGAGCAGAGATGATTGATAGGGGTGGGGGTTCGGAACCCCTGTGAGTACCCACAGTAATAACATCCAGGGTGGGCAGAGGTCACTAGCGGAAAGTTAAGGTACTGATACGCCTCATTAGCATGAGAAGAAACATCAGGAATCCTAGGTGCTGAACAGGTTCCTATCAGGAGAAAGGAAGCCTAACCTGTAATCTTTACCAAGGCTACCTGACAGTCCACAGGTAGAGGTGTGTTGGGGTTTTAAACTCCCCCGACAAAATCAGAGAAGGAGAAGCCCTGCTGGTAAAGGGAGTCAGCCATTTTGCAATGAACCCAGAAGGCTATCCAGACAATGGTAGGCTTCAACCTTAATTGGAGGGCAACACCAACTAATTCCCTTGCCTCTGCCTCGAATATCCATGGAGAAGTGCTGGGATACAGGCGCACCTAGGATTTTACATGGATATGACTGATCAAAACTAGTTCATCAAGCTGGTGTGGCTAATATATTTTCCCAGCCTAGTTAAAGTTTGGGGGGGGGGATTGTTTTTTTTTTTTGTTTTGCCTCTTATTGTTTGTCAAAACAAACAAAAATTTTAAATTATTTTTAGCATTATATGAGTGGTTTTTTTGTTTTGTTTTGTTTACCTGCATGTATGTCTGTGTACTGTGTGTGCCTGTTGCCCTCAGAGGCCAGAACAGGGCATAAGCTCTCTCGGAACTGGAGTTATGGATGGTTGAATTGTGTGAGGATGCTGGGGATCAAGCCCAGGTCCTTTGTAAGAGCAGCCAGGGCTTTTAATCACTGAGCTATATTTTTATGTTAAAGTGTAATCAAATACTATGCATTATATTATCTGTTACTTACTTGGCCCCTAAAATGTGCCAAGACCCAGAGATTTAGGTCATGTAAAATAATAATACACAAGAGCATATGACTTAACAGTTGATCATGTCCTAAGGGTTTACTGTTGTGTTAGGGAGCTAAGGCTGTCATAACAAAGTTCCATAATGGCAGGATGAGTTAAACAAACAGAAATCACTTTGTTTTTTTTACATCTGGAAGCTGGAAGTCTCAGATGAAACAGACAGAGGGTTAATTTCTCATGCCCTTTTTCCTTCCTTGGTAAATTTCCTCTGCATCTCCTACAGCAGGGGTTCTCAACCTGTGGGTCACACTCCCTTTGGGGTTGAACAACCCTTTTACAGGGGTCACCTAAGACCATTGCAAAACACAGATATTTACATTACAATTAATAACAGTAGCAAAATTACAGTTGTGAGGTAGCAACAAAATAATTTTATGGTTGGTGGGGTGGGAATCATCACAACATGAGGAACTGTATTAAATGGCCGCAGCATTAGGAAGGTTGAAAATTCCTGGGCTAGAATCTTACTCCTGAATGTCTGTTTTAACATTCTCTCTTTTAGAAGAGAATGGTCCTAGTGTGTCAGGGCACACCCTAACTTTCTTCAATTTAATGTAGTTATTTTATTTCTCCAAAAGTGGCTACATTCTGAGGGATGAGGACTTAGGACTTCAGCTCATAAATTTTTGTGGAGTTACAATTTAGCCTGTAACAGCTGATGTCTATTATTTGGAACTAGGGATAGAAAACACAATTTTCTCATCTCTTCCAATCTTCTTGTTTCCCCACTTTAACAAGCTACAACTAATCCATCCAAAAGCCACCAAACTGGTCTGGCCCCATATGAAAAACCTGATGTTAACATTTCCTGTTTAAGTGACTTCTGTGATCCACAGTACCTTAAAGGTCAAAAGTTTTTTATAGAGATACTTTAGTTTTAGCTTCCCAATCTTCCCAGATTTGTCTCCATTCTTCCATACCACCATACCACATGCATTAGGCTCTAAGTCCCTGGACTGCTGGTAGCATATGCCCGCCCTCCTCTCTCATATTAAGATCTTATATAGACCCAAGTTCTCTCAACCACAGTCCTCCTGTCTCAGACTTTTGCCTGCTGGGACTACAAGATGTGAACTATCATACCCAGAGAATTTCAGCATTATGTATTGTATGTTCTTATTTAGTCTGTATGTAAATAAATTCTAAATTATCATGAAGAAAAAGATGATACCAGGCCATTCCTCCCCACCGTCCATTACCTACATACATATTTCAATTGCAATGGTAAATGAAATAGCATTTTGGGTTACCTAGAAACCCAGCCAAGGATTTCTGATCAGTTCTATAAATATTTGTTCAGCACCTATCACATGTCAGGCACTCCTGACATTTATTACATAAAGATGAAAAGCAAAGTCAGATTCTCAGAAATCCACAGTCTAGCAGGGAAAAAAAGACAGACAGAGAAACAAATAACCGTAATGCAGTGTGACACGAGCAGGAAATAGGAAGATGAATGCAGTACTCAAGGAACTCGAGATAGATTAATTTTATTCGGGGTGGTCAGCGAGAGCGTCGAGGAGGAGGAGGGCTGGTGTTGGAGCTTCAGTCACAGAGCTGCAGAAACAAAGGGAGCGCACAGGGAGACACCTGCCAGGGCTCCAGGGGACCCTGAGTCCCATGCTCTCTTCTCTCTGTTAGGATCTAAACCTTGAGTTGAGTGCCTTTTTCTTCTGACAGCATATAGCCTCTTCTCCAGACAGCAACTGGTGAAGTTCAGACTCCAGGGGGGGCTCCTATACCTGCTTGCCTATCTGAAAGAAAGCCCCTTCCAATTCTGAAGTAACTTCTATCTGAAGAAAAGCCCTAAAATGATCCCAAGGTACTTTTATGCCATCTCTCTTCAGAGAACTGGAAAATAAACTTGTGTGCTGGAAAGGTTCCCTGTTACATATTATCATTTCATTTCAAAGTAGCTCTCAGTCTTGACTATTAGATTAGATTTTCCCAGGCTGACTTCAATGAAACCAATATATCCCAGACCAATTAAACCAGAATTTCTAAGAATAGGGCCTAAGGAGATTTTCTTTTTCAAGCTCCCAGATGATTCCAGTGTGAAGGCTGTGTTGAAAACCACTGGCTCAGGGCTTGTTTCGTTTCTAGCCTCAATGCAGAATTTAACTATAACTCCCAGACTTCTCTAGATTAGACTCAGGACTACTTAACAGTTCTATTGACCTTCATTGAGAGATATATCTCTTCCTGTTCTGGCTTATCTCTGTTGTGGAGTGTCCCTGATTTCTCTCAATGTTCATCTCCCTGATGAACATTGAGAGGTGTTCCTTCCTCTCTGGCTCATGGCCTCAGGTTAAGAAACAAGTTTCAGTCAAGTGAGTCTAAGGGAAAGTTATGCATTCTGTCCCACTAGATCATCATTTCTACAACTAAGGGGTCATTGAATAGGAATGGTCCACATAGAGCCATGTGTTTTGAATGCATGGTCACAGAGAGTGGCACATTTAGGAGGTGTGGACTTATTGGAGAAGGTGTGGCCTTGTTGGAGGAAGTGTGTCACTGTGGGGGTGGGTTGTGAAGTCTCCTATGCTCAGGTTCCACCTAATGTGGAATGAGAGCCTCCTCCTGCTGCCTATGGATCAAGATGTAGAAGTCTCCTCCAGCACCAGGTCTGCCTGCACTCTGCTGTGCTTCCCACTATGATGATAATGGACTAAACCTCTGAAACTATAAATCAGCTCCAAACTAAAACTAAATTTTGCCTTTATAAGAGTTGCCTTGGTCATGGAGTCTCTTCACAGCCATGAAACCATAACAAAAGCAGGGTCCCTTTGGCTTTAAGATGTAGCCTTCACCAAATTTAAGCTTCTTCCTTAGAGCTGGGTCTTTGTAGTTCCTTCTTTATGTCTGGCCTGCTCTCCAGCCCCATCTCTCCGTGAGCTGTTTTGGGAGAGGAAGAAGGGAGCTGAGAACATGTGAGCACAGAGAGAGAAGGCTTTCAGGTTAAGAGGAGATAGACATACACCGCGCACCGCTGAAACACAAGACTTGGTTTCAGTTCTGCCTTTTCCCTGATTGGAGGAGACTGTGGGTATGGTGACTGGACAGGCTCGAAAAGACTGAGCTGATCGGCCTGCCCTCGGGTCAGCAGCAGAATGGAGAACGGAGGAATCTCGTGACTCAGAGGTCTTAGAGGCAGTGAAGGAGAGATGAGGCTCAGAGCAGGTAAGCGTGCCAGTGTCGCAGTCTACTGACTCAGGCAGAGCCGATTTCTCCTCAAATTAACCAGCTAACGCCTGTGGATGAAGCAGCCCACACAAGTGTTGGCTCTAGCCAAGCTGCTCATTTGTCAGCACTGAAGTGACATCATGTAAATTCCCAGGCAGATGCCAAACTTGAGGAAAATCATGAATCACTCCGTCTGTTGGCAGACACAGCTGCCGGATGACCTCTAAGGCCCTTTCTGGCTTTTTTTTTTTTTTCTTCTTCTTTTTTTAAGTAACTTTGAGAATTTGCACACTGTGTTTTGATCAGATTTATGTTCTCCCCAACTCCTCTTAGATCCATCCCTTCTTCCTTACCCACTCAACCGTATATTCTTTATTTTTTTTAACCCATCAACTACATTCGTTCTGTCTACATACTCTTGGTCGTATGGCTTTCTATTGGAGAGTATTGATCTACCAAGAGGCACATATGCAAAGAAAACGCTCCATTAGCCAGACACTTTCAGTTGTCAATAACACCTCCACTGGGGGCGAGACTTCCTGTCTACCTCACCCCTTCATGATGGGGTTCTTTTTGGCTTGAACTTGTGACAACCTTGCGTGTGCTGTCACAACTGCTGTGAGTTCATATGCACAACAGCCCTGCAATGTCCAGAAGAAACTGTTTCCTTAAAGTCATCCACAGCCTCTGGCTCTTATAATCTCTCTGCCTCTTCTTCTGCAATGATTCCTAAACCTTAGGAGGAAGAAGAACATAGATGTCCCATTTTGGACTTATAATTCTAATCTTCTATTCTCTGCACTTTAATTTCTTGGTCTCTGTGTGAGTCACTACCTACTCCAAAAGATTTTCTGACACAGACTGAAAGATGTGCTAATTATATTATATTATGGGTATGATGATAAGTCCCCAGAAGTCTGTTGAATACTGTGCCCATTTAGCAAAGTAATAGTAGCAGAATCTCCCCTAGGGCCTATGACCTTTCCAGGTACCCGTTCTTGACCCTGATAACAATGCCAGCTATGGAATTGTGGAACAGGCCTTAATTCAAGTCAGAAAGCAGTCGGCTATTCCTGTACCATTTATGCCACTCTTGCCCCAGTGGGCATGTCTTGCCAGGCTGATCATTACTGGTTCAAAAGGTTCACAGCTGGATCTGGATAAGACTGATATAATTTTCTCTTCCAGTAGTGTGCATAGAACTTTCTAGCCCTATGAAAGGGAGCCAGTAGGCATGAACCTTACAGGTAAACACCAAGATTCCTCTGTGTTCTATGACTTAAGTATGTGATGTCTTCAACAGTAGGGCATTATCTTTAACTTCAGGTGTGTGTTCCATTTATAATACTCAGAAAGGTCAGTAAATCAGTAAGGAGCCATGTGTTGAAGATCCCAAGAGAGAGGAGATAGAATACAGTCCTGTGAGTGAGTCAAGGAAAATAATGCAGCAGCAAATGCTAAATTGGGGGGGGGGGGGATATGGAGGTGGAATATGAAAGCCTACTACATGCACACATATAAAAAGAGTTCAAACAGAACTAACCTCTAATGGGCCAATAAAACCCTTCTAGACCCCAGAGGCTGACAAATGAAAATCCCAGTGCCCATAATGGGTTACCTCTCTTGGAGTTGTTGGCCAGCAAAGTCCTATAGATTCCCAAGCATCCCAGGTTATTGCAGGGGATTTTGATTACCGCCCAGAACTTTGACAGCAAGACATTTTCTAGCTTTTTTGACTCCAACGTTCTGTGATTCCAAGTGACTGCCATCAACCTGGCATGTCCCAAAAAGTGCACTTGGGAGAGTTCCAAAGAGCGTTGTGTTCTGGTGCCACTGCATTTTATGTGAAAAATGAGGCACTTTCCATGCCAAGGGAAGGAACTTGCCAACTGGCAATTTCCAACATAGGAGCGACCGCTTCCACGTACCCACTTTTCCCAAACAGGCCTCTAAATGGCATAAAAACACAAGACAATACATTTAATAAGTTCCTACCAGGGCAAGAAGATGTTTGTCTGCCAGAAATCTTACTCTTCCTTCTTCCTGGTCACCTATAAACAGCATCCCCTTGGGTCTAGGCTTCAGGAGCCATACCCACCTCCCTTTGCTAGAACAATCTGTCCACCCTTCTGTGGCTTTCTAAGCTTGCTTGTTCAAAGGCACCATGGGGGGGTTGGTCTCTATTTCTGATCCCCTCAGGTAGTAAACACTGTGCCAGTTCCTTCTGGGCTGAGAAACAGCGACAGCAGATAACTCAGCGGAAACGGGGACTCTGCACGGATGGAAGTAGACCATGTGTGTTCCCCTTGTGAGCATTACAGGCCTCTGCTCTCCTGCTGCGGGAGCAGCTGTAGCCCCACCCCCTATCCTTACCAGACTCTCACCTCACTCTTTAGTCGCTTGTTCTGGCTGTTCTTCTTCCTGCCAACACCAGCTCAGCCTCATGAGGAGTTCACATGCAATGCCCCTCTCATCATGGTGGGGGGGGGGGGGGAACGGGGAAGTTACAATGAGAAAGATGAACTGAAAATCCAGGGGAAGTCTTAAAATATCCCCCTTCATGACTTGGAAATATTGTGGATTTGGGATTGTTGTCCTTTGGTTTTGTTTTTAAAGCATTTCCTACTTCTAGGATTCTTTTATCATATTAAAATCTCTGTGAACAGGAGTGCAACTGCAGAGTTCTATGACACTCTATTTTTGGAAAGAAATGAAGGGCAAGAAAAGAAAGATATAACATTGATTTTTAAAAATTATATGGACGTGTCATATATTCTATGTTAATAAGTTAATATCTAGTTGAAATAGATTTGTAGATTTAATATTTCTAAAAGAACAAAGGTTACTCTGGTCTACAGTAAATTGATACTATCATAGAAACTTTTGCTGTGGACATCATCTGCAACATTTATGATAGCTAGTCAGGAAGACTCATCCATCCATTCTACAAAACCTTCAAACTCTGAAGAGATTAATGACATTACCCAGTAATCCCACGTCTTAAAATGATCTAGAATTGTGAGGATTGGTAATATGATCTTAAAAGGGTAACGTTTGGTTTCCTTTTTCAGATTTGGGGCTGGATCACGCTCCTCAGATGAGAAATCATAGCTAACTGTGAAAGCCGTGCATGTCTATGATCACAGCCTTTAGGAGCAGAGACAGGAGGATGAAAAGCTCAAGGCTAGCCTGGGTGATGAAGTAGGACCCTGCCTCAAAAATGTTCAAGCAACTAAACAAATAACCATTGGGAGCCTTATTGCCATCGTTCTTGGTTTCCCACCAGATAAGACCCTACTGCTGGAAACACAACGTACTTTAGTTACAGGATGTCCAGAAACCAAGCTGATTCTTGCCTGGATGTAGCTAGCCCCCCTTTCATAGTGCCAGAAGTGCTAAACAGGCTGGTAGGGGGAAAAGAGTCCTCAACATTCTAATTCATCCATTATCTCTGTGATCCACCATAACAAACAGCCTAGTGAGATATGTCCATTGGTGCAATAATGGCTTGAGTGTTATGGTGATAACCAACTATCTTCTGACTGAATTGAAGGTCCACTCTACAGAAGGTAACTCATGCCAAATACTGTATACCTGGCCATCCACCTGTGCCTAGAAAGCATCAGCCAGCCACGTGAGAGAAACTACAGGTTCAGAGGTTCAGTCCATTATCATTAAGGCAGGAACATAGCAGCATCCAGGCAGGCTTGGTGTAGGAGGAGCTAAGAGTTCTACATCTTCATCTGAAGGCTGCTAGCTAGAAGACTGGCTTCCAGGCAGTTAGGATGAGGGTGTAAAAGCCCCCACACACAGTGGCACACCTACTCCAACAGGGCCACACCTTCTAATAGTGCCACTCCCTGGGCCAAGCATATGCAAACCATCACAACATGTATGAAACTGTCAAAGAATAAATAATTTTAATTAAAAATTGGGAGTCCTTGAATATGATTCTAAAAGTGCCTTTGGCATTAGCATCATCCTGCTCCAGGAGAGTGACTTCCAGTAACAAGACACTTCAGATGAGGATAATATGGTACTAATAATAATGGCTACCATTTATTCAGAATCTCCAGGCATTGTTTCAAGCACTTGAAATAAATGAACTCGGTTAACTGGCCAAAAAAAAAAAAAAAAAAAAAAAAAAAATTGGGAGTCTTAGTCTGATACCACAGCGGGTGCTTTTCATCCTAATACTCAGGAGGCAAAAGCAAGTGAATGTGAATTCTGAATTTGAGGCCAGCCTGGGAGTTTGGGGAAGCCATGGCTTCACAGAGAAACTAAAAAAAAAAAAAAAAAAAAAGATTGGGAGCCTTATAGTAGACAAAAGAAATTGTTCCATGAATGATCAAGAAGTGTCTTTAAACCATTTCCTAGAAATCAGGATATAATCAAACATAGCCAGGGAGAAGCTGGAATGTGAGAGAAAAAAAACAAACAGAAAAGCTGTGAATTTCACCATATATTCAGAAAAAACGTATACTTCAGATAAGAACATTCTAAACTCAGATAAGCTTTGTTCACTTTGAATCTATCAATTATCTAAATTGTGTTTAGATAATATAATTATACATACACACATATATAATTATCTAAATTATATTTTGATAATATATCTAGTATAAATAGATATTTAAACAAAATTAGATAATATAATCTAAATAATAATTACTAATCAATTATCTAAAGAGAAGATACACAAAAGAACAGAAATTCTGGTCTTTTAAGGGTTAGATAATGGCAAAAGTTTTTATACTTCTATTTTCCCATGCTCCTAAATTATATGAGCATTTTCATTATCTTTTGAAAACTAATATATTTTATCAACCTGTGTAGCATCACTAAGTAACTATAGGATTTTTCTGAACCGCTTATTTGTGTGGGTATACTTATATCTGTGGGGGGTGGGGTGGGGGGGTGGGGGGGTGGGGGGGTATACACAGTGTTCATGTGAAGGTCAGAACAGCTTATGGAAATCAGTTCTCAATCCACAATGTCTGCCCCAGGAATCAAACTCCAATCACTTGGCAATCCTGCTTGGCAACAAGTGCCATTACCTGCAGAGCCATCCACTGGCAGAGCTGTAGCTCTTCCCCGCCCCCACTCCCCACCTACCAAGACAGTTTCTCTGTGTAGCCCTGGCTGTCCTGGAACTCAAATATTCACCTGCCTTTTCCCTCACTAGTGCTGGGATTAATGGTATGCACCACCACCTCCTGGCCTATCTGTAGCTTTTGATTTGATACTGTATCTTCCTGTCCTGCTTGATCTGCTCTTAAGCAATTATATTTATTAAGATAGAATCAAGATCATTATGAAAAAAAAATTCCTATGTAGAGGTAAATGTTTTCCCTGACTAATGTTAAATGTACAAAGAAAGTCAACTTCACAGATTCATTATTGGTAAACATTTAGCAATCACTGAAGACAATAAAAGATCCTTAAGAGGGATTGGGTAACTTGCACAGAAGTGCCAGAGTAAGGGGCACGAACTCTATATTACCAGGAACAATGGAAAATAAGTATCAAATCGCTCCTGGTCAACATCAACAGCAGACTGATTCAAATGTCTTCCTAAGAACATAGAAGAGGACATAGAGCATGCTGGGTATCCCTGTAGCTATCTTTCAAAAAGTCATTTCATTTGTTAAAATTAGAGGTTTGCATAAGTAACCAACTAAAGACAGATTTTGATCTCAGGAAATCTCTTCTCTATCAGGGACAGGGTGATTTGAGGTGAGTTGTGAGTTTTGGTGATAGTTTTGTTTGCAGCTTGAATTTTCTTATAATGTCAGTTTTTACACCACACTATGAGCTAGCTGACAGGAAAGGAGCATATTTTTATGTTTCTTTGTATCTCTGATGTCTAATTTAGTGCCTGAAAAATACTTGGTATATGATGTATTTTTTTTCCTCCTTAAATTCATGGGCACTTGAACCTACTCAAAAGGAGCTGCACAGTACAGCAAATATAATTCTTATGTAGTATAGTGTAGACATTCTGTGTATGTCCATTATCTTGTTCAAGACTCTAATATAAATACTAAAAGCAGATAATTCTGGCAAGATGGCTCATTGGTTAAGAAAACTTGTTATGCTTCAAGAAGACTTGAATTCAATTACTAGCATCCAAATGGCATCTATAACTCCAGAGGGCCCAATGCCCTCTTCTGGCTTCAAGGGATACTAGATGTGTATGCTGTATACACACATAAAAGAGGGTAGAAAAAAATCATACATAAAAATTGAAATAAATATATCTTATAAAAATAAATTTAAAAATAGGTATATGTCTCCATGAAAAAGAATTAAAATATAATAGGCACAAAGAAAATTAGTTTTATAATGCCTAATATAATATTGCATACATAATGTATATAAATAGTAAGAGGTATTTTATGTTGATTGAGACAGTCTCAAATGACTATTGGATATAGTCACTTGTACCTGTACCTCATATAAAAATTAACTCCAAATGGATCAATGACCTAATAGAAGCAGTAAAACCATAAAACATTTAGGAAGAAAAATCTTTACAACATTGGATTGCTGAATAATTGCAGCGAAGGGAAGCAAGGCTCCTTTGAGGTGCAATGAAGGTGTTCTGAAGCTGATAGTGGGGACAGATTTGAAAAACACAAACATACTAAACATCATGGAATTATTAACTTGGGTGAATTATACAGTATGTAAGTTACATCTTAATAAAAACAAGGTTTATCTATGACAAGCTTCCAGTCTGGCAGACATGGCTACCTAGATAACCCCTCAAAGAACTTGCTGTGAGGAATAGTTATCCAATACACAGCTTTCAGTTGTCAGCTCTTTCACATTCAGTGTTTAGCCACAGGGACTAGCCTTGACAATGGTCATTCCCTTCCAAGCCCAGTCCAAACCCCAGTGAAACTGAGGCCATTTCTTGTGGAAGGGCGGCTCTGAATGTTGTGTGCTCCAGAGTCCCATGCTAGGCTTGTTACCACCTAGGTGTGCATCGGGGTTTGACTTTCCCTCCTGATTCAGTCCTGATGTCGCTCCACTTTCTTTCACAGCTACTGATCTCTGATCTTGAATCTCAAATTACCTCATCGTCTGCTTCATGAGAGCTTAATCTGTGGTGATATTAAACACTACAGATAAGAATACATGTCTTAAAGTTTGGAGCTGAGACAAAAGGATGGAGCATCTAGAGACTGCCATATCCAGGGATCCATCCCATAATCAGCCTCCAAACACTGACACCATTGCATACACTAGCAAGATTTTTCTGAAAGGACCCTGATATAGCTGTCTCTTGTGAGGCTATGCCAGGGCCTACCTAGCAAACACAGAAGCGGATGCTCACAGTCAGCTATTGGATGGATCACAGGACCCCCAATGGAGGAGCTAGAGAAAGTACCCAAGGAGCTAAAAGGAACTGCAACCCTATAGGTGGAACAACAATATGAACTACCCAGTACCCCGGAGCTCATGTCTCTAGCTGCATATGTAGCAGAAGATGGCCTAGTCGGCCATCACTGGAAAGAGGCCCATTGGTCATGCAAACTTTATATGCCCCAGTACAGGAGAACACCAGGGCCAAAAAGTGGGAGTGGGTGGGTAGGGGTGTGGGGGGAGGGTATGGGGGACTTTTGGGATAGCATTGGAAATGTAAATGAGAAAAATACCTAATAAAAATATTAAAAAAGAAAAAAAAATACATGTCTTCCACCAAATACCACTAAAATGAAGATAATATAATTTGAGGGTTTTTTTTTTAACTCATTAGGTCAGAAAGAATAAGAAACTCAGTAAATAATAGTTGTCATATATTAAAGGAGGAAGAAACATTCTTATAGAATAGATTGTTTATGAGAAGTTGACTGATAAAATTACTGTAGAACTCCACAAGGCTCAGGACCAGACAGGAGGGCACAGGTAACTCTGTATAGCTGATAACATGGAACTTTATTAAAAATTTTTTAAAAAGTTATAACAGTTCCAGGTCTCTTCTTTTATTCTTGGATAGGAATAGAAATTGGAAAACAGACCAGGGAGACTGAATTTCAAGAGAATAGGATCTGTAGGGGAAGGATGATGGTAGATCAGAAAGGAAATATATAGGAATATAGGGAAACTCACATGGTGAAGGAGGAGACTAGTCCCCTCCCAGTCCCTGTACCTTATTCTCTCTACCGCCCAATATTGCTTTCCTTTAGCATCAGTAGAAACTCTGGATCCATGTTTGCTACTGGCTTCAAACAAACATCAATCTTCAATTGAAAAACTGTCTCCAACACTTCTCTAAAAATCTCCATGAATCATTTTCTTTGAAACTCACTCCTTTATTCCAGTGTGTTTTAACATGCTGAACTTGGGAAATTAGGTAATTTGTCAAGCTGATTTGAGGGCAGTTGTCAGGTTAATTCTGAGACGAAATGGCAGGGCAGACACATTTAAATTTTGGATTGCGTTCTTATTGGAAGGTTTGTCACATGGCCTCTAAACCACCACTTGACACTGTCTCTTCTTCCTCAGAGACACACCCAACTCATTTATTCTTGAGATTGTCCTAATTTGGGAC
This sequence comes from Mus musculus, assembly GCF_000001635.26. Lineage (NCBI taxonomy): Eukaryota > Metazoa > Chordata > Mammalia > Rodentia > Muridae > Mus > Mus musculus. The sequence continues at coordinate 37,449,436 of NC_000082.6, forward strand.
ACCCAGTTAATAACTTTTTCTCCCCCCTTAGGTAAACACGTTCTTTAGCTTCCAAACTAAATTTTATAATATAGCTTCCTATTTGTTTTGTATATTCCCCAATGACATCTGATGCATAACCTACTCCACAAAGCCTTGATAACCATCACTTGCTTCTACTGATATACAGAGTGGGGTGACCCACCATATTGAAGGGGAAAAAGAAACAGAAATGCAAGCATGTTCTTGAAATAAATCTGTCGTACAGAACCATGGAGACCCAGAGTGGGCTCCTTCGAAGGAAGAAGCACAGCTCAGAGAGCAAGAATGAGAGAAGCTAGGCCTTGGGGGGTGGGGGAGAGATGGCAGAGCAGGGGTGGGGTGGGGTGGGGGTAGGGGGATCAACAGGGCTTCTGCTGGGTAGAGGCACTGCACAAATGGGAGGGAAGATGAGTCATCAAAATGATCGTTGCTCTCCTTCAAGTGAGGCTCAGGTACAGCCGTAGTGCCCAGGGTTGGCGGGATCACAATGACTAGGGTTTCCATCTTCAGGATGTGCCCAGCACTAAGCCCTAAGCCCTATGGCACATGTACAGAAACAAACACATGCTTCAATATTTACTCTCTGGGACCTGAATCCATGACACTGTAGTTGTCGATCCTCCCACAGCCACTGGACAAATGCCTGACTAAACAGATGGCCTTGCCAGGATTTTTTCACTTGGGTAGGAGGGTGGAGGCTTGCACGGCCAGAATTCTTAATTCAATATGTCTGCCTGAGCATGTTCTCTGAACAGTCCACCTAAAGAACACTGGGTAAAGTAGGGAGAACAGGTTCTGGGAGAGGGAAGGAAAAGAGAGGTGACTGCTATGGTATTTTTTTTTAAGGAAACCACAGAACTTAGAGTCTAAAAATGTAATTTCAAGTCAATCACCATAGCGAAAATTCCATGCACCTCTGTAAACATCTTTCAACTTTCTCAGTCTTGGTTTCCTCGTCTGTGAAATAATGCTTCTTTTGCCTGTTTCCCAAACATTTGGAAGGATAAAGTAAGCTTAATTTGTGTCAAAAAAATGTATGCTGTATGACATTTTAATGTCATATGATCCTAATCTATAGTTCAACTATTTAAACCTTAGTTTTTCCGAGGAGAAAAAACAAATGTGTTTTATTTTAGGTCTGTAAAACAATTTATTTTCATAAGAATATTTTTACTACCAATTGAATAATCAATTAGGGGATCTTCCCTGGGGAAGTCTATTTTCATGCACTTCTCTTCCTTTGCAACAGAGATGGAGACAAGTACAGAAGACCACAACCAACCAAAATGCAGAAACAACTAATCTTTCGGGGTCCAGCAGCAGCTGAGTTATCTACACACAATCCCTACACCAGGGCCTTGGGGACATCTTTGAAGAAAGGGCAGAGAGAGCATAAGAGCCAGAAGAACAGGATGCCTCCTGTGAGATTGTATCTCCTAGACACACCAGAGAAGCTCCACCCATCAAGCCTCAACAACATGGCTGCCCAAAGAAGCCCTGAACAAGGATAACAAGGGAAATCTCATGGGACCCTAATGGCATACAAAATATTCTATTTAACTTCAAAAAAAAAAAAAGATAAAGCAATCATACCTAGCTGTTCTTTTTAATTTTTTAACTGTCCCAATAGAAAAAAAAAAATCAAGAATTAACCTTTCCGTTATACACAGAAGCTACAGAAAATAATTTAACAGCGGAGAAAAAGCAGCAATCTTTCAAAAGACATGCCAAAAGGACTTGGATACTTAAAATCAGCTTTGCAAACCACTGGAACCAGGAGGCACTATTAATCTTCGGTGTGTTAATCTAATAATTAATCATTTGACAGTCTCAGGAGAGATTTTTAGCAAAATCTAGGTCAGGGGACCAACCATGCTTGATTGCTGATTAGCCTTGAAGCCCAGCTGGGGTTTGTGGAATTATAGCATGCTGTGTGACTTCAGCAGGGCAGCACTTTCTCTCAAATACAATTAGAATTTTTTAATGTCAATATTTTTACATGTTTTCTCTCAGCCTATTTAAATTCAGATTTCTTCTTGCGCAGTTTCGTTGGGTTGATGTCGGCATATTTCTCTCCTATGAGGATAAGATCCCATTCAAACACGGTCTACCAAATATTTATTGGGCATCTGTAATACAGGTAATATAGATAAATGTTTAAATCTATATGCTGTTGACCTCATGTTGAACTAGCCAAACATAGTTCCTGGGTCATTTTTACAATTCATAGCCTCATGAAACAGAAAAATTAAATAAAAGATAACTGGTAATATAGTCATAGTTTATGATTCCTGCAGGAAGAAAACAAAAAATAATGGAAAAAGAAGATGTGAAGAGCATGAAATGGCAGTGAATACAATTAAAATGCATCATATGCATGCAGAAATTATCAAACTTCTTTAAAGTTGGAAATCCTTTAGAGGGCTGGAGTCTCAAGAAGGTGATATTGAAGTTAAGACATAAATAGTGAGAGGTAACAGCCATACTAAATGTGTTAGGGCAGAATAATATATACAAAGGAGCCAGTGTTTTAGCAAAGAGTGGGTCATATCTTTAAAAATACTCTATAATTTTCTCATATTCAAGACATACGTTGTATTGTTTTAACCTAGGCATGCAAAGCTATTTCTTCATGTAACTGGATGATTAGGCCTAAAAAAAATTTTTTTTAAATTAAATTGGGAAAAGGCTCTGCTACCAGACAAACAGGAGAAGCAGATACAGAAAGACCAAAAAAAGACAAGTGTTAGCATCCATCCATTAGAAAGCAGCCCAAATCACACCTCAAAATTCCAAGAGTGTATTCAAAAGGGATCTAGATCTTCAGAGCCCTTGTGGACTATCCCTGTGTTCCTAAAAGCAGACCATCGTCAGCTCTGCAGAAGAGAAGCAGCGTGGACCTCTGACTCCTCCCTGTCTATCAGCCTCACCTCCTACCGGGCCTCATTGTGTACATTATGGTTAGCAGTTCTAAAGTAGGCTTAGATCCTGGACTACCTGCGTACTTTAATGTGTGAAAGGGCTACGATGAGGTTCCCCAAACTTATGGTACTTTGTAGGGGATTCCCAGCAGTGTTGGAGGGTTTGAAGTAGACTAGGTTCTCTGAAGAACTGACAGGGCAGACTGGAGATGGTTTTTGCTGCATGCTGTGGGCTTGACCCTTAAGCAAGGATGACTTCATAGCCTGGGTTATAATCAGGAGTTACTTGTCTTTGTGTCTCTATGCACAGAGAAGGTACTTGATTCATGCCTCATGTATATATGAAGAAACAAAATGATCTCTCATCTCAGAGGTTTACACAGCCTTCCTATAAAGTGAGGGTCATACCCTCATTTAATCCAAAGGCTGCCAGTAAAACAAATAAATAAACAGAAAACCATTTCCAAAGTACAGAGCTGTCAGCCTAAGGGGATGAGAAACACTCAGAAATGATCTCTGATTCTTTGTTTTGTTTTTTTTTGTTTTGTTTTGTTTTGTTTTGTTTTGTTTTGTTTTTCGAGACAGGGTTTCTCTGTATAGCCCTGGCTGTCCTGGAACTCACTCTGTAGACCAGGCTGGCCTCGAACTCAGAAATCTACCTGCCTCTGCCTCCCGAGTGCTGGGATTAAAGGCATGCACCACCAAGCCCGGCATGATCTCTGATTCTTGCTGGCTTTAAGTTTCCAGTCACTTCCAGAGATAGCTGTTCTAATTGCACTAAATCTTAACATGCCAAATGCTGCTCCCATCAAGACATTACCCCTCCCTAAACTCCCCAGAGTTATTGGTGACATGTGTATCTTCATTTTGTCCCTCAGCACAAGCCAAATTTAAGTTTTGATTTTTTTTTTTTTAAGTTTCATCCTGGTACAAAGCGCCTTGGCTCATTTTAGTGAGTTTTTTTCTTATCTCCCTTCCTATTGAATCCCAAGACACCATTTTTATACACTTCCTTTATACTTTCCATCACATCTTCATGATCCCCTCAAAGCTGAGTGTCTTTACGGCATCCAGTTCTTTCAGCATCACTTTTCAACCAGCCCTTCTACCATGTCATTCTCTTGCTTAAGAACTATGAGTTTGGGCTGGTGAGATGGCTCAGTGGTTAAGAGTGCCGACTGCTCTTCCAAAGGTCCCGAGTTCAAATCCCAGCAACCACATGGTGGCTCACAACCATCCCTAATGAAATCTGATGTCCTCTTCTGGAGTGTCTGAAGACAGCTACAGTGTACTAACATATAATAAATAAATCTTAAATAAAAAGATTCGTAGTTATAAAAAAATGATTAAAAAAAGAAGAAGAACTATGAGTTCAAGCCAAGCACAATGGCACATGCCTATAATTCCTGCTACTCAGGAAGATTGGTTGAGCCCAGAGTTGGAGACCAGCTAGGAAACACAATGAATAAAAAAAACTATCAGAGGCTAGATTATAGTTCAGTGATGGGGGGTGAGATTCTGGGTTCCAGCCCCAGCAACACAAAATAAAACATATAAATCCCGTCTAAATGCCTACTGGCATATTTATTGATAAGTAGATGCATGTGTTCATATTAATATTTCCTCTGTGGGTCCACGCCCCCCCCGCCCTTTGGTTTTATCTTTGTTTGAATTTTTTGTATGGTGTAAATCAAATTGTATCCTTGCCAATTTTCTTTCAATATTTATAATGTGTGTATTCATTGCATATTCATACTCATGTGCACATGTGCATATGTGTAAGAGAGATGAAGGAGAGAGAAGGGAGAGAGAGGGAGAGAGAAGAGGGTGGTGAGTTGGGGACAGAGCTGTGTGGGATCCACTGGGCCATCTCTTCAGCCTTCTCCCAACTCTTGATCATACTTTTGCTCAATTGCCCATGATTTAATTTTTTGCTGATTAGCTCTCAACATCTCCCCATCAATTCATTACTGCCGTTCAATTAAAATCAGATTCAAACTAAATGTGTTGGCACACACCTTGATCCTAGCACTCAGGAGTTTGAATCAGATAATTTTCAAGTTGTAAGCTCAGTGCAACTCTGTCAACAAAACCAAACTCCATCCCTAAAAACAAAATGAAACTCAGATTGAAGAGTCAGTTACACCTTTACCCAATTAGACCCCGGTCATGCTGATGGGCATGTTGATTTTCATTTTCTTGTCCTGTCAGTTAGAGGTATAGGAATATATATTTTTTAAAAAGGCATATACACATGGAAATATATACTTTTTTGGTATTAGTAGTTTTTATTTATTTCTCAAACTAGTTTATATAGAATGAAGAAAGGTTAGTACCTTAATGGTTCATCATTATAGAATGAGATACAGATACAATACAAACCAGATTACTAATAATCCCTTCTAGACACAAATGAGATGACTGTGGTCGAGCATTTTGATCCCAGCACTAGGAAGGCAGAGGCAGTTTGAGACCAGCCTGGTCCACATAGTTAGACCATATCTCATAAAAAAGAACACATTTTGCTTTGGAATATTGGCTTTACCACTCATTTTTCTCCATGAGAAGATTCTGTGCCATTCACTCATCTACACAGCCATTCAGTCATCCATTCAGTCACTTCTGAGTATCTTCTGTGTTCCAAGCTCTGCTGGAAGTGACATGGAAAACTCAAGATGAATAAGACACTGTCACTACCCTGAAGGACCTCACAGTTCAGGGAAGAAGCCAGGAGAAACATTTGCAATTATAGAAACACCTAGATTGATCATTTTTTTCTAGAAATTGCCATTTTCCAACCCAATAGTCACAAAGGCAGTATTACCTGTCCTTCCTCATCAAAATGATTGGTTCCCCAATAAACAATCCACTCATGAGTGGTCTGCGTTTTTGTTGAAGCAATGATTCTTCTAAACAATGGAACAACATAATGTTTCTTGCACTTAAAATGTCTGTGTTTCAGTAAGACAGCTAGAGTTAGATTGAACAAAGCAATGGGGATCTAAAAAGAAAATTAAACCTTTGAGGCCTGAAAGAGTGATTTTTTTTATCTTCCTTTCTTTTAATTTTTAAGTGCTCTAAATAAGACAATAGCCAGAGAATTTATAAATACCCTACTGTTTGAGGCCATCCAGGCTATATAATTTAGATATACAAGATAAGTTGGTCTTTTCAGTGACTGTTATCCTTTTCTCTTCCCTTGTGCTCCAAACTGAACAGCTATCTGATGGCCAGTCACTGATTTCCTCATGGTCTGGCACTGTTTGCTCTTTTGTTTCTGCGTTCTTTGGGGCAGTCTGTTTCTCCTAGTTGCCTATTGAAGGTGTGCATCAGTAGTGTCGTGGCTTACAGCTTTCTAATATCACAGGCCCAGGAACACATCTATATGGTCAGTTGAAAAAAAAATTCCAGTGATAAATGAGAAGATAGGACAAGAGGAAAGAAATTCAGTTAAGACATTTTCAAGGCAGTTGATTTAGAGATAAGAAACAGAAGCAGAGAAAGAGCAACACTGCACAACAGCATAAAACTCTGTAGTTCATACAGTGATCTGGAGATGGGAAAGAGGGGTCACTTACATTCCAGCAGCTTGCACACTTGCTCATCAATTATCCTCTACAAACCAAAATGAGAGAGGCAGGGAAGATGTTAAAAGGAAGAAAGAAGGGGAAAAATGGCTTAGAATAAAGAACTCTGGTTCGGATCAGACACAAGCAGGAGTTCTTTTCCTATCAGAGTGATGAAGTACTGAAACAGGCTCCCAAGGGATATGCTGGAATCTGTAGTCAGTCAATAAGATTTATTGCTGTCCTTGGGGAATCATCATCAAGAGAACTGAAAAGTCCCTGAGCTAAAGGATTTAGCTCTTTATTTGCTTAAAGAAAGGTAGCTGGGCAATCTTTCAGCATCGTCCCTGACTCTTAATGCTTTGGAAAGTAAGATTCAGGGAATTTGGGAATCTATAATGCAAATTGTTTGAAGTCATATGTTGAATCTGTCCTCTTTCTCTATCCCAAATTTATACAAAATGAGATATGTGTATGTTATGTCAGCCTTCCTCCTTTTTAAATCTGATCCTTGAAGGTTTGTTGACCTCCATAGTTAGCAGCAGTTTGAGGAAGTAGTTCCTATTTTATACTGTATCTCCATCACTTACCATGTATGACATCTGACATTATTTTTAAGTTCAGAATAAAAACTAAAGACTAAAATATCTTGATTGGCCAAAACCAACTTAATCAAAATGATTACCTTACAGTTATCGAGATATAGCTCTATGGACCTCTGGCTCTGTCCCAGAATATAAATCCTCTCTGTTCACCCATTTCTCAGAAACTGCATACTGATAATGGTCCTAGAACATTCTCAGTTCTAGGAATACAGATCCCTGGGCTTGCCTTTTCTGACCCAGAGGCCACAGAATAAAGAATTTTGAGGAAGACGAAAAAGAAAGATGCCTAGTAAGAAAACAAACAATATACCCAGCAAGGTCAAATCAATAAGCACACTAATAACAGCACGCTTAGTTCAGGTTTCAGATATGTGCTGCCCAAGAGAAACACCACTCAAGCTGTATGTGTACTTCCAACGTTTGTGGTAGTTAAAAATTAAAAGTAAGGTCAGATGAATAAGATTAGTTTTAAGTATATCTTATTCACCCCAACCACAATATTATCATTACAACACAAAATCAATATAAAAATGTTAGTGAGTAGTAAGGCATTGTACATATAGTTTTTAAAGCCTAATTGTTTTTCACATCTGAGGAATAGCACAATGTAGACAAGCCTCATTTCAATACCTTCATATCCACACAAGGCCAGTGGCTCCTGTGAGAAGTTCTAAGTCACACATCTGATTCCAACTGAAAGGAAAGAGCAAAGCCAGAGAGGGAGTAGGACATGTTTGTGGTGTTTGCTCTCCTCCAATAGTGTTCCCTGTTCCCATATAGAAGCTATACAGTGGAGGGTATAGCTTGAACATTGCCAAGACTGTTTAAATAGCCAACGACAGACACTCTGTAAGATTGCAATTACTCTGTCTTGAGTTCCTGACTCTCTCTCACACTTCTTGTTGCATAGCACTACAACCATCTAACATACTATAGTGTTAATTTAGGTTTATATTAGTTCTTCATTGTCTTTTTCTCCCCAACAGAAATAGGGAGGCAAAAGATGGGGATTAGTGCCTGATTAGGGAGCTAAGGTATCCAAGTGGCTGGACCAATGCCTTGCACATGGTTGATACTTTAACAGTAGTTGATGGATACTGAAGGGGAAAGCAGAGAACTTTAAACTTCCTAACAGTATAGATGAAAACAGTAGAAACCAAGGTAAAGTGACTTTGTATGGTCAAACAAAGTGCTCAGCGGCTCTCAAAAACCAGTCTGTGGAACAACTCACCCATCATGCCTTACAGAATCTCAAGTATAAAAGGAAAGACAAAGTAATTATGTTAGAAAATGTGAAATATGAAGTATGCCTTTGGTAGTACAACAAATTGGTATTGGATTATAAATGCCTTGTTCATCTTTGAACCTCCCCTTGGCTACTTATAAAAAAAGGCTTTGCACACAGTAGGTGCTGAAGCAGTAAAAAGCTGAGTGGCCAGAGGCATCTGCTTGTGGGACAAGGTGCGCACTTGCTTCCACTGCAGAGGTTGTATTCGCCATATGATACTTTTCTACTATGGCGTGGAGATTTGGGGTGAGGTTGACACTTCACCTGCTGCTGTCAGCAGTGAATCTCAAGAGCCAAAGTGGTGACTTCTCCTCTCAGGAAAGAGAAGATTCTAGAGGCAGATTTTAACAACACTGAGTTCCAAATTCTCCTTAAAGACGTGTCAAGACCATGAGCGTAACTTGAATAAAATATAATGCTTTGGGTTCTGAGAATCTGAGATTTGTTTGTTTGCTTGTTTGTTTGTTTGTTTGTTTGTTTGTTTTTCCTGACAGAAACCAATGTGGTAGTGATAAGACTGACTAAGTGAGTGACAAGAAGCCCACACACACACACACACTGGTAATAAAACTTGGGTACAATGGGACCCTTCTCTCTGTGGCTTTTGTGCAAATAAAATATCTCTTTTTTAAATAATGCTCATTAACATCATTAATCCATTGATACCCTTGAAATGTTAGACATCTTTAGTCCAGGAGAATAAGAAGTTGGAGAGATTTGATTTTCACTTAGCAAACTGCTGGGTTACAAACCCACATCTTCATGCTTTAAGGACCTTTTAAAAGACTTTGGCTAAGAGTTTGATGGTCTTTGATATCTTTTTGAACTAAAGGTCATGTCCTCATTTTAAAAGCAAGACCCAGAGAAGTCCTATTTGCATCGGAAGTCCATAGACAAGAGTTTACAAAAACATATTACTGGCATCCTAGTCACTAGCTCAGCTTGAACATATGCTATCAGTTCCTTTTATAGAATCATAAAAAAAAAAAGTCACACTGGAACTTTGGGTGAAGCTTAAAGTACAAACCTAGGACAGCAATGCCCTCATGATTGAATTTGAAGTTCAATGGAGGATTTCAGTAGCTTTGAAATAATTCATTTCATTTGATTTTTAAGGATCCCCCCCCCACAGGACTAGAGATTGAAAAAATATTAAAACTGAGCCATCTTTTGCAGATTAATTTGGCTGGAGGTTTTAATGTCTTAATTTGCAATGGCTGAGATCCAACACAAGGGAGACAGTCTTCAAAGGCTAATGCTGGCCTGAACTGGTAGGTTTGATTACCAGGCAGGTGCGACACAAATGCAATTTGAGTCTCCATCTGTGAAATTCATCTTATATTAATATGACTCTGAAGCAAGCCAACACAGCTAAAGAAAAAGAACACATTCTTGGGGATCAGAAGAATGGTTTTAAATGCAGCGCAATTGCTTGACATGTACAACCTCAAATCATCAATGTATCTTTTTTAAGCCTCAGGCTTTTCTTTCTATTTTTATTAGAGAGGGGGTAGGGTCTTACTCCATAGTCCAGGCTGGCCTCCAATTCATGATCCCAACTGTTCAGCTTCACGGATGCCAGGTCTACAGGCATAAACCAATACATTCAGACTCAAGCCTTAGATATTTTTATGTGAAAAAAAAATGGGAGGGGAAAGAGTCTAGGTGAAGGGGCCTTTATAAAAAGACTTAGAGATAAAAGTGACACACTACCCCAGCTTTCTAGGACAAAGAATATATATTAAAATAACAAAAGATAGTGAAGGTGGCATGGATAGACTTAAATAAACAGAGTGAGAATAATGATGTAAACTCAACTCAGTGGGCAGCTGGTCCCCAGAACAACACAGGGGAGACATACATGACAGATCGCCAAGGATAGTAGCAGAGCGCATGTAAGAGTGAAGTTCCTCGAGTCAGACAAAACACTCTGTCTTCAAGAAGTCTGTTGTAGTCATTAGTACTGAGTATGTGACATGTACTCAAGAAATAATGACAGAAAATACACAGAGGAGAAAAAAACATGCGCGTGCACACACACACACACACACACACACACACATGCATGCACACATGTACACATACATACTCTTAAGAGTAAGTAAAGATAATGATGTAATATATAGTGGGCGGGGAGATTGGGAAAAGTTTCTGAGACGTTGAGTTAGAGGATAATGATGGCCATCTGTTGAAAGACAACAACTGAGCTTTTGGTGATTGGTGCTGGTGATCTGGGGATAATGGCATTTAAAAATTAAGTATGGTGGTTACTCAAAGCCATTGGAACAGAGAAGAACATAGGGTGTATTAACCAAAATTTAAGCTGGAATGTTAAGAGAATTAGATATGATAATGAATTTACTGTACTTAACACAGGGACTTCTATAGAACAAAAAAAAATCAGCATATTGTATTTTTAAGAATAGGAGCTGGGAGTCTGGCAGTGGTGGCATTTGCCTTTAATCCCAGTACTTGTGGGGCAGAGGTAGGCAGATCTCTGAGGTCAAGGCCACTCTGGTCTACAAACTGGGTTCTAAGACAGCCAAGGCTATGCTGAGAAACCCTGTCTCAAAAAACAAACAGCAGAAGGGGGGAGGAGGAAGGGAGCGGGGAGGGGGAGAAGGAGGAGGAGGAGGAGGAGGAAGAGGAGGGGGAGGTGGAGGGGGAGGAGGAGGAGGGGGAGGGGAGGAAGGGGAGGGGGAGGAGGAGGGGGAGGAGGGGGAGGGGGAGGAGGAGGAGGAGGAGGAGAAGACCTGGGAAGCCAGTCATGGGATGTATAACCTACTATAACCCAGCACCTGAAAGGCTGAGGCAAAAGAATCCTGAGTTCAAAGCTAGCCTGCACAATACACAAACTCAAGGGCAGTCTGAGCCACATAGAAATACCTTGTCTCAGAAACCAAACAAACAAACAAAAAACCCACAAGAATATAGACTGGGGATATAGTTCAGTGACAGAGAGCTTGCAAGCATTCAAGGACTTGGGTTTGGCCCACAGCCCTGGAGAGGGAGGGGATGAAGAGCTTAAAGTGCTGATGGACCAGAGAGTTTCCAAAGGAAAGAGCATCCTTCCCTGGTGGAAGGGTATGGAGTCAAGGACAGAGAGGCCAGGCCTCTGAGTGAGGGTACCCCAGGCTACCTTCTACTCAATTTCTTACTACTATAGAATAAATCTGAATGGAAGCTGCTTCATTGGTGAGTGGAATTCCCAGGAGCTATGTTAACTGGTCATTTATACATTTAGCTGAGAGCAAGGTGAAATATGATCTATATATCTGCTTTTTTGTTTGGTTGGCTTGGGTTTGTTTTTGTTTTTGAAGCAACTGTGTGAAGTCCATGCCCACAGTAGCTACTTGAGATCATTGCAGGTCCGAGCCTGCTGGCTTGTGTTGAGTCTTACAAGGATCTGCATCAGATAGAACAAGGACCTCCACCTTCTGCTTTTCCCTTCAGCTTCACAGCCTCTTGGCCTCAGACCTGTATACCTGGACAGCTCTCTAATCAAACAGCCCTCAACCTAGACCTCTTAAAAATGTCACAGTGCCCATGGAAGCCTACGTAGGCAGATTCTACTATAAAACTAGTCATTCATTTAACACATGTTTAGCTTCTATTTTGATCTGGGATGGCATCACCCACACACAAAGAAAGGTACAGAGAACAGTGAGCCAATGAATAGAGAGAAGGGTGGAAAGAAAATAATTAAAAAGGACTAAAGAGATGCAGGCTGTTAAAGATGCCACAGAGCATTTAAGGTTGCATCTGTCTTTATAAGCTCGCTCCTGTTTACAGCGGAAAAGACAATTAGATGTGTAGGCTACTCAATCCTAATTTCTGAACTCAGGAAGGAATTAATGCCTCTGCAGAAAAGAGTTTTACTGTGTTTTCTCTACATCAATCCAGCATGAACACAGCACATGTCTATTAAGGCAGGGAGGGGAAGGGAGAGGGAGGCCATGATTACTGCCAGCACAGGCTCAGTAGACAGTAACAGGAAAGAATTTTACTGGCAGAAATTAGAAATTGTTCTTTCTCACTCCACCAACACATAAGTAATAATGCGGAGCTACCTTCTGCTGCTTCGCATGCTGCAATACAAAAAGAAAAAAGAAAAGAAAAGAAAAGATGCCTCAAGGGACAGAAGTAGAACCCAAGTACAATAAAACTATACTACCCCACCCTGAATATCTGGAACAACTGCAAGAAAAAAGAATACTTCTGTTCATACTATCTTTGATCTGGTTTCAATAGCATGTTAGTTGATAGATGAGGCTGAGACATTTGAACCTTTGCAAAATCTTCTAATACCTGGTCATTAGTCATTTGATTAATCCCATTAATCAAAAATCATATACAGACAGACACACATGCACACACACACACACAAACACACACACACTCACACACACAGTGTTTCATGCATGAGACCTGACATCTCAGAAGACACTCACTAGTCTGTGACATGGGTTAAAATGAGACTTTGTTTGGCCAAAGCTTCTGATGCAATAAATGCCAATTACTCACACATCCCAAAGTCAGGTGCTACATCCCCAGAACAGATAGCTGGTTTGTGAACATTAATTGATCATCTATCCCTCTACCACTAAAAATAAGGTGAAGGATGCTGAGGGAGGTTTTGCCTTGATTTGTTTATGCTGAGAATTAAACCAGGGATGTCATGCGTGCTACCTAGTGATCTGCCACTGAGTTGGCTGGTTTTAGAGATTTTATTTTGTTTTAAATGTAGAGTAAGTTGCACGACTGAGATGGTATTTTCCTTCCCTCCATCATGGCCACTTTCTACCAATATGGCACCTCCAGTGTAGCAAGAAGAATATCCAAAAGACACCAGAAAGTTCTGGATGTCTCCAGGATAAATAGGAGAAAATCTTTAGGCTGCCTGGAGTAGTTTGAGGCAGCAGAGCGCTGTAGCTGTGGGTAATTGGAGACCTGCTAACAACAAAGCAGAGATGCATGTTAGAGCATTGCAGGAGATCTCAGAGGGTTCAGAAGAAATTGTGACCCGATGAAGAATGTTCAAGTGAACACCCCTCAGACTGATTTTTGAGGAGCCTCCAAAGTACCCCACCACAAGGTTTCTTTGCCTCTCGGCCACAACCAGAGGAAATGAGGGTCCACACACATTAATTCTTGTTATACTTTTCTGTCCCACACCTCTCCTGGCTCCCTTGTTTCAGTACTGAAGGAACCAGAAAGCCCAGTGAGAGGAGCAGAAGACAAGGAAAGAACCCACATGCTCCCACCCACGTCCAAGCACAGCAAGCTTTCACTTGAAGCAAGTCCAAGTTGAGGGAAAGAAGAAGATGTATCTTTGAATGAAGTTCAGGCTTCTTACTTACAGCGGCCTAGCTATATTAATTAGTGAATGAAGACTGTTTTAGCGAGTCAAATAACCAGAGGAGACAGATTTTTATTAGCTAATTGTGAGGATACAAGCTGTGAGGTCTGATCAAGATTCCGTCAGAGAGCAGAGGAAGAAATAAAGCCACTAAACACAAGCAGAGAAAGAAAGCCTGAAGTTGGCTTCTGATTGGATTCTACTCTTCCACATCTGTCTTCTTCCATATCTGTCCAGGGTTTTTACTGAAATAAATCATGTTTGTTCCTGCAGATTTCATCTCTTTCCTAATGCCTGACCATCAGTCGTTAGGCCAAGGTAGGGTATCCAGCAAAAGCCAGACAAGCAATGGATCACCCAACAACCAATGAATATCCCAGTGCAGAAAGATAAAATATACATGAGACCCTGTCTCAAAACAACAGCAGCTGTAACAGGAAAGGCATTGGCACTCAGATCCTTCACATAGATGCCTGAGGAAACCATAAACAGGAAAAGTAATGTACTCACCCATGCAACTGAAACTAAGATATAATCCACCCAACAAATGTTTATTAAGATCATGCTTCTGTTACGATAAAGATTAAAAAACAAAATTTCTGTCTTAAAGAACTAAAATTCTAATGTGGGGGGGGGGAGACAGCCAAATAAATGAATGAAATGATCACAGCTGATTATTCTTTCTATGAAGGAAGAAAATGAAATATATAGGAAAGGATCAGTGAGCAAGAGAGGAAGATAACCTCATTAGTCACTCCATAAAAGGTAAGTCTAGGAAAGGTTGTCTGGACTGTGATATTTAAGCTGAGAGCTGAAAAATAATCAGCCATGTCTATAAACAGCTAAAGGAAAGACTGCCCCAAATAAAGGCCAGTACAAAAGCACTAAGGTAGGAAATTGCTCAATGCACTCCCAGAGCTGACCGTCAGCCAGGGCAACCAGAGCTGGGTGAGCAAGATAGAAGATGAGATCAGAGGGAAGCAGGAGCCAGGTCATGCAGAGATCTGGAAGTGGTGGTGAGCAAGATGCAGTCTAGTGAGGCAGGACGGACGCCAGTGCGAACGGACTACATGAGACATACTACATTTGTTCACAAGCTCAGTGACTGAGGCTAGTTGGTAAAATCTATAGCTACTGATGAGAGCCGCCTGCATGACATCCTTTGCAGCAACCATGGATTGCAGATATGAAGAGGAATTCCTGTCACTTCGTGATGCAATTGCCACTGTAACCACCTCACAGCCTAATTCACTACTCACAGGTCTGTGATACTGATGTAAGCCAGCCCTCTGTGCAGACAGTGACATAAAAGCTCACACATACAGCTCTGTAGGGTACACAATGGTTCATATTGATAATAAATGATTGCGTCACTGCTTTGTACTATACACTATGTTATTGTTACCATATATGCGCTCTTTTTACTTATGAGAGTTTACTGTACAAGTTGTGATTTCATATCACATACAACTTCTGTTTCTCCCCCATTTCCTTTCCTTCCTTCCCACCTTTCTGGGTTTTAGGGGACAGATTTTCCCATGTTGCCCATATCAGCCTAGAATTCCCAATCTTCTTGCATGTAATTTGTAAATACTTAAGGTGAGTTACCATCATGTCTCTGCTGTGTCTCCTGATTGTAGGAAGCTGTTCTGATAGACCTACACTGTTTGTGCTTTTGTATGTACACTCTAAAATATCCACACAATGATGAAAATGGTTAATGCTGCATTTCCCAGACTATATCTGCATCATTAAATAACACATGACTATAAGTGCTTTCGTGTTTGCCATTGGCATATGTCAAAGATTGGCAAGCCCAGTCTAAAAGTAACGAGGTATCTGGCACAAAGGAAACTCCAATTCCACAAACTCCAAAAGGCCAGAAATTAGCTCAAGCTAGACTATAGGACTTTTGGCAGTTAGATAAAAGCTAGAATTCACCAGAAACTTTTGAAACTGGTTCCCATCTGCTGAAAGGAACCATTTCACTCACCTCTGGCAGAAGGGATATAGGGCCCACCTGTTGTGCCTATCAGCATACCATACCAAAGCCAACGCTGGACTCCAGGCTCCCTCAGTGCAACTGCTCTATACATTTCAAAGTTCCTACCTTGGCCCTTCTCTCCTCTCAGACATCCAGTTCCCCCTGCATTTTGTTCTTACCTCTCCCTCCCACTTCTCCTCCCCCCAATCCCCTGCCCTTACTATCCTCTTGCTCTCTTGCTTTTTGCTATTCTCCCTTCTCTCCCAGATAGCCTTGGCCATGACCAGTCTTGTTCTTTTCTCTCTTCTCTGGACTTTTCCAAATGCCTCTGGATATTGTCTCTCTTTTACCTACAAATCTCTCTTTTCCTAGACCCTTGGGGGCTCCCAGAGACTGAATCACCACCAGCCAAAGAGCATACACGAGCTTGACTTAGCCCTCCTCCCAACACCTATGTAGTAGACGTACAGCTTGATATTCATGTGGGTCCCCCAATAACTGGAGCAGGGGCTGTCCCTGATTCTGTTGCCTACCTGTGGATCCTGTTCCTTTAATGGGGCTACTTTGTCTGGCCTCAGTGAAAGAGGATGTGCCTAGTCCTGTAGTGCCAGGATGGGCTGTTCCCTGGGGGGAAGGGAGCTCCTCTTTATCAGGAGAAAGGAAGAGGAGGTAGAGGAGGGGCTATCTGAGGCGGGTACTGGGAGGAGAGGGGGCTTGCAATGGAGATATAAAGTGAATTAATTAATTTATTTATTAATTGAGAAAAATTGACAATAAAAACTCAAATCATAGGTCTTTACAAAAACATAAAACAAAGACTCTCTCTTACCTGTACCATTGAGCCACTGAGCCGTCAGGACAGGGGCAGTTCTCCACTGAGTTCTCTTGCATTTGCTACATAGTAAAGGCCTTTTTTTAGGCCAGGCAATGTTGACCACAACTATTTGGCTGTCGTAGCATGAAAATAGTCACAGATAGCACATAAACAAATCAGCATAAAATGATTTGGGGACACTGAAATTTGAATTTTATGTCATTTTTATATAAAAAGAAATAGATTTTTCAGGGCTAGAGAGATGGCTCAGGTATTAAGAGCACTGGTTGCTCTTCCAGAGGACAGGGGGGTTCAATTCTTAGAACCAATATGGCCGCTCGAAACTATCTGTAACTCCAAGTTCAGGGTATCCAATACTCTCTCTTGCCTTATTGGCAATGTACATGCATACATATATACA
This sequence comes from Mus musculus, assembly GCF_000001635.26. Taxonomy (NCBI): domain Eukaryota; kingdom Metazoa; phylum Chordata; class Mammalia; order Rodentia; family Muridae; genus Mus; species Mus musculus. The sequence goes on from NC_000082.6 coordinate 37,466,415, forward strand.
GGCAAAACATTAAATAAATAAATACATAAAATTTAAAAGACTTTTAACTTATAATGTAAAGCATTTATAAGTAAAAACAATGGCCTTAGCTCATGGCCACAAAAAAATTAATGTATAGTATTGATTCCCCCCTCCTTCCCAGTCATAGTTTCCCAACTACTACCTTAGATTATTGGCTGACAAATAATTAATTTACTATCTTCAAAGCCAAGACAGGTGCAATTCATAAATTCATTCCACGTTAAAAGAAACTGAGGCAAATCTTAGCACAACCAAGATATGAATGAACCCAGGCAAATATATCTCCAGAACACACGATGTTAAATTTGTAGTCCAGCCTCACACAACGTAATCAGTTTAACAAATATGAATATGAGACACCTGGAATGAAGGAAGCAGGACCTTCAAAACTTGTTCTTCCACGGAACGAACAAACTGTGGGAAGGGCTGGGCTGTCAAACCAAGTTTTCAGAGCTCTATAAATTAACCAAAGATTTGCAATTCTCAAAAGGAAATTGTTGAAGAAAAATGGTCAAATCTTCATGTAAACGTAGAGATTTGTGGTCATTTTTTAAAGTATTACTTATGTTTATTTTATTCATTTAGTGTTTTGCCCTGATCTTTGTGTACAAGGGCCAGAAGAAAGCATTGGAGTCCCACCTCCACCCCACCCCACCCCACCCCACCCCACCCCTGCGCCCACCATATCTATAGTTACAGACTAATGAGTTGGTGCTGGGAACTGAATCTAGGTCCTCTGCAAGAACAGCAAGTGCTCTTACCCATTGAGTCATCTCTCTACCCCTAGTTTGTGGTATTTTAAACTTGTCTTCCTAACTACTTGTAATGCTAGAAATGAGCAGCTTCGAAAGTGAAATAGCTATGAAAGGCAGAAGCCCTGTGTCCCTTATAAGGAAGCCACATTGGCTTGAAGCACCCACCCTCCATTCCAGACAAGGGACAGTGCATTGCTTGCACATCAGTCACTTGGAAACTGCATGCACAGAGCCTTGTTTAATGTTACTAGGAACTCATCTGGTGTGAATACCCTGTTCTTTGGGATAGATGTAGAAAAAAGAATCAGTGACAAATGTTTAATAGCATCATTAACTATGAGGAAGTTAAAGAGGTATCGGGGTCAACAGGAGATGAAGAAGAAGAAGAAGAAGAAGAAGAAGAAGAAGAAGAGGAGGAGGAGGAGGAGGAGGAGGAGGAGGAGGAGGAGGAGGAGTTATCCCTAGAAAGCTTTACAAAAATCCTAACATATTCTGAAAGCATGGAGATAGTGATATGAATAGCTAGGTATGACCCGAGACCTGAGAAGGCCATGATCTCCGTATCCTAGCTGAGACCGAGGCACCTGTATAAGAAGTGAGCAAAGGATAACAAAATGCTGTAAATCTTTGGGAGTATCTCAACAGGCACATGAGACCCATAAACAATGACTAGAGACTTATGGCTTAAAGTATTTAAGGAAATCGTTGTGCGATTATCAGGTACTTCTAAAATCACCAAGCACAGACTTCAGTGACTAAATTTAATGTAAAATGAAAAATGGACATAATTAGTTCAGGAAAATTACCAAACAAATAAATAATAACCACACTAAAACCAACAAGGTAGAACGAGGTGGCTCAGTGGTTAAGAGCATCTGCTGCTCTTCAAGAGGACCAGGTTCAGTTTCCAGCATCCACACAGTAGCTAGCAGCCATCTCTAACTAAGTATTATGCAGATCTAGAGGATCTAGCCCATCCTTCTGACTTTCTCTATGGTACACAGACATAAATGCAGGCAAGACACCCATACGTATAAAATAAAAATCAATGTTTAAAAGAGTAAAACTAACATACTTCAGTGAAAGGAGAAATCTGCTTCCAGTGCTCATTATGCCATTTAAATGGCGAGTTAGCAACAAAAATTAAGGTATAACAAAAGAAAGAGAGAGAGAGAGAGAGAGAGAAGAGAGAGAGAGAGAGAGAGAGAGAGAGAGAGAGAGAGAGGGGAAGGAAGGAAGGAAGAAAGGAAGCCACGTGTAAAGAACCAGGGGAAGGTATGGCAGTGTCGTTAGACTCTAAACCATATTTCCTAAAAAGTACAAATGAAAGAAAATGAAGATGGGCATATGGCATACACCTGCAATCCCAGCACTTAGGAAGTGGGTAGAGGAGGAGGAATTCAGGATCACAGCAAGTTCAAGATCAGCCTGCACAACATGTATCTATAGAGAGAGTGAGAAAGAGGGAAAGGGAGAGAGACAGACAGACAGACAGAGACAGAGAGAGAACATGAACAGAAATATGGCTGGAAACTAAAACAAGAAGATGATGTTGTGATCAACAAGACAAGATGGAGAGACATGATAAATTCATCATGTACCATATAATGAAGATGATTTATAATCTCAATAAAGGTGATTCATAATCACAAGCTAAGGAGGCCAGAAGGTACTCAGACAATGCATTGATTCAATGTGCAAAATGTAAAAGAGACAAGAACGAGCAATCAACCAAAAATTCTACATTCAAGATGGTATAAAAATGCAGACAAAGCAAGCCATGAGGAGCAAACCAGTAAGTAGCATCCCTCCATGGTCTCTGCATCAGCTTCGGCCTCAGAGCTCCTGCCCTGACTTCCTTTGATGATGAATAGTGATGTGGATTACAAGCCAAATAAACTCCTTCCTCCCCAAGTTGATTTTGGTCATGGTGTTTCATTACAGCAATAGAAACCCTAAGACAAGCCTCACTATAGTTAAGATTAATAGCACAAAATATATCCTCCAAATGCAATAGTATACAATTAAAAGTCAATATGAGAAGGATTTTTGAAATTTAATTTGGAACTCAACAAATATGCAGAAATTAAAAAAAAATAATGATAATGTGAACCAAAGAAGAAATCATGATGGATAGACTCTGAAACTTTCTGTGTGACCTAATCAAGCAAGTCAGGAACTTGCCTGTGTCTGTTTACCTCTAATTATTCTCACAGAATAACTGACTTTATTAGAATAATACTTCATAAAAGGAACATGATATCAAATGTTTCCTGCTATTATATTTTTTATTACTAAGCTTGGCATGGATCATTTAATTTTACTTAATCTAACTCCAAAAATGTCACATTGACACACTCAGTGTCTATATAGCAAGTGCTATATAGACATGCCATTGAGTGTTAACATAAAGTCACAGAGGGTAGAGACACCCAGTTCCTCAAGTCAAAACTGTTGATTTCTTCCCCACCCCCATTCATCGTCAATATCTAATTCACATGCAGATTCTTTGACAATGCAAATGCAGTCTCTCTTCTAACAGACTATCATCATCGGCTCTGAGTTATTACACTATCTCACCCCTTCCCCAAAGCTGGTTTCTCTGCCAATGCTCCTAACAATCGAGTTGTCAAGCAGCAGGCAGAACAGCACTGGTAAATTGCAAATTAGATCATGGCTGTTCTGACTATTCCCTGAAGGATCTGCTTAATGTGGACTGTATTGGTTAGTTTTGTGTCAACTTGACACAGCTGGAGTTATCACAGAGAAAGGAGCTTCAGTTGAGGAAATGCCTCCATGAGATACAACTGTCAGGCATTTTCTCAATTAGTGATCAAGGGGGAAAGGCCCCTTGTGGGTGGGATCATCTCTGGGCTGGTAGTCTTGGTTCTATAAAAGAGCAGGCTGAGCAAGCCAGTAAAGAACATCCCTCCATGGCCTCTGCATCAGCTCCTACTCCCTGACCTGCTTGAGTTCCAGTCCTGACTTCTTTCAGTGATGAACAGCAATGTGGAAATGTAAGCTGAATAAACCCTTTCCTCCCCAACTTGCTTCTTGGTCATGATGTTTTGTCCAGGAATAGAAACCCTGACTAAGACATGGACCCTAAATGCTTCTCTGACCCCGGGTCTGGCCACACTCTCAGCCCTTGCACTGCATCGACTTCTGGGTTGAGCCCAGCACTAGAAGCACGTGCTTGCCTTAGCTCTGCCCTTGCTGCTTCTCTGCCAGAGACACTCTTAACCTCCACGGCTCCCTCTCTTCATTCATTTGGGTCTTGTGAAATTTGACTTCAGAGAGACTTTCTCTGACTATCCATCAAAAGTAATATCCTGCTATTCCCTACCTTCTATAAATGCTTCATAATAGCATTTATTGTTACCTGATATTACACAACTTTTAATGCTTATTGTCTGTCTTTTCCAAGTAAAAGGTGAACTCTGTGGTTTTGTCTCTTGTTTACTGTTATATTATTTTACTCCTACCTATAACATTCAATTCCTACCTGACATATGGGCAAATGGAAACTATTGATGGGAAATTATTAACGAGGGGCAGCAATTTCATTTTGAAGAAGTGAGAGGGCTGGAGAGATGAAAGAGAGTCAAGTCCAAGGTTAAAGCCAGGGGTAGACAAACTATGGCCCCAGGACAAATCAGTGTCCTGAGCCATTTCCAGTGACTTCACTCTTCATAAATATATTTTTTATTAGAACACAGCAGAACTCATTCATTTGCATAGTTTTCATGGCTTATTTCATGCTGTATCATCAGGGTTAAATAGCTGAAACAAACACTTTGTGGTGCACGGCGATGAAAAGTATTTGCTGTCTGGGCCTCTGCAAAAAGTCCACAGGGCTCTGTTCACGGCAACCGTGTGAGCAACTTTTGTGATGCCTGTCTTCACAGTAGAGCCTGAACCACTGACCTTCTCTGCCATGCCCTCCCCCAAACTCGTCCTTCAGTCTTTATCAAACCTCTTTATTCTTAACGAATTCCAACTCTGCTTCAAACACAAAATAGCTGAGTAAGGTATTCTAATCCCTGACTTTCATTCATAGTTGGTAGGTTCTTTACTTTACATATGAAAAGACAATACTGGGCTATATATATGATCTGACCTGTATGTATGGCTGGGGAGAGAACAATATTGCTTTACCTAAATAGCAAATCTGTCACTTTTCCCTAGAGGAGTTCTTGTTTCTTGTAGTTTGCACCTCTATACTATGCATTTTCCTGGCTATTGGAACATTTGAGTTACTTCAGAAGGGTAAGTGAGAGTAGCCCCAAACACGTCAGCACACATATTGTAGCTATCCTTTTCATGGAAAGTGGAGAGACTAAATTTTCTTAAGCTAGTGAGTTCATCTATTTAAATAAAATATCTATGTGTGAAACAAATAAAAACCTTTGCCAATTTTCATATTCAATGTCCCCTCGTCTGTGGGGTGGGTGTCCCTGATGTGCTAGATAAAATTGAACTCAGCCTGTATCACCTGCAGCATGTAGCTTATAACTCTGATGAATAGGACACACTATGCTATGTTATGAAGATGTCTGTGAATAGATGTATATCCTTGGTAGCTTCTGAATGCCCAGAATCTGGAGTAACATGTGACCCCAGCAACTGTTGGTTGACTCTTAGCCTCCACCATACCCTTTTCCTTTCCCACTGTAGGGCTTGTCAGATCACTTCCTGTGATGCTTTTAATGTGGTCCCTAAGAGTTCATGCCAGCACTGGAAATGCCAATCCTCAATCTCATGTGAATGGTATGTAGAAGAAAGGCATATTGAAAGGCAGAGCCAGCATAGTTAGGGTCCTTTCATGTCATGCCTCCCAGAATGTTATGATGCAAGTCAACGGTCCTCATCACATGTCACATGCTGACAAGACACTAAAAACATTCATTTGGACTTTCCAGCCTCCATTTCATAAGCCAAAAAACAAAAAAAAAGTCTACTCTTTATCAATCCCTTATACTTGGATGCTTGGTTACAATGACAGAAAATGGACTATGCTGTGTCCCTTCCTCAGCGGATTTGCTTGCTTATGGGTCAGAAATATAGAATTCTGAAAAATGTGTCTTCAACATTCAAACTATATTTTTAGGTTTGGATATTTTTTTTTTAATACAGGATTTCTCTTGCCTCTAAAAACTGTTCACTGCATGACAGTTCCCTTTCCTGGATCCTGTCTTCCCGCACTCACTCCCTTCTCCATCCTTAAAGGACAGTCACCTTTGCACACTCTACCAAGCAGTGAAGCAGAAAAGAGAGAGAAAGAACTTAATTTCCCTGCATTCCCACCTCCCTGCTTCTGGGTCTCATCGATCCAAAATCCCTGCAACCTTTTCTGGCAAGGACTGGCTGGTGAGAAGTACAGCAGCTTCCCTGCCCTGAATGCTAAGCGCCACAACAGACTCCCTGTAACCCCGTTCTCAGCAGAGCATGGCTTTAGCTATATTTATATCTGACATATGATTTTTAAAAATCATAAAAGCAGGAATGTGTAAGAATAGAGAGTTCCACCATGCCTGTAACTCTGTGACTATTAGCAAAGATCCAGTGGTAAAAAGAGATGTGCATCCTTTCTGGCCCCATCCCCAGGCCTGTGGCCCTGCTGCCTCTCCTGGCTGCTGCCAGGGCTGACTCTCAGTGTTCTTTCTTCCTCAGAACCTACCAGATGCAGCCGCCAGACTGAAAGGGAAGAAGAATTGATTTCAGTTTCCAACTTGAGAATGTCCTAAGGGCTTTGACCTTGACCAAGGCTCTTTCACTTTCTTGCCAATCCTCAGCCAGGGTTTGCCCCCATCGAGGTGTTGATGCACTTCTCTGGGCTGGTTTTAGGTTTTTTTGTTTTTCTTCTTTATCGCCTCTCTGTGGCCTCTCATCTTGCTTGGCTTTGTGCCCTGACCCTCTCCAAACCCAGCAGGGCCTCCCAGCCAACCAGGATAATGATGAGCACCAAGGCAGAGAGGCGACACTGGCTCTTGGCAGGTTGACAGACACCAGGAAGGACCTGCAGCTGGGAAGGAACTGGGGCTGCCTAGCCCATCTTTCCAGGCCTAAGAATTGATCTGACCCTTGTTAATGAAGAGCAAATGATACTAGTCTTGAAGTAGGGTGACCTTTGTCAGGAATTATGCCTATTTTTGTCTCCTGACTTTATTTCTCAGATGAAAATACCTGGAAGGCACAAATATTCAGAGAAAGATAATGTCAAGCCAGTGGTCAGTGATCCTTGGAAGGAAGCAGTAATTGCTTTAGGCTAAGAATGAGAGAAAGTTGTACAGGGGAGCTCAAATTTGATCAGACTATCCAACAATAAGATCCAAACTAGATTAGGAAACTCCATCACCGAGCAATTACACGTCCCTTTCCAATGACTGTATCTTATTGCCAGGAGCTAGGGCCTGCCTAGGACATAATGATTCCTGAACAACACTATAAAAACACCCATTTATCCCAAGGCCTATTCTCCCTGGGGACACATCCTTGAAAAGGGTGGTGACTCTGAGTCAGGATTTGGCTTTATTGTGCAGATGAACAGTGAAAATCTTATTCTATGGGTTAGAAGTCTGACACAAACAAGATGTGGGGCTAGATTGCTCTCATCTACCCTCTAAGGATAGATGAGCTGGAAGCTTGGGCCCCAGTGGGATAGTATTTAAATGAGGAAAACTGGGAGGTAAGAACTAGCAGTGGCAAGTAATTAGGTCATGGTGCCCAGGCCTCAGAAAGATCAATGGTGGTCTTGTAGAGTAGGTTAATACCTACAGAAGTGGGTTCTTTAAAAGGTGAGCCTAGACCTTCTCTTGTCTCACTAGCTTCCTGTGTCACCTTAAACTTCTCCAGCTTGTACACACTCTCACCATGATATCATTAATTTTACTGAGTTTTAGCTGGAAGGTCCTCATCAGAGCCAAGGAGATAATAATATCATGTTCTTGCATTTCCAGAAATAGAAAGTAGTGGACAGTATAGAGTTCAGCAAGAATCTTCCTTTTCAAGCATCATTTCTTCTCTTCAAAGCCTTGGCCAGTTCAAGGTCTAGGGAGGAACATCAAACTAGACAGACATGACTAGGCACTGGGACCCCTCTTGTCTTAGTTAGGGTTTTACTGCTGTGAACAGACTATGACCAAGGCAACTCATTTTAAAAAAAAAAAATATTTTATTTATGTATATGAGTACACTGTAGCTGTCTTCAGACACACCAGAAGAGGGCATCGGATCCCATTACAGATGGTTGTGAGTCACCATGTGGTTGCTGGGAAATGACCTCAGGACCTCTGTAAAAACAGTCATTGCTCTTAACCACTGAGCCATCTCTCCAGTGCCAAGGCAATTCTTAATAAGGACAACATTTAATTGGGGCTGGCTTACAGGTTCAGAGGTTCAATCTAGTATCATCCAGGCAGGCATGGTATAGGAGGAGCTGAGAGTTGTACACCTTCATCTAAAGGCTGCTAACAGAATACTGACTTCCAGGCAGCTAGGATGAGGGTCTTAAAGCCCTCACAGTAACACACCTACTCCAGCTGGGTCACACCTTCTAATAGTGCCACTCCCTAGGCTGAGCATATGCAAACTATCACACTCCACTCCCTGGTCTTCATAGGCTTGTTCAAACATATGAGTCTATGGGGACCATAGCTAAACATAGCGTAATGCAAAATACATTTTAATCCAACTTCAAAAGTCCCCATAGTCTATAGCAGTCTCAACAATGTTAAAAGTCTAAAGCTGAAGTCTCTTCTGAGATTTATCTAGTCACTTAACTGTAATCCACAAAGCAAGACAGGAAACAAGCTGGGCAAACTCCAAACTCTGCATCTCCATGTCTGATGTCAAAGTGGTCTTCAGATTTCCAACTCCTTTTTCATCTTTGTTGACTACAACAAACTTCTTTCTCCTGGGCTGCTTCCACTCCCTGCTAGCAGCTTTCCTCAGCAGATAGCCCATGACTCTGGCATCCTGAACATCTTGGAGTCTCCAAGGCAACTTCAGTGCTACAGCTTCTTGTTTCAATGTCTGGGATCCACATATGATCTTCTGAGTTCCTCCAAAGGGCTGCCATCACATCTCCAACTCTGTAGCACTCTAAGCTCAGGTTGATCCACTCCACTGCTGCTGCTATTCTTGGTGATCATCCCATGGGACTGGCATCTACAATATGCTGGGGTCTGCTGCAACTAGGCTTCACCAGTAGCCTCTCATAGGCACTCTTCATAGTGCCAAGCCTCAACTCCTTGGCATGACCCCTTCAGTCCTAGGCTATCAACTGCCACTGAGGCTGCATCTTCACCAGTGGCCTTCCATGGTCTCTCACAGTGCCATGTCTCAGGTGTTCTTCATGACACCTTCATGCCTTCAAAACCAGTACCACCTGGGTGACCCTTACACATTACCAAGTACAGTTGCAGCACAAGGTACAACCTTGACTATCTCTGGAACACAGCTTTTTCGTGCTCTCACAAAACACTTCACAGAAGATTTCGCCTCAGTGATGCTGGTCTTGTCTTAATCACCACTAGTATCTTAGCTCCAGCTACCCAGAATCAATTGTCCCAGTAGTCCCTTCTATTTTTCACTCTAAAGCCAGAGCCACATGGCTGAAGCTGTTGTGTTTTGCTACTTTCTGGGGCTGGAACATGGCCCCCCTATTTTATTACCAGCTTTTGGTTTTCTGACTCCCTCTCTGCCTAAGCTTGACTTTCCTGGAACTTGCTCTGTAAATTGACCTTGAACTCAGAGAACTGCATGGCCGTCTCCTGTAACACTGAGATTAGAGGCCTGTGCCACCATGCCTGGATTTAAGCTTTTCTTCACCTAGAACCTGCTTTGTCCCAAGCTGGCCTTGAATTTAAGAGATCTGTTTGGCTTTGTCTCCTGGGATTAAAGTTGTGTACCATTCATGCCTGGATTTAAACTTAGTTGAGTAGAATCTTGCTCCAAAATTCCTTAATCTGCTATCTCCTAGAATGTAGGATTCAGCTCCATTTCACTTCCTGATGCCCCTTTAATACTTGAACCATATGTTTATGTTTTTCCTTTCTGTGCTTGCTACACTTGTTCAAAAACACTCTTCATGAGACTTAAGCAGAGAACAAAGTCTCTGCTGGGCTTTTTTGAGAATTCCCTTTTCAATGCAATTAATATAAATCTCTTTATCTTAGACTCAGGCAGATTCTTCAGACAAGGGCAAAAATAAGCCACATTCCTCACCAAAATACCACAAAACAATCTCTAGGCCACATATTGAAATTCTCCTCTGAAACCTCTTGGGCCAGGTCTGCACAGTTCAAATCACTCTTAGTAACAAAGTCTTCCATATTCCTATTAGGATAGCCCATTAAGCCCTATTTAAAGCAAATCACTGTTTTCCAAACCCAAAGTCCCCAAATCTACATTCTTCCAAACAAAAGCATGTTCAGGCCTATCAGAACAATACCCCCATCCCTGGTACCAACTTTTGTCTTATTTAGGGTTTTATTGCTGTGAACAGACACCATGACCAAGGCAACTCTTATAAGGACAAAATTTAAATGGGGCTGACTTACAGGTTCAGAGGTTCAGCCCATTATCATTAAGGCAGGAACATGGCAGTATCCAGGCAGGCATGGTGCAGGAGGAACTGAAAGTCCTACATCTTCATCTGAAGGCTGCTAGCAGAATACTGGCTTCCAGGCAGCTAGGATGGGGGTCTTAAAGCTCATGCCCACAGTGACACGCCTACCCCAACAAAGCCACACCTACACCAAGAGGGCCACACCTTCTAATAGTGCCACTCTCTGGGCCGAGTATATACAGACCATCATACCTCTCCTCTCTCTTATACCCATTCATTAGATTGAAATTAAATAAGTTTAGCCATGGCGAAAAGCTAAGGCAATTTGAAAGATGTGGAGAGCTGTGCCGCGAGCAATCGCGTGCATGCCAGCCAGTAATCGCTGTGGAGAGCCGTGCGCGAACAATCGCCATTATAAGATGGCGCTGGCCTCCGCTGTGCCTAACTAGTAAACAAGCCTTGTACGCAGGTGCGAGAGTGAGCTCACTCCTAGTCACTCCCATTCTCGGGGTGTAATAGTGGGGTGATGGACGAGCAACGAATCAGGAGCTGTCACGCCATATCAGGTGCTGAAACGTCACGCTGCAGGCTATAAAAGCGGAGCCATTTTCCCGGTTCGGGGTCTTCCTGAAGAAGTAAGCAGTAAAGCTTTTGCCACGGAAAATTCTGGTTTGTTGCGTCTTTCTTGCCGGTCAAGTGGGACACAATAGAAAGACACTAACAGCTGCAGTCAGTCAGTCATGGTGATCCTTGAAATTGCATGGCAGCGTCTTAGAGGGAGGTCCATTCAGTGTATCCCTGTAGCTGCCAACATTACAAAAGAACCCACAAAACAGGTTAAGGAAAAAACCTAACGTAGGCTAGGCTTCCCAGACAAAGTCATGTGAACAGAGACTGAAAGAAAAGTCAAGAGACTCACTAAGCCACAGTGAGCAGAAAAGTGGCTTCCAGGCCCAGGGAAATGGAGCAGCAAAAAGTGGAAGGGGGTGCAGGTTTAAAAAGGGGCGGGTTAGGAGAATCTACACGGCAGGCTAAGGAATTTCTCCGTGCACCTTCTCCGTCTCCTTAAGAAACTTCTGCAAGGGCCTGCATCGCTCTTTAGAATGTCCTGCTTCGGTTTCCTTTAGTCTCTGATGGCATGCTCAACTGAGACCTGAAATAAGAACTGGAGACCCAAGCTCAATCAGGCCTACTCACACAAGCAGTTTCCCAGAATTCTTGTTTTGTTGATGCGGGGGTCTCACTATTTAGAACAGACTGGACTCAGACTCACAATCCTCCTGCTGCAGCCTCCAAAATACTGGGATTAGAGGCGTGTGTGCCACACATGGCTTTTCAGTATGTTAGAGGAGTATACCTTACAGGTGTTAGATTCGGGGGGGGGGGGGGCAGGGAGGGTGTTTCTCATCTCTTTTCCTAAAGGTAGCTGCTACAGTGAGGGAAGGAAGCTGGAAAGATGGGAATTTTCCTGTGGGTCAGAGGAAGAAAATTCTGACTTGCCTGGAACGACATCAGAACTATTTGCTGAAAATGAAAACAAGAACCTAAACAAGAGACCTTAGAATCCTGAAGTTTATCAAAAATAACGTACGGCTGAGATTTAAGGATACAGGCGTAGAGGCTGCAGTGAGACTGCATTACAGAGGAGAGTCTGACCCAGACCAAAGCTCCACCACTCTCCCTCTTAACATCCTGTGCCTTGACTTGTCCATGAGTGCAGGAATCAGACCTTAGCTCCCTTGTCTGGAGTCACTGGTGGTAGAGAGCAGCAGGGCTTTGTTCTGAGAGGAGTTGTTAGAACAAAATAATGCAAGGAGTGTGAGTGCTCCGTGAGAGAAGCTCTGTTTCTGCTGCAGAATTCAGAGCCTTATTTGCATTTGAAAAACAATCTCATTAGGGGAGCATATTAGATTATAAGATACTCTCCAAGAAAATATTTTAGAACTATAGCAAGCTCTCATGTGCATGCACACATGCACACCCAGAGGAAGATACGTACTTTTAATGTTCCAATAAAAAGCACATGCATACCTTTTCAATTAAAGACCAATAGATTGATCACTAGAGGTTTCTAAAGGAGGAAAGTCATGTGGAGGATTAAAAAGAAAAGGACCAGCAGCCGGAGGAACAGATATTAGAAAGAGCTGTATAGAAGGCTAGGCAATGGTAGAATTAATGCTATTTAAAAGTAGTTGCATTAAAACCTTCCTGATGGGAACTAGTGCATTTCATTGACTTGGGTAATTATAGAAGCTGCTCCCATTTTACGCTTTTTAATTAGGTGCTTATAATCACATGCACACAAGGCATCGTTGCTGGCTACTAAAATTTTAATCAGCATGTTCAATACAACAGTGGCATTCAATTCATCAGCTGGATAAATCCTCCAATTTAAAGGACTCCTCCACATGGGGACCTCGGAAATGGGTCAGTGGTTAAGAACACTTGTTCTTGCAGAAGACCCATGATTGATTCCCAGCGCTGAGATATCAGCTTAAGTCTTTCCATTACTCCATTTCCAGGGGTTCCACTGCTTTTCTGAGCTCTGTGGGCAGCAAGCATGCATGCAGTGCAAACATGTATGGTGCAGACATGTAAGCAAGCAAAGCAGTAGTACACATAAAATAAAATAAAATAAACCTTTAAGAATTCATTAAAAAGGATTTTGTGTCCTACTATATAAAAACCAGTCCCAAATGGCTCCTTTGCGTTCATGTTTTTCTACTAGGGTTTTTTATTCTCACAAAACCCCTTCATATTAGGCTACTTGTCCACTTCCATTCTCCCTCAGTCTTCAAATACTTTCACATGTTTATGGGCATGGGACTACTTAGATTGCAAAAGATTTTTGAGTACTGTCTGCCTTAGGGTTTCTATTGCTGTGATAAAACACCATGGCCAAAAATAACTTCAGAAGGAAATGTTTTATTTCATTTACACTTTTAGGTACCAGACCAGCATTGAAGGGAAGTCAGGGCAGGAACTCAAGCAGGGCAGTAACTTAGAGGCAGGAGCCGATGCAGAGGCCATGGAGAATTACTGTTTACTGGCTTGCTCATCATGGCTTGCACAGCCTGTTTTCTTATAGCACCCAGGACATCAGCTCAAGGGTGGCAACACCCACCATGGGGTGGACACTCCCACATCAATCACTAATTTAAAAAATGCCCTACAGGCTAGGTTACAGCTTGATCTCATAGAGGTATTTCCCCAATTTCTCCCAGATGGCTCTAGCTGTGTCAATTGTAAGAAAGAAAGAAAGAAAGAAAGAAAGAAAGAAAGAAAGAAAGAAAGAGAGAGAGAGAGAGAGAGAGAGAGAGAGAAGAAAAGAAATAAAAAGAAATTAGCTAGCACATAATCTATTATTATTATTATTATTATTATTATTATTATTATTATTATTATAAAATTAAATTGCTTGCCTTCGCTAGAACCATGCCGCCTGGGTAGGGCCAGATACAGATAGGCCTAGAACCCCTAAATCCCTATATGGGACAGTAAGCCATGCCAGGAAGCTTGGTGGGTAGAGCAGGTCTGAGACTCTGGAAACTCGGTGGGTACACACCTGAGACAAAAGGTGCCTCCCTGCTCTCTGCCAAATACCTGGCCTGGAACGCGTGCCACACTTCCCATATAAGGAAGCATGACCTGTGGTCACATAGGCCAAGAACAGAGTTCTCCATGCTAATGAGGTATTTAGAGGCCCTGAGGGTTTATCCAATAAGCTTCCCTTCCCAGATATTCCTCCCTGCAAAGGTATTTATTATCAGGACCACCCTGAGAAGTTGGTAAGTATCCATTTTCCATGTTGAAGAGACAATAAACAGTTTGGAGCCAAGGACAGTCTCTTTCATCAAGAACTGCCATGGGGAGCACGGAGCAGGCCTTCATCTACAGAGCCACGGCCTATATCTCCTGTAGAAGGCCCATCTGCACCCCTAGCCACAACCACAGCCAAGCTAAGGACCTTCATCTATGAGCAAAGCCAGAGCTCCCATCGCCGCCCCCACCCCACCCCACCCTTTGGCCCCGGGCTAGTCACCTCAGCCCTTGCTGCACCGCCCCCCCCCTTCCCCCTACCCTGCTCTCAACTTCTCATACTCAACAGCACCTGAATGTCCAGGAGTTTGGGAGTACCAGGTCCTGGCCTCATTGAGGGCCTCAGACCCCCCAACTTCTTTCCCTACTTCTCTGAGTAGTTTCTAGTGGCAACTAGATGCCCAGTTGTTAGGGAATACCAGCTTTGGCTTTCTCACATCCCAGATTCCACTTTCCCACCTCTGGAGCAGCATCTCAGTGCTTCCCTACCCGCCCAGCAGCAGCAAGGGATAAGCACAGTCAAAGTCCCCGTGTTTCACCTCCCCAGCAGCTGTGCCCAGCAGCAGGGCTTAACGCCGTCCCACACCCCTGTACCTCTGAAGATCCGCTGTGCTGTTTGCTCTTCAATGGCCCTCAGAGAACAGCTTTCTCCGTCTTCTAATTTTCCCTCCTGGGAGCTTCTGCCAGCTCATTACAGTTCCCCTATGACATGGAGATCAATAGTACACACACAATATGTTTGTACAAGTGCAATCTCATATGCCCTGGTTTGTTTCCTAACACATTTTGTGGCCTTTTGGCCTAGTTTGTACATTGGGCATATGTCTCACTGTAAGTAAGCTGTTGGGCCAAATGCCTTCCCTCTACAAAGAAGCTTAACATGGAAGAAAGGGACTCACTAGGAACCATCTACTCTTTTTTTTAAAAAAACAGGTTTAAGGTAATACAAGCACACAACAGAAAAATTAAAAGTTACCATCCAAGGATAGAGGTGTAGATACAGTGTTTGTCTACCACGTTCAAGGTACAAGTTCCATCCCAACACAATACACACAAAGATATTTATGTACCCATTTCTGTACCCACTACTGTAATTGTCTTATGCTTAATTCTGGATTCTTCCACAAGTGTCCCCTTTAAACATCATTCTTATCTTTGATTTACCCAAGTTAGCTTAAACCCAATGTTCTAGCATTGTAAAGTGTCTATAAACTGTCTTGGCCTTCCTTGGAACCCGTAGAAAGTCATACCGAGAGTACGGATACATCTAGAGCTCTATCCAACATATAACCCAGACCTGGAAAACTGTTTCATCAATCTGTCATTAGAGACTTATGGCATAGGTGGCTTCTTGACTATTTAGTATTGTTAATTCTCATTTATCTTAAGAGAACTTTAATTTAAAGCCGGATGGGGCTGGGTGAAATGGTTCAACCAGTACAGGCTTGCCACAGAAGCTGATGTGAGTTCAGTCCCTGTAGACCATGTGGCTTGTCCTCGGGTCTTTACATACATGCCATGCATGCACACATCTACACAGACACACACACACAATCTAGTGCCAAGCCTAAAAATTATATTTCAGTAATCTTTCATCTAGGATTTCTCCCATTAAGCAGAAACGCTGAAAAAAAAAGTGTAAGTAGGCATTATAAGGCAAGATGCTACAAGGATTACTCTTTCAAGGAGGTCGGCTGAGTCAGGGAATAAGGCCACGCCCATCCTTTCTTCCTCCTGCCTCTGTGGTGGGTTTGGTTGCTATAGGTGAAGTGATTTGGAAGGTGGAAACCACAAGCTAAAGACGTTGGCATTAAAAAGTAAGTTTATAGGAACCTGGGAGAAATGGCTCCCTGACTAAAGAGCTTGCTGTGCAAATATGAGGACTGGAATTTAGATCCCCAGCAGCCACATGAAACATGCACACAAACAAAAGGGCACAGCAGCACACATCTGTGATCTTAGCTCTGAGGAAGAGGTGGAGATACACAAATGAAGGCCCACTGACCAGCCCATCGATCCAAAACAGCCGAGTCCAGGTATAGTAAGAGATCCTGATTCAAAAATTAAGGTGGGGCCAAGCATGATGGTGTGAGTCTTTAATCCTAGCACTCGGGAGGCAGAAGCAGGAGGATTTCTGTGAGTTCGAAGCCAGCCTGGTCTACAGAGTGAGTACCAGGACAGCCAGGGCTACACAGAGAAACCCTGTCTCAAACAACAACAAAAACAAACACAAATTAAGGTAGGGAGTGATGAAAGAGCCAATGAACAGCAACCTCTAGCTTCTGTAGAAAACCACACCTGCACACATGTGTGCACTCACACAGAGCACATAAATGCACACACATGGTGGGAACTGAAATACTAATTACTCCATAGTGCTACCATGTTGGCTCTAGACTATCACCTTCCCAATTTCATGTTGTTCTGTCTTCTTTAAATCCCTCTTAAAACAACAACAACAACTTTGTCAGTTCTTTGAAAATGTTCAATGTGGTTTGTTTTTAATTCACTCCTTTTCCAATTCCCCCCAGGCCCACCACCCCTTCTCTACCCAGCCAACATTGGGTCCTCTTAGCAGGAGCAACACAGAAGTGGGGGAAAGAAGGTGAAATAACAGTAAAAGTATCTTTTAAAAATCATAAGGAATCATATTGTTATTTACCTAAAATTACATATAATATCTATAAGTTTATGTGCATATATAGACATAAATCTTTTAAATGAATTTTTTTTCATCTGGGTTGGTAGTGCTACTCCTAAGAGTCGTAGACTACCTAACAAAAACACCAATGCCAGGCATGAGACAGAAGGGCATGAGACTCCCCAGCCATTGCAGGATATTACTGTTGCCCTTGGTTGCCTTCCACAGGTTGCACTGTATTCTAAAGATTTAGCCTCCTACCCACGGATAAGTGTACCTATCAGCCCCTCAACAAGAGACTTCTCTCTGCGACAGAGCCCATTACCAAAACCCACAATTGCAGGGACCAAGTGACCATGTGGTGGTCAGGCCCAACTGGCCCATTTATAATACAACTCCTGCACTCAAGGTTCAGGGAACATTGTAGAAAAGGGGCAGAGATATTGGTGAGAGTCAAAGGGTGTCTGCTGTGAGACTGCATCTCCTAGAAATGTCAGAGAAAATACATCATGAATAGTCAACAACACGACTGCCTAAATAAAACCTGAACGGAGATGACAGCCGCAAACATGCTAACATGGAAGAGAGAGACCTCATGTGGTCCAATCCTAGACAGAGAACTACAGGCAACCAAGGAATGCTGAGATCGGGAGAAAATTGTCTTTCTCGGGAAAGAACCTCTCCCACAGTGGGCTATCCAGCACCAACTGGTCAGCCCTGAAATCATATACGTAGCAAGTAGCAGGACAGAGACTGAGATTTCATTCACATATTTAGAAATGTATGTGCATATTCCTAATATATATATATGTGTGTGTGTGTGTGTGTGTGTGTGTGTGTGCATGTATATATAATGAATGTATATATGAGAATATATGTGTGAATGTATGTATGTGTGTGTCTGTGTACACAAATTCAAAGAAAATGAGGCCAGAGGCCATGTATTTGAGATAGGGAAGGAATACCTGGAAGGAGTTAGAGGAAGGAAAGAGAAGGGGGTAAATGATGTGATTATTCTGTAATCAAAACCACTCTCAAGTTCAATTTGTGCTGCCTATATACTCTTAGATGTGTGGCCTTCCACTGGGCATGGTTGATTTAATCAAAGGTTACACTCTTAAAACAAAGTGATTGTCCCTCCCCCCACCCCTCAGCAGTTTTTTGTTTCCAATAGTTTCTTGGCTAGGGGAACCATAGTGCCAACCTCCCTTCTCCATTCTGGTGTTTAGTCTGGTTTGAACCTGCGCAGGCCTTGTTCATGCTGTCACAACTGCTATGAGTTCATATGTGCAGCTGTCCTTCTGTGTCCACAAGACACTGTTTCCTGTGGCCATCCACCACCTCTGGCTCTTAAACTCTCCCCATCCTGTCTTCCACATTGATCCCTGAACCTATGGAGGAGAGAGTGTGTGATACAATGTCTCATTTAGACCTGAGCATTCTTCATTCTCTTATTCATTGCACTTTAACCAGCTGTGAGTCTCTCTCTGTATTAATCACCATCTACTGCAAATATTCTCTGAGGAGAGCTGAGAAATGTTAATCTATAGTATGACAATCAGTCATTAGGAATCAATTTAATACTATGTCCATTTAGCAGAATAATAGTAGTGTGTTCTCCCCTAGGGCCTATAACCTGTCTAGCTAAAGGTTCTTAGATTGATAATGGTGCTAGGTATGGGTTTCACCTTGTGGAGTGGGACTTGAAATCCAATTGGAAAATGGTCAGTTACTTCCATGATGTTCATGCCACTTTTGCACCAATAGACATGTCTTACCAGGCCAACAGCTCAGAGGATGCCCAGCTTGGTAAGACTGATACTTTCCTCTTCCATCTGCGTGTGAAGCACCTCCCTGCACTGTGAAAGCTGGCCAATAGTGATGAAGTGTCTAGTTTGATTTCTTCATGTTCTAGAACTCAATATGTAATATCTTCAGAAAGAGTGTTCCCTTCAAGTTCTGAAATGTAACAAATAGCATTAGCAATATATTACCTATAATGTTTGAGGTTCTATGGGACCTCACTGACCAATAACTCCAAAAGAGATAACCCATTCCTGGCATGGGGCTTTTATTTGTTAACCTGTGGTGTCTGGTAGGGGCATTCTGCTATAAGGTAACTTCAATTCAACTCTGTGTGTGTGTGTGTGTGTGTGTGTGTGTGTGTGTGTGTGTGTGTGTGTTTGTATGTATGTGTGCTCATACTCACATGTGTAGGCTGCTTCTACATTAGCATGTTTCCATAACTTTTTAAAAATGTCATTCATGTTAATTATCCTCTCCCATACTTGAAAATAACCACTTGATATGGGACAGAAACAACTCCGAAATGTTCTCAAGAAGAGCTTCCCTGGAACACTCTTTGGGAGAATTGGGTCTGGGTCTTTGGGTTTGAGATTTCTCAGTCCTTTCTGTATGCCTCTACTTCCCACATCAATATGTTGGTCAAGCCAGAACTTCAGCCCTTAGACTCTTCAGCCTGGCCTCCCTCGAGTCTTAGGGCGGAAGTCCTTTCTCCTTACTCTGCCCTTATTTCCCATTGCACATCCGCCCCAAAGTCCTAATTTCCCAATAAGAGTCTGCCGACGCTTTTGAATTTCATTCCAATCTCAACACCAAGTTGTTCTGTGTGCTTCATAAAGGTCCTTTTGGTCAGTTTTCTATCCAAAGCTTAACAGGTAATTTTTTTTTCCCACAGAACATTCTCAAGATTTTTTTTTAATTATTATCTAAAATTTCTGGAGTTCTTTCTTCTATACCAATAGTGTCTATCAAACATTGTCCCTTCCAGTTTCAGCCTGGGCTCATCACGTCTGATTAAAATCAACCCAAAACCTGCCCACTGGCAACCAACGCAAAAGTCTTTGGTTCTGTAAAACATGTTTCCCTAAAGGTTAGTCATAGAAATACAGGGGCCCCGTTTTATTTCATTCCCTTTACCTTTTAACTTCTCTAAGGCTGGGTCCAGATTTACTTAAGAGAAGCCAGGAGAGGCCACTGTCTCCACCATAACCATGAGCTTCAAGCAGAAGCTGGCAAGGACGTGAAGCATGGGTGTGACCTGTGTTGTGTGACCTGTGCTTCAGCTGATGGCTTGCAGGGAAGCTCCTCACAGGGCACTGACCTCTTCAGACACTACCAACAGCATATCCAGGAAGAAAACAAACAAACAAAAAAAAACAAAGACCAGGATTCCTGTGAACGACTGGCATTCATGGATCATGGCAGAGAAAAGCCAGAAACTCTGCCTGACCTGACTGTCATTCAGGAGAGGTCGGGACATTGAGAGGACTCTGAATTTTGTCAGCTAAGGTTGTGAAGCTGGCCATGAGATCCAAGGAACGTGAGAGGAGAGTTCCATTTCTTCCTTCTTGGTGTTCTCTTCTCACATCTAAAGGGTCAGTTGTCACTCTGGCTTTGAGACAGTTCACTGATGTTGGCATTTTGCAGGAACTCCATGAGCTACCATTGAACATCTTGGAGCTATGGTTGTAATGCATGGTCTGGAATCAGCTCCTTGGATGTACGCAGTTATAACCTGTCCCCGCTTCTGCTGTGGAGGACATTAGTACACTACATGCAGGCCATTGTTCAATAGCCCAGTTGGTCAGGACCTCCTTTTCCTCTCAGGGAGCTAATGACCTGAACAGGGATCCAGACACAGCAGTTTAACATGGCTTGGTTGTACTTTCATGTAGTAATAGTTAGAAGTACTGGTGACCTGGGCTAGCAAAGTGGAAGACAGGCTTACTCAGGTTCTGTCTTAACAAGGTGTTAGATTAACATGTAATGATGTAAGCATTTCAGAACTCACAGCATGGCTCACAGTTCTGACATCTGGAGTGGCTGGCTGTGGAGGAACCATGGCAATATCCATTGGTGGTCAGAAATAAGTTTGGTCAAGCATTTTCTCTTTGTGTTCTAGTTGCTGTTTTTAAGCCAGGTGCATAGGAAGTAAATCTTTTTGGTGTGGGTTTTCTATTAATAAGGCATTGATAGTTCCCATGGCTAACATGTTTTAAGTTGTGTTATGGTGCTCCCAATTTTCTAAGAGTCTGAGACAGAAACATCAACAAGATCACCATGGCTACCCTGAATGAGCCCGCCATGGCTACACTGGATGAGATCACCATGGCTACTCTGGATAAACCCACCATGACTACCCTGGATGAGATCACCATGGTAACCCTGAGTGAGCCCACCATGGCTACCCTGGTTGAGATCACCATGGCTACCCTGGATGAGATCACCATGGCAACCCCGGGAGGAGCGGGCCAGAGAAAAGTAACTTAAAGTAGGCTCAGCTCTCAGATTCATCATCAGTCTAGAAAAAAAAAATACAAACTCAAATAAAAGATACCACAGATTGAATCTATCCTTACAGGAACCATTCTAAGAGTTGGAGCCACCAATAGCCTCTGTTGAGACTATTTGGAAAGCCAAACCAGGTCATTTCTCCCCCAGACTCCCATTGCCCTTTCTGTTTATTATACTGAACGATTCTGCTTTTACTCACCAGAATTACCACTGTACTTTGCCCCACCAACAGTGATGATTTGGCAATCAAAAGACCTCTTCTCAGGTCCTAGACATCCAAAGAGTACTTTACCACACACATAAATAAAAGAAAACATCAGAACCCGTGTCTTAGAACTCTGTGATTTTTTTCTTCCAATTCTCAGTCTTCCCATATTTTACGTGATCCTAATACATATTAATGAGTGCAAACATTTCCTGCACAGACTCTGGGCCAGGCACTCTGCTAAGCACATTACATATTTTATGTCTCTTAATCTGCTTTAGCATTTTTAAAAAATTTACATATAAGAAAACCAAAAACTTAATTTCTCAGTGAGGAACTTCCATAACTCCAGGTATATCTGATATTGGAGTCAGAACTATTAGCTACTATCTTGGTTTTTCTAACATAATACACATTTTGACCTAGGTGTGATAGCACATGCTTGCAATCCTAGCATTTCAAAAGGCTGAGTCAGGAAGATGTTGAGTTTGAATGCAGACCCAGACTCCATCTTGAAAATAAATGAATTCATATATACACACATACATTTAGAAATACCTTAAGATATTTAAATTAGAAACTTGCACATCATAGATTTAACTCAGAGAACTGAATTGTAAAGATAGGAAAGAAAGATGGTATGGTGGTATATGTACAGTAGTATATGGTGGTATATTTATTTTTTAATATTTTATTTTAATGTATTTATATTTAATGTATTTATATTTAATTTTATTTTATATGCATTGGTGTAAGGGCTTCAGATCCCCTGGAAATGGAGTTACAGACATTTGTGAGCCGCCATGTGAGTGCTGGGAATTGAACCCATGTCCTCTGGAAGAATAGCCAGTGATCTTTAACCACTGAGCCATTTCTCTGGCCCCTGGTATATGTGTATACAGTGGTATAAATGCAATAATATATGGTGCTATATGTATAGTAGTCTATGGAGGTGTGCATATATATATGTATATATGTACATTTATATATATATATATATATTGTACATGTGGTATATATGCAGTCATGTATGGTGATATGTATGCAGTAGTATATAGTATCTAGGAACCTGCTTTCTAGAGTCAGAAATCACAAGCCTAAAACCCTGTTTTCTGTCCTGCTAGCCCTGTGACCTTAAGCAAGTTAGATAACTTCTCTATGTTATATTTACTGCATCTATAAAATGGAGATGATAATGGCACCTACCATTGGATTATTGTAAAGATCAAATGAATTATAATGTATGAAATAAAAAGGGGTTCATCTGTACCCCTTCTTACAATCCTTTTTAACTAAAGGGAAAGTAAGAACTGGGGTAAATGTACGTTCTGAGAGCTGCTCTAGGAAACTTGTTGAATCAAGAGTGGTTAGTCATAGGAACTCCAACCGCACCCAGTGGGTCAGAAACAGGTGCTACAACTGGGAGTTTGCAACAACTGTCATTTGAAATGAGAGACAGTCTCCTCTTTTTTAAGATTTATTTATTTTATGTATTTGAGTACACTTAAGCTGTCTTCAGACACACCAGGAAAGGGCATCAGTTCTCATTAGAGATGGTTGTGAGTCACCACGTGGGTGCTAGGAATTGAACTCAGGACCTCTGGAAGAGCAGTCAGTTCCCTTAACCACTGAGCCATCTCTCCAGCCCCGAGAGACAATCTTGAGGGGCTGAGGCCCCAACCTGTGAGATCTACCACTGGCTCGACTATTTGAGAGCTTAGTAATAGGACATCCAGATGTTGCCTACTGCAGAACAGTATGTGGTGTGTTGTGGTGCTGCACACATCTGGCATCAGAAGTGCTGAGTATGTCAAAGTAAGCTTTCCTTGTCTCCTATATCTCCTGAAAAAGAAGTGAGATGTGACTTTCTTAAGTTCCTGGATAAGGATTTCAAGAATAACACAACCTGCTTTCCCAGTGGGGGAGTGTCAAGGTGAGGGAGATCTGAGACACTGTGCTCAGCTTTTGATGGCTAGACGTACCAGGGGAAGTCTCCTGGTGCCACAGTCATCAGCACAGACAAATCTCAGAGCAGAAATGTCCATCTTTTCTTTCAGCTTAATAAAGGCTTGTTCATCATTCTTAAAAACAGAAAAATAGCATTTAGGGATTACCAAACAGAACACAAAGAATAAATACAATGTTTGTAATAACAGAAACATTTCTGTGGCAGAAATGGTAATTACCTAATAGATGTTCAAGAAGCCAAGTGAGTCCTTCTGTTGTGTGGCAAACGGAAGAGTGCACGAAGTGCGGTTCCACTGTGGGAGAATTCCTATGTACGCCTGGGTTACAGGATCAGGTGTTCCTAGGTGCCGCAGAAAGTGGCTGGGAGCCCAGGCTTGTTTCTTCTGATAGCAACATCCAATTCGGGACACAATTTGCATAAGATATCAGGTGAAGCTATAGCCATGAATCCATCTAGTGCAAAACAGACCATCTGATATCTCGTTTGGTCCAAGGGGTAGAAGTCAGACTGACGATGCTTCTTTGCATCTCAGCTCACCTCTGCCTCATGTCAAGGCTTCCTCCAAGGCAGAGAGAGAGAGCTGAAAACCTGCCAGATGCTCAGAGCCCTCTCTCCCTTTCTCTGAAGGACAACGGCTCAGCGACTTGAGAGCTCTTACTAAGGTGGAACTGAAATCTGCCTTCTTTAGTCTCAGCTCTCTAGTCTAGCTTCACATCTTGAAAGAACTGAACACATTTATTCTGCCTGTCACTGGACAGTGTCCTAAGTATTTGAAGACAAGGAGGTAGTATTCCTTTGATGGATGAATTCTCTTCCCCTCTGTCTGTCTCTAAGGTAAATGAGACCACTTCTACCAACCATCCTGGCTTCCCTATCCTCACCATTCTATTAACCTTACTGGTTGGTCAATAGCCCAAGTAATGTAACGACCACAGAAGCCAATACCCCAGGTATGGTCTGACCACAGCCCATTGCAACAAGACCAGAGGTGCCTGTGATCTGCACCTCGAGTCCCTTCATGTAGTTTAAAGATCAGCGTGCTCTTTTTCTTTTCCAGCAGAACATTGAATCCTAATGTTGGCAAACATTCAACCTGTGGGTAATTACATCTCCAGTTCTTTCATATGAACAAACTCCCCTCAAACTAGAATGTATGTGTCTGGTTTTCCTCTTACTTTAAACATTTCTGTTCTGCAATTATTTCTGAGATATTTCATCTTCTTGAGTTAGACAAGACACTCTGGGCTGTCTAGACAGTTTTGAATTCTGATTTAGCTCAGTGGCTGCCTTTTCCAGCTATGTGTCACCTGTAGGTTTAGTTTAAAAAAAAAAAAGCTACTTAATCCATCGAAGCACTGCAAAAACAAAGCAAACTTTTCTGACATTGTTGAAAGTATAGGCTTGAGGATGTGATGCAGAGTGACTTCAAAATTAGCTAGAGCAATTTATAGGCAGCCTCTTTCAATTCTCTTCAACCCACCTGCACAACACGGAATAGGAAGCACACAGAGAAGAAAGGACCGCCGATTGCACGTGGGTAGTGAGAAAGGGAGAGCGCAAGGAAGCAGAGGCCCCACCTCCATCTCCAGCTCTTTTCTAGGTGGTCTCCAGGACTGGGCAGTTGTGGGATGCGGTCCAGGCGTCACCTCTTTGTGATGGGTATGGTGGATGTGTGTATAGTTTCTCTCACTGTGACGCCTTTCAAGCTCTCTTCTCTAAGGGAGACCAAATGATACTGCCCAGGAAAACCCATTTATACCAGCTGATGTGAGTACAGGGGCTGATGTGGGTATACAGGCTATTATGTGTTCTCCTGCCTTATAGTCCAAGAATCACATCCTCTCAAGTTGAGTTTTAATAAATATCCTACATAGCTATTTTGAGTAAGACCCATAAACAAGAAAGCGATTGCTAAAGCTGTGTAGAAAGCAAATGGCTCTGGAACTGGGCCTGGCCTCACTATTGGTGGCCTCTCTACTTAATAGTCCTATAACCTTGGGCAAACCATTTACCTCTCTGTTGTGTGGTGGTTTGAATGGAAATCTCCCCTGCAGATTCAGAGGTTTGAATACATGATCCTTGGTTAGTGGTACTGTTTGGGGGAGGCTTGGGTGTGGCCTTACTGGAGGAACTGAAGCACAAAGATCGGGTATTGAAGTTTCAAAGCCACGTGCCATTCCCAGCTTACTCTCTAGGCTTCCTGCTTGCTGTTGAGAACTGGTCTCTTATCCCTCTGAAAGCACAAGTCCAAACAAACTCTTTCTTCTGTAAGTTCCCTTGGTTATGGTGTTTTATCATAGCAATAGAAAAGCAACTGATACAATGGGATAAGAGTTAATTGCAACATTATAGAAACAAGTTGCTGTCCTCCCTAGTATTAGCTGTTATGAAATAGCCTTTTAATATGGGCTCAGCTTTTTTTTCAAAAAGATTTATTTGAGGGACAGCGAGAGAGAGAGAGAGAGAGAGAGAGAGAGAGAGAGAGAGAACATGTGCATGCCTGTATGCTATGGAGGTGCCTATGGAGGCCAAAGGAGGGTACTGGATGCCCCTGGAATTGGTGTTACAGATGGATGGATGTGAGTGGCTCAGCGTGGGTCCTGGGGACCAAGCTCAAGCTCAGTTTATCTCATCTATAAAGCAACAAGGGCTCCTGTCTGCTGAGCCATCTCTACATCCCCATTGTTCACTTTATTTTTAATCTAGCATACCCGTTCTACACTTTGATCTAAAACATAGTAACAGTTGTCACTGGGTCCTTCGAAACCTAGCATGTTAGGGACCTAATCAAACCTCTCTTCAGATGGCAGAAATGAGTCTCAGAAGGAAATGGAGTCTTTTCTGAAAACAGTAAGTGAATGGCCAGGTACCCCAATTCCCACCCTGTTCCACTGGAGCCTTTATTCTTCTCTATAAATAAATCAGAACTAGCTATATAAGCAAATGCAGATTTCGACGTTAGTATATTTTATATGTAGGAATATGATAGTCATCATTACAGCATATATTTAGAAGATGTGTATTTATATATGTCATTTTGCAGAGAGAAATTATGAGAATTATCTATAAATACATATGCACAGCACTGTGAAGCTCATGCTCAAAAATTCCTGCATGCACCGCCCCCATCTATGAACAGTATAGAATGGCAGAAAAACCGAGACAGGACTTAAAACTGAGTAAACCTGGAATTCAATCCCATTGCTCACCTCTGACCTTTAGCAAAGTGCTTAACCTTTCTGAGCCTCAATTTCTTCTGGAAAATGAGGATTTCAAAATCTGTTTTGGTGGAATCCATTTGGGGAACATAATGCCTGGGTATAAAACAGTGCTTACTGGAGTCCTTTGCTTCCCTGATTTCAGTGCTCCAGTAGAAGCCAGGCACCACCAGGAGCTGGCAAGGTAGGAACCAGGCTGAGGAAGAGGAGACGCTGTTTTCCTAGTTAGAGGTGGGATGGGCCTTAGTACCTGGAGTGTCCCTTAAGACAACTTGGAAGTATAAGGGTATGTTCTAGAATCCATCAACTCATGGACCACTGGTACTTGCTACCCCTTTCTAGGTTGTTCATATCAGATCGCCACTTAATTGGCTGGCCTCAGTACAGTCTGCACTAGGCTTGTACATCCAAATCCCCAAAGTCCATAATCACCTTAAAGCAGCTTTTGCTTTTGGCACTTGGAGCATCAGCTGCCATAACATCCTCTGAAGTTACCTTACGCATTAGGTATTGATAAATATTTATGAAAGGGAAGTGGGGGGGGCGGGGCTGAAGAAAAGGGAGGATTAGAGGAAGGAAAGCTCAAAGAGGCAATGGTGATTGTCCCCCCAACACACACAGGAACTACAAAGTAACATTTTTTTTTTTGCCCTGAAAATTAGCAATATACAATCACTCTAAAGGGGACCCGATGAAAATATGCAGTCATCTTAAGGTGATGTAAGAGATTCTGAAACAATATTTTCACAGGAGTTGTTCCCTGGCCTGAGCATCACTGGGAACCCCATAAACATTTAGCTTCCTTGACCCTTCCCTGAGCTTAATAAATTAGAATTTCCCATACACTACAGAAGTCTGTGTTTCTCTCATGGATGCAGGTGCTGCTGTGGTAACCAGCAGATACTTCCCGGTTCCACTGCAGGAAGTCTGATGAGGAACAGTCTATAGAAAGCCCAGTGTACTGTGCTGTGGAGAGAATGGCCAGAAGAAGCAATGTGGGGAAACAGAGAGTCTTGGCACAGACTATGACCTGTGCAAGCCTAGTTCTAGAACAAAGTTCCCCACTGAGGTACCTGAAATCCTAGTTTGCCTGGAGGAGCCGGGGACCCTGGATAGGCATTGCCTGGCGATGCTGAGCATTTCAATCCTCCAGCTTGCCTTGTCAATGTTTCCTGCTCACCGAGCCACCTTCTGATGAACTCTCTTCCCATGCAACTGGCCTACAGGGATAGAAGGGGCAGATGAGGCCAAATGTTTCCCACTGTAAATTAATAAACTGCCATGCTGGTTATAGATCAGTCTCTTGTGGGTTAGCATGAGTCAGCAGTCCTGCGTCTGATCAACTCAGAGCCTCTGCCAAGACCAAGTTCCCGATGCTGCAAAGACAAGGGCTTGACCCTGGACCCCAGTGAATTGATCAGACAAATGTGCTCCCTTTGGGCCTCAGGAACCAGGCAGTCAGCCTCTCCAGGAGACGGGTGATGAAAAGGATCTTTATACCTGCTTTCTTGGGAGCTTGAACTTGGGAGGACAGTGAGTCTCTGATTAACATGCCTTTTAAGTAAAGCCTTTTCTTATGTATTAGCTTGTCTGATACAATCCTAGAGGATGGAAAGGAAAAGAAGTAATGGGGGGAGGGAGGGACGGAGGGATGGAGGGAGGCAGGGATGGACAGACAGACAGAGAACATTCTCAACATGATTTGGGAGGTGATGAGTGACCCAAGAATCTGTTTCCTTCTTTAATGGTAGCATCAAGAGTGGCCGGCTCTGCCACAGCATCACAAGGGCAATGGGAGAAAGAAGTTAACTGTGGTCAGGCTCCTGGCAGCCTAGAGCATTTAGACACTCAGGCTTGATGGCATATCACCAGGGGAAATGTACAAAAAAAACTGTCTTCTGACCCCCTTTCCCACCATTACATTCGACTTTAGTGATTTAAGTCCTGGGTGACTTCACTAGTGACAGTTCCCAAAATGAATTGACTTTTTCTTTTCTTTTCTTTTTCCTTTTTTTCTTAATGCTTTATAAACTTGCACGAAACCAAAGATCTAGATTTTGGAGGCCCAGAACAGGGAAAGGGCATGTCCCTCGGCTCTTCTTTCTCCTGCTCTGACATAGGTTTCAGCATTATCCATAGCAGGATGCAGGGCTCCAGGCAGAGATGGCCGTTAACTAGCTCAGACGCCGCCCAAGTCTTCACATTTTGCTAGCTGCTTGATCTTGTTTTTTCCTATAAATCTGTAGATTCCGATGAGAGCACTCTAGAGTGGTAAAGACACAGAGAGAGCTAGCTGCTTGTTCCCCACCCAACTGGTTCATGTCTGGCTGGATCAGCCTCCCACCTCTCCTGCTGATTCACCAGGCTCAGTCTATTGAAACAGATGGCACATCTATTTAGGTATTTTAATAGCATGTATTTAAGATACCCTATTGAGAATCCGATCTGACAGGGCTTTGATGAAGCACTGATGTGTTGAAAACCAGGCTCAGGAGGCAAATAACATCATCCCCCAAAACCAAATCCTCGGCAGCAACTCAACAAACACAGTAGGCACTTAACTGAGGACCTACTGTGTGTGAACACACTCAGCAGTAAGTTGAGAGCCAGAGAAGAGGCAGGACGCTTGCCACATGCCCTTGGGAATTTATACTTTCTCCGGGGAGAAATGGCAGGTAGACAGACATCTGCAATTTTATAAGCATATGTAATGACCTACTAGGTGGGGATAATCTGAACATGTGAGTTAGCAAGAGTCAGGGTAGGTGCCTGCACCAAATAATGAGCATCAAATGGATGGAGGGAACGCTCCCAGGGTAGCCTGATCGTATAGCAATGCTTCGGTGATTCCCTAACCACAGATGGTATCTAAACTCTACCCCAACTCTACCATGCTGATTCCACTCTGCCCCCCTCTAACCCTGACCCACCCAGCCCTGCTTTAAGATTAACCTTGGCTTTCTCCAGAAAAGCTGTGTTCCTGCTTCCAACCCTCAGGCAAGGATGCACTGTTCCCCTCACGTTGTTCATACTGCATACGTTGGGTGTTCAGGCTTGGAACGAAAAGCACACACTATCTTGTATCATTCTTGAATCTTTCAAGCTCGGAAGACTCAACAATATTGTAGGGTAAATATCAATTTATGTCTGTTCGGTTAATACAATATTTGCCCGGCACCCACTTACGTGTTATTTGCCAGGGAAACAAATATACATAGGAAAAGATTCTCTCAAGGAGCTCACACATATATTTGCTACCCTGATATGGAATATATTTGTTTTCCTTCTGAAGATCAATATGGTGGCTTGTGTGCAGCAGGTCTTTACAAATGGATGCTGTTGGTACTTATTGCTTCTCCGAGACCTTATGAGCTAGGGAGAAGTAGAAATAACAGGAGGGAAGTAACCTATTTCAATATTTTTGAAGTTTACAGCAAACCCAACCCAGGTGGCTTAAACAATAAAGGGGATTATTGGCTTTTCTAACTGAAAAACATATTTCCTGTATGATGGCTTTACCAGAAGGCTGGTACTGAGATGGCTTTCCTAATAATTCCAGACTTCACATTCACACATAAGAGCCAGGGAAATGGGAATTCGTCTTTCATGGTCAGATGAAGAAAGGTCTAAAGGAAGGACATGGCCGCTCCTGATGTGATGGAGGTTTAGTGCAGATAAAAAGGGGGGCATAGTCAGAGACAGAGACATCTGGGAGAGTCCAGAGTGACCATGACCCCGAGTCGGCCATGAGGGTAAAAGGGAAAGAGGGGCGGAGCACCCAACTAAGAGGGGTGGGGCGGCCTGAGCCAAGAGACTGATTGACAGGGTAAACAGTAAACCTAAAGAGCCAGGTAACCCAGATGGCTCAAGCGTACAGGGGAGGGCAGCTGAGGGAAGGGCACCCCAGCCCCTGGGCTGAAGATAGTTAGGGTAGGGGTAGGGTATGCCAGTCAACAGGACCCTGTAACAGGTAGAGAGACTGGGGGATGCTGGGAGAACCTGGAGGCCATGGTAGGATTTGATGATGAAATGCACCTCAGTTGGCCATTGTCCTGGGTTTGAGATCTAATACCCATGAATCTATAAAAGTGAAAGACTTCCTCCTTGAAGCCACAGGAACCTTTCCTTATTGTCTTAGTGTAACAACCGACCCATGAGCATTTTTCTTAACCAACTCCTTGGCCACTAAACACTGTAGACTGCCTGCTCACTTTGTCCAAGTTCCTGATCACTGTCAAAAAAACCAAGATTGCTCTGTTAGGCCAGCCTTCTTATGCAACGGTAATACAACCTCCAAAACCCAGTGGCTTAAACCCAGCAGATATACATTTCTTGGTCTCCTGATGTGACAGGGTAAACTGACCTGTTGGGGGGTGGGGGTGCTCAACCATTATAGTCATCCTGGGATACAGGACAATGGAGGCTTCATCTTGATGTAGGGTTTAGTAATTACTACAGCAGGGAGGAAGATAAATCATGCATTAATGATATGTTATTTCTCTCCACAATTGGTTAAAACAAGTTACATGACCACCGCTAACTTCAACCACTGAGCTATACCGCTCTGGGAGAATGCACACTTTCCTGGGAAAGCTATCCTTAGGAAAAAACATGGGCATTATTAGAAAGGAAACAGAGAGGGTGAATAGACAGTTGAAAAAGTTTACTACAGAAGTTTCATGAGGGCAAACTGAACTCAGATATTAAAGGCACAAGAATACCAAGATTATGAACAGATTGGCTAAAGCCAAAGAGAAGAGAATCAACTGTGGGAGGAACCACTGAGAGATCTGCACGGCTGAAAGGGCCAGATGGAAATCAGTGACACCAGTGGTGTGTTTTACACCTCTGCGGCTGAGCACCCTAATACAGGACGGGAATGAGGAAGCTACATCAGGAATGCGTGGGACTTGGGGCTTACAACTTTCAGGGATCTAAGATTGTTGGGAAATCAATGGCAGAGTTGAAGAACTTGAGTCAAATGAGCAGCAAGGCCAAAGCTATTATCACTTGGAGGCAAAAATCACTGTCTCGAGAGAGAGTATGTCCATTAAAACATAAAACTTGAGGTGGTTGGTACAGACCAATGAGACAGAATCCAGATGATGGAAAGGAAAAAAAGCCAATCAGAGAGATCCTGAGACAAAGACAAACCTTCTATCTCAGTGGATCCACAAGAGTTAGAGAGCAAAGAAGTCTCCAGGGGAGAAGACCGTGTGAGTTTCCACCAGAGACCTGTTTCTACCCAGGGGAGGCAACACTGCGTGGAAACAGTGACTCTCGCTCCACAGTCAGGAATCTTAGGTGTAAGTCTCAGCAGTGACTAGAATTACCATGACGCGGGCAAGTCATGAAAATTTCTCTCAGCTTGTTTCCGCAGCTGAAGAAAGGGGATGGCAGCTCCTTACATCTAAGGAGACGAGAAAGCCCCCGTGACGCAGTAAAGAGAAGCTTAGCATATGCACAGGATGATAGTATCTTCATCAGAGAGAGGCCCACTCAAATTCGCCTGAGAATAAAATAAAAATGTATTGGGTCGCATTCTAGAAGAACTTGCAAAGGTAAAAATGCCCACGAGCGTGGCAAGGGCCTGAGGTATTAAACAGTTTAACTCGTCTTTCTCCACACTGAACTGCCGCCCTTCTGTCTGATCGTTTTTATTTTCAGGCACATTGACCTCAATTAGTAGTAGAGATTGCCCTTAGCAGCTACTGATTATGCTCCACCAATGTAGCAGCCCTTGTAGGAAAAAAAAAAAAAAAAAAAAAGGGCTCATTCCAACAAGTATTCCCCAGGGAGCTCTCGCTCTTGGGCTTGGATCACCCCCGTGTCTGGCACGGTTACTGTGACAGGCACTGAGATGAGCCGCGCCACATGGATGAAGAATGGGGAGGGAATGTACACCTTGGGAAGTAAGTACAAGCACACATACAGGAGCTGGTGTCAGGAGCTGACTGGCGGGCATGGCTATGGTGGAAGATTCGAGAGAGGAGGGAAATGTCAAGGGAAGATTGGAGGCAGAGGACGTTTCAGTTAGGAAAGTTCAAGAGGGGACTTAGAAACAGCATTTTGTGAGGCGAGGGCCAGGGCGTATGCAACACATGTGAAGCCGGTCCACCAGTGAAAGAAGGGGAGAATAGCAACATATTTAAGAACTTCCAAGGTGGCTTTTTTTTGTTTTTTGTTTTTTTGGTTTTGTTTTTTGTTTTTGAGACAGGGTTTCTCTGTATAGCCCTGGCTGTCCTGGAACTCACTCTGTAGACCAGGCTGGCCTTGAACTCAGAAATCTGCCTGCCTCTGCCTCCCAAGTGCTGGGATTAAAGGTGTGCACCACCACTACTATGGTGACTTAACATATACTCTAAGACCTCAGCTTAGGAGGGAGAAAGGCTGTCACTGTCACACACATCCATTTAACTCTTTGCTTGGCTGGTATTCTACTGTAAGATGCACTGAGCTGGTGGGTGGGGAGAGCCCCTGAAGGCTGCATCAACAGGAACCAGAAAGCTAGCTGACGCTGGAGATGTGAACAGAGATGCCCACAGTGCCTCAGTCATTTCACAGCTTAATGAGTCGCCACGGGATGCAAGTAAATGATCGCTAAAGTTGCTAAACGTTACAGCCTGTCAAAAAAGATGTGACATGGGATTGACACGCACCTCCCCGTTGGTCCTCTCCACCCACACACTAAACATGAAGGCCCATTCTGTCTCGACTTTGCCCCCACCTCCCTGCGTGTACATTAAGTCTGCACACAGGCCTGGAGCAGCAGCGAAGGCTTCTCTTGGAATGCTGTCAGAATCATTCTTCAGACCTCCCAGGTAGGTCACTACCTTGAAATGAAAAGCTGCCAGCCTCCCCCTTTGGAAGCCAGCAGAAGAGGGCTGATTAAAGCTGACTCCATACTGAGCAAATACTGTGAGAGGCAATTTAGCTCTGGATCCATCTTCTGGATGCTAACAACTGCCATCACTACCTCCCCTGATACTGGTGTAGTTCCAAGCATGTTCAGACAGAAGAGCCTCCATGCTTAACTAAAGGAAGAGAGATGCTAGGCCACCTTTGAGCCTGGACTTGAAGGTTCAATGTCTGAATTAAGAGCCCAGACATCGAAGCTCTAGGTAAAGGCCCTGGAAAGCCAGGATAAGTCAAGATTTTAACTTATGGTCTGAGTCCTAGGAGTGATAGTGGACAAAGTAGAGAAGCTAATTCCTTTGAGGGAAGAGAAATTCAAAGTTCAGATGAATCTCCGCCTCCTAGTCTGTCCTCTGCAGCTACTGCCAGCAAGCGATGGTGTTCTCTTGGGACCACCACAGCCAAAATAGACATCTTGGCTCCTATTCCCGGACTACTTAGTCCCCACTGATTGACAGTAATTGTCGCACAGAGTGTAGGAAGAGAGACTATTTTAAAAAGAAATAGCATACAAAATAGGATTATTGTGTAAACCAGCAATTCATAGCTTTAGTATCTATTCTAGTTTGCTTTCTATTACTCTGATTGATCACCATGACCAAAAGCAACTCAGTGAAGAAAGGGTTTGTTTCATCTTACAATTCTTGGGTTGCAGCCCATCATGGAGAGAAGCCAAGGTAGGAAGGAGTTCAGTCAGGAACCCAGAGGCAGGAACTGAAGCAGATTCCATGGAGAAACACCTAGTGACTTGCTTCCTTGCTTCTTCTCAGCTATCTTCTGAATACAAGACCACATGCCCAGGCTACCTATGTACTTAGGTACCTACAGGGACTTAATATTGATACACAAATGCAAGGCAGCAGTATTCATAGGAGGGAGTTCAAAATGGGGAGGCAGTCTAGCTGTCCTACAGCTGAATACAGAAACAAAAATAAATAGTCACAATATTAATATCATTCAGTCATAAAGAGAAGGAGATTTTGACACATCCTTCAATGTGTAAAAGTTGTAAGAATATTATACTGAGAGAGACTAAACATAACAAATCATATACAGTTTAGTTCTGTGTATATAAAATATTCTTGAACTCACTGGCACAGGGAAAGACTTCCTGAACAGAACACCAATAGCACAGACACTGAGAACAACAATTAATAAATGCAACCTCATAAAACTGAAAGGTTTCTCTGTGGCAAAAGACACCATGATTCAGACAAGGTGGCAGGTATAGAATGGAAAAATATTGTTCTCAAAATATATATCCAATAAAGGGCTAGTATCTAAAATATATAAAGAACTTTTAAAAAAAAGGCTGGACATCAGGAAAACCACCAAATTTAAAACTGGGTTAAAGATCTAAACAGAGAATTCTCAAAAGAAAAAATAACCAATGGCTGAGAGACACATAAAGAAAATTATTAATATCCACAGTCATCAGGGAAATGCAATTCAAAAGTACTTTGAGGTATCATCTTATGCCAATCAGAGTATTCAAGAACAATAAAACAAATATCAGCTCATGCTATTGAGGATATAAGGGGAACAGTTATGCATTCTTGGTTAGAGTGCAAAATTGTACAGCTATTATTGAAAACAGTGTGACAGTTCCTCACAAAGCTGAGGACGTATCTACCTCAAGATCCAGCTATACCACTGTTGAACATATATCCAAAGGACATTTCAAAATTCTCCTATAGAGACACTTGCATAATCATGTCCACTGCTGCTCAATTCATAATACACCAAAACTGGGAACAACCTATATATCTCTATCAGCATCAGCCGGTAGATTTAAAAAAATGTGATATAGTTACACAATGGAATATTACACAGTCATTAAAAATATGAAATCATGGGCTGGAGAGATGGCTCAGCAGTTAAGAGCACTAACTGTTCTTCCAGAGGTCCCGAGTTCAATTCCCAGCAACCACAGGGTGGCTAACAACCATCTGTAATGGGATCCGATGTCCTCTTCTGGTGCGTCTGAAGACAGCTACAGTGTACTCGTCATATATATATAATAAATAAATAAAATCTTTTAAAAAATATAAAATCACAAAATCCACAGGTTAATGGATGAAACTAAAAAAAAAAAAAAAAAATCCTCCTGAGTAAGGTAACTAAGTCTCCTGGGGATTTAACCATCCTGAGGGCAGGTCCCACGTCCAGCAGTAGTGGCTGACCCAGAATGAACTCAATGGCATCTTTGGAGGCTGTTTGTCTCATAATGCTTTTCAGGGCTTTAAAAAAAAGTATTATTATCTTTTTAACCTCACAGGCCCTTTGCATATATATTCTGACTCCCAGTTTTGCTTTTCTGGCGTCCAGCGCGTACGAACCTGCGCGCCCTGCATTTAGCTGGGTTTTTTGTGCTTTTACTTCGGCTCCAGTTGTTCTGTTGCCTTGTCCTACCCAGCTTGTTTCTGTTTTATCTTATTTTAGTATTATTCTTTAGATGCCTATTTGTTTTCTAATGAGAGAAAGAAAGGGTGTGGATCAAGATGGCAGGGGAGGTGGGAAAGGGCTTGGAGGAGTTGGAGGAAGGGGAACCATAACCAGGATATATTGTACGAATGGTATGAAGAAAATCTATCTTCAATAAAAAAAAAAAAAGAAGAAGAAGAAGAAGAGGAGGAGGAATGTTTAGAGAAAGTAAATCCATACACTAGAAGATGCAGGGGTTGGTGGGAAGGCAGAACTAGAAAAGCCTGCTAAGTCCTGGCCTTCCTTTTGGACAGGAACAGCACAACAAACCCGAGTAGTGGTGGTTACAACTACTCTCAATATATCAGACGCCACTGAAATGCTCACTCTCGAACAACTAATGCCATGGGAATTTTACCATTAAAAAAAAAAATTACGCTGACCCCGTGACTCAGCTGACTGCCACGCTGCTCTTTCTCCTTCCCTTCCTTGTAACCGATGGAAAGGGGGGACCAGCCATGAGCATCTGCAGAAACTATGTGCCAGGACAAGGCAACGCAAGTATCAAGACAGACAGAAGGATCTGCATCTTGGACACCATGAAGACGAGTACATGAACCGCCCACTTCATTGTAAGAAAACTTAAATTCTTAGTGGAGTTTTATAAAACTAAGGAGGTTGAAAGGAAGGGCTGAGCATGTAGGTCAGCGATAGAAGAGTGGTTTAACATGCATCAGGCCCAGGCGGCAATCCCCCAGTGCCGTAAAAAAAAGTACAAACACTAAATAAAGCACAAACGTGAAGGAAGAAATAGCCCACCCTTTGTTCTTTACACATTTTTCTCCTTAAAGAATGATGTTAACATGCATGAAATAACTTCATGGGCAAGGCTTAGTTTAGATGCATTGCTTTGAGGGACTTTTGGCTAGGTAGTTTAAACAGTTGCTGGGAAAATGTCCTTTGTAAAAATGTTCTTTAAAAAAAAAAAAAAAAAAAGAGCCGGGCATGGTGGCGCACACCTTTAATCCCAGCACTCGGGAGGCAGAGGCAGGTGGATTTCTGAGTTTGAGGCCAGCCTGGTCTACAGAGTGAGTTCCAGGACAGCCAGGGTAACACAGAGAAACCGTGTCTCAAAAAACCAAAAGAAAGAAAGAAAGAAAGAAAGAAAGAGAGAGAGAGAGAGAGAGAGAGAGAGAGAGAGAGAGAGAGAGAGAGAGAGAGAAAGAAAGAATTTTTAAAAAAACTAAAAAAAAAAAAAAAAAAAAAACCAAAGCTGTAGATAGAAACCACAAATTAGTACCACAGACATTAGTTATACAGACAGAAGAAAGATGACAGAAGAAAAAAATGCCCCTTTCATAGCTTATTTGTGGTCTGGAAACACGGCCATATACTTGTTCAGCTAATACACACTGATGGCAACTATCTCCGTGCCGGGCCGTAAGCCTGGGAAGGGAACCAGGCACTACAGTAAGCCAGCAGGTGGCCTTGACTCTTGTGGAGTGGGGTGAAGGTTCATGGTAAGCCCAGAAACAATTTAACTTACAGTATGGACTAGACTAACACAAGCACATCAGCACACGGGACTTCCAGCTGCCTCGGCTTAGTTCCTGCCTCTCGGCTTCTCTACTCCTGGCGTGGCTTCCTTTACTTCCAAGAACTCAGGCCCTTGCCTACTACTGTGCCAGTGAACTAGTTAAACTTGTTAGGTTCTTATCAACAGTTCTAGCAGCTTCCCTCAGGAAAGAAACCAAGAACCCCACCCCAACCTCCTCGTCTCACCCAAAAGGGAAAATCAGAAGCAAAGTCTATTATGGTTTCCAAGAATACCGAGTCAACACACAAAACTGAAGCTGACTTTCCTGTGAAACTAAATTTTAAAAAGATACCCTTGACAATGTTTATCCACAGAACTCCACAAAGCAAGCTACAAATGTGACCTCTTGTAGAGTTTTCAAAGTTCTAATAGCCACTTTAAAAGGAGGGAAAACAGTTAAGATTATTTTAATAGTATTTTTCTTTAACCCAACACATTTATAGTATTTTAAAAAATATAACCAATATAAAATCATCGTGCATAGTAATTCCCATGCTGAGCCTTCCAACCATGAGTATAGTATGTACCACTCAGTTACAGCACATTTTCATTTGGGTCGGATACACCTCAAGTATTCGGCAGCCACACTTAGCCAGTGGCTAACATATATAGACAATGCTGCCCCAATAGTCAATAAATTTCCCTTCCCACAAACATTAAAGCTAATGGCTCCCAGAACCGAAGCTTCAAGATGTCTAGCTGTGCCCCAGAAGCTATATTCCAGCACCCCCTACTGATAGTCTTGGAGACAGAGCCCTAGGCATCATGAATCACAAGTGAGCATAATTATCTGATTAAGAACATAATTAACTAATTTGCAATTCAGTCAGGAACAAAATGATCAGCCTTGGTGCAGAAAAGGTCATACTCTCCTACTGCTAACTCATCTGCCCATCTCTCCATTCAACACTTACTGAGTCTACTCTGCAGTAGAATTAATTCTACATGCTAGCAGCCTGCCCTCTGGTGGCTTATACTCTTTTTTTTGGGGGGGGGAGGGGGTGATGGGCATAAATAAGACATTTAATTCAAACTCTAAATTGCAAGAAACAAACAAGACAGGAAAATATAGAATACACAGGAGAACAGAGAACCAGCTTCTCAGAGGTGCTAATTGTGCTTAAGAAAGAAGTATCAGGCAAGAATGGCCAAGTGTCTTATACAGAGACTGTAACTTGACAGTGACCCACGGCAGGCAAAAAGATGGTCTATTCAAGCTAAGAGTTTCCAACAGTAAGAAGAAGCGGGTATGTGGAGGCCAGACCATAACAGGGCTGTTGGAAGGGGTAAGAGATCTGGATGCTATTTAAAAATAAATCTAATTTATGATTTTTTAAAAAAATTCCTGTGTGGGTGAATGGTTAAAATTTTGTGTGTGTGTGTATGTGTGTGTGTGTGTGTGTGTGTGTGTGTGTGTGTGTGTGTGTGTGTTGTGGAAACAGGGAGAACACTCAAGGGTGGCTGCAGTCACCAAGGTGATGGCTGGCATGGCTGAGAATGGCAGTGGTGGAAGCCACTAGATCAGATTTACACCATGTCTCCAGCTCATTGGTGCATCCTGTCAGCTCACAGTTGGGTTATATAACGTTGACTATATTTTGAGTCTGACAGGACTAGATGATGCATTTGATGTAGGGTGACAAAAGAAAAAGCAGTCAACTCTTAACTTTTAGGTTCACCTTGTAGATAAAATGGCAGAGCTAATCTGCTGAACATGAAAAACCCTCTGCCCCTTCTGTTTCTGGTCCTAATGAGCAGAGACACCATCCATGCAGAAACTTCAGATTCATCCGAGAAAACCACCTTATCCAAAGTCACCAAATGTACTACTTCTATCTCTTCACCACCTTTCAAGAGTGTCCCCATCTTCCTACCAATACAGACTTGGACACCAAGACTATGACTGTGGCTTTACTATTCTCTCTGCATAAACACCAATCCACGGCCAATACTTTACCTTGTTCTCTGGCTCAATATCATCCAACCATTTGTTTGTTTGTTTGTTTGTTTTTCGAGACAGGGTTTCTCTGTGTAGCCCTGGCTGTCCTGGAGCTCACTTTGTAGACCAGGCTGGCCTCGAACTCAGAAATCCGCCTGCCTCTGCCTCCCAAGTGCTGGGATTAAAGGCGTGCACCACCACCACCCGGCTCAACCATGTTTTTAAAAGGATAATTTGGCAGTGTTTACTTAAGTGTAAATGGACACGTCCTGTTGATTTGGATCAGTGTGTCCAAGGTTTCATGTGCTAGGCTGGTCCTTGGTACAGGAGTGCTGAGACGGAGGAGCATGGGAGAGTTAGGGCTGATGAGGTCACATCACTGCCAACGCTGCCTCTCAGAGTGGGCTCTTCTAAGAGCATGTTGTAACACAGCAAGTCCATCCCATGGACCTGGCCTCTTCTGTAAACGGCCATTTCCTTCTCCACCCTTTTGTTACAGCCGAGTGGGCCCTCAGCTGCAGCCAAACAGACAGATGTCTGATCTTAGGACTTTCAGTCTCAGAAACCTCATTAAACACAATCTCTGTTCCTTAGAGAGGAACCAGCTTCAGCTATTCCTTACAGTAACATAAGACAGACGAACACACTTTTTGCCTATTTCTCTTATGATTCTATGTTATATAAATAACTAAAAAAAAAAAAAAAAAAAAAAAGAAGAAGAAGAAAGTGTAAGGGTAGGCCCAGTCATTAATACAGGAGGTCGCATAAACCATCATACAATATTTTAAAATCCTATACAGCTCTAATGTTTACAAAACTGAATGACAGTGTGTATAATCCCATTTACATAGAAGATGGATGGACTGATAAGCACACTCTCAACAATGGTTCTCTCAGAATAGTGAAATGAGGGTGGTCTGAGGAGTTCTCAGATTTTACTATATATATATATATATGTTCCTAGTTGGGTGATTTTTAAAGCATCAGATACATTTATGTAACAATGAGACGAGACAACCATCTTGTATGTCTTCACATGATTCAGGAACCTGGTGCTTGTCCTCTTCCTAGCTTAATCTCACAGACTTATTTACATCGGGTAGGCGATAATGTACTTTCGTATGATGGGAACCGTGGGCTGACTGCTGAAACTGGGGCATGCACTAGGCCTGGCAGCTTTCTAAGGGAATTGGAAAGGCTGCGTCTGGTTCTCAGGACATAAAGCGCATTCTGAAGAGGCCGGTTTATCTGCTCCTGCACTTAAAGGTGCGCAGGAAGCACTTCATCCCTTTAGCTCTCCAAAGGAAGATTTCATTATCTTCCCCTTTCTCAACCCACTTTGGCTTGTCAGGTCTTAAGAGTGTCTGCATTAATCCTGTTCAGTTTATTTTCTCTTATGGCAGGGTTTAAAACACACACACACACACACACACACACACACACACACACACACACACAATTACCACAGTTCCGGCTTCTTTCTAAAGTCTTCATTTTCTGGGAGGGAATTTCAAGCTATTAAAAAAGTGACAGCAACTGAGCTATTAAAGGCAACACAGCTTTGATGAAGACAGAGCACAAAATAAATACAAAGAGAGCCATGCCGACCTCAAGAATCTGAAGGCTTTCTCTTTATTCCCAGTGAGGGGGACCCAGCCCAAGGCCTTGTACCACGGAGCTCTTCTGAGCACGGAGTGCCACTCCCAGGCCTCATAGGACTTTTGGTAGTTGAGAATAAGAAACTGTTATTTTATACCTCCTTTTTTACAACTTGGGAATAAAAATGAAAAAAAGAAGAAGAAGAAGAAAAAAAAGCTCCACATCTAATCATTTTTCCTGTGGTCCTGGCTAGAAATCTAGGCATGGGGCCAACAGAACGAAGTGAACTCGCCTTTGCTGTTCTCATCACCCGCTGGTACCCAGCCTCTTAGAATACCTACAATTATAAAATACTCAATTATTCCTCCCTTAGTCATGTAGATGACTAGAGCTAAATACCACAGTGAGATGGGGAAACAAAAGCCCAATTCGCTGCCATTCTTTTTGTGACCTGTGACACTGCCAATTCCAAATCTGCCTTCTACCTTAGTCTCTCAATTAAAACGCCCCATGCCTGGTTTTGACTTCCTTTAGCAAGTCACAAAGCATTTTTTGTTGGTGGTGCTTGGCTTTATTTTAAAAATGTGACCACTTGCCTCCATAAAATATTGGCTAAAATAAACCTGGGGACCCTAGCACAAACATTCCATACCTAGATGTTGAGAAAGCGGCCAGGAAATGTTACACTAGATAAGAGCATCAGAGGTAATAGTGTCTGTCTGATCAGCTAGTGTGGGACTAGTACCTGGTCCCCTGACTTCTCCTGGGATGTGCTCAATGGATTTTTAAAGGTCATTTAAATGTAATATCCCTTAAGGTGTTTTGTGGGAGGGGATGGAGGGTGGGGAAGAAGAGGCTTCAAAATAAACAAAAAGCACTGACTTCAAGGGCAACACAGACTCGCAGACACAGCTGGGCAGCCCCAGAGCTACAGTAGCTTGCTGCCTGGGGTTTTGGAGAAATGGTATAAGTGAAAGTGATTCATATCCAGGGATATATTCTAGTGAGACAAACCAATGACTGCCTGAAGGAAAAAAGAAGCCATGGTTAACCTCCCATGCTGGCTCCTAGAGACAGGGAGATGGCGCCTTGGTTAGGGAGCCATCTTGACAGGCCCTGCCTTTGCCTGTAGAAGCTACAACTATTTGGAAAGACAGCTATTTGAAAGGAACAGGAAGATATTAGAACACGAAAACTTTCCAAGGCCTTTGGGGGTGGAAAAAGGGATGACATGGAAAAGAAAAGAAAAGAAAAGAAAAGAAAAGAAAAGAAAAGAAAAGAAAAGAAAAGAAAAGAAAAGAAAAGAAAAGAAAAGAAAAGAAAAGAAAAGGGGAAGCTGAAATTTTAGTCAAATTTCATGGCAAAATCCCAGAGAACAGCTGGGAGATTCTTACAGAAAAGGAGATAAACTATTGATGCCTACCCCCACCCCCCCCACCCCCGCCCCAAGACTGCTATTAAAGGTACTAGGGAGAATCCATTCGGGTGGTGTAGACCCTTGCTTCTCTCCCTACAAAGGAGCAGTAGTTTCCCAAAGAAATGCTACTAGAAGTCGTCTTCTAGGTTGAGGTCCATTAAAATCATAAGAACAGTGGCAAATCTGGGCTATGTGGGCAGCTCAAACAAGAGAGCCAACAAAATTAGGGAAACTGCTCCCTGCCTGTCCCCTGCTGTACACAGTGGGCAGTGGTACCCTGGGACCCCTCTTTACACTGTCACTGCATGCAGTTACCACCTTTGGGAATAGATCTGCCCCTGCTAGAGCTTCCAAGGCTAACTATTGGCACTGCTTCCATTTTTGGTTTTCCTGTCACTAACTAGGCTTCCCATAACAAGTTACTGAGCAGCTTGAGACAAGCATACCTGTCTGATAAAATAAGAGCAAGCTCTCCTGAGGTTTGTTACACGTGTTACTGAAATACAGAGGCAACAGTCAAAACCCTATATATTAAATTTTACTGTTGTATTATTTTAATTTGATTAACCTGGGATTCAAATATAAAAAGAATACACCTAGTAACCCTGGCATTAGCATAGAATTTGCTTTTGTCGTTCCCTATTTCTCCATGTAACCCACTATCTATGTGTATTTTATAATATGGGCATCTCTTTTCTGTTGTATAAAGCACTGGACCACTGTAAATTCCACCCCTCACTCACACACACCATCCCTGCTTCATGTTTGTTCTAGATGATCAGTCAACTAGAATAGCCAAGAGTTCTTGCAAACAGTACCTTATATGCCCTCTATAGGGAAAGTGAATCCTTTTACATGTAACACACTATGGATACCCTTTCTTCCCAATGTCTTCTTAGGAATGGCTGTATTTTTCTTGAAAAATATTTAGTTCCTCATTAGTGTACGTTAGTGAGTATAACCACCTCTTTAGTCTATTTCAAATGCAGCTTTAATGAGCGCCTTTATTAGTACATTTTCCACTACTGAAATGTAACTTACACAATCTCATATAAAACGAAACAAAGAACATATAGTTTAAAAATTAACGTTTTACAAATTAACATCTTTCTACAACCATGAAGGTTTAAAAAACAAAATTTTAAAGTTGAACAGTTCATGTATTTAAGATAAATACATAAAAAGGTTTTTTAAGGCAATTCATTGCCAAAAGTTTAAGTCGCATCAAATTGCACCTGTGCTCTTAAGACAATGACCGATGAGGAGCCTCTAACATCTTTACATGGAAAGAGTGCTCATGGTAGGTATGCTCCAAGAAGTCAGAGCCAGAAACTAACCAGCTTTACCCTGTAGTAAGTCGACTGTCAATATTCAGTCATCCAACAACCAGGTAACCATGTCATCACTTTATACAAGGCTCAGATTCTCTAAAACGTTCTTAGCTTCACACATATACTACAAAATGACAACTAAAAGTCACAATGCAAGGGAAAATACTATAAAAGTTTCATTGCTGTAGACCTTATATGAAAGTCCTTTATTTTTTAAGTTCTGCCTTCAGGAATAACACCATGCTAATGACTATGTTCCTTGAGGTTACAATGCTCAACAACACAGTAGAGGCACTGAAGTACGATATCTGATGAGGCTCAAAGGAGAGACAAATAAAGGTTTTGATGACCTCTGGAAGAGTGAGGAAAGTGGGGGAATCAGCACTTCTACACTGCTCAGTACTGGAAAGGCTCCTCAATTCAGAGCGCTGGCACAGGTCTGTAGAACAAGTGGGGGAAGTGGGGCCAGTCTCAGCTTTCCATCTGAGATTTCCAAATCACACTGAGGCAGCTCTAAGGCACAGTTCCCAGTACTCTCCATTCGTCAACCTGGATGCAGACTCCTTCCCTTCATGCATGTGCTCCTTGAATTTCTCCATGCGGGTAGACCTAACCTGCTTTGTTTATCTAAAGTACAACCCAAAAGGTCTATGAGAAGGAAACAATCTACCGGCCTTATGGGCTCTACAGACGAGGGTTCTAGCTTACACAGGAACCTAAGGTTCAGGCCCCCCTCTCCTGTACTCTCTCACTCCATTTACAGACTGGCCCACACTCAGTTTTGAGGAAGATGAAGTGCTTGGGTACTCCATTCCCCTAAGCAGTGACCTGCTTCTTGGTAAGCTGCTTTGGTTGGCAGGATTATAAGCAATTGTCTCAGACGCCTGACCACAGTGCAGCTGCAATACTAGGGAACACTTATCCCTAGTGGGGTTCTGAACGTAGACAGGAACATTTTACTCAGAGTGAGAAAACTATGTCTTAAAAAGGAAAGGAAAAAATTAGATAAAGAAATAGAGAAAAATATTAATACTTTAATAGTAAGAGGGAAC
Source organism: Mus musculus (assembly GCF_000001635.26). Taxonomy (NCBI): domain Eukaryota; kingdom Metazoa; phylum Chordata; class Mammalia; order Rodentia; family Muridae; genus Mus; species Mus musculus. The sequence goes on from NC_000082.6 coordinate 37,511,205, forward strand.
TGAATACTTATAACCTACCTACCTTTCTGGGAAGTTTCTTACATTAAAAAAAAAAATCAAATTTGCTCTCCTACTATGCTTCTGTGCTAGATTACCAGGTGCTTTCTTACACGGGCGGGAAGGCCCTTAAGCACCTGATGGGAGTTTCTCTGCAATGGGCAGCAGCAGGGAGAGCAGGGAAAGCTCACTCAAAGAGATCCTCAAACATACGCTGGCCCATGGCTATGTATGCTTCCTTCTCTTCTGGGGTCATCTGGGCCACCAGCTCCGGCCGCTGGCTAACTTCACTGTAGGAAAATGGACAGCCAGCCACCATAACAATGGGGTCATCTGCTACTTCCTCAAACTCCTCGTCTTCCTCATCTTCATCGCGATGATGATGAGGAGGAGCCGCAGCTGCTGGCCGAGGTGGAGAGTCATCATCTGACTCGCTGGTCTCACTCTCAGAGTCACTGCCATTAGCAGCTGTCACCGGAGCGGCTGCTCCCACAGAGCCAGCTGTCACCGAGGAAGTCTTCTTCTCATGAATGAGTAGAGCTCGCATGACCTCCTCATTGTCATCAGGCCCCGCACGGGCTTCCTCGCGCTCCTGAAATGTGTCCACATCGATGCCACCTGGAAGTTAAAAGCCAGAAAATCAAGATCCTTAAATTCTAAGACCATTCATTTATAACTAATGCAAAAGAAGGCTTTAATGCCTTATGTCTACGTTCACAAATACAACAACGCAGAGCTCACTGCTTCCGTTTTCTGAGCTGCTGGTCTACAAAACATCTAAAATGTTTCTTAGAAACTAAAGTTTAAGTAGCACAGTGACTAAGCACATGGAATTTACAGGTTTACAGAAGCTTACATGACTGTGAGTGGTGAGTTCTCCCCCTCCCCCAGGCAAGCTGTACTATTTTAAGCAAAAATTTCAATTTCTAAACATTTGGAAAGTGAGAGAAGGGGCAACCGCTAAGACTCCGGGCAAGAACCCGTGAGATGGTGCCAAGATAGCACAGCAGCCGGTATAACACAGAATGAAAGCACGGCTTTCACCTCACTCAGAGTAAAAGCCAGAGGCCTACCAATGCCCAAAGGTGCTACCTCATCCCAAACTCCTCCTGGCCACCAACCTCTACCCATTCTCCCCGCTTATTCATTCTGTGCCAGCTATAGTTGCTACTCCTGAACACATTCCAGCACACACTCCCTCATGGTATCTGGATTGCCTGTTTGCCCTGACGGAATTATTTTTTGTCTAGATCTTTATGTGACTAACTTCCCTTTGTCTTTATGTCTTTACTCAAATGTCACTTTAGCAAGGCTGTGTTTTTCCTCACAGTGCTCATTTTCCGACATAGCGACTTAGGCTTATTGCCTCTGTTCCTTTCTAAGGATGTAGAATCTGCCACAACAAATTCTACCTCTTATTCACTGTGGCCCCAGCAGCAGGACAATACCTGCCGCGAGTTAGGCAGTGAGTAAGAACTGGCTGAATGAGTAGATAAATGGCAGTGCCATCTTCCTGAAGCAAATTATACAAACTTTGAACTCACTGTAAAATGGTCATTAATTGAAGAAATAAAATTTCTCTCACCACATATAAGCACATATACACTTTATACACACATCTTGGCTGATACACTACGGTGACACATTTGTTGGTATTTTACATTTAGTTAGACTCAAACAGACCTCCCTTTTAAATATATAAAAGGACTCAAAGTCACTTGGAACCTGTCTCCTTGATTCAAATATTAACACATATTGGCTATGTGGTTTGGGTAAGGTTACACTATTTTTCTTTACTCCAATTTCCCCAAGTATAACATTGGAAAGAAAATAATAGTATTTGCTTCACTGAATTCCTGTGGAGCCCAAGGGAATGTGAAGTACTCAGAATGGGTCTGATATATAGGAAATTACCAACCATCATCAAGACAAGGCTCAGAAACGGTGGATTCTGCCCATGAGTAAAGTGGAATTACAATCACCTTGTACTACGCTGAGCACACAGCTGGAGCTAGGTATTTTGGAAAGACCAGAAATCCTACGTGAGATACCGGGCAAAGAGAAAAGAATGCTACAGAAAACAGACTTCTTCGCATAAGACGGACATCAGAATCCAAGCTAAATGCTGCTGAAGGCAGACGCTCCTTCCAGAATGCTCATTGCCTAAGCAGCACAGAGCAAGAAGGGCAGGAAAGGCTCGAGGGCCTCCGGGCAAGCTGTTTCTAAAGGGTGCTCTTTCAAATACTTTACTTCTACCAACATGGCATTTTAATGTTCAAAGTACAAATATGAGGAAATGGAAATACACTTTGTAAAATAAAAGTAAACATGCACATGGTGGATAGTCTGACCACACAGTCGGGGGGAAGGAATTGGTTTGTTAACAGATTAAAACTGAAGACAAAAACAAAGATGAATATGCCTGTTTCTGGGTGAGAAAGTAGAGGTAATACTTCCAGGAAGTCCTATGTAACAGCTAAAAGTTACAAAGAAGGTGCATGCTGTCTGTCAAAGTCACTGATGCTGCTACGCGAGTTGGGGGCTTTATGTAGATGTAGAAAGCAGATGTAGAAAAAAAAATTGAAAAGCTAAAGTTTGCCTAAGTCACCAAAAAGATATTTACATAGTCAAAGAGAAAGAACACCTGCATATAGAAAAATAATGTAAACTATGTTGAATGACACAGTCTAAGTTATTAAATACAAGGTTGGACAACATCTGTCCTAAAGGACCCTGTCCATGTTTCTAACACTAGTCTTAGCATGCTTCCAGAACCAAAGTAACAAACAAAATGTCAGGTAAAAACCAAACGGTACTGAAAATGAAACTTCAGTCTTTAGTGATCTGTGTATAAGCTACAGGTACCATCCTGGTCAGTGGGTTCAAGAATGCATAGTAGAACTAGAGATGGACTGGAGAAAGCAAAACAAAAACCTCTGACTGCAAATGACTTTGGGAAAGAGGTCACTGTGAAGGAAAGCAGGGGCACAGGGAATCAATCATTGGTGTTGTAATGAAGACACGACTGAAGCCTGTAAAAATTCAGGTAGACACAAAAATAATTCACGTTTGAGGAAAATTCGGTTCAGGACAAACAAGACACTCTTACTAATTCAATGAGCAGCCCATGTTCAGCATCATGACAAGCAAGGACAGATGTAAATACTATCCATCTTACACAGAAAACTTGGGTAGACTAGCTTATTTAAGCCCATGACTCATATTCTATTATCCTATGAATTATAAATGTTCAAAGTTAAACTTACTAGCTTAATTGTATATTATGTTAGTTAATAATTTTATCTGAGTTAATTTAGTTTCTAAGTTCATCAAAAAAATAAGATTTGATTGCTTCAAGAACAGGGAAAAAGCCAAGTTGAGGAAAATAAGCCTATTGAATACTACTACTACATAACTTAACTACTACATAACCCAGAACAACTTCAACCCAAATAACTGAACATTGCAGGTTAATCAGTGAGGAAGAAAGAAAATATGGTTGTCACAGAAATATTTTCTGACTGGAACTGGACTCTCAAAGGGAGTCAATTACAGGAGAGCTACTACCTGCAGCCACAGCGCCCCCTTCTCTCTTCCCGACTGCTGGGATATCCAGCATACAGACGCAAATCTTAGGAATGAAGGTAGGGGAAGGTTAAAATAGGAGGGGCTTTCCGTAACTGAGAGGCTTCTGCACGGAAGAGCCCATTCACGTGACAAGCTAATAAGAAAACCCAGCAGGACAGGCAGTCCACTCCTGTGGCCTCGGCTTCCCAGTCCGTCCCAGTCTGCTCAGTCTCAGATGCTGTTTCCCTGCCATCTCCCAAGGCTGAATCCAGTACCTGAGCTTAGAACCCACAAGTAAAACCCTGCACTCCTTACACTTGAGAAAATGATTACCAACTGCTAACCTTTTGGGGCTCAGAGACTTACAAAATTGTCCAAAATAAAGTTCTATCAATTTTCTTGGACACAGGGTCACTCAATCCTTTATCATGTGGTATCTTCCTATATACCTCAGCTAGCAAAAGGTTCCTTGTTACTTATGAGAAAATAAAACAACACTTTAACAAAAAATTAAAATATGGCAGTATTTCAAGTCTGAAAACAGACATCTGGGACTGGAGAGATGGAGTAGTGTTTAAGAGGACTTGTCACTCTTCCAGAGGACCTGAGTTCAGTTCCCAGCATCCTCGTGGAAGCACTAAAATATCTGTGACTCTAGTTCCAGAGAATCTAATACCATCTTCTTACTTTCTTGGGCACTAGGAATCATGTAGTGCAAACACAAATGTACAGGCAAATACTAATACATATAAAAATATAAATAAATCTTTAAAAATGTATGTTAACTTGACTACACTGAAAGACAACGGAACACAGTTGGTGTTAACGCTTAGTGCTCAGTCTCCTACAGTAAATTTTCAACAAACCAAGAATTAATTACCCAGGCATTCTCCTTCTAAGATGAGTTACCTTCCAGCAGCTCCCTTACCTATCCACCTTCCCACTCTTACCTTCCTTCATCTCTTCAGAACTGTATGCCCCTTGGACAGTGCTCTCTCTCAACCAAATGGGTCTCTCTTTGGCAGCTTTCCCTTCCAGCGAGGGGCGATGCACATCATCTTGATCATCCATGTTAATGACAACATTCTGAGTATACAAGTCCTCATACGAGGGGCCTTTGTTGGTCCACGCCTCTCGGTGGTGCCCACCTGCCAGGCCAGCAGCTCCAGCAGCAGTTGCTGCTCGGTCCTTGCTGTAGAAAAGAGAGATGAACAAGGAGGAAAGTTATGTAACATGAAGGACAGCTGGCGAGAGGCCTAATACATTAGGAATTTGAACAAAAGTTATCTAGCAATGAGGCAGGCATACCTCAACAACTCTTCGAGAACACAACGTGAAAGCTATATGGCCTACATCATATTTAAGTTCTTCAAACACTGGACCCTCTTGCATATATGAACACCTAGAATTTTAGAGATTGATATATGACCATTAACTGGCATGGGGGAGGGGAAGGACACAGTGACAGTCTACTTAAAAACCATCCCCCATATCTTCCATGAGAATTTTGTTTAAAAACAAAATAAAAGGTATTGTATCTTAATATTTTTTTAATTCAACTTTAAACTAGGGTGTTTTTGTATGTGACCATAGAAGAAGTTAGGAAATTACTCCACGGGCCAGACCTCAAGGTAGAATTAATCTCTTCCTGCCCCTCACTGACCAGGGCACATCCCTCTTCAGAAGGCAGGCTCTTCTCCCTAGCTGCATCCTTCTATTACAGCTATACTGACTCTCTGTGCCCACAGCAGGGGTGCGGATGTTTCCTGGTCTGGTCTGCTCTTACCTCTGTGGCTTTCCTTGCCTGTCAGCCCACTTGAGACCCAATCAATCCTCCTCTTTCTCCAATCACTAGGCTTTGCCATTTCTTTGAGCTAAGCCAAGTTTTCCTTCTCGCTGCTGCTTCCTATGATCCCTGCTTTAACATTTTCAATCTTGATCTCTATCAAGCTGTCTTTAATGTGCCTGTTTAGAGGCTCCAAACGCCCTGTGAGGTTTCCTCAACTGTCTGCTCCCTCCATGCTTGTGAGTGTTTGCAGAGCCCACATGTGCTCACATCTCATGACTTCCCTGACTTCTCTCACACTTTTCTAAATGTCTCCCTGCATTTCCATATCTGTTGGTTCGTGTGGAAACCATGTCATCCTAAATCTAACGGTCATTCTGTTAATCCTCTTCCCTCCTGAGCAACTAGGAACCCCTGTCCTTGTTTTTCTGTTTGCTGCTTTGCTCTTCCTTCTTTCCTTCCTGCCTTCCTTTTTTCTTCCTTCCTTTTTCTTCCTTCCTTCCTGCCTGCCTTTCCTTTCCTTTTCCCTTCCCCCTCCCCTCCCCTTCCCTTTCCCCTTCCCCCTTTCCTTCCTTCCTTCCTTCCTTCCTTCCTTCCTTCCTTCCTTTCTTTCTTTCTTTCTTTCTCTCTCTCTCTCTCTCTCTCTCTCTCTTTCTTTCTTTCTTTCTTTCTTTCTTTCTTTCTTTCTTTCTTTCTCTTCCTTTCTTCCTGAGACCACCTCACAGCTCCTTGCCGTGCCTAAGCAACTGACTGGCTGGCTACCTGTCTCTTAGAACACCATCTGACCATCCTCTAGAGGTAGTCTTGGGCTTATCTCATCCCCCTGCCTTGCTTTTGGTTATACTTTTGAAACCAAGCAACAAGCTCTTTCCAGCTACTTGGTGAATGTGTATTCCAGTTACTGCCTCTGCATTCTTTTCATTATCCTACCTGTACCTAAGGCTATTCTATACCGCTCGTGCCCACAGTTTCCTCCCTGGCACCAGTTCTACCTGGTCTTAGTCATTTCTTTTCCTCCTCCCTACTTGTCTCCTTGCTCCTGCTCTGGATATGTCCAAATATATCCATACCATCTTTATGCTTGCTTTTTTGATGTCTCATGCTACAATTGCAAGCACTTGATTTCTCTCTACCTTCTGTTCCTTTCCACATTCACTTAATATCACTTTTTGCATCGTTTACTCAGTTCAGCCATTATCTGTCCCTAGACATTCTACCTTTCTCCCTGTGCGGCTGCCTACAATGTAGCTTGGCTTTGTGAACTCTTTTCACCCTTAGCACTCATGTTCCTTTTGTTTTCTCATCTGGCTCCATCCTTGGTTTTGTGCTTCTATCACATGTTGAGTTCTCCATTCTCATCTAGTCTTCTCCCAACACCCTGTCAATGCTTTGTCTATCCTCAGCCAACATCTTCATCTTGATGTACTCAGCCTGCTTTTTACATGTCAGGCAGATGTGGCTTCCTGAGTTGGCTAACTCCAGTGAGGAGAGAAGAAGGGTGTGGTGCTCTAGTGTGGACCTACATTTACTTTATTATGATGATGTCTTTACAACAAGACTCTCTGAGACGATTTCTCTTTACACATAATCCTGAACTCATCGACTCATGGAGTTAACTGTGAAGACTATCTCAAGAAGTCATAAGAGGTACTTTGAAGAAAGACAAGAAAAATAGAAATGACAATCAGAATGAATAAAGAAGACCACTCATAAAAATCTTACTTTTGTTTTTTGTTTTTGTTTTTGTTTTGTTTTTTTGAGAAATTCAAGGCAGATTTTATTTGGGGCATCAAGTAATGACAGGAACTGTTTATGTCTCAGCAGTGAGTTAATTTACTGAGTTAAACATGAAGCTGCCTGTGATGTGGATGGCAATGTTTCCCTATTAGTCACGACTCCTCTGTTTTTATTTATCATTTTTCTTTAAATATTGATGGCTAGTTGCTCCAAAGAACTCTAAGAACGTTCCCCGCCAAAGTAAAACCTAGCTGCTCTGAGTACCAACCATGCAATTTCATTCTCATTATCTGATATTGGTTTATAAATATACAGAGTAATTCTAGCCAGTAAGACACTGGCAGACAGATAGGATAAAATATGTTTTCTAGAACGTTTCTTTAGTCATATTTTTAAATAAGACACAAGGAAAGGATGCTATCTATCTCTCTCCATTTGGATATTTTCATCTGCAGGTAATATTTAAGACCCAGATGGCTACCCTAGAGCAGTTCCCCTCACAGTCCCAAGAAGCCAACACAACAGGAGAGAGCAGAGAAGGAAGAAGTCTAGACCCTTCAGGATGCAACTGTGCTAAGTCAGAGCCTCTGGGCATGGAAGGCAAATTATCAGAAAGACACTCTGACTCATGGTGTTAGGAGGTAAGTGCACGGTAACTGATAAAGTTACAAAATTTTCTGTACAACTGGGAAGAAATACTATTAGCTCAGGACTTGCTATTCTTAAACAGTAAATACCAGAGGGAATTTTAAAAAAATAAAAGTGCCACTAGAAAAAAATCATGCTGAGTGAGATAATCCAGACTCAAAAAGATAAATACAGTATGTATTCATTTACATGCAGAAGTTAACTATTAGGTCTTTGATAAGCAGGCTAGAGTCCATATAGCCAAAGGAATTAGGTACAGAATAAGGGACTTGGAGGTGGGGTATGATCTTCCTAGGAAGGGGAAATAGAATATAGTTGTGGATGGACTGAATGGGAAGATCAAGTGGGGAGAGCAAGGGAAAAAGAGGTAAGGAAGACACACAGAGAGGGACAGCTTTTCCGTTCTGTTTTTTGGTTTGTTTGGATTTCGTTTGTTTGTTTTGAGACAGGGTTTCTCTGTGTATCCTTGGCTGTCCTAGAACTCACTCTGTAGACCAGGCTGACTTCAAACCCAAGAGATCCACCTGCCTCTGCCTTCTGAATACTGGGATTACATGCGTGTACCACCACCTGGCAGATTCTTAAAACATAAACATTTATAAAAGAAATCTAAATGGAGTCACCAAATAACAGGGAAGACAGAGCCCCAAGTAGACATCTCTTGCCACCAAATGAAACCTACAGCGCTGAGAATGAGGTACATTTAATTGAGTTGTTGGCCAAGTGGATCCCATAGAAACCCCCTAACAACCCAGGCTATTCCCAAGGCTATTGGTTGTTCTCCACAAACTGACAGTAAAGCCCTATTGCTGAAGACAAGACCCACACAACTCACTGACCACAGAGCAGTCAGGCTAGTACTTACTTAGAACTCTGACCACTACTTACCAATGTTGATAGTCCTGGAAGGAACTATGTACACTACCAGCGAAGACAGATAAACACCAACCCAAGTACAAATGCTGCAATCTGCAATGGTGACCTAAGACATGTGGGTCCAATGGTGGTATAAAAGTTGTGAAGGTAATCAACCACTGTGGTGGTGTGAAGAGGTATGCCCCACAGACTCCTGGGTTTGAATGCTTGGCCCACAGGGAGTGGCACTATCAGAGGTGTGGCCTTACTACAGGAGGGTGGACTTGTCACTGTTGGAGCAGGATTTTAAAGTCTTATATGCTCAAGCTCCACCCCGTGTGAAACAAAAGCCAGTCTCCCCCTGGCTGCCTGTGGATCAAGATGTAGAACTGTCACCTCCTCCAGTGCTGTGCCTGCCAGAACGCTGCAATGTTTCCCACCATGATGATAATGGACTGAACCTCTCAAACTGTAAGCCAGCCCCAATGAAATGTTATCTTTCTAAGAGTTGCCTTGGTCATGGTGTCTGTTCACAGCAATAAAACCCAAACTAAAACAACCACTTTCTGATTGAACAGAGGCTCATTCTAGGAGACAGAACCCATGAGTGACACTGCCCAGGTGAATCTGAGACTAGCTAGGCCATGGACCTAGGGGAACTGCTAAAGAATTTACCAATAAAATGATTCCTAATGATAGTCTGCTGTACTCATAAACCAGTGTTTGCTCAGTCAGCACAAGAAAAGCTTCTCCCTGCAGCAGATGGAATGAACAAATACTAAGACCCACCACTAGACAAAGTGCAGAGAGTGAGAGACCTTGGAATACTCAGTCCTAGATGAGATGTGTCCATCAGACCCCCTCCCTTCTGTGATCAAGAAATTTGGTGGAACAGGAGGCAGAAAAATTTTAAGAGCCAATGTAAATGAAAGATACCAAAGGAAACTGTCTTCTAAACACAGCTGGTCTGATACACACATGAACTCAGAGACTGTGGCAACACCCACAGAACCTACATGGGTCCAAGCAGATGGGGTCTCAGTGCTGAGAGGAGAAGCAGACATATCCCTAACCCAGAAACTATTTCCTAATGATAATCACTCACAAAGGAAAATGTGTTTTCTCCAATGGAGTCTCACTGGGTATGGAAAGCACATCTTAGGGCAGGTCCTCGCCCAGCAGTAGATGGTCACACCAAGTCAATGATACTTTTGGAGGGTTTTTTTTTTAAATCTTACAAATCTTTTACTTATATATTGTGGTTTCCAATTTTGCTTCATGAATTTCCTGTGTGCGTGTAAATATATGTGTCTCAGCATCTGTTTGCTTTTTGTACTTTTTCTTTGGCAAGTTTGTCCTATTCTGGTTTGATTTTATCTTATATTATTATTATTATTGTTATTATTTTGATCCCTGTGTTTCTAATGAAAGGGTCTGCATTCTTGTGGGAGGAAGTAGGAAGGATTTAAAAGAACATGGGGGAGGGGAAATGGCATCAATACATTGTTATGAACAAAGATCTATTTTCAGTAAAAAAAATAAAATAGAAACTCCAAAAGTCCACACAAATACACCTGGAATAGTCAGGAGGAGGCTGATGGGTGTGACCTCACCGTGGTACTGGAAAGAAGGAAGCACTTCTCACTTATGCTTTCCAAAAAAAGAATAGAATAACCTGTGTGGGTGGAGACAGCTCAGAGGTTAAAGGCGTTGTTGTTCTTACAGAGGCTCTGCATTCACTTCTCAGCACTCACAAGGAATCGGACCCCTTAGTCTGGCCTCTGTGGGCACCAGCCACACATACATACTTGCAAGCAAAACACTCACAGACATGAACTAAAAGAGCAAATAAATCTTTAAAAATACATAATGACTTTTTACGGCATAGTAGAACTAAGCCTGCCTAGCCATTAATTCAAACACTAGAGCACACTGTGGGAAAAGGAAGGAGGGAAGCAGTCCTAACCCATAGGTAACACCGCACCTCCACAAAGGTGCATTTAACACTATGACAACAAGTTTGTCTTGAAGATATTTCACAAGAATAAAATGTTCAAAAAAAAAAAAAAAGCCGGGCATGGTGGCACACGCCTTTAATCCCAGGACTTGGGAGGCAGAGGCAGGCAGATTTCTGAGTTCGAGGCCAGCCTGGTCTACAGAGTGAGTTCCAGGACAGCCAGGGCTGCAGAGAATCCTTGTCTCGAAAAACCAAAAAAAAAAAAAAAATGTTGCATATTCGCACTTATACATGAACCCTAGCTTTTAATTTTAAATATGTGTATGTGTGAGAATATATGTGTGGGTGCTGGAGGCAGGGGCATGGAGAGGTCAGGGAGGAAGATCAACAAAAAACAAGGTATGCATGCAAAGACCACAACAAAACTTACATGCTAATTTAAAAACAAACAAAAATCTATAGGAAAATGCTAAATTCTCGAAATAGTTTTGGCCTTTGAGAGTTGATTAGAAGCCAGCAGTGGTGTCACATGCCTTTAATCCCAGTACTCAGGATGTAGAGGCAGATCGATCTCTGAGTTCAAGGTCACCCTGGTCTACAAAACTGGTTCCAGGGTAGCCAGGGCTACTCAGAGAAACCCTATCTTGATGGAGTAGGAGTAGAAAGGAGGGTGGGTTAAATAGGAAAATTCAAATATTCTCAAGAGGCACAACTAATTTAGAACAGCTATGAATTGGCTAAATGCTGCAGGCCGCAGCAGAGCAGTGGCTGAGGTGAAAACGACTATTTAAAGATTCTTGCCACAGGCCTACTTTCCACTGCATTCAGTACGAACTAATGTGAGCACAGGCAGGAGTTAACAAGACAGGCACGGCGGAACCTGGAACCTCTGTGACATCTGAGTCTGTAGTCTCCTGGTAAATACTCATTCTAGCCTCCAAAGTTAAAGCCAGCACAGGTTTTAAAAGGCTCCTGGTAAAGCACAAGGGTTCCACTCACCTTTGCTTCAGTGCTGGGATTTCTGTGGGTTCTGGTTCAAGTATTTCATAGGCCAAGTTTACATCCTCTGTCTCCCGAAGCAATGCATAAATGGGCTCAATTTGTTCATTAAATCTTGCCAAAAGCGTGCGAGCATCTTTTTTGGGCATTGCTGATTCATCTTCTTCTACCTCTGTATGGCAAAAGGTGCAGCGGAAAGTTCCTACAGAAAAGTCAAGTCTCAGGTCAGAAGAGGGAAATCTTCAAGATAAGCCCAAGCTCCACGCCTCCAATGTTTGGGTAAAACCTCCTAACACAAACAGGTCAGAAGAACTGATTTTCTTCAAGATTCTATAATTTTCTGTCATATTCATCATAGATCTGTCCATCTCTATATATGTCCATCATTTTATGCTGAAATCTCACAAATAAGTTTTTGAAAATCACATTTCTAACATGTTTACATTTAGCTTACAGCAAATTATGCACACCTTACTGTTGAATTTGTATAGCGTTGAAAAAGTATAACATAAAAACAAAAATTCTAGGCCTTTAGGCCCAGGCTTGAGAATGTGACCTTTGTGACTCAATGCTCCAAGGCATGCTAATCATAAAACAGATAGCAACATTCCTCCACCCACCCGCTTCCTGGGTTCAGGGAGTGTTTGTTCAAAAGAAGGTCCCCTGTTGGGTCATGGAACCCACTATGCAAATGTGCTATTGTTAGAGGCTCATAGAAACTGTCTTGAGAAATAACTTCCACTTCTTCATGACTCTTAACTGGTATTTTTGGTATTTTCCAACAACACCCTCCCCACTCCCTTGAGTTGTGGTTTCTTCCTTTAAATACCCACTTTCCCAGATACTCGGGGCCCACGGTCCTCTAACCCTGTGTCATGTATGACTGTGGGCCCCAGAGCGCACCTGGAATAAAAGTCCTCTTGTGGTCCGTTTCTCGTGAGTGATTTGGGGTGTTGTCACCTCTCCTGAGTCAGAACGTGAGGGAATCCTCACATTATGGGTCTTTCAGCGTGAAATAGTAAAGGCAATACATGCTACGCTGGCAGAGCCTGGCTGGCCTGCTCTCATCTCAGCAGACTCTCTGATCCGGTACTCTGAAATCTCTCCATGCAGCTCGCTACCATGTCAGCCCCACACTTCTAAATTCTCTCAGCCTTTTGGAGTGCACTTCTTGAAAATTCATACTTTGCCGCCATACTTTTCTCTCTGGAACCCAATTGAGCTGCCACGTGAAGGAAAACACCACACAAACTTAGTTCATAATCAACAGGTAACTCAATCTCTGGGCATAACAACTAGCATCCTAATCTTGTAAGCTATATTAAATATAAATCCTCTGGTGGTGATCTACATATTGTCCTCCAAGCTGTCCAGTTTGGGTTCCAGAGAGAAAAGTATGGAGGCAAAGCATAGGTCTGCAAGAAGTGCACCCCAAAAGGCTGAGAGAATTTAGAAGCATGGGGCTGGTGCGGTAGCAACCTGCCAATAGGAACTTAGCGAGCTGGGTGGAAAGATTTTGGAGCACCAGGTCAGAGAGTTTGCTGAGATGAGAGCAGGCCGGCCAGGCACTCACTGCCGGCGTAGTGTGGATTGCCTTTACTATTTCATGCTACAATTTGTATGCCTTTCTAACAGCTTTCTTCATACACTGAAAAAGCCAAATATATAGCTAAAACTAAAAGCTTTTGGTGGTCCTACGTATTGTTAAAGTACTATTTCTTCTACTTTTCTTCTTTTTTAGAGTTTATTTTTTAACTGTGTGTTTGTGTATGCACACATGTATGTGCAGGTGCCTTCAAAGCCAGAAGACAGTAATGGGTTCTGAAGCCTAAGTTATAGGACATTGTGCCTGCTGATACAGGCGCTGGAAACAAAATTCCGATTCTCTGCAAAGGCAAGTCCTCTTAAGCAGTGAACCATCTCTCTGAGGACTACTGTTTCATGTCTACAAACCATTGATATTTAAAGAAATGTATTCAGTGTCAAATTTAAAGTTCAAGGAACTTATTTTTTGTTTCCATACCCCTTACATTCAACACAGAAGAGTGATGTCAAAGAAATGTCCCCTAGCTTTCATCACTACTGTTAACTAAGCATGGTCTCCACTGTAGCCTTCATAAGCGTGCTCCTTGATCTTTAGGTTCTCCCTCCTCAGGCCCAGGACCCTGTACCACCCTTGATATTGCCCTATGCTTCTGCTCTACAATGAAGTCCATCTGAAAGCTCGGGCTCTAACACCCTCAGAATAATATCTAAACTTCTCACCTTACATTAAACTTACACTCAAACACTGCAGGATTTTGGTCCCAAAACACTGTAATCCAACCACAAACAGCTCTGGTTAACAATTATCTATACAGAGCTGCTTCTGAGGCACAATCTTGCACTTTTTGATCTGTTCACTAATTCTGGGAAGGGCTAGCAGAACTAAGGCTCTCAAGAGATTTATGATTTATACAAAGTCATACAGCAATACAAGAAAACAACGGCACCTTTAACTACTGTAACTTGAGTGTTTACAAAGTACTGGGTAACATTAACCTTTGGCATTTGCATTACTATGTCCAGATAAAGGTGTAAAATACGCAAGTTCTGACAGCCTCAGCAGTTTTGGGTCAAGGTTTCATAACAAGTTGGGTGATGGGGAAGAATCAAATCAGATCAACTATTATGCTAAAACTACTGTCTTACAGTCTACACACTAATATTAATGCATTTTCAGTTTGGCCTTATTCCCAGGGATATGAATTCTTTCTTTTCTACAGAATTTACCTGAGGGATTAAGAAAGATAATTAAGTACTAGTGCAGGACACATAGCAAGGACCAGCCCCTCCTCTCCTCTCTTTCCCAGCAACAGAGTAAACAAACTAGTCATTTCTACTTCAATGTGACACCAAATCCTACAGACATGTTCCAGTTGAATATTATTTCCATGCCTCCAGCCCCATATCCAAGAATAAGTAAGTACTTTGGTCATGCATCACTCTTCCTGATTTTCTGTATCTATCCCAGATTGGGGGGAGGGGCAGGGAGCCCCTCAAAGCTTGGAGGTTGTGGTCCAGTACTTACAGCTAGGCTGTGGGTTTTGTTGTTGTTGTTGTTTGTGTCAGGGAAAAAAAAAAAAAACTCACATCAGATGTTACCATCATGGAAGTGAGTCAGGACTGAGCCTCGTAGAATCCTGCCTGAGAAACAACAGCATGGACACTATAAAACCATGCCAGTTTCAAAGTGAACATGAGCTACTACGACTGAGTCTTTACTGATTAGTTTCAGACTCTTACTCCTCTAGCCATAGATATAAAATTTATTAAAATACCCAATCAGAGAATTACCCCCATTTTTCTTCAAAAACTGTAAATGAGGTTTATTTTAATATGTGTGTATGTACAGTCACATGTGAATCCACATGTACATGCCAGAGTGTGAGAGTACAGAGAAGTCCATTCTCTCTTCCCACCCAGAGTGTAGGTCCCATGGGTCAAACTAGTGTTCTCAGGCTTGGAGGCAGGTGCTTTTATCCACTGGGCCTTGCAGCAAACAGAGAAGCACATTTTTTTAAATCCTCTAGAAAATTACCAAATAAAAGCCCATATCCTCTAAGTCCTTCAAGCATCATGTACTGAAAAAAGGGAACACACCTCCTGACCTGTAGTTCCTCTTGCTAAAGAAGCACGCATAAACATAAGTTTGTTTGCTATATACACACCTGACTGATGAACAACATAAAGACTGCAGTAGGCAGGGCTGGGAGGAGAGCTCAGACAGTAGGCAGAACGCTTGCAGTGAAAGTCTGAGAACCTGAGCCCCATTCTACAACCCAGGTTTACAGAAGAACAAGCAGGGCATGGAGCATGTCCTCTAATTCCAGTACTGGCAAGATAGGCAGATCCCTGAGGCTCAATGACCAGCCTGCCTATCCCCTAGGCAAGTCCCATGCCAGGGAAACATAGGACTTAAAACAAACAAACAAAATACAGCATCTGAGGAACCAACACTGGAGGTTGTACTTTCCTGCATACAAACCAACAGGCATGTAACAAAAGCCACCGAATAATCAGCTCAACAAGCATACCTTTACTTGCCCACATCTCTTTTTTGATAAAAGACATCAAGTGAGAACTGCTATGAGGTGACTGATGACAACTATTCATGTGACTAAACCACTCTGTACTAAGCTGTACAGACTGCCAAGTACAAGAGAAGAGATTAGAATTGAAACCCAGTGCCCCATTCCATCTTTCCACATATAAAACCAAGGCAAAACTACTGAAGCAAAGCCATGTCAGAGAGAACACGCAAGACAGATCTTACAATGTGGGAGCAGAGAGAAAAGGAAAGATGTACAAATTCTGTGGGCAAAGCTGGACAATGATGGAACTGACATTGTCAAAAAAAGATGGGGTATCTATTCTCACTATTAAAGAAGAAAGCGGCTTAATAAATATTCCTATGTATTCACCAGAGACAAGTCTGTATAATAATACTGTCCACGTTTGACATATATGGGAATAAAGACTTATAGATACTAAGTTAACAGTATTACACTAACCCTGGATTCCATCTGAACCATGCATCTTTTCTCCAACTTACAATCTCTAGCAGCTCTAATCCAACAAATTTTTCCCATGTAGCTATGAAGTCCCCTCTTCTTAAGAAGGAATAGAAAAGAGGAGATCTTGTATTAAACGATTTAACAAGCATTAAGTGCCCGTCACATGGCTGGCATTTACTTAGCTGACCATTAACCTATTACGTTTGCTAGAAGGATCAAAGTAAATCCAATTGCAAATACGCATTTGAAGTAGGGAGAAAAAGATCCTTTTACCAATAGGCATTTCAGAACGATTTTAGGGCCATCTATTTGATAGTACAGCAATGCCCCAGCTCTGTAATGAAGGCAAGTCACACTTCAAAGGGAGTGAGAAAGGAAGGGAAGAGATATATCTATACCATTTTAAATTTCCAAATATAAGAACAAAACTGAATTCGGAGTGAAGAAGACAGGAGATAAGGACTTGGAACAAAGGAGTAAAGGAAAAACAACCAAAAGGTCTCCAAAAGCTAGGAAACAGAAGACAACTGCTGAGGGTTATGCTGGCCTGTGCTGCGCCACATTATCATTTTAACTAATGCTACCCATCAAGTGAGGATTCAGCCAAGGAAACACTAAGCACAAACAAACCCAAAGTGAAAAGACTGTTTGCCATCCTTCCTTTGACAGCAAAGTGCTTGGGACATACAAAATTAAGAAAAGGGGCAGAGATATCAGATGATGACACTTAGGGGTACAAGACAGATAGTAAGAGTCAAATCTCAGACAGCTAATTATTGACGATGGTATGCTTCTCTCTTCCTCCAAGTATAGACAATCGAAGGTACCTGCCCCTGGCCAGGACTCACTGTCGAAGATCTATCAAACGTTTCCATCAAACTTGGATAGCACTTAACCATCTTTCCCCCTCATAGGTTAAATTAAAAAATAATAAAATAAAGAGATTAAATTTAAAAATCAAAATAGGTCCAGCTGCTTTGATAAAATGCAGTGCTGTCATGAGTCATTACACAGCCCCATCCTCAAGGCTGGACAAGAAGATCACATAACTACTGCACATAAACTTCAACCAAAAACAGTAGGTCTGAGGTCCCCACACCTTTCCACACTATGCTTTCTTAATCTACCCAATCCTATTCCGCACTATTCCTGGCACTCAAGATCAAATAGATAGATAGATAGATAGATAGATAGATAGATAATATATATTATTGAAATAACTTAAGTATTATGAAAAAAGGAAGGAAGATAGAGAAAAAACAGTGAAGGAACTAGGATATTATTTCATTTCTTATACAAGGAACTCAAGGGACACTTCAAAGAAGTAAAAAAGGGGAGAAAGTCACATAGGTATTTGGGCAGTAAGGATGGCTCTTACAAAAAGGCAAGCAAACCCATCCCCACTACTCATAAGATTAAAATAAGATGGCTGCTGTGAATATGGGACAG
The DNA here is from genome assembly GCF_000001635.26 of Mus musculus. NCBI lineage: Eukaryota > Metazoa > Chordata > Mammalia > Rodentia > Muridae > Mus > Mus musculus. Next base: position 37,528,756 of record NC_000082.6, read on the forward strand.
AGGGAGAAATAGTCCCAAATCTGCAAGGCCTCCGTGTAGGACTGACTTTTCTGAGTATGGAAGGAAGATCGGGAGCACTCTGAAAGAACAATTGCCATGACCTGATGTGCTCCTTAAGAGTCATCAGCTGCCACCTACTTCTTCATAGCGCTTACCCTCTCACTTCGTCACAGTTACAGGCTTTAAATTCAAGAGTTCACTTAGGAGGATACATATATCAAAATATTAAGTAAATATTGAAATCTCAAAAAGTCACATTTTATTCTGTCCAATTTCCAAACTACTTTCCTAATGCAAATGGCTTCAGTTTAACTGGATATTAGAAAATAGATGATATCTAACAAACATGACAGCAACAGTTATATATTTCATGACTGTACCTATCATAAAAACAAATTAGTTCATCCCTTAACAATTCATTGTACAACATGAAGAAATAAATGTATATATAAAAGGCCAAGATAAGACAGGTTTAGCTTTTTTTTTTTAAACCGAGGAAATATTAAATATACTGATGATATACAAAATACAATGCCTACCAGCAGAGTGATTTTATCAAGGAAGCCAGCTTTGGTCCTCCCTCAAATGGACATTTAGCTAGTCTCACCAACAATTATTCCTAGGTTCTGGAACTCATTATAGAGAGGGGGAAATGCAGCATGCCTGGAGGACAAATTAAAAAACTGACAACATAAACTATGGTACTTAGATGACTGCCAAAGCTCCCAACACGTTTCTAAATCAGGCTCAATCAAATTCATCTCAAAATGTAGTAGGCAGGCAGAAAGTCTGAGGTTTTGGCATATTTGAAAGACAATAATCAACTGAATATTATGTCAGAATCAAAACCAAAAAGCAACTCTTCACATGTTAGTTATCAACATACAAAAAAAAAAAAAAAAAAACCCTAAACAGAGCTCTCAAACTGTCAAGATCAAAAGCCAGGTGTGGTCACGTATGACTTCAATCTCAGCTCTCAATAGGTAGAGGCAGGCCTGGTCTACACAGCAGGTCAGCCAAAGCTACATAGTGAGACCCTGTCTCAAAACAAACAGGCAGACAAGACAACAAAAGACCAAAGGTAGAGCTGAGGGGCTGGGGTGATGGTTCAGAGCTTGAGAGCAGTTGCTGCTTCTGCAGAGGCTAGTTTGGTTTGCCAGCTTCCATACCACTAGGTAGCTTAGAACCCCCTGTAACTCCCAACTCTGGAGGCACTGATAGCTCCTTTTGCACATATCCTCCGAGACACACACACACACACACACACACACACACACACACACACAGAGTGAGAGTGAGTGAGCAAGAGAGAGAGAGAGAGAATTAAAAATAAATAAATCATTTAAAAAATAGAACAGAATTTTAAAATAAAAAATCTAAAGTTTGGAATATTGCTGTTTACCATATTTCCATAACTTTTGTGTGTGTGCTTATGTATATGGTGTACGTATATGTGTGCAAGTGCGCATGTGCAGGTAGACACACCCACATTTACACTGATGAGAGAAAAGGTCACTGGATAGTCTTCTCCGTCACTGCTTTATTCCCTTGAGGCGCTATTACTGAACCAACAGTTTGCTGTTTAGGCTATGCTGGCTGGCTGGCCTGCAAGGTCCCTGGCCTTTGCCCTAGCACACTAGTTGAAGCTGCAAACAAGCGCAGCCAGCACCAGCTTTCACAAGGGGACCTGGGATTTGAACGCAAGTCCTCACACTGCAGCAAATATTCTCTCCCATCCCTTCCTTTCTTCTAATCAGTAGCTTGTTGACATAATTCTCTAATTAATACCACTTGGGGATGATTTCTAAGAAGGACTCGGGAATTAAGCAAACAATCCTAGATGTCATCTGAGTTTGTGCTTTCATGGCAGGGACGGCAAACACTGATTACAAGACCTCCATCTCCTGCTCCAAGCAGGAAGAGATGAAGACTGAGCAAAGTAACCTGTCCCATCTTTAATGTGTCAAGGCAAACATTAACACATCAGCAAGTCTCACAGATCATCTAACAGTTTCGATGTCAAGTTTACTCGAACATTCTCAATTACTCCTAACTCATCAAGAGAGGTCTATTCCCATTGCTGACTTTGAGACAGACTCTTACTCTTTAGCCTAGGATGGCCTGGAACTTACTAGTTCAGGCTAGCCTTGAACTTACAACCGTCATCCTATCTTGGCCTTCTGAGATCCGAGATTACAAGTGTGAACCACTATCCTCAATTACTGTTGGCTATTTTTGAGTTATATAACTAAAGATTTTATTTAGCTAGTTAACACTTCTTCACGCTAATTTTAAAATCGACTATATTTTTCCAGGGAAGCACAGAAAATAAGCTAACCTCCACAAAAGGCAACGACACACCTCTCTGATATTTTGTGGAGAACATCCTAGCAGTCTTTACATCCCTAAACTTGTAATATTCCTTTGTAGATCTTCCACCTCCAACAGTACAACATATGCATGTGTGGCACCTAGATGCACATCGTTTGATGACTTAACTATATCATCTCTAATTGTTGATGTTAAGATCTTATTACATGCTGGGCGGTGGTAGCGCACGCCTTTGATCCCAGCACTTGGGAGGCAGAGGCAGGTGGATTTCTGAGTTCGAGGCCAGCCTGGTCTACAGAGTGAGTTCCAGGACAGCCAGGGCTACACAGAGAAACCCTGTCTCGAAAAAACCAACCAACCAACCAACCAACCAAACAAACAAACAAACAAACAAACAAAAAAGATCTTATTACATATATGTATTCCTTTAAGAATTTCTAATACCCCCATCTCAAAGTTTATTTAAAATGGGTTTTGGTGGTCTCTGCTAATCAGTAATACTATTGTAATAATCAGGAATCAAGGCTTCCAACACATTTCTCATTCTAACACTAGAGAATTTTATTCCACTTACAGTAAAACCACAGTGCCACATACACATTTTAGATGCCACAAAACTACATTCTATTAGCAATAATCTTAATGAAAAAAATTTAAGCAAGAATAAAATACAATATATACAAAAGAATACAATGCATCATATTTACAAAGGGTAGGGGGGAGGGTGTGGAAATCAAAGAACTCTCATGTAGCAGGGAAGCCAGACTATTAACTATATCTGAACACTATCAAAAGAACCAAGAATATGGTACCTTAAGGAACCAAGAGACCAAAAATATTCTAAGCTACAATAATAAATATAGGTAATATATAAAAAGGCCAGTGGTTTTGTTGGTGATTTCTTTTTTTCTTCTTGAAATTTTTCTCTGAAATTATGGGTGCATATTTTTAAATTAAAATGGAAAACAGAAAGCTATTTCCACTCCATCTAACCCTAACATATAAAAAGAGACTAACACACATTGCTAAACTTAACTCAGAAGTGCCATTAGCTGCATCACATGTGGCAGAGAGTGTCAGGATGGAAATACTAAGTCTACTTACATTGTTAGAAAGCTTGCTAAATCTGAACCATGCACTTAGGAACCACAAGATGCTATTCTGCTGCTCTGAGAGATTTCATGTCATGTCTGTTTTAATTATATAACCTCCCCATATTTCTGGAACTGAAACAGCTATTTTTGTCTGATTAAACTTCTGAAACCCAGAACTGGTGGGCAAAGACTACCGAGGCTTGTCCAATCTCCAGCCCACTAGCCATATGCTAACTATGAATGCAATCCAAAAAAAAAAATCATAAATTTACTTAAAACATCTTTAGGGTTTTGATTTTTGGGGTTGGGTTTTTTCCTTTTTTTTTTTTTTTTTTTTGTGGCAACTGCACTGCACAGTTCTCAAACATGAACCGTGTGATGACCAAGTTGTGCTGCCAGTTAATTGTTGGCCATATTGAAAGCTACTCCAAATGAAATTAAAAAAAAAAAAGGTCTACATATACCAAACATCCACAGGTACAGTGGAGTCAGAAAGACCAAAGGCAAAGCATAAGTGGAGAAAATCTACAAACCTGTAGGAAAGGGAGAGAGGGGTAGAGAAAAATGATACTGGAGTAGGAAATCCTTGGCCTATACGTGACTTAATAAAATAATCCTACCACTCACTGAGTCCAGACCTCCCCATGCTCCTGGAGAGTTCACCTAGGAGTTCATCCTTTTGTTCACTGGCAAACAGCTGCCCATACATTTTGAGTTAAGAACTTTTTATGAAAAGTAAAGCAATATGAGAGGCTCCAAATCCAATTACTGAAGGTTCCCTGATGGCTAAAATAGACCACGGTTCAACCCAAGAACCTCTGAGGAAGAAACAGAAACAGAAGCTCAGCATGGCCCTCGCTTAGCTAGTGAATGACACAGGACTAAAACAGTGCTTCTCAACCCGTGGCTGCAGATATCCTGCAGATCAGATATTTACATTATGATTCATAACAGTAGCAAAATCACAGTTGTGAAGTAGTAACAAAATTTCATGGTTGGGGGTCACCACAACATAAGGAGCTGATTATAGGGTCACAGCTTTAGAAAGATGGAGAACCACTGACCTAGGACCTAGGTAGAGGCAGAAGGAGCAGGAATTCAAGGTCATCCTCAGCTACATAGCAAGTTCAAGGCCAGACAGAGCTACCTGAGTCCCTTTCTCAAAACACAAACAAACCAAAGAAGGCCTTTGATTCTATCTATCACTAGACTTATCATGATACTAGAGGCATCATGACCCTCCAGTATCAACTTGAAAATAGGATAACTTTGAGCTGTGCAGGAGACTGAAAGAGGTATTCAAATTTAAACAGTGCATAAACATTATCAGAATAAGGACACTGCAATCTGCTAACATTTACTTCCCGTTTTCTCCATAAGAAAGGTAGAAGAGATAAAACTAAGCAAAACAGGAAGGAGGCGGGGTGGGACCAAGAATTTCTAAAGAGGATATACAGAGAAAGGAAGAATGGGGGGTATTAAGTTTAAGGATTAAAAAATGCTTATTATCTGTGAATTAACAAGTAGACTGGGGCCTACTATCAACCAATCAGCACAATCTTGTCCTTTGGTAAAGCCCAATAAAAGCCACATTACTATCAGATGGCAAGTGCACTCAAAGTCTTTAACTGATTGCAGATTTCCAGCTATGGTAAGTCAGGCTGCACCACGAGCAGAATGGTCCCACCTGACCTTTAGCACAAGCTGCAGAGCGTTGCTCTGGATGACACCGTCGGTTAAGGGAGTGACTTTTCTTGCGCTCCCACACCCGCTCTTCCCACACTCATGCTGACTATCAACCTCATACTGAAAATGCAGTCTTTGTTCAGACTGACTACAACACACTTGCTTCAGCTTCAGACTGCTTTCTGAGAAAAATCTTGTCATGCCTTTACCCTATCTCAAGGCCTTGGTTCTAATAAACTCTATCTCTCCATGTAAAGCAGGCCAGCCTTTCCAAAGGCTATGTGTTGATTACAACTAGTTCCTCACTCTAATTCCTTTGGTATAATCAAACAATGGTTACACCCAGCCTGGTAATTAAGATTTTCTTATGGTCAAGGTCTCGCAGCCAAGCACCCTACTTCATACTTATATTAGGGGGCCTGAGGTAGAATTGATTACCAAGAGCTCAAGGCCAGCCTGAGTAACATAATTGGCTCTTGGTCATCTTGGACTATAGTGTAGACTCTAGCTTGAAAAAAAAAACCAAAATAAATAAATAAATAAATAAATAAGATTTCTCCTAATTAGGTGTGGGCTTTTGAATGAGAAATGTCCCCATAGGCTGTTGACAGTATAATTTGGGGAGGTTAGCCTTTAAGATGTGAAACCTTGCCAGAGAAGGATGTCTCTGGGGTCAGACTTTTGAGAGTTTATAACATCAGTCCACCTATAGCTAATTGCCCCAGTTTCATGTAAATGAAGATATATCTTAGCTTGCTGTTCCAACCGCCTGCCACCATGCCTTCTCCACCATTATGGGCTCTCCCTCTCGAACTGTTAACCAAAATAAACTTTTCCTTTCACCAGTCAGTACTGGGCATGCTGTTTTACCACAGTAACAAAAATAACCAATGTACTAGGCAAGGCAGGGGAGCCATAATCATAGCATTCTGGAGACTTTGAGCAGAAGGATCAATAGGAGTTCAAGGTCAACATTGAGTTCAAGTAAGTTCCAGTCTGAGTAACACGGAGAGACCATGTCTCAAAAAGCAAAAGGACAACAACCAAACCAAAACCAAAACCCCTCTCCTAGATAAAGCAAGGTAATAAGACAAAACTGTTCCACCAAGTATATGACAAAACTTGTCTCATGCTTAGCTTGAAATTAACCATTTAGCCCAGCCCTTTAAGTTTCTTGTGTTAATGTCATATATTCTGTATTTTTGGAAAACATGGTTCAAAACTTCTAATGAAAATTCTTAAAAATAAAGTATCTGACTAAATGAGGCAAATTATGTATGTTGTTAATAATTCTTTTCCACTAATTGATTTGTACTATTGATCCATTTGTTAAGTTAAAAAGGGTTCCCCTCTTATTTGATCTGGCTAATTCTCATTTCATCTTTTGGGTCTCACCTAGTCCTTCTTCTAGAGACCTTCCCCAAACGCAGATCACGCATCCTAGTTACACACTCCTAACAGCACAATGCATGTCCACTAGCAACTCTCAAGCACATTATGTGTGATATGCTTATGAGCTGCTCTGTCGGTGACTGACATAAATAGACAGACACCAAAAGAAGTTGCTTAAGAATGAGGTCACAAGTAAAGTCAGAAGAACCACAAAGTAGAGAACTCACCTTCAGATCAGGCTGCCACAGTAAATAAAATCTGGGACGGGGGAGGGGGGAACTCAGGAGAGCCATTAGTGAGAAAACTCCATGGATAAGTAACCTTCTGAAGGAAGACAGCCTGCAAAAGACTGCATGCCGATTCGCACTCCTAGAAAGTCTACAATTGGCTTACAATTTAGAACAACTGAAATTAAAAAAGGGTACACATCTTACTTTGATTCATCATCTGGGAAGGTCTCACCTGTCATGGGATCAAACAGTTGATTGGCTTCTAGGTCAGTGAAAGTGCTGCAGCAGACAGGACATTTGAAGGAAGCCCGATTGGTGGAATTTCTCTCATCTGTTTCAATCCTTCTTCTCATGTGGTCCAGCTTATATTTCACTACATTAACAAGAGTGCGGTAATTGATGAAGTAGTAGTTATGGCGGGTGGTCTTCCCATCTGCAGCAGTCTCTACCCTCATTCTGCATTTGATGAACTTGTCTCCCTTTAAATTATTCAAAACGGATCGAAGTTGCTTCCGATCAAACTTGAGCAGCTCCAGCATGTCCTCTTCTTTTACACAGGGGTTCCGGATCAAGATGTCCAAGGCCAACACGTGCTCAATGCCATAAAAGCCCCGGATGACATACTTGGCTAGCCGCTTCAATGCCGCCGGAACTTCAGTGAGAACATCTGGGTCTGCCATCTTCAACAGGAAGCTTCACCTTCAACTACATTGGATTGAGGGGAGGGGATTAGTAGGCATGAGGACATAATAATTTTACAATTCTATAACAGCCTCTTACTGTCATTATTTTTAAAGTGCCACAAAAGCATTCAAACATGGCTTTAAAAGACTTCTAGCACATAAGCATTTAACAGAAATTCAGGATTTTCCTCTATAGTACACCTAAAATACTTGATATAGTTATTTTAAGGTTCAACAATATGCTTGATTCCAAAATATCTGTTATTTCTGACAATAATATATCAGCCCCACTTTATTTCACAAAGAGAAACAAAGAAAGCTCTGGGAGTGCTCACAGTTCTTAATGGCATGTTCTCTAAAAATGGCTGGGAATCCAGAGGGTCCTAGCAATTACCCTAGATTTCATTTCTCTTCAGTAAAACTTTCCTGCTAAGATTCAAGAATGTTTTACATAGTCACAACTTTCACAATGATCTCACACACCACACACACACACACACACACACACACACACACAAATACCTAAGTAACTGCCAGCCAGGGGGGGTGTTGACAAAATTAAGGACTGCAATAATTGAAAGAAATTAATGCTAAGCTCAAAGTGCATTACCAACTTTTAAGTCCTATCTGATCATTAAGTAAGCACCTTTTATATTTTAAAAAATGGAGGGAGATGAAGTAAGACACCCTTAAATAGTGGGTCCCTTGAAGAGCAGAGCAGAAGCTGACTGCATATAAGGTCCAGGCCACAGGCCTGAGTTGTCCTCTCAAGTCTCTCACGCGGCACAGCACCTGGACCCCAGTCAGACGAGCTGTTTGTGTGCTGTAGGAGCCTGAAAAGTCCTTAAGTTCAAGCTACGCTTTACTCCAAAGGAAACGTGGTGCTTGTGATTAGTGAAAATGTTCAGTGGGGGCCTAAAAGGACTTATTAGCTAGGCTAGCTTTCATGTAACTTCAGTATGATCCATACTGAAACTAGCCAGCCTATTCACGCTGACTATACTTCAGATTTCTGTAAGATATAGGAAACTTTTAATAGACATCCCCCTGAACTATTTCTAAGAAGTTATATTGTCATTAATATCAGTTTCAACTGAACTTTTAATTTGAACTCTGAAGTAGCCAACCCTATCAGATGTAATGCTTCATTCTGTAAGAAATGTTGTAATATCTGCAATATATCCTAAATAATCAGTGTACACAAGTATGTTATAAGGTCATATCTATAATAAAGGAAAAATAGAAAGAAAGTTAGTTACAACATATACTTTAAACAACACCAGGCAGAGCACTGTAGATACAGCACTGTAGTACTGAACATACACAGAGAAAACAAGGCAACACCTGGACTTACTAGTCTAAACCTGGCAACCCCAAAGCCTTTGTCACCCTAGATATTTAAATAGGTCTGGGTTCACTGCCACCTCAGAATCCCAAGCACAGTACCAGATACATTTTGGTCGCTTTTCCAATTTCACCTACACAGTGTACTAAGAACCACATTTTGCTTTCTGCATGCTCAGCAGCTGACAGAATAGGACATAATGGCCTCAGAAACACGCAAAATGCCTAAGGACAGATGGACGCCAGCACAGCCTATTGTTTTCTGACTTCCTTTCCATTGCTTTGCTCTCCTCTGTCCCACCTCAGACACTGTATGCTCCAGACCATTGGTTCTCAACCCTGACTGTAAAGCAATCACCTAGGCAACATTTTTAAGTCTACTAACACTGGGCCCCATTTCCAAGAGTTCTGTTTCAGTTACTATAGAAGGGCCAGATTAGGAACGCAGCTACTTTTAAAATGCCTTTAGATTACTCTAATGTGCAACAAGTCCCTGATCATTGCTCTAATCTGTCCCATGGCCATGACCATTTTGTATCCTTCAAATGAACATCCTGCATGGAGAGGACTAGTACTTGCTGTTCAGCCTGTTTCCTCTGTCTGATACTCCTCTGGGTGTCCTGAAAATCAGTACAAAGGGACGTTATCAATACTCTTCCAGCCAATAGTTTGAAGCTTGGAAATCCCAGGTCAGCTTCTTAGTGTTAGCCCCAGAAAATCCACAGCCTTCATTTCTTCACATATAAAATAATTAAAGAGCCTTTCTCACACAGGGCTTTGCTCCTTCCCCACATCCCCAATTAAGATAAATCAAGAGTATTCAATCTCTGGGCTTCTTAAAGCTCCTTAAATCAAGTTCTAAAACTGACAGCCCATACAGAACGTTTTCAACAACTTTATGAATTGGTTGTCGACATTTAAAAATCTTGGGTGCCTATAAATCCCAACTGCCTACTCCTCTTGCAGATTGGAAGTAAATGGCCAAAGTCAGACCATGTTCCTATATTAGCTAGTCTCTATGGCAGGTGACACTTAAGTAACTTCTCTGTCTGTGGAGGCTTCTTGGTGTGGTAGCTAGTGGTCTTCATTTATCTTCTTCTCTTCACAGTAATCAGGCATCTCATCTCCCAACGTCACCTTACCCAGTCCAGACCTAGATTCTAGTTGTAAAAACTTTTAAGGACCACTGTGCCCCTGGTGTGGAACTGGGAGAATCAAAAGTTCAAACCACTCTGCTTTTTTAGCAAAGTCATCCTCATATCCACCCTCAGTCCTCAAAGCTAAGCCCAAACCTTTCTCCTACTGTAGTTAGGCTTTGGGTAATGTTTCCTGGCCTTCTCAAATCCCCAACAGTGGCATCCAACACTCTCCCTCGCATTTCCTCAGAATTTGTACAGTTTCTACTTCGAAGGCCTCTTGTTCATTAATGCTAGCGCCTAGCATATTCTACTGAGATACCTGAACTTTCAATACATCCTCTGGGCACGTGTTCTTGTAGCATATCCATCCTGCCAGCTTCCACACAAATCACTTGTTTCACACCTGCATCCCAATAATGAGCGCTATAAGCCATCTTTTTTTTTTCTTTTTAAATTTAACTTGTAATTGCTTTAAGCAAGGAGCTACTACATTAAACTTGTGATTTTTGAAAAAACTATGCTGGATGAAAAGGGATTTAAAAAAAAAACACAAAGTGGGTGCAGGAAGCCCTTTTAGTTAGACTATTTTTAAATACTACTTCCCAAGTTCTAGAAGAACGTGGATCCTACAGAGCCTCTACAGTTTTCTGTTACTGTATTTTACGAACTCTCCATTCCTTCGTCCTACGACGGAGACAGCTCCGGACCGAGGTGCCCTCCACCAGCTGTGTTCAGACATGTCCAGACCCCGAGACCCCACAGTCCCTCAGACGCGCCCAGGGGCTTCCCGGGCCACACTCGACGCCGCCAAGCCCGTCCTACCCGAGGTCGCACATGGGCCGCTCCGGGGCAATGGTTCTTTAGAAGACTAAGAAGAGGACCAAAGCAAGAGGTGGCCGAGGAGAGGGGACTAGACAAGGAAGGGGACGGATAGAAGAAACCATGAAATGCCACGCCAGGTCAGAAACCGGGAACAAGGACGGGAGAATGAGGTTTACCCAAGTGGATGCTCGAACACTCCCACTACAGCCGCCCTCAGCACCTCAACTACCGGCTTCAGCCAGCCCACGCCACTTGCGAGACAAGGACGAACGCCTAATTCCTGCGACCGGTTTGGAAACCGCCCGCTAATCCGCACCCCGAAGCTTTCGATCAGTCACGCTCTGACCGACCAATGAGATGATTTGCCCTGCCCACAAGCCCTGCGCTGATTGGTGAGAATCCAGGAACGGGCGTCAACCTCAAGGAAATCGTGGCAAGATGGCGTCCCTGGATCGGGTGAAGGTTCTGGTGTTGGGAGACTCAGGTGAGCCGCTTAACCCACGTCTGGGACTACCAACACGCCCGAGCTTCCCGACACCGCTCTCTCTTCGCTGTTTACCCCCCCAGCTGCCTAGCGCTTAGGTCGACAGCTGAAATTCCTTTCAAGACCTTAAAACTACACTTCCCAGAGGACTTTGCTCCTTTTGTCGACGTGGTGGCGTGGCGGGAGGTGGGGGGCGCGGAGTCTATGGGTGGAAAAGGGACTAGTTCCACTCACTATCACTCCTAGTGACCCTCTAGGAAAATTTTTGCTTCCTGTCCCCACAACCCTAGGTTCTGCTGGCCTAGAAGTTTTGGTTCCAGAGAGGGGAGAGCTCCTACCAGGAGCCACAAAAAACATTCCAGTTCTTCCACTGCAAGCTTTGTTGCTGGGGAGTGGGTGTGGGGTAAGACATGGTCTCACTAAGTAGTCCTGACTAACGTAGAACTAGCTATGTATATCAGGCTAGTCTAAAACTCACTATATAAACAAGGCAGGCCTAAAATGAAGAGATACACCTGCCTCTGCCACTGTATTAGTCAGGGTCCTCTAGAGTCACAGAACTTATGGGTAGTTTCTTATAGTAAGGGAATTTGTTGATGACCTACGGTCTGTAGCCCAACTCCCCAACAATGGTCAGCAGCAGCTGTGAATGGAAGTCCAAGGATCTAGCAGTTGCTCAGTCCCACAAGGCAAGCAAACGAAGAAGAATCTTCCTCCTTCCAATGTCCTTAAGTAGGTCTCCAGCAGAAGGTGTAGCCCAGATTAAAGGTGTAGGCCTCCCTGCCTGGTGCTGGGACTTGCTTTGTCCCAGATGACCTTGAACTCAGAGATCTCCTTGTCTTAGTCTCCTGGGATTCATAGCCACTATGCCTCAAGATCCAGGTCAGAAACTTGAATCTCCCAGCCACGAGATCAGGATCACAGTGAGCCCTCCAATTCTGGATTGTAGTTCATTCCAGATATAGTCCAGCTGACAACCAAGAATAGCCACTACAGCCGCCGACCTTCTTTAAGACAAGCTCTCCCCTTGGCCTGGAGCCCCTAGGCTAAGGCTGTCAGGCCAACAAACATCAGGGATTGCCTCTCTCTGCCTCCCCAGCACTGACATTAGAGACGTGTGCCTCTTTGCCTGGCTGCTGTGTGTCAGTTCTGTGAACACAACTCGGGTTCTCATGCTTGTAGGGCAAGCACTGAGCCCCATGCGGTTCTTTTGTTTGTTTTTAAGTACACTTTGTATATGATCACAATAACAACATGGTATAATAGAGAAAGTCATATGGCTGGCAATAGTGCTCTAAGGTGATGTTGTTGTTTGGTTTTTTTTTTTTTATACTTTCTCAGTTTTTGGTAATAGAGTTTTTATAATAAAAAGTAAATATTAATGATAGGTCTATATATAACATTGCACAACAAAGAGATTTCCCAAGTGTTTGATACAATTAACAACAGCCAGGTAAATGAATGAGTGACTCCACACCCGCAAATAAAAGACTCATAGCCATGAAAATAGAAGACTCATCTCTTTCCTCTCCACCTAGCTCTTGAAGAGGTGCCCTTTAGTGTTAATGAAAAGATTGCCTGAGCCCAATAGATCTAAAAGGGGGTGAAGCATTGCTTCAAAATTAATAGGCATGATGAAGGAAAGCAAGTGGAATTACCATCATCGTCATTCAGAGGATAAGTCTGGGACCATGTGGTTAGCTGCTTTTTTCAGACCTACATGTAGGCACCAAAGTCCTTTGAGTATGGTAGCATGGCATCATGGATCCTGTCACGGGAGGTATTCAAACAATTTGTTAGATGTTCCCTGGCTTGGAAGAGGTGGTATAAATGTCCCATTTAGGGTTCCATGTTCAGCTGACTAAAGAGACCTTGTATCTTTACAGGTGTTGGGAAATCTTCACTCGTCCATCTTCTGTGCCACAATCAAGTGTTAGGAAATCCGTCATGGACTGTGGGCTGCTCGGTGGATATCAGAGTGCGTGTTCTTGTTTAGTTTTTCCTTAGTCATACTAAGCATAAGTCCTTCAGATCCCGTGATTAATTTATAGGACTTAATTAAAATTAACACTAATAACTGGGATTGATTTAGCTCCCACTGTGTGTCAGTACTGTCATTCCTTGTTTCATCTTTCTTAAACTGTGAAATACAAACACAGAAACTCAGTCATAGAGGAGTAAATAACAACCAAATTCATTCAACTCGTGAGAAGCGAAAGTAACACGTGAGCCCAGTTGTCTGTTTGCACAGGCTTTTATTTTAAACACTAGATTTGGAGTGATAATGTTAATATCCTCCATAAATAATAAAGTTAGTATCTTCCATAAATAGTTCTGCCTAAAGCTGTAACTCTAAGACTGCAAATTTGGGCCTAGTCATACCATGTAAAGGAAAAAACTTCCAGAGCCTTGAGTAGACTGTCTGTTCTGTGTCACAGTTAGGTACTCGATAGAGTTTCCACTAAATTAAGTCATAATGTTTAATTCTGGGCAAGTCTGTCATCTGTTGGCACGTTTTCTTACCACTGAATTAAGAACAAGTACAGGGCCTTGTTAGAACAACTCACCAGGTCAACACCCTTGCTGTTGAGGCTAAGGACCCAAGTTCAGTTCCTACCGATTCACATGGTGGAAACAAGAACCAACTCCAGCAAGCTGTCCTCTGGCTTTCATATGTATGCCCTGGCACGTGCACTCCCACAAACACACACACAGTAAACAAAGGAAATGGGGACAAATTAAGAAGTGATAGTGATATTACCAGCTGTTTTCCTCTGTCCTTTGATGCTGTGTGGTGTAGGCTCTGATATACTGATTAAAATTTTTCTATTCAATTAGTTATTATTCCCTCTTAAGGGAATTTCTTTTCTCCAGCTGCTTTTAAGAGATTGTGTGTGTGTGTGTGTGTGTGTGTGTGTGTGTGTGTGTGTGTGTACTGTTTTGCCGTAATGCTAACCTAACCTATGTCTTGGTCTACCTCAGTCTTCTACTCAGAAGTCCTGCTCAGGATGCCCTCTCCTCTGTCTGTCTGTCTGTCTGTCTTCATTCCCTCCACCCATTCCTATTGATTTTCTAGTGGATTTGTTGTTTTTAACTTTGAACTCCATCCTCATATATCCTTTTTTTTCTTCATTTTTCTCACTGCCTTCTGCAATATGCATTTATACCTGCCTTCCAGTTGACTAAACATCTCTCAACTGTGCTTAATATGTTAATATATAGACTCTGTTTTTCAAATAATATACATTAAATTCAGTAACAACTTTTTTATCAGTATTCAAGTTTTTCAAAATCTTATTTTTCATTGTGGATTTCATTTTTAATTAATGTGTTTTTCACAGTCATTTTGTAGTTTCTTTTAGATTATAGTTTGTTTTTTGAGGATAAACATCCTATTTGTTATATAAGTTATTCTACTTTATATAGAAGTACATCTTGTATGATTTGTAATTCTTGGAAAATGTTCTATCCTTTATAGATTTTTTTATGTGCATCAACGTTTGTTCAAATGTATGTCTGTTTACCACATGTGTGCAGTGCCTACAGGGGCCAGAAGAAGATGCTAGATCCCCTGGGACTGGAGTTACCATGGAGCTGCCCTGTGTGGATTCTGGGAAGAGAACCCAGGTCCTTTGAAAGACTAGCCGGTGCTCTTAGCCAGTAGCCATCTTCCCAGCTCTATGTCCACATTTTTCTAAGGAACCCACGTGCCTCTTTATGGAAGCCTTGTGTGCTATTCTGTGCAAGGATCCTTGTTTCCTTTTGCCTTTGTTGCTGCCAGAGCTCTAGCAATTTCAATGGCACTCAAAGTTTCTATCTCAGCATCCCTGTGGCATCTGAGCCTCATGGCTTCCAACCACTGGGGCCTGAGGCTTCCATTTCATACATATCTTCTATCTATTCTGCAGCAGCCCACCCACAGTCCCTGACCTCTGGGGACAGTTCTTATAGCCTCCTCCTCCCCTAACTGAGGAGCTCATCAAGGGTTCCCATTTCAAGATGAAAATGGCAGTAGGGTCCTTATCACTCGCCCACACATCCTTAAAAGCTGGAAAATGAGTCCGCTATTCCTGTACAGCAGTGAGACTCCAGGCACTTGCTTGAAGCTGTCTGTATCCATGTCCTCTCCACAATGTTTCTTCATTTCCAACATCTAGACATTTCCCTTCCTTTTTCTTTCTCTCTCACTAGTTTATGTTCTCTCTCTCTCTCCTTCTCTCCTTCCTCCCTCTCAAAATATTTTTATAGCATTTCTTTGAGTTTGAAGTAGAAATGGACTGTATCATTTTAGCTTACTGTGTTTTTACATTCTCAGCTACGCAAGAAAACCAGGTTTAAGCAATGAATTCAAATGCAGTTTTGTTAAGGTTTGAGAGACCCAGTGACAGGTTCTGACAACCCTTTCTTTAGACTTTACTAACTCCCTTCCTGTGAAAGATCACAGCACATTAGAAAGAAACTTAGATCCTGGATCAATTGCCTTTCTACTTAAAGAGTTACCTTAAACTAATCAATATACCTCCTGAGGCCTACTTCTATCATTTATAAGAGAGAAGAAAATTACATCGTACCTAGCTTTGACATAGTTTTCCGCCCCTCCTTCTATCCTAGCCCAGCCTGTATCCCTGTCCCCACCCAGGGCCAGGTAGGTTCATGAGATCACCTTCTGTCTTGTGCACTTTCACTATGTCTTATTAAAGTGGCTCATATCCAGGACGTTTTAGAATAGGTGCGCCTGTAAGAATTATCTGTCTTTCATTCCCAATCCCAGGGGAAGTTTTTAAGCACAGAGTCTATATTTATATTTGTGTGTGGTTTTAGGGATTTGTGCAAACCAAAGAGCACCTTACCACTGAGTTATATCCTAGCCCACATGTAGAATTTCTTGTACATATGTATCATTTTAAAAGTTTCCTGTACTAGTTTATTGATGAGAGTTTGTATCCTAAATGGCTATTGAATTTTATTTATTCTGCCTTCATAATAATCATTATTTTCCTGCTTTACTCTGTTTCTTGATTTTATACATTAAACACACCTTGCCATCCTGCACTAAATCCAAGCTTTTCTCTCTGTCTGTCTGTCTGTCTGTCTGTCTCTGTCTCTCTGTGTGTGCATGTGTCTCTCTTAGATCCTTTTATACACTTACTTTTATTTGTCTAGGGTGTTTTACCTATATTTTATAGCTATGTAGCACATGAACTGGAGTTACAGCCTGCTGTCCTCGGCTCTGTGGGGACTGAGAACCAAGCCCAGGTCCTTTGGGAGAGCAGCTAGTGTGAGCTCTTAACCCCGAGCCATCTCTCCAGCCCTGTCCTCTCCAAGCTGGTCTTGACATATTAATCTAGAACAGTGTTCTAGGATCTAGAATCAGTTATCTAGGATTTTTTCAGATATTTGCACCCAAATTCATGAGAAGTATTAGCCTATTACGTGACCTTTTTCTATTTCTTTGTGGGGTTTTGATACTGTGCCAACCTGTTCTTCCAAAGAGCTTTATAAGATTGATGCTATTTATCATTTGAATTTACAAGTGAAACTAACTGAGCCAGTGATATTCTATGAGAGAAGTTTTTAAGTTCAATAAAGAAAACAAGAAATTGATGGCATTTCTTCCCTTGTCAATTTTGGAGATTTGTATTTGGAAAAGAATTTGTTCATATCAAGCAAATTGATAAACATTGTTTCTCTGCCTTAGTTGCTTTTAATGAGACAATTCAACAATACAACCACTACTGCACATCCTATAAAATCTATAGGCGAGTTAGTATCTATAGTATAGATGATTTTCTATTTTTCTTTCTTTTTCTTCTGGTATAAGTAACTGATGGCCTTGCTTTTAAAATGTATATTTATATATGGGGCATATGTAACATGGCACACATGTGGAGGGCAGAGGACCAGTTGCCGGAGTGTTTTCTTCTTCCCCCGCCCGCCCGTGTGGGATCTGGAAATTGAACTCACGTTCTTAGAGTTAGTAGCAAGCCAGCCTGAGTTTTATTCTCTTGATCAGTTTTGCCATGGTCTAGCAAAGACAAGTTTCAGTTTGTTGTTTTCTTTCTATGCTTTGTGTTTTTTAGGGGGTGGGGGTATATGTGCACATGTGTGTAGGCACATATGCAAGGTGGCGTGGGAAAATGGGAACTTATATGTGGAAGCCAGAAGTTAACCTTGCATGGCAGTCCTCAGGAACCATCCATCTTGTCTTTTAAGACAGGGTCTCTCTTTGGCCTGGAGCTCACCAAGTGGGCTAGGCTGTCTGGCCAGCAAACCCCAGGAAGCCATCAGTCTCTGCCTACCCTACTTTTGGGATTATGAGGGCATGCAGCCACACCCAGCTTTGAAAACACGGGTGCTGGGAGAGGGAACTCCGGCCCTCATGCTTGCCCAGGACTTCACCCGCTGAGCAGTCTCTCCATCCCTGTATTTGTTTTGTCTTTCACAGTAAAGCCAATGCCTCTTTAGATTTAATTTACTCTCCTTCTCAAGCTCCTCCTTGAAATGAGTAGTTGCTTCATTGATTTCTTGCAAGCTTCTTACAGAGCTCTGAGGCACCCAAACGTCTGTCTAAACACAGTGTCAGCTGCCTCGTTATCATTCAATTCAAAATATTGTCTAATTTCCATTGTGATTTCTCCTTTGGCTCATTTGTTATTTCAAATGTGCTTCCAATTTCCAAACATTTGACAGTGTTGATGATCTTGTAATTGCTGGTTTCTAGTTTACATTCCCTGTGCTCGGAGAATATCTACTATATAATTCCTTCCTTTAAAGTTGACTGAGATTTCCTTATGTCTTGTTTTAGGGTCGGTTTTGTTAATTATTTGTTAAGTAGCTCATTTCTAAGTCAGAAAGAAAGCACACATGCATTCTCTGTCATTACTGTGTGCAGTGTGCTGACCATTACATCCAGCTTAGTAAGCATTTTGTTTAATTATCTCTGCTGGGTTGCTTTTTTTTATCCGTTTCATCATTTATAAGGAATAAATGTTAAAATCTTTCACTATTTGTGTCAATTTGTCTTTTGTTGTTGTTTAATTCTGCCTGTTTTGATATTATATGCTAGTTTGAGATTGGTTTTTGGTTTTTTTATTTTTTGTCTTTTGAATTTTGCTTTATTAGATAGTTTCTTTATTTACATTTCAAATGTTATCCCCTTTCCCAGTTTCCCCTCCAGAAACCCCCTCCTCCTGCTTCTATGAGGAACCACCAGACTGATTTCCAGAGTGGTTATACAAGCTTGCAATCCTACCAGCAATGGTGGAGTGTTCCTCTTTCTCCACATCCTTTCCAGCATCTGCTGTCACCTGAATTTTTGATCTTAGCCATTCTGACTGGTGTGAGGTGGAATCTCAGGGTTGTTTTGATTTGCATTTCCCTGATGACTAAGGATGTTGAATATTTCTTTAGGTGCTTCTCAGCCATTCGATATTCCTCAGTTGAGAATTCCTTGTTTAGCTCTCTACCCCATTTTTTTTTAATTTCTTTTTTTTTAATTAGGTATTTTCCTCATTTACATTTCCAATGCTATCCCAAAAGTCCCCCATACCCTCCCCCCGACCCTCCCACCCACCCACTCCCACTTTTTTGGCCCTGGCGTTCCCCTGTACTGGGGCATATAAAGTTTGCAAGTCCAATGGGCCTCTCTTTCCAGTGATGGCCGACTAGGCCATCTTTTGATACATATGCAGCTAGAGTCAAGAGCTCCAGGGTACTGGTTAGTACATAATGTTGTTCTAACTATAGGGTTGTAGATCCCTTTAGCTCCTTGTCTCTACCCCATTTTTAATAGGGTTATTTGGTTTTCTGGAGTGTAACTTCTTGAGTTCTTTGTATATATTGGATATTAGCCCTCTATCAGATATAGGATTGGTAAAGACTTTTTTCCCAATCTCTTGGTTGCCATTTTGTCTTATTGACAGTGTCCTTTGCCTTACAGAAGCGCTGGAATTTTATAAGGTCTTATTTGTCGATTGTTGATCTTAGAGCATTGGTGTTCTGTTCAGGAAATTTTCCCCTGTGCCCATGTGTTCAAGGCTCTTCCCAACTTTCTCTTCTATTAGTTTCAGTGTATCTGGTTTTATGTGGAGGTCCTTGATCCACTTGGACTCGAGCTTTGTAAAAGGAGATAAGAATAGATCGATCTGCATTCTTCTATATGCTGACTGCCAGTTGAACCAGCACCATTTGTTGAAAATGCTGTCTTTTTTCTACTGGATGGTTTTAGCTCATTTGTCAAAGATCAAGTGATTATAGATGTGCGGGTTCATTTCTGGGTCTCCAATTCTATTCCATTGATCTACCTGCCTGTCTCTGTACCAATACCATGCAGTTTTTATCACTATTGCTCTGCAATACAGCTTGAGGTCAGGAATGGTGATTCCCTCAGAAGTTCTTTTATTGAGAATAGTTTTAGGTATCCTGGGTTGTTTTGTTTTTGTTTTTGTTATTGTTGTTGTTGTTGTTTTCCCAAATGAATTTGCAAATTGCTCTTTCTAACTCTAGGAAGAATTGAGTTGAATTTTGATGGGGATTGCATTGAATCTGTAGAGCCATCTCTCCAGCCCCTGAGATTGTTTATTTTGCCTGAAGGATTTCAGGGCGTTTGAACTCAAGTTTTCAGACCTATGCAACAAGTACTTTTACCTACTGAGTAGTCTTACTGGCCCCTGGATTTAACCTTTTTTTGTTTTGGTTTTGTTTTTTTGTTTGTTTGTTTGTTTGTTTGTTTTTGTTTTTTGAGACAGGGTTTCTCTTTGTAGCCCTGGCTGTCCTGGGTCTCACTTTGTAGACCAGGCTGGCCCGGAACTCAGAAATCCACCTGCCTCTGCCTCCTGAGTGCTGGGACTAAAGGCGTGCGCCACCACACCCGGCTTTTAACTTCTTATCACTGCAACGTGTCTGTTTTCTGTCTGGCAGTGTTTGTTTCTTGAAGTTTAAGTTCTCTGATCCTGAAATGGTTTAAACAACTATTTTTAGTGTTTCTGTATTGCATAATTTTCCATCTTTCATTTAACTGTTTAAATGTCATGTCTTTCTAATGTGTCTCCTGCTAGGTAGGACAGAGACAAATTTTATTTTAATGGTCAGACTGGTAGATTTCGTCCTTTAATTGATCTTGTTCTGGATATTCTAATTTAGAGATATACCTGGCCCCAAGGAATCTGCATTTTAAGAACCATCTAAGGTGACTTAAGTAGAGATAAGTGGGGTGCTAGATCAGTTTTCCCGATGAATGTAGAGGTGCAGTGGCTACCCTAGATGCTCACCAAAGCCTGCTAGCAACTGGCAATAAGAACAGAGAGAAGGGAGTATAAATAGCAGTCCAGACTCCAAAGGACACAAATCTCGTAGGTAATGGTAGAGTAATTAACTGAAAGTAGTTTTGGGGATAAGCAAAGCATTTCATATTTTCAACACAGAAATAAGATCGTCAAAGAATAAACAGCATCTAAGCGGGCATAGAGTTGTTTCTTCAGAATCTAAGCGGGCATAGAGTCGTTTCTTCAGAATCTTCAGTGGGCATACAGAGTCATTTCTTCAGAATCTAAGAGGGCCTAGAGTCGTCTCGTCAGGATAGAGCTAGTTATTATGATATGTTATATAGTTATTGTTATATGTTATATAGTTATTGTTGATACAGAAAAGTGAGGCTGAGATGGAGCAGGTTTTTGTAATTATTAGGTCAGACTCCAGAAGGAAAGTGGAAATTCTTGGAGGGAGGAAATAAGAGGACAGGAATCCAGGGAAGCCCCTCCTCTATGTGTGTTCAAGGAAGAAAACAGTGTCCTGAGTATAACTAGCAGCAAAGATCCCAAAACAGGCGTTGTCTCTGCAGGGCCCTTCATGTGGAGGGAACCTGATGATTTTGGGTCAGTCCTAGAGCATGTCAGCCAAACTCGCTAATTCTCAAACCTCTGGCCTACTGAAGTAACAGCAATTCTCTGAGAAACATCTCTGCTTTGGGGGTTACCAAGATAAGAAGAGTTCCCTTGTAGTCATGCTGAACCATAAGGGCTTGGCTTTGTTTTGTTTAATCTATAAGATAGTTCTAAGACCTCTGGATAGCATGAAGCTGTGCAAAGGGAAACCAGAATAAAAGCTATAGTAGACAGAGCGTATGCAATAGTGTGGCTGCCTTACTGGAATCGTTATGGTGCTGGATAAAGCCAGTCTGACTTGAATTATGTTCTTCAAGAATAAGGCTTGTAAGGGCTGAAAGAGGCCTAGCTTGTATTACTGCACATTGTTGATCTCTGCCGTCCTTCTCCAAGAGGGACCTGTTTCCTGAGTGAAACATAGGTAAAAGGCATTTTGAAAGTATAATCTAAAGTTGTCATAGAAACATCATGACTATTATACTAGAGTGAGTCGTTGTTCCCCATAGAAAACTGATTAAAGCGTATAAAGGCCTGATGAATGTCTTGGGAGAACCCTGACTGTTTATAGTACAGCTGCAGTGTCTGTGTTACTGAGCCTGCCAGAGGGAGATCTCTAGGACTAAAGTGGATTCCTGAATATCTGCTCTTCAGAACTCTTGTACACAGTTACCCTGTTTAGCTCAGTTTAGATATCATAAGAGCCAACTAAAAATAGAGAAGATGAAAGTGAGAATAGCATGGTGTCAAGTGCTGCATGAAGTTAATGAATCTTCTCAATAGTTATAACCCTCTGGGCCCACTGATTCCACGCAGAGCCTGCAGCTGGATTGACGAGGGGGTTTTATTTTGTGGCATTCTTGACTCTCTCCTGGTTTCCGACTTTGTCACCTCAAATCGAATGGCCTGATGAGCGAGCACACGGCTGTCCCTAATAATGACAAGATGCTTCGAGCTTAATCTTCTCACAGATTATAAATAAGGAAATTGATTTGTCATTTCTAGTTCACTTTAATGGGATTTTAACTCTCTAACTTGTACATTGCATACAATCAATACTTATTGAATTTCTCTTTGGGTAAGGAAACAATGTGCAGGCACTGGGGAAAAATAAAAAGGTATAGTTTCTATCCTCACTAGGGATATGAAGTGGATTTACTTGGAGGGATAAGGTTTGTATATCATGGTCTTTAAAGTGATAGGAACAATGATAACTACCACCTATTTAGAGCTCGCTGTGGCTAGGAGTCCACATACACGGGACTTCATTGATCATTTCACACAACAGTTCTGTGACATGGGTGTTGGTGGTGCCCCTCCCTGCTCAGCACAGGAGGCATGTGAGGCACAGAGGTGCTATGTGATTTGTCAAGGTCATGTTGCTAACAAGTGGATAGACTTGGGATTCAAGTCCAGACAGCCTGACCTATAAGTCTGTAGTTCTTAGTCATGGTGTTACCACCTCTTATTTACTGCACAGAATAAATGGACCCAGAATGTAAGGAAATGAGTACTCTGATGGCACCCAGTATGGTAACAACTGGCTTCATGTGGTGACAGACTTGAACTGAATGGGCCATATCTCAGTGCCTTAGTAGTTACATGCTGCTCCTGGGCATGCCCATCACTGAGGACAGCACAACAGGGCAACACTAGTGCAGAAGATGATAGCTGTTTAAAGAGCGTGAGCTGTGTGTGCAAAACGGGATTCTACTAGATGCTGATGATCGAGTGGCCTGAGTTACTGGATAGACAGACTTGCCCCTCCTCCCAAAGGGTTCCATCTTAGGTAGAAGAGAAGATGATAAGAAATTAAGTTCTGCCGGGCGTGGTGGTGCACGTCTTTAGTCCCAGCACTCAGGAGGCAGAGGCAGGCGGATTTCTGAGTTCGAGGCCAGCCTGGTCTACAAAGTGAGCTCCAGGACAGCCAGGGCTACACAGAGAAACCCTGTCTCGAAAAAAACCAAAAACCAAAAAAAAAAAAAAAAAAAAAAGAAAGAAATTAAGTTCTAAACATGGCAAAAAACAACTCATCTATGAGCTGTCTAACTGAAGTTGACCAGAAAGCATCTGATAATGAGGTGCTTAAGTTCCAGGTAATTTGGAATTGCTGTCGTGTGTGTATAGAGATCAAAATGATGGCAGCCAATGAGTTTAAAAGAGAAATAAAAGAAAACCTTGGGGGAGGTTGTTTTTAAAGAGTTATAGTTCCTAAAAGAAAGGTCAGAGAAAGATTGATCAAAGTAGGACATAGCCAAAAGGATGAACTACTGCCTGAGCAAACATGGGAAGCGCCTGAACAGGGGTAGTACTGGGCTTCACTAGAAAACGCCTGAGATAGGAGGGGAAACGAAAAGCAACCATTGGGTTTTAATGAGGAGGCACTAACCTATGGATGAGTGATTGCATGTTAGTGATGAAAACCAAATGGAGTGACTGGGCAGCCAGGAAAAGATACACACAGGCTTAAATCATAAGCCATCTTTTATGAAGGCTGGAGGCTGGGGAAAAGGAGCGAATGGTGCAGAACACAGGAAGGAACTACTTTATGGAGGAATGAGCCCAACTGAAGACAAGTGAGAAGTCGTGGAAAGAGAGCAATCGACAGGGACCTTTACCCCATTAATTGAAATGTCCAGGATACCCGTTGCATCTCTTAGTTGTTCAGAGTCTCCCACCTCTCATTTTCTTCAAACTCTGTCCTAAAAATTCCTCCTGGCCCCTTCTTTCTAGGGGTGACTTTATAGGCACAGTTACTAAGCTGAACTTGTTAACATCCATTCTTGTTTAATGTGTATTATTATTCTTATTGAATTTATTTCCTTTTAAACATTACAGTGAAGTGCTTAAATTAAATGACCCCATGTTTAGTCGTGATTTGTTGATCAATAGAAATGTGAGAGGGAGCAGGACGGAGGAGGGTTCCAGTTCTCTGTAATTCACATATGCTCCTGCTTTCTTATTTTGATGATCTGACATAGCCACATGTTATCAGTTATTTATGTCATGGAGCAAACTAGCAGTTCTTTTAATTGCAGTATAGAGTGCTAATTTCCATTCTCGAAAAGAGTGCTCAACTTCTGTGACTTGCTATTATCACTTCCTATCTTGTTGTCTTTGGTTTAGTCTGTTCCTTATCTTCTTAATGTCAGTGTGACTATCTATAGAGTACCACATGTACTTAAATGTTGTCCTGGCCAACAGATTTAGAACTAAACAAGTGAATACAGCAAAATACAAAGCATTCTGTTGAGTGTGATATGTGAGGTTTAGTGGGTTTCACAACATCTCTAACAATTGAGTTGCCTTTGCCGTCACCATTACTTAAAGCCAGTAGACGCTTTAGAACTGTACAGTGCATCTCCCTCATCAGAGGCTCAGAGATTCTGGGCTAGGTCATGGCAGTCTGAACATCTAACCCTAGTACCAGCATAGTTCCATTCTATAAAATCATCCTTCTCCACTACAGAGCTACAGCAGAATCATGTGGAGCTTTATATGCCTAGTGCTCACCCCAAAGAACCTGATTCTGCTAGCCTGGCATGTATATTTGTCTTTTTGGAAGGGAGGGACTGAGGTGTGGTGAATCATGCCCTCTCTGTACAGACAAGGCCAACTTCAAATGCATGATCCTCCTGCCTCAATGTCTCTAGTGCCAAGATTACAAGTGTACTCAACCTACCTGCCTCTAGATACTCATTTTTTAAGTTCCTTAGAAAATTCTGGTGTATACCTTTGAATCATCATACATCTGGTTATTGTATATAAGAATCTTTCTAAATAGTTAAATATTTTGAATAGCTAAATGGGCAACAAAAGCCTTGATCGACAGGTGGTGGGGGCATACGCCTTTTAGCACTTGGGAGGCAGAGACAGGCGGATTTCTGAGTTCGATACCAGCCTGGTCTACAAAGTGAGTTCCAGAACAGCCAGGGCTATACAGAGAAACCCTGTCTCAAAAAAACAAACAAACAAAAAACAAAAAACAAAAAACAAAAAAAAGCCTAGGTCATGAGGGATAAACAATGACCCTGAAGTGTAATATGACTGAGAAAGCCACTGGATGGTTTGAGCCAAAGGTTGAGATGATCTCACTCAGATTTAAAATAATCCCCTCTCACAACTGTGTAAAAAGCAAATGAGGTTGGGATGCTTCTAGTAGGGAGTCTGGCCAAGGGACTGTATGTTAGTTTATTCAGAAAAAGGAGTAACCAGACACATCTATCTAAATGATAACAGCTTCAGAGGTGACAAATGAAACCTTGGGTATGTTCTTAAAGATGAAAGGAACAGAATTTGTGGACAGATCAGACATGTAATAGGGAAGGAGTCAAACTTCAATCCTAAGGTTTTGACCTGAGTTACTGAAAAGATATCAAGGATATCTCAACCAAAGGATTGCCTTTGTTAAGATGAGAAAACTGGGAGGAGAATGGGTTTAGGAAGAAGACAAGAATATCAGTTTTGGGGCTGGAGCGATGGCTCAGCAGTTAAAGGCATTGGCTGCTCTTCCGAAGGTCCTGAGTTCAAATCCCAGCAACCACATGGTGGCTCACAGCCATCTGTAGTGAGATCTGACACCCTCTTCTGGTATATCTGAAGACAGCTACAGTGTACTTATTAATAATAATAAATAAATCTTTGAGCCGGAGTGAACAGGGCCAGAGAGAGCAGGGCTGACCAGAGCAAGCAGAGGTCCTAAATTCAATGCCCAGCAACCACATGAAGGCTTTCAACCATCTGTACAACTACAGTGCACTCATATACATAAAATAAGTAAATAAATCTTTAAAAAAAAAAGAATATCAGTTTTGATAGATTAACTCTGAAGTGCCATTAAACATTCCTAGTGGTGACCCAGTTAATATGATGGTCTAATATTCTCAGGATTCATATAAATTTTAGATTCATCAACATACAGATGACATTGAAATCACAAGAGTAGATGGAATTGCCAAAGAGCAGGGATTGACAGACATGAACTAGAAGAAGGCACTGTAATGACAGAATGGGGGGTGGGGGGCAAAGGAACTCTGAAACAGACTGCTCAGTAGGAGGACACTCTAGTGACAGAATAAGGGGACATAAGGACTCTGAAACATACTGCTTCAGGGGAGTGGGAGGGGCCCTGCAGAGTGGGGTGTCACTGAAGCTAAGAAAGATTGCAAAGGTCGGGGTAAGTAAATGGTCAGATAAAATGAAAGCTCATTTGGCCCTGGCGTTAGCAATATGGAGATAGTTGGTGATCTTGATCAGAAGCACTTCAATAGAGAGATCATGCAAAGCCGAATAGAAAGGAGTTCTGAAGAGTATGTGATAGCAGGGGATCTGATGCCCTCTTCTGACCTGTGTGGGTACCCGGCATGTGCACAGTACACACATACACAGAGGCAGAACACTTAGGCACACAAAATAAAAATAAAGAAATATTTGAAAGAGAATGTGAGGCCCAGTAATATTGTTCAGTGTGGAAAGGTGCTTACTAATAAGCCTGATGACCTGAGTTTGATCTCTGGAACCCATTCTTGCACAAGTTGATCTCTGACTGTCACATGTACATCATGGTATGTGTCTCCCAAATAATAATAACTACTATATCCATATGTATTAAAAAGTGTCATATCTTCTAGTCATAAGCTGCACTCGTGAAATCTCAACAATATTGTTACCTGAACAAGACCTACATTATACTACCAGTTGACATGCCAATGTGGGTGGAGGGAATTTTACAAGGTCCTACCTCTGGATGAAGAGCTACAAGTAATCAGTTGCTGCTAAGGAAGGGAGTCCCCCTGGCAGGATAGCCAACCCCAAGTGGTCAGCTCTACTCAGATCTACTTATGGGAACAATAGTCGGGGGACAGACACAATAGCAATTGGAGAGGCAGAGAGGGAAGGATGGAAATGTAAGTATGCTACTCATGGACTGAACTTTCAAAAAATTACAGTGAAAAGAGTAAGGAAACAGAGCTGGAGATAGAGAACCTAGGGAACCTTCTCTATGAAAATGAACAGAGAAACAGCACAGAGGCTGAGGAAGACAAAGTGCATTGTATGTTGTTGAAAATTATCCAGCAGAGGAGATACAGTGCTTGAGAGCAGGAAGACCTGTATAACTGCATCTTTGCATGAGGAAATGGAATGGGGTTTACTGTGCAGAGCATTCAAACTTAGCCTTAGGGGCATAGACAGGAAAGTGTTCAAGGACGTAGAAAGAGCAGGTGGGGGAAGTTCTTACTATTACTGTCACTGTTATTGTCACTGTCACTATTGTCACTGCCACTATCATCACTTTCACTGTCACTATCATCATTATCACCGTCACTGCCTTTGTCACTATCATCACTATCAGCACTGTTGCTGTCACTATCACTGTCATTGTCACTATCATTATTTTGTCCTAGGAAACAAAGTTTTGGGGGGTTTTTTGTTGTTGGTTTTTTTGGGGGGAGTGGGAGGTCTAGAGAAGAGATACTGGAAATTTCAAGAAGAGAAGCTATGACATTATCAGGGAAAGGAAAGTTATGTCCAGGAGCACACTTAGATTTGAGATTCAGTTCAGTCTACTAGGATGTAATTTTCTGAACTCCACATTCAGGATGGTGAATTTTGGATTCATAATGGAAAAAGAAGAGGCTGTTGCCAAGATGGAGTGTTGTCAGATGTATGTCGTGTTAGAAAAGGTTGAGAGTCATAGAGAATGTAAGATTGGGTCATGGGACTTGTGCTTAGTAGGGAGGGAACGAAAGCTTCAGAACTAGGAGGAGATAAAGATATTCACATCAAGTGTGGGTCACATGACACAGGGTGAAAGACTGGAGTAGCGTTAGCGTGGAATAGGAGAGTAAGCAGGAAAGCTCAGCTATGGCCATCAGAGTCAGAGAGCAGGCTGGGACAGGAAGGGCTCTTGCTTGACTGGATTAAGGTGGGTGCTCACCAGTTTGTCCTATGGCTTTAATAACAATTTTAATTAATCTGTTAGGTTCATGACTACAAAGAAGGGACCCCTGAAGAGAAGACATACTATATAGAACTATGGGATGTTGGAGGCTCTGTGGGCAGTGCCAGCAGTGTGAAAAGCACAAGAGCGGTGTTCTACAACTCTGTAAACGGTAAGTGTGCTTATTTCTCCCATGTTTTAATGGTCTAGAAGTACTGATCACCTGGTACGAAGTGCCACCACATGCTGGACTCATCTTACCGTGAGATTTAAATCTGAATTCCACAGTCTCATTTGTTACCTTCTGGTGCCAACCAGGGCATGGTTGCCTTGTTTCAGGGTTATTCCGTTCTTACTTTTTATTTATACGTATGTAGTATATATTCGTTTTAGAAGCTCAGCTGTAGTAGGCTTCCATATATTTTTCAAAGGTCTTTAGTGACATTTCTCCCTCTCCATACTCCTCAACCCTACTCTTCCACCTCAATCCAGATTTAACCTTCATGTTCCATTACACCCTTTTACCCTCGAACCAGCTCATTTTATCTCATCTCCCTCTAAACCCCCTCTCCATGACCCACCCCTCCATAGTTCTCTGGCCTCTGTAGGCATGCCACATGAAATATACCTGAAAGTAAATTCCCTTTCCTCTTCCCACCCTGATGATCCAGGCTACTGATCTCAGCAGAAAGCCGACGAAGTGTCTGTGGCCCTTTAGAATACATTCTCACAGCTGTCAGGCTTTCATCTGGCACTCAGTTGACTTTTCTAGATCATAGTCTATTAAAAAACAACACAAAACACTTCAGCCTAAAGGAAAAAAGAAGAATTAGAAAAAAGAATGCCCAAACACCCTTAAGAGCTCAAAAGCCTTCCCTACAGAGCCTCAAAAGATTAAAATTTTCTGTTGTTCATCTAATAGCCAGCGTGGGTGACAGCATGACATTCCATTCTTTGGCCCGGTGAGATTTTATTTTGCTTTCCTCTAATCTTGTGCTATCGGAAAACTTGACTGTAAAAGTATGCTCACCTCAGCAAGACATGCACAACAGCAATATCAGTAAGCATTCTGATGAGGATGGGATAAATCTCACAAGGCCCTACCTCTGGGTGACGAGCTACAGGGTGACTGAAGGCCACAAAAGAGAAACAGTCTCCTCTAGGGATCTGTCTAGGTTGTTCAACCTCAAGGGGTCAGCCCTGAACACGGAAACATACAAGCAGCACTAAATACACTCTGCAGGCTGTAACAATAAATGCATATGTGTAACAATAACTAAAGAAGAGCCATGAAGTTGAGAGGGAGTGGAGACCCAGGAGAAGTTGGAAGGGATAGCAGAAGGGGTGGAAATTATATAAATGTACTCATTATGAAATTTTTAAGTAACTTTAATTTTAAAAGAGAGTTCAGGCCTGGGCATAGTGGTGCCTGCCTTTAATCCCACACTCTGGAAGCAGCCTGGTCTTCAAAGTGAGTCCTGGACAGCCAGGGCTTATACATAGAAAGCCTACCTCAAAAAATCAAAAACAAAAATTAAAAAGAGTTTGAAAATCTTTGGCCCTTGTATCTCAAGATGATGTTCTAAATTCCAATAGGCATTGAAGTTGTTATCTCCATTTTATTATGTAATTATCTATTTTGCTTATCTGTACGTGATATTAGTTGATTTTGAGCTATTTTATATTTTGTTATCCTTTAATCTCAAAAAAAAATCTTTCCTACTATTCATACTTCTTTTTTTACAAATTTATTTCTTTTTTTATTTGTATATAGTTTTTTATTATTTTATGTTTATTAGTGTTTTGCTTGTATGTATGTCAATGCACCATGTGTGTACTTGATGTCTGCAGAGGCCAGAAGAGGGCATCTGGTCGCCTGAAACTGAAGTTACAGGTAGTTGTAAACTGCCATGTGGGTGCTGGGAATCGAACCTGGATCTTCTGGAAGAGTGGGCAGTGCTCTAACTGCTGAGCCGTCTCTCCAGCCTATATGTACCCTTGCCTCCCTTTTCTTATTCTTCTCTAGCAGACTCTTTGCTAGTTGACATGAGATTGGGCATCTTCACAGTAGCATGGCTGTAGACTCTTTTCCCTAAATCAGTTCATTTTCCTCCCTCATTGTCCTTTGTCCCTCCCTCCCCCCTACCACCCCCCTTTATTTGCACTTTAAGGCAGTGTCTTGCTGTGTTGCTTTGACTAGCCCCAAACTCAAGCTCTCCTGCCTCAGCTTCCCTAGTGTAGACTTATAAAGCATGTGTCACTGCAGTGAGCTAACCAAATCTCTTAAAGAAGCAAGCTTACATAGCTAGCAATGAATTTAAAGAACAATGAATTTAAAGAACAACAAAGTTAAACTCTTGAGTTGATGGTATTCAAAAGACCGACAGGAGAGTGTTTTTCTATTAAAGAACAGTAACCAAGAGGCCGAGAGACAGCCCAGCTGTTCAGAGCACTAACTGCTCTGGGACAGGACCCAGCTCTGATTCTCAGCACCCACATGGTAGCTCCCCACTGTCTGTAATCCCTGCTCCAGGAGCTCTAATATCCTCTCTGCCTCCACAGGCACCTGCACATGTGTGCAGAGACACACATGCACAGGCATAAAAATGCACGCTTAAGAATAGAAGAATAGCAATTGTGCTGAGCGTGTGGCCCATGCCTGGATCTCATATCTGAGAGGAGGAGGCACGAGTGTTACGAATTCTAGGCCAGACCACACTACACAGTCAGCAAAGCCAGTATCCTCTTGTAGTAAGACCCTGGTTTTGTTTATTTTTTAAAGGAAAAGTAGCAGTTATAAAAATTAAAGTGGTGCCATTTTAATACATTTCACCAGTGCAGAAACGGTACAACTTTTGAGTAATGTAATCTGTTAATAAATAATGTTCTTCATTGGTGAAGTGCTTCTATAAGCAGTTCCAAGCACAAAGTAGGCACTCAGGGGCTACGAGATGCAGAGTAAAAAGACATTCTTAATATTTTATGACATTCTGATAGCCTTTGGAAGAAAAAAAAAACATTTTAAAAGTATATTAGTGGCAAAGCTTTCTAGTTAGTTATTTGTAAGCATTTATAAGGACAGTTTGGAATGCTTGTCTGATTTTGTTAGTCATACTTGAATACAGATCACTAAGCCCCTAAGATGTGCGCTTACTAAGCTTGCCCTTGCTGACTATAAAGAGGTGCTAATGGCATCACACTACCTGATTCTTTTAGGCATCATTTTAGTACATGACTTAACAAATAAGAAGTCATCTCAAAACTTATATCGCTGGTCATTGGAAGTTCTCAATCGGGATGCAGTTCCAACCGGAGTCCTGGTGACAAATGGGTAAGCCTAGAATTACTTTACAATTGGTTTTAAGTGTGATTACAATCCTGAGAATGCTCTTTATGAAATATTCCTCTGAAGGTGTGTCATTAGTCCTATTTTAGCCTCTACTTGGTCTTTCCATTATCTGAATGGCATGTTTCCTGGCAGTGGTGTTTATTTTGATGGAATCTCATTACTTAGTTTTCCTACACTGCATTTTGCCCTTGGTATCATATCTAAGAGCTGTTTGCTTAATCTCATACAGGTTTTCTCCTGCATTTCCTTCTATAAGTTTTATAATATGGGGTTTGTATTAGATTTATGATCTGCTTTAATTTTATATAAATAATGTGATTTGGGCTTAAATTTGAATGTTCACCTGTCCCAGCATCATTTGGTAACAAGAGTATACTATCTCCATTGAATCATCTTCATTCTTTTGACAAAGTCAGTTGACCATAGTGACAGTACAGGTCGACTTCTGTACTCTGTTCTGTTGATGTATGCATCTGCTCCCTTGAAACTGTGAGCTAACATATATATTTTAGAGTTTCTGTCAGGTACTTGGTCACAGCTACCCAAAAATTGCTAGTGTGGTAGATCCTGACTGATTTTCAGATATTGAACCACCCTTTCATCCCATGGTTACAGTGAATTCATTCTTTCATTTTAGATGTTGCTGGTTTTGATTGAATGTTGTCTTGCAGTTTTGTTTTGTTTTTTTTTTTTTAATCTGTGTTCATATGGAATATTGGTTATACTTTCTGTTCTATAATGTCTTTGGCCTGTTTGATTTGAGGATAATTTTGGCCTCAATGTCCCTCTATGTCCTGTTTGGGGAAAGATATTATATATATTTGATGTTATTTCTTCTTTGGATGATTGCTTGAATTTACCAGTGAAATTTTGGGGCTTGCATATTTCATTTTGAAAGGTTTTTAACGTCAGATTCTATTTTTTTTTAATAGTTGCCGAATGGTACATGTATTTTGTTTTGTCTCAAGTGAATTTGGCAAATTTGAGCTGTAGAGGATTCATGCATTTCCTTTAAGTTACTGAACATCTGTGAACAGGGTTGTTTGTAATATTATTCGTTATCTTCCTGGAGTCTGTAATGACATGCGCATTTTCATCCCTGATCTTGCTAACTTGTGTTTTCTTTTTGCTTCCCTTAGACATGCTACTAGTTTGTTGATGTTCTAAAATTTTCAGATATTTTAGTTTCACTGATTTTTACTCCTCAAAAAACTTATTCTTAAATTACAAGTAAGAGATGGCTTATTTATACCAGAAAATACTCACATCAATGTTCAGAAATTCAAGATGGCATAATTGTTACAGATATAGAAACTGTACTTTGACTCTGTAACTTCATTTGGTCCTCTAGCTGCACCTGCACACGCATTAAACAACAGTGCATTGGTTCTTTATTGCTGCATTATTTTAACAGCAAATGATCTGGAAGCAACTCTGAGGTCCAAAAGAAAGTCTGTTAAATAAATAATGGTCTAGTTATATTCTGGAATACTCTACTTTAACTATTTAAGAAAGCATCAGGAATGTTTCTATGTAGGAAAATAGAGATCTACAGAGAATGCAAATCAAGATGCAGAGAATATACATCATTTCCCTTGTAATGTGCAAGAGAGCGTGTAAAGGAGTGTGCATGTATTTGCATACAGCATCCATGAAAAGGGCTGTAGCTCTAGCTCAGTAGAGCATTTCCCTAGCATACATAA
This sequence comes from Mus musculus, assembly GCF_000001635.26. NCBI lineage: Eukaryota > Metazoa > Chordata > Mammalia > Rodentia > Muridae > Mus > Mus musculus. The sequence continues at coordinate 37,561,831 of NC_000082.6, forward strand.
GGACCTAGGTTCATCCTTAGCACCACTTTAAAAAGTAAAACAGCAAATCGAAAGCCCTATTGTATCTTTTATTTCTTGCATCTTAAACCTTCTTTATTTTAGTTATAGTATTAAGAGTATGCATAGCTGCTGTTTTCGTTTCTCAGAGAATTATTGTGCATATAAAATTATGTGTTTTTTAGAGAAGTTCTAGCCATAGCTGTCCATAATAAAATTCTCCGTCAGTTTTTCACATAATGATTATATCCAGGTCTAATTTCAATTGGATGTATGATTTTTAGTGAAAGAGGTGATAAGAAACATCAAAGACAATGTGGTATAATTTTCTTTTAAAGTTAATATTTAAGAGGTGAGTCATTATATACATCTGTGTTTCAATGAATATAGTTCTTGAAAAAATGAAAAGCTAAAAAGAAAAATGAAAGATCAAGGTATATATACTTACATGGTAATCTACAAAAGAGTATATACGATTTTAAATAGCAGAGATTATGTATATTAAAGATAGTATTTGATAGAAAACACAAAACTTTTCAAGAAAGAATTTGTGAATATAAGAAAAAGAAATAATCCTGAAGGGTGGTACCCTGAAAACCTTATTCTCTATAATTTAAATTTCAATCCAAACCATGTCTCCCAAGTGAGGAGTATGTAGGTAACCAGGTACTAGTTCATAGGCCTTGAACTTGTGTTGGTTTCCATACAAATAAAACAGATATGTAAATTCAAAACAACTCTGTTCTGAGACACAACTACAGCTGAGGCTCTGCAAGATGAGTGTGAAAGGTGGGGAGACCTAGTGAGTGACCCTCTCCGCCCAGCTCAGTTAGAGTGCTCCAAAAGACAGAGGAGTGCTAAGCCGGAAAAGGAGCCGCGCTCCAGTGGGTTTTATTGATTGGATTATACAGCATCGATTGTTCAAAAGCAGGTTTGCTGACTGCTGTAAATTGAACTTATAACGTGTTAGAAGTCTAGATCTACTTTGCTTCTAATAGGCAAATAGAATTTCAATTAATTAACAACAGTGGACTTTATGTTCCTTTCAGTAGTGAGAACTATCATTTGTAATTGCTACTCAATCCTTTGGGTAAAAATGGGAAGAAACTGAATTATAATAGACCCCCTTCTAACACTAAGAGATTCTGATGGCCGATCCTCTGTCTCTTATGACTGTCATGTAAGGATAATTCTTTGGTACTGGTCGTCTTGCCTTTTAGAATCATGCTTTTAACATTTCAGCAGTTTTCCTCCGCTTCCATCCAAGCTGTGTCTCACTCAGGCGCCGCTTCCCCAGCTCTTTTCACTCTGAAAAGGTTTTTTTAATTACTCATAGCCAGGAATACATATGCAAGCTGGAGGATTTGTGCATGAAGTGCCTGCATTCCTTGCTAGGCTCCTGGGTTTTCCACACACTGAGCTTTAAATCTACTTCCTTCTTTCACACTGAAAATTTTTGAAGCTGTTACCTACTGAAGACACTGCATTATGGACACTTGAGTCACATGATCATGGTGTACTTGGTAGGCCCTCAGCCATCCTAGTTATCTGCTATAAAGAGACACAGAAACAGACTTTGAATAATAAGATGAAGAGTTGGAATTCAATAGATGATGGGCTGATCATGAAGATACATTAAAGATAGCAGGAGAAAAAAGATTTATAGGTGACGATGAGCAGCAATAAGTTAATTATCACTAAAGTTGTGTAAGCACCTTGCATTTAAAGAATACACATCTACGTTGGGAAGGTAAATTCTATTCTCCTCTTCATGGTTATTTACCACAGGGATTATGACCGAGAACAGTTTGCTGATAACCAAATCCCACTGTTGGTAATAGGGACTAAACTGGACCAGATTCATGAAACCAAGCGCCATGAAGTTTTAATCAGGACTGCTTTCCTGGCTGAGGACTTCAATGCTGAAGAGATTAATTTGGTATGTACTTTCACCAATGTGTGTCTAGGTTATATTCTAGGCAAAGCAGCTTTATACTCAAATCCGCAGCTCACCAATCCAGAACAAATCAGAGTCAGCCTGTCTAGACTATCACATGAAGGTCTCTTTCACTTTGAACTTGTACACTGGGCTGTTGGAATCCTCAAGCTATATTCTGCGAATAGTACAAATCATAGCCTCTTTTTTGAAAAAACTTAAAAAGCATACCAAACTCAAAATAATCCTATCAATTAAGGCATACATTGGTTATTGTTGTTTTTGGAAGAAAAAAAAAAAGCTCTTAATCCCAGCACTCAGGAGGCAGAGGCAGATGGATCTCTGAGTGAGTTCCAGGAGACAGAGAAAGCCTGTCTCAGAAAACCAAAATAAAATAAAATAAGTAAAATGAAAGAAAAAAACCTCTTAACTGCTTACCACAACTGCTTAATTTGAAGGGCACACAAGCAGATGTATGAGGAAGTTGCACACTGTAAACCAGGAATGTGTCATAAGGACTGATGTATATAAAGTCTTACATATAGAAACTCTGTGATAGCTAGCTTAATTAGAACAGAATGCTAACGAGCTAGGAAACAACGCATATAAACCAATTCCCACTCCCCAGAACAAGACCTCGCCCGCAGCCTCGGAGGTGGAGATGAGTTATCGATGCTCATAAGCAGGATTGCCACGCTGTCAGTACACTGTTGTTCAGGTGTGCAGTGCTGACTGAGCCAGTGGCCAGCACTTGGAGGGCAGCTGTTCTCCAGATGCAGTTGTAAGGTTTACAGGTATCACATCACACGTAATGTAGGTACTTCTAGCTCCATTTTAAAGATGAAGTCAAATAAGGCGCTCCGACTATACAACTTAAGTCCCTTTCCCACTTGATTACCCTTCAACTAAGATTTAAAATGAAGGTGCTTTGAAATCATTTATATCAACAGTTACCCAAAGCTCACTGCATAGTTATATTACCAACAGCACCTATGAATGTTTATAATGACTGCTCTTCAAGTCAGAGCTTTGTGCTCAGAATGCTGGCAGGAGCTCACTGTTAATGCTTTGTTTTGTAATGTGGTACTGAGCCTTACACATGAGAAACACTTTACCACTGAGCTGGAGCCTCCGCCAGATCATTCAAGTGAGTCTGATACCTTTTGCTCAGTGAATTAACATCTGTAAACATTGCCTCTACCTGTCTGGTTCAGTCTCTGCCTGCCCTCCATTGTTTCTTATATTTTATTGTACAGTGGAATGTGCCCCCTGTTTGCATTTACCACCATGGAATGGTCAATGTAAATACCCCGGTAGTCAGTGTTGGATCCTAGTGCTCAAGTGGCTCCCTACCATATAGATTATAAAAGTGTGCTATCTCTGTAGATTAGTGCTGCAGTGACTTTATTTGCACATTATTTGCCATTAAATATGCATGTTTAGTTCCAGTAGTAACTTGAATATGTTTCTGAATGTATCTTTGTCTAGTGCCTACTGGTGTCTCTGACAACCAGCTAGACACATTATTTGTCCTTATCTTACAGAGGCTAGGCCGGCTTCAGCTGTTAGCAAAACCAAAAGATAAGCAGTAGGACAGTCTCCCAAGGACTTACATATGACATGTCTTTAGTTTGTCAGTGTGTCCTTTCACAACACAACAGAAACAATACTAGAAGTGGCTAATGAGGATACAAAAAATTAAAGTGCAGGAAGGCAGATGAATATGAGAATTGAAAATAGAGTCAGACAAGCAAACGTAGAACCTCAAACTGAGACTAATATGGTGGTAGCATTAGTGCTAGCTCACCATTACGCCTACAAAGAAGCCTGAATCCAACACACATGTATCAAGAGTGGAGTCAGGATTTCTCTATGCCTTTGTAAATGCAAATTATTTAACTAAAAGTAGGCACTAGGGTTATTACGTATATAGTCTATTTTCTCATGTGTGTTTATTTAGTTTCTGGTCGTTTTCCACATTCACACAAGCTGTTTAGAGCTTCTGATTTTCAGGCTCTCCCTCAGCCATGATCAATGGCAGATGGCTTTTTCAGCTCCAAAATTTTCATCCTAAAAAGGATGTAGTTTCAGATTTCCTGCTCAACCTAAATTGTGGAGCCCAGTAGTTAATTTTATGGGGGAGATGGCAACTTGTTTGATTGCCATTTGATTTAGGGTTTTTTTTTATTTAGTAATTTTAACTCTTACTTAGAGTCGTCATTAAATGTTCTGATGAGGTAATCAATAACCATTTCGCAAAACCATCTAATGCAGGTCTAAGGTTGATTTCTCATCTGTCCCAACTGGTACAGAAATGTGTTCAAACATTATTGCAAATTCAGCAGTGTGTACACGGTGAGATACCCGGGTAGTTAATCCACACATGGGATTATCTGTATTAAATTAAATGTTTCTGTGCTTGAAAATTCAGTCTGATAGCATTTGTAACAATGAGAAAGAGAACTGATGCCCCAGTGCCTGCTGTGTGACAGGCGTGCAGTACCTCTTTGCATTTCACAAAACTCTGAATAGAATCATCTCCGTTTCACAAATGAGTAAGCCCAACTTTAGAGCCATAATGACTTAAGCAGGGTACACAATCTGGAAACGTTGGCACAGATACTTGAAGACAGAGATTACTGGCCTCCAAGATGCTGATTCCCCTAGTATTTTATGATCTTTGGAAACTATTGTAATTATAAGCAGTTAGCCCCCTTTCCTACCTCCCCACTCCTGGCGGGGGGGGGGGGCGGGGGGGGTGAGAACTGTTATAGTTGCTGCCATTGTTTAAAGGGCAATCCTTGAAATGCTGTGTTGACATTGCTACTAAATGGATTAGAAGGAAATATGTGGGCCTGGCTGTTACAGCAAGAATCATTTCAGAAACTGCTCAAGAGGCACGGAGGGCCCACAGATGCTTGCAAGACACTTATCTTTATGAAGGAGTCTGAATGATACCTGTACAATTTGGTCTTGGTGGCATTTGAGGTAAAGATCAAAGCTGACTCGCTGTTATTTACAAGGTGTTGTGATGACTTAGTGTCCCAGGCTGTGCAGCCTCCTCTGAGCTCTGTGCTTCCTACGTAAAGAATCTTCCTAGATAATATATCTATTATTATCAGAACCAGTATGCCTTTTGTTATATGAAGAAAGGGAGAAATTCCTTACAACTGTTTGTTCTTTGGCTAAATCTTATTTTCATGTTTCCAACTATTATACAGACTGCATAGTTCTTAACTCGTTAAACACTTAGTCCCTGGTCTGCAGTACGTGTTTACATAAATCCTGTTGATGTGATTTTGTTAACATATGCAGGTCACCTGATCAGTCCCTTGGTTTTGTTAACAATATGCTAGTAATTAATGATGGGTGTGTGGAGTTAGTATCCTCCAATATTGCTCAGATGACAGGACTAAATGGCTGCACCTTCTTTGCCTTCCTGCTCACGTATCATAATCTGAGTATTGCTTTGTATTTTGTGAGCATTCCGATGACTTATACAGAATGGCACTGGAGCCTCACTCCTGGCTTTTCTCTGTGCGCCTTTGTCTTCCAGGATTGCACAAACCCACGGTCCTCAGCTGCAGGCTCCTCCAATGCTGTCAAGCTCAGTAGATTTTTTGATAAGGTAATGGCTTCAATTAAGTTATTTTTAAACTTAACATATGATAGCTTAAACTCTTTGTAGAATGCTGTGTCCTTTTGTTCCTTTGCCCAAAACTTCACAGCCTGAATACCTGTTTTGATCTCTCTTATCTGTTGGAATAATTGCTCAAGGCCTGCTGACGTACTTACTCCATCGCTAGCGCTCTCTAAGCAAAGAGTAAAGGCTATTGGATTGAGTGGGGGTTCTTAAAAAGATAGGAGTCTTCCTCAAAACAGTTTATAGTCAGCTGTTGTTTAGTGCTTTGTGTAATTACGTCTCTCCAGAGGCACCGAACAGAGGTTAAAGCCCTTTATTCTCTCAGCTATGAATATTTTCCATGTAAATGTCGCTATTACTTTGTAAAGCTAAGCTGTCTCCTGGAGTCTGTTGTTTCCCTGTGAGGAACATCTGCACCCTCCTGACACTGAGCTGGAGCCCTGCTCATCTGCATCTCCAGGCTATGCAGCTGCCTTACCTCCTGCCCATTTCGCATAGCAGCGCAATATAGGACTTTGTTCTGCATGAATTACTGAAAAAAATCATCTCTATGTTAGGTCTAGTCAATGCTGGAAAAATTGCTCAATGGTTAAGAGCAGTTGCTACTCCTTCAAAGGACTCAGATTTAGGTCTCCAAACCCACAGAGAGCTGCTCACAACCACCTGTGACTCTAGCACCAGCGATCCACTACCCTCTTCTGGCCTCTGTGGTGCACATGCAAGCAAGCAGGTACACACACTGCACATATACATATAAATAAACATAAAATAAATAAAGTTTTAAAATTACAGATGTTCCTTATGGAATATATATATATCCAGTAGGGGACTGTGGTTCTCAGAGGCCTACCGTCTAGCTAGGGCCTGGGAAAGTGACAGTCTCTGTTCTCCCTTGCTAGGCTGCACAGATATTAGCCTTTTCTTGGGAAGTGGTACAAGGAACTATATATTCTCTCCATATTGTTTTCAAATCTAAAATGTTGCAGCATCTGCTTGGTTTAGATCCGTGTCCCCATCTAATACAAAACCCTGTCCCTTAAAACAGCATCCTATAGATCTGGGTTTGATCTGGAAAGGCCACATAGTATACGTTTATGTGTTTTAAGTGTTTTTAAAGCTAAGAGCTCTTAAGTCACATCCTAGAGAAACAATGGATTTTAGACTAGCATAGCCTAAGTTATCAGCAAAGCTTCATTCATAAATAGATAGATAGATAGATAGATAGATAGATAGATAGATAGATAGATAGATAGGTTGGTTTTAAGAAAGGAGTAATATGCATAAGAGAGGACTTCGTGAGTTGGGGGTGAACAACTCTCAGCAAAAGAGTAAGCTAGCTTTGTTGTCTAAGTCTCAGTAAAGAATGCATCAGCAAAACGATTGGCTGGTCTTACACAACGTGTACTGAATATGAAAGCAAAATACATGGCAATACAGGTCTGCCCCATTTTCTGTAGAGAAAACCTTTCAGAATGCCAAGGCTGCGTCGACTAGAGGTGGGCTGGGTCCTCCAGATTTTCTTAGCTGGTGATAAGTCTATGCCTGCGTGATAAGGTGACTCTGTCCTGCTGAGAACGAGGAAAGGCATCAGTCCTTTGGGGGCTTCAGGGACTCAGTGTTTCAAGGTGTATGCTAACCAGAAACCAGGTTTTCTACCTCAAAGGCCAATGAGTGCATCTTTGTCCTAGTCTCATATGACTTCAAATACTAACTCAGACACAGTCTCCAGGAGCGAAAACCAGAATAATTTCTCTTAGGCAATTGTGAGCAAGCTTCCCAGGCCTGAAAGGACAGGTTGTGCTCTGTGTCAGAAGGCTTCCCAGCTTCATCCCTCCAGATGCGACTGTCTTAGTCCATCTGCACCTCATCTGTAACTTACTTGATGTTTCCCTTGCAGCAGCACCTCTGCAACCAGTGCAGTGTCTACAGGGATAGACTGGAAATCCGTATTTTTTATACTCTCCTTCATCATCTGAAAGCATGGTCCTCAAACCCATTGTGTTAGGACGTGTGAGTTTCTTCACACGAGCTGTGATGTTTTATAAGATACATCCACTGCTTTAGCCTGTCTTCCCCCTGACAAATTCAGCAAGCCCTGAAAGGACTGCATAAGAATAGCAGCGAAGCCTGTGAGGGAAACCCGCTGACTGCTTGATGCTGTGTGCTTGTCCACAGGCAGGATGCACAGAATCCTCGCTGCTTCACGCAGACCCGTCTTGAGGATTGCAGCAGTGCTGTAGCGATCCTTTAGGAGCCAGCTGGTGGGAAACTCGGCCTGATTGCTGCTAGGGACCTGTTGGGACATTATTCTGTCCTTATTTAGTTTCCATGTGTTACTTATTTCTGAGTTTTGTTTACTTTTGAAGCAAAGTCTTACTTCATAAACTAGAATGGTCTGAAACTCACCAAGTTGCCCAGGCTTGCCTTGAACTCCTAATCCCCCTGGCTCTGCTTCCTGCATGTCGGGATTGACTACAAAGTCTCATAATGATAGAGTGTACACCGTATCCTGTTCATTGGTGAACCCTTCCTTCCTTTAGAAATGAGTAGATAGTAATGGAAATAATCTCACTCTTTCAATCCGGTTAGCACCAGGTTTTAAGATTGTGTGCATGCATGCAAGTGTGCCTGTGTATGTGTGTGTATGCACTCGTGCACGTGTCACATATACCACAAGTACCTGCAGAAGCCACAAGACGGTGTGGGATCCCCTGAAGCTACTTGCAGGTGGTTGTGAGCTGCCCAGTGTATGTGGTGGAAACCAAATTCCAGTCCTCTCAAAAAGCCACAAGTGCTCAGCTGCCGAGCCCTCCCTCTAGCCCCAGCATCAGAGTCTTAACTCACTGTATTAAATGTCCAGAGCTGTTGAAAAGGGTTTTAATTTGGCAATATGTCCTATGGTTGCATTAATGAAAGTTATAAATTAATTGCTTTTTCTGGGGAAGTATGCTGAGCCCTAAAGTCTTCGTCTGTTTTTGCAGGTTATAGAGAAGAGATATTTTTTTAGAGAAGGTAATCAGGTTGGTATCTGTCTTTTTCTTGATAAAGTGACATCTTAAGTTTTGAAAAACAGCCGGGCGTGGTGGCACACACCTTTAATCCCAGCACTGGGGAGGCAGAGGCAGGTGGATTTCTTAGTTCCAGGACAGCTAGGGCTACACAGAGAAACCCTGTCTTGAAAAAAAAAATTTTTAAAAACATGGTTTCTATTTTTTCCTCCAGACGGGATTTTGTTTGTTTGTTTAATTAGGAAAAGCTCTCTATAGGCACAGGCAACATGAGGATCTGCAGGACAAGAAAAACCCAGGGATGAGGAGAGGCGCTGACCTAAGTAAAGAAGCCCCCATTTCCTCAAGGGGGCTTCAAGTCGTTTTGTCTAGAGTCCTCCATAACAGACACTGCGTATAAAGTCCAGTTGGTGATTCCAGGAGATCCGTCCTTTCTAGATGGCCCTGCCACTGATTTGTTGGCAAATGTTTTCTGTATTTGTAGAGTTTCTTTTTATTATTTATCATTCTATGATTTTCTGATTGGAAGCTCAGAGAGCATCAGGCTGGCAGGAGTTTAGTTTTAACATATGACTCTTTCTGCTACGGCATAACAGGGTTCTTTCTTGCCTACAGATTCCGGGCTTTTCTGATCGGAAGAGGTTTGGAGGAGGGGCACTGAAGAACTTCCACTGTGACTGAGTGGCCCTCAGCCCTGGAAGAGCAAGGGAACAGCAGCAGTGTCCACAGCTTCCTCTTGCTGTGTAGGGACATTAACTTCTCAGGCTTTGGGAAAAACATCTCAAAATGCTACCTCACCCTCTCTTGGAAAATTGAAAGGAAGCAGCGGCATGGAAGGTCCTAGCTCTGCCCATTCTCTGTATCCTCACCACCCTGTCCCTGATTATAGCTTATGTAAAAGCCTTGTGACGACATAAAGGCTTGTCAAACCCATGCAGTAAAGAACTGGAGACAAGGGCTGCAGCGAAGGCTGACTCTTACTTGGAACCAGCGGGTTTTACAGGCCTGCGATTTTCCCACACTTGCTGCTGAAGGCTTAATTAAGTACTTCAGAAACATATCTGTGTTGTTTTACTTCCTGAGGGGAAAGGTCATGTTAATCAGCCCTGAGTTATCCACCCCAAACCATCCCTGCCATTTTAAAAGAAGCCAAATGGTGTTATTTCATTTTCTCCATCCTCATTACACACAGGGATGCCTAAGAATAGCAACCCCATCTCCTCTGCTCTCTCTGGGAAAGGGCTTAGTGTCTGGGAAGAGCGATGGACTAATAGCTGGAGTTAAATAGAAATACAAATTAATAATACATGGCGAACAGACCAGAAGAGAAGGGTCTGTGAGACTCTAACAGCTCCTCTGCTCCAAGGTTGCAGCTGTCGGAAGGCTCTTTCTGCTTTCTGTTTGGAAAGTGGGTGAAATCTGAGACCTGTACAAGGCCAGTAAGACAGATTATTGCCTCTTTGGTGGTTCTTTTTGTTTTGTTTTGTTTTGTTTTGTTTTGTTTTGTTTTTTTTAATTTTCTTTTCCCAGTTTGGTTGGTTGTTGTTCTGTTTATTTGTAAGGAAATCCAATTCCTGGAATGTCCCTTAATACGATGAACAGTAAGCTAAGACTATTATCCTTGTCTTAACAATGTATTTATGAGAAGTCAATTACGTCCCAGAGTAACGAACTCATATACATTATGAGCCCGTGTTTGAGGTTTCATCATCACGCTGCAACGTTTTTGGCGGTGGTGTGTATGTATATGTTTGCATAACTGGTTGTCATTGTTTCTTAGCCCATCTTTTTTGCTGGTTTAATCTCAGTTCCTTAGTTTATAAAATTGGTTGCCAAAAAACGACTGTAATTGGCTGCTGTGTTCAACACCTTGTTTCCAGATGCTCCTGTCTGCAGCGGCGCCCCGCTTCCTGCTCCCCGCTCCCCGCTCCCTGGCTTTGTACCTAATTAAAAAATCATGGTATGAATATACACAGTGTCATTTCTTTTAAAACCAGGTGAAAACTACATTTCTGTTTCATTTTAATTAAACTTCAGAAGAGCTCCGGAAATCAGGGTATGCTGGACACTTAGAAACTCAGAAAGGCTGTCTTGGGGATGTGAGAAGTGGGTCTCCTGAGCTGGGCTGCCCTCCAGCTTCACCTCCTCACTGGTGGGACCTAGGCCCTGTTTCATTTTGCTAGCTGATTTGTTTGTTCTCTGATGTAATTAGTGTTATGCAAACCATTGTCCACGTGGAATTTAGCACAAGTGTATTGTGGCAGAGGCCTGGCTGGGAAGGTAGAACCCAAATGCTACACAGAGCGCTAGCTGTAGTGTCTAACCTCTCCATGTTTCTCTTCAGTTACACGGAGGGGCGTGGACTGTGTGGCTCAGTGGTAAGCGCTTACCTAGCACGTGCGGGGTGTTAGGGTTGATTCCCAACATCAAAATTTTAATAAAAAATACATACATTAAAACCCATTCCCTTTACTCTCCTTCCTTCGTAATTAAGAAGCCCATCCCAATTTCTATCATTTCTTTATTATTAAGAAATAAAAGGGCCAGGTGTGGTAGCATACACATTTAAACCCAGCGCTTAGGAGGCAGAGTCAGGCATATCTCTTTTAAGTTTGAAGCCAGCCTGATCTGCAGACTGAGCCCCAGGACAACCAGGACTATACAGAGAAACCGTGTCTCTAAAAATAGCGGGGGAGGAGGGGGGAGGAAAGGGGGGACGGTAGAGCAAAAAGTTAGTAGCTAAGAGCACTTGATGCTCTTGCAAAGAACCTGGGTTTGGTTCCCAGCACCCCACATGGGCAGTCCACAGCCATCAGTAGCTCCACTTCCAGGGAACCTAGTGCCCCCTTGTGGCCTCCGTGAGCACATACATACACAGTGTGTTTTGTCATGCGTAAAGGCAAAAGCACTCATACATATAAAATACAAATATTTGAAGTGTAAGGGGATTAAAATCCTATCAGTGATGGCTACAGGGTCAGATTTGATAAATTAATAATATTCCTCAATTACATTTCTTTTTTTTTCTACCTGCTTGATTCCTTGAACTGTAGTCTTTCTTTACAATTTTACAAACTTTTTTATTTAAACAAAAGAAAAAGAAAAAGCTGGCACACAAACTAAACATCACACAACCAAGTTAACCCCACCCAAGTCTATCATCTCAGTGAACTTCTGTACAGTTAGGGCTTCACAGTGGGTGTAATGCTTTTACAGTCAAGTGTGTGTGTGTGTGTGTGTGTGTGTGTGTGTGTGTGTATACTTATGTTGACCAATAGGTTTCTAAAAAACAATAAATTTTAATATAATCATCTAAAGTCAATTCATTGCAAGTATATTAAGCGGCAAATAAAGCTGTTTACCAAATGAGTGTTATTTGTAGACATCCTCAAAAGAATGTTCTTGAAGCATGATTTTTAAAGACTTAGTCATATATGCTACATGTAAATGATAATTTAATACAATACAAAAAATAAATTATTACAACTGCCAGGATTATTGTTTAATGTGTTGAAGTGTTGAATCTTAATTATCTTACCTTCTTGGTAGCATAAGTTGCTAGTGATAGCTCTTAGCCATTGTTTTCTGGCTTTTTTTTTTTTTTTTTTCTCAAGACAGGGTTTTTCTGTATAGCCCTGGCTGTCCTGGAACTCACTCTATAGACCAGGCTGGCCTCGAACTCAGAAATTCGCCTGCCTCTGCCTCCCAAATTTTTTGGCCTTTTTGTGTGTGTTTTTTCCTATATAATTTAGAGTTTTTGACCAGTATTCTCCCTCGGTGTAGAGGCAAGCAGATGTAAAAGTATGGAGACACCCATCTGACCCTTGCACGGACAGGACAGTTACTTGGAACCTAGTTGGGGATTTAAATGGTCTCTCCATCTCAGTGCCACTGGGATGCAAACACACTACTCCTTCTTACAGTACCTTGGCATTGTAGAAAAGGCAAAAACCAAGAGGGCACCTCCACTCCCTCGTCTTATCTCTTCTCCCCCAAAGCAGGTTATAGAACCTAGCTGCCTTTTCCCTGAACTTGGTCACAAAAACCGTTATTCCACATGTCCCCCTCTTCACCCCAGAAGGAAAGGAACATCTTTATCCTCGAAGATGGAGACACCAAGCAGAGTCTGTAAGTGCGCCTCACCACCAGACAACTAGATGTTCAGCCATAAATGAAATGTCTGTATATCATCCTCTCCAAGGCTCACAGAACATTCTAGAAGGAATAGGAGGGGAAAACGGAGACGAGTTGGGGTGGTGATGGATGCCGGCTTCTAGCTTGACATGGCTGTTACACTCTTGAATTCAACTGCTGTGATCGCCTACATAAGATCTGCACAAGACAAGCCATCAACGCCCTTGTCTCTTTGTGAGACGAACCCATGCCCCCGCCAAGGATTTTGGCAGTTAATGGTTGATGGGGGAGGGGAGGCAGCACTCTGGCAGACAGGCAGAGAAAACATAAATAAGAAAGATGACATGCGCTGGCTTCTTCTCCCAGGACAAAAAATTTGACAGGCTTCACCACCGCCTCTTAAGAAGCTCCTCCCCTTGAGAAGCTCCTCCCCCTGAGAAGCTCCTCCCCCTGAGAAGCACCTTTCAACTCACCTGTCTAAACTCCCTATGTCCTAGGCAGGTCCAGACTGGGCCGTATGCCAGAGAGCCCACCCTTCTCTGTCAGCGATGACCAATCCAAAGTGAGGGCCGGGAGGACCCTCCTAGGCCACCTTTAAAACCCCAGCCTTCCAGGACTAAATAAATAAATAAATAAATAAATAAATTTATTTATTTCACCTGGCTTCTCTTCCTGCTCGTGAGAAGTAGTCTAACTCTAGTCAGGTGAACACATGCTCTTTGCTTTTTTTTTTTTTTTTTTTTTTTCATTTTCTTTACTCTTTGCTTTTAATAAAACATGTTTGTTTGCTGTGACTGGTTTATTTCCTGACTTTGAAATCTTTCCTTGGCCAGAAAGCACAGACCCCACCCAGGTCTTTTACACAGTCACAGCATCACTAGTAAGATGTCCTTGTACCTATAAACAGGCTTTCCCCTGTGCTCCTTTAAGTAACTTTGGCTGGAGAAAAAAAAAAAAAAAAAAACGCGAGCCATAAAAGAGGAAGAAAAACCAGTTGGGAAGAAGAGGTGGGAGGAGAACAGAGGGTAAAGGCAAGAAATGAATATGATTAGAACACGCTACATTCATGTATGAAGATAACACAGTGAAGCCCATTATTATGTATAATTAATATGTCAACACAAAGGAAAAAAATAACCAAGACTTTGTCACATTCTTTCATGACAAAGCTTTTCTCTTAGTCTAGCAAAGCACATAACAAAGTATTTTAAAATTGGCTATAAACAGACAATGTGTAATATTCAGTAAAGTACATGGCTCCAGGAGCTGGGAGATGAAGCCTTTCCAATCAAGCCTCCAATTATTCCCTTTCAACACACACACACAAAAACCTAAGGTGTTGAATTATAGATCATTAGAGGTAATACTTAATAGTAAATGACTGATTTTTGAGTTCAGAAGTGAATAAAAAATTGCTTGCATTAATATCTATTTTCATGTGAGCAAAATTTTTAATGTGTAAAAGCACAAAAAAAAAACCAAGATTAAATGATACAATCTCGCAATTTCAGATGTAAGGGTAAGTATTTTCAGAGCTGCTACGGTGGCTTAACAGGTAAAGGTTCTTGCTGCCAAGCCTGACAATGGAATTTGATCTCAGGACCCGCATGGTAGAAGGAGAGAACATGCCTTAGGCCAGTGCTTTTTAACCTTCCTGATGCTGTGACCCTTTAATACAGTTCCTCATGTTGTGGTGACCCCCAAACACAAAATTATTTCATTGCTATTTCACTGTAATGTTGCTACTGTTAAGGTCATAATGTAAATATCTGATATGCAGGATATCTAATATGAGACCCCTTGTGAAAGGGTCCTATGGCCCCCCAAATGGGTCACTACCACCGGTTGAGAACCACCTCCTTAGGGTGTCCTTAGACTCCATAGCTGCACTGTGACAACCACCTCAGCAAAAAAATAAAATAAAATCCACTGAATATTTCTGTAAATTGTGTGCCTCATATTTAACAAGTTATCCAAAGAGGTCATGTTTCTGGCCACTAACCTAAAGAAGAACCTTACAGCCTGGGATCACATGCTGTGACGATTCTGAAAGTGCAGTTGGGGGCAGGGGAGAAGGCTGAGGGTTTGGGGGTTGGTTTTTGTTGTTTTTCTGGGTCAGGGGTCACACTGTGTTGCCCAAAGCCAGCCTCTGGAGCCTAGGTTAAAGCGAACCACCTGATTCAGTCTTCCAAGTCTCTCGGATGACATCCTCAGCACCATTTAGAATGCTTGCTTTTGATGCTTTCCTTTAGACCTTTTCTTGGGGATCTTCCAGGGAGAGTGCCGTTCCAACCTGCTAGATGAGAAAGCAAGGGGATGCCTGCGAGCTTCAAATCTTGCTTCTTGGCTCACATATCCCCAACATTGACAGTGTCATCCTTCCGCTGGGTGTGTTATTAAAAGTGGCTCTCCTATACAGCTAACCTCTGTGTCCTCTGCTTCAAGAATCTGCCCAAACACTCCTGTTCCTGGAAGGCTTCTCAGTAGGAGACACAACCCACTCCTAAGTTCAGCCACACTGCCCCACACACACTGCCCCTCCATTTCTGCCCCACATACAGTGTACTGACCCTCCATTTCTCTGTCAAATATATATATATATTTGCTTCGGTTAATTAAAATGGCAAGCCATTACACAAAGAATCAAGGTCATCCATACCTGTGTTTTGTTTTGTTTTGTTTTCATTATTCTCATCCGCTGTATGTTTACCTCACAATACCTGACATAGTAATTGCAAAGCAAATAATTTATTGAATCATTGTTATAAAAGTAGAAAAGGAAGGAAATTAAGTTAGCCTACATAGGAGAACTTCCTAAATCGTATTAATAGGTTAATCTTGATTTAAACATTTCCAGAAACCTAAATCAAATCTTATCCAGCCAGGCTTTTCTGATTCCTTTTGTCTTTCACGCAGGGAAACACTTTTTTTAAAATTTTACTTATTAATATTTATATAGGGTTTTTCAAGACAGAGTTTCTCTGTGTAGCCCTGGCTGTCCTGGAACTCACTCTGTAGACCAGGCTGGCTTCAAACTCAGAAATCCGCCTGCCTCTGCCTCCCAAGTGCTGGGGTTAAAAGGCATGTGCCACCACACTCGGCTGTGAAACACATAAACCTGCCTTCAAGCAGGCACTGTAGAAAAGCACAGCACCGAGGCTGTTCCCTGTCACTCATAGGCTCCTGTGTGTTGTCTTTTTAACCACCAGAGAAAGTTAGCAGTAGGTAATGAAGCTCCAAGGTTCTCATAAACTCAGGCATGCAAGAATTCCTTTCCTTGAATCTACTATGTTTCAAGTCTGTGTACTGTATAGTTAGCCTCAATAATACAGGGGTCTCCATCCACTACTAAGTTTGTATATAAAACCCAGAGTTTATATGCCATATAATGTCATATATCCGTGCACTGTGGTTCCCTGTAAGCTGCCTGCCAGAAATTAGTCCACGAGTTTGTACGTACATCCCTTATTTCTCTTAACATGCCCACGGGGCTGGCCCTCCATGTGGAAAACCTCATTCACAAGCAAACCATCGCATTGCAACTACAGTATGCCACAGTCCTGAGCTCTGAAGGTTGCTTAGTCCCACAATCTAAAGACATGAACTCAGATAGGCAGTCTGGATCCATTTTAGACCTGAACATATAATTTTTAGCTGTATGGTTAAATTATCTATACTGTTAATCAACCACTCCCAAACTCATTAATGTAGGGTATGCCATTCTGTTTCTTCCCAAGTCTTTCAGCCACCGAACTGGGCTGGGTTTACCTCATGGTTCTTTTGGTCTCACCTGGAATCAATTACATGTCTGCAGCCATCTGGTACCTGGATTGCCTCAACCACACGTGGCAGATAGGATGGGCTGTGGAGCTGCTGCCTGGCCCCTGGAAGCTAGTTCCACCTCTTTACATATTAGTCTGAGGTAGCAGGAAATATACACATATCTGTGCAATTTTTCAAGTCACTGTGTTATGTTTTTCAACATCATGTTTACCAAGATGCAGAGAAGAAAAAGGCTCCATCTCTTGACTCTTTTTATAGTGAGTCTCACTGTGTTGTTCAGGCTGGCCTTGAACTCAAAATCTTCTTGCTTCAGCCTCCCAAGCGCTGGGGTGGCAGGTGTATGCCACTGTGGCCAGCTAAAGATGCTATTGACAGAGGGAACAGTAAAGTTGTGTTCAAGGGGCACATAAGGGAGAATCTAGGCAATGTTTGTAGTTACTATGATGGTTTCTCGCTCCACCCCCTCCTTTACTCCTTCCTCTCTTTCCTTCCTCCCTCCCTCCTTCATTCCTTCTCTCTCTTTCTTCCTTCCCTCCATCCTGAGGTGTCCTACAGTAAGAAGTTACATGCCAGAGAACAGAAAAGTAAAGAGGTAAAAGGAAGCCATTTAAGCTCAAACTTCAAGATTAATCAGCAAAGAAAACCACTTTCATACTCCCCTTCTGTATGCTGAAGATCGGCCTTCAGTGGTACTCTACATCTGATTTTGGAACTAACCAATCAACCAATTGGTAGTCTCTGTGGCCTTGTATGTCCTGCCCTTCTTATCTATAGGCTCAGTGTGAATGCTTCCTATTTCTTTAACTCCAGATTTTATTGTAAAGCAGGAACAATGCTCTAGCTACTCTCTAGTGGTGTCATTCCTGTACTGGGGACTCTGTTCCAAGATGGGTCCTTTAACTCTTACAGATCAATAAGCCCTTTACTATCAGAACCCTCTAGTTGCAAAAGTCTGATTTATCATTCTCTTCTTTTTGCCCATTTGTTTACAAATTAGGATTTAGCTGCTGGAGAATCAGCTAAGTTGACTGACTCAGCTGTATTTCCTTCCTGTGCTGTCGAATCTGAGTTTGGAATAATAAAACCTACTTTGCAAAATTGTTTTTGTGGAATTAAATGAGGTAATGTCTGTGGGGGAA
This sequence comes from Mus musculus, assembly GCF_000001635.26. Taxonomy (NCBI): domain Eukaryota; kingdom Metazoa; phylum Chordata; class Mammalia; order Rodentia; family Muridae; genus Mus; species Mus musculus. Next base: position 37,579,471 of record NC_000082.6, read on the forward strand.
ATCTGGCCTAGACTAGTCTCTCCGTATACGTTTCCTTCCTTGAACACCACCAGTCATAAAGTTGCTACTGTCCAGTGATAGCCATGAATGGCTAAGATAAGGGACAAGGGAGTTCAGAAGACAGCTGGACAGCAGTCTGCCTTCAGAGGAGTAAAGGCATTAGCAAACAAATGGCTAAAGAATTGTAAGCATACTGAACACATTCAAAACAAGTGACAGCAAACATCCCAGTTTACTTTAAATGCAACCAACATGAGGCTGTCAGCAGTTCATGATCTGGGAGCTGAGCTCATGCACAGGAGACAGTGGCAGAGAGCATCCAGTCCTTGTGCCCTTCTTCGGGCTGCTTGCACCAGGTCAAAGCACATTGCAGGTTTTTTTCCATGGGCACTGGATACTGGCCCTGCACCTTCCTGACCTGAGTCAGGACTAAGAGAGAATTCTCTGTTACATCTGGCAGGTGCTAACTCTTAGATAGCTTTACATCCTCTGCCTTTGGGGAAAAAAAGACTTCCTTAAAGTGGAACAAATAATTGGTCAATGTTTATATCAGGTGAAAGAGACCAGTTCCTGGGGAGGTGGAGGGAGCTCTCAGAAATGACCTGGGGTTAAAAAAAAGAAAAAAAAAAAAGGTTGTGCAAGAATTTCGATGTAAGCACATTGGACTTTCTAACTAGTTTCTAACTTGTGTGTCAGTTAAGCAACTCTGCCCTGAGTGACCTCCCGACCAAGGAAACACAGAGAACTGGTAAAAATCAACAACATCCGTCCAGAGAGGAGTTTTAAAGAGACACGGGAACATTGGTACCTCACAAACTCCTTGGCCTGGGTCTCCCTCCAGCAGAAGGGAAATGGCAGAGTTAAAGGTAAGAAACCATCTGGCTGGATTTGGATTAAGACAGGAGAGTGTTCTAGGGGAGGGGTGTCACTTAACCTGGACGGAACATCAAGCCCCAACACTAGAAAAAGAAAGGACAGAAAAGAAATGGGGAGAAAGGAAGGAAGGATGGAAGAGCTGGAATGAAGAGATGTCTGACAGGTCTATTAGCCTTCTTCAGCAAGAATGTGTGGGGTTTCCTGGTGTCAGAGTTGAAAAAGACTTGTGGGTTGGGGGCTATAGAGATGGCTTGGTGGTTAAAATACTCTCTGCTCTTCCAGAAGACCTGAGTTCAGTTCCCAGAACCCATTCAGCAGTTCACACTCCAGGTCCAGGGGCTCTGACACCCTCTTCTAGCCCTGTGGCTTCTGTAGGCTCATGTTAATGTACACACACACACACACACACACACACACACACACACACACATACACGAAGGAGCTCAGCCTAAACCCCGTGATCAGATACTGCACCACAATGGTAGTAGATGTGATTGAGCTGAGGTGACAAGCAAGAGGTGACAAAAAGCAGTAGCATCCTTGCCTTTGTTAAGTCCTAATATTGTCGTGTGGATCTGAGAACCTATTAAGAGCTCACCTTCTAAATGGATGCATGCATTTCTCCCTGGGTCTCCTTGCCCACTGCTCTCTATCATCCTTGCGGCTGCACCCTCCTGGACTGCTTCATGCCAGCCAGCTCAGTGTGCTTCATCTACTTAGCCATTTGGTAGTCCAGACTCAGCTTTAGACAGTACTTTTTATTTAGCGTGCCATTGAGAAGAATTAGTAGGCCACGTGCTACATGTGCTAGGTGTTTTAAGGGTCCATTAGCATTCTAAACCTAGTGAGTACATGCTTTTTTTTTTTTTTTTTTCTATTTTAAACCAATAAGGAAAGCAAGGTTCATAGAGACAAGGGGACTCATCCAAGGTCCCTACTGGTAAATGGTGGAGGCCGTAGTAGAAGTCAAGAGTTTGAATTGCAGGCCCCCAAAAGAGGGTTGGTGGCACCTGCTAGGTTGGACCTTTGGGTCAGGGAAAAGAAGTGTGTCCCCAGTGTCTAAAACTCTTCCTAGTGCTCAATGTATACGACCATAACTAGAATGCCCTGGCACATTGGCTCAAGCTGAGTAGGGCAGGCAGGAATTGAACATGGCCAGGAAGCCTTTCAGTAAAGGCTGGGATGGTAAACCTAGAGGGTCCCTAATTAGTAGATACCGTGAAGGTGCTAAACTCCCGAATAAGGAGTTTTTCTCCTTTGTTTTCACATCAGATTTAGAGTTAGCTTTCATTCAGTGTTAGTTTGTGACACAGCAGTCAACACAGCCTGGGAAGGGAAAAACTTCTCAAAAGAAGCTGTTACTGGGTGAAGTGACAAAGGATTAGTTAGACCAGAGGAAAGGCCTGTGTGAAGATGCATAATACACAGAAAGATCTGTGAATCCCAGGAACCTAGTATTTCAGCTGTCTTGGAGCTGCTGCACGGATGGAGGTGCCCAAGAGGGGACCGATATGTAGATGAGAATCGAGGGGGAAGTGGGCATAGATAATGGGGACCATTATGCCAGTTGAAGATGTGGAGGAAGGAGAATTCATAATAGTTTTTGTTTTCTGATGGAAATCCTAAGAGGAAGTTCATCAAGGGAGGAAACATCCTTACCATTTATAAATAAATCATATCTAAAATCCTGTCCTGCCGCAATTTTTAAGCAACTTATTATGCAAACGCTACCACATGCAAATGGCATGCTGGCCTTTGTTCTCAGTTTCAAAGGCTTGCCCAGCCTGCTGTCTAATCTCCATAAGGAAAGGTTATTTCAGAGGTCAGAAATCTAAATACAGAAAGCCAGATCAAAGCAGACCCATCCCAATCAATAAACATTATAAAAATTTAGCATCTTTCATTCCTTCCATCATTTCAATGGCTATGTCAACCTCTCGTGAAATCATATTTACATAAAATCACAGCTAGAGAAAGAAAAGTCAAAAGCTAAAACAATTGCATCATGTTTAAAATGAATTTGTTACATTCTGGACTACATCACTTCTGTTTGACCATTCCTCAAATAAAAAGCTGGTTTCACATGTGGACTTCGGGCCCCACCAGCAAACCCTTGACTCACTAGATTGGGTCTGAAATGATTCTTACTGTGAGAGGACCCATTGACCTATGGTTTCCTGTTGGGTTACACCAAATTGCCATAAACTTACTGGGTTAAAACAGCACACTCTTCCTGCACTTTGGGAAAATAGATATTTGAAATCAGTCCCACCGGGGCCAGCCTCAAACTGTGAGCATGGTTGTGCTTGTCTGGGGGGCTCTGAAGATTTCTCTGGTTTCAGTTTCTAAAGAGTCCACATTTCTTGGCTCTCAGCCCCTCCTTTATCTTCAAAGCCCCTCCTTTATCTTCAGATCTCTGTAGATTACCTTCTACCTTGGTCCTAACAAAACATGTGAGATTACATTTCGAGTGCACTCAATCTAGAATCTCACCACCCCCAAAGCTGCTTCTGTATTTCTATCTGCAAAAGGAATACATCTGTTCACCTTTCCAAGTTCATTCCAAGTTATGTTGGAACAACTGGAAAACTACCTCAGGCCTTGGGTGAGGCAGCCAGAGGTCAGGGAGCCCTTCCTTAGACTCCTTCTCAAAGAATGGAGACCAGAGAAGACAGAGTAACAAGGGTGACAGAGACCAGGGGAAGAACTGGCTGCCTCTAGTCAGGTTCTTAGTGACATGGGCATGAAAACTGCATTTGACCCCATGACATGAGCCTCCAGGGAAAAATGTCTGCTCTTCCTCCTCAGGCCAACCCAGGAAGATAGAATTAGCTGTGAGAAGATACTTTCTAAACTTCACACTCAAAGGCTGTTCTGCGCAGCCCCATACTCAGGGAAAGGTATTTGAGATGAGATGGCTAACTACGTCTTTGACCATGAATTTACCTTCTAGGGACAGGTACTTGACTTTACTGTCACTAACTGACCTCTTAGCTTTCTGGCCAGTTTAAACTCTGCTTTGTTTCCTTTACCTGACAATTGTGAGCCCCAAGTCCCTTGGCTGGTCCTTTTGTCTCATTTTTTGTCTTTAGTCCCAAACAAGGTGTTGGGTAGCGCAGGATGGCCCTGAGCTCATTGTGGAGAGGAATGACCTGTCCCTTTTCTTCTTGCACCTCCCAAGTACAGAGATCACCGGCTGAGCCACCCACTTGGCTCCTGGTTCATTGTTAACTAAGCGTCTTGAGGATGGTTTGTCAGGAGGTTGAGGTTTCAAAGTTCTAGGCCTATTTAAATATAAGTCTACTCAAAGCCTGACTCTTAGTTTCAGGCATTAAAAAAATAAGACACAATGATCATTTCACACCATTACTCAGCCTGCAACAGCAACGTTCAAATTTCCCTAAGAACCTAGTTAGCAGAAGACATAGATCCTTTCAGTTTTTTTTTTAAGAGGAGCCCTAGGCTTGCCCCCCTCCTCTCTACCTCCCGCCCCCATGCTTGTCTCTATTTCCAGAACACCCAGTAAAAGGAAACAAGGTGCCCATGTGCTCCCCCCCTCAGGTGTTACCTGGAACCTGACTTCGAACCTCTTTAAATGAGTCTGCTAAGTACATCACATCCTGGGGACCAGGGGAGAATGGAAAAGCTGTGTGCCAGTGAACTGCTAAAGAAGTGAATGTACCCAAGCCACGTGGGCCCCTGAAATGCATTCTTTCATTTAGCAAGTGTGCATATGATTCTCTTGGGAAGAAAAAAGATCGTATTTTTATATAGCATCAAATTATTCAGGAATCTGAGCTGAAGGAAACATAAACACGCTCGCTTAATGTCAGGGTTTTGTTTTGTTTTGTTTTGTTTTGTTGCGGAAAGTGCATCTTTACATAAGCCCAGAGGCAGCTGGAGTGCAGCTTGGGTTTCACAGCTGATAAACCCAGAGTTCAGATTCTGTCCTTGGACTCCGAAGCCTTGAGACAGCAGCTGCAAAACACAGCTCCCTCCACTGCGAAGCCTCCGGCGGCAAAAAGCCTCATCTAAAAGCTCTTACAGACGCCTCTCTAATTTTGCTCCTGGAGGGTTAGGAAGACCGACCATCTAATGGTGACTCAGCAGCTGCCACCTGCTTTTTAAGCTAGTGCACTTCCAGGAGGCAGGGGGAACAAGGATTCAAAATTGCTCCGTCCCACCTTCCCTTCCTCCCCTAAACTCTTCCCCTCAGAGCTTTGGGTGGCTGCCTTCCCAACCGACAGCTGTTCTTTCTGTATTCTTTTCCTTTTTCCTTAGAGGACAGCCTTAATCAAATGCTTTAGAATCACTAACTCTCGTTTTCTTCGTTTCGAACGCGCCTCTAACCTCTGTTCAGAGGCCAGCGGTTCCAAAGAGCAGGCAAGGTTAATCAGTAAAATCCACCCCAGCCTGCCAGAAAGCTCAGCTGGCCCGGACAGCGCTCAAACCTCCCTTCTTCCCTGCGGATAGGAACAAAGCCGCCGCCCAACAAAAGAGAGGGCTCTGTCATCCTCCGCGGCTTCTGTCGCCGCTGATCTACAATTCTGTTCACAGAACTGAAGATAATTTGAGGTCATTACTGAGTCTCAGCAGCTCGAATTCAGTCCTGTTGGTGGTGAGCATGAGGCTCATTTTGAGAGAAGAAAATTGTACTCAGTGGAGGTTCAGGGTAGCGGATGGTCTCTGCCATTACCCCAAAGCTATAATTCCAAACTGCATGCAGCTTGGAACAAATCTCATTATAATAGAACTCACAGTTGGGGGGGGGGGGGTCTGATAAATTTTCAGAGAGATTAAAAAAAAAAAAACGTAGGGGTTGAGAGATATTGCTCAGTGGCAAAGCACGTATGCATATGAGGCCTCAAGTTCAACCCCAAGCAACACCCCCTTCCCCATCCCCGCCCCCAAAAAACTGTGTCTGATGGCAAATGAATAATTTCACTCCCATTGCTTTCTAGGTCATAACATTTCATAGTCTTTCCAAATATAGACACTGCTGGCCTGATCGTCGCTCACACATCCAAGTCCGTTACATCCAGCTCATTCTTGTGCTTGCTGCCGAGAACTTTGAAGGGCCTACCCTCCACCCACACCCATCCTCCTTATATCTCTTAAAGAACTGTGCTCATATGGTGATATTTCACTCACCCAGTAAGGCTGCGCTCTCCTTATCTTAGGCTAAAATCAACTCCTGTTTAAGTTAGAGCAAAGGGAGTTCGAGTCCCAGTCACCATGGCAATCATGCATACCTCCTGTGTGAGAAACTCCCCACAGATGCTCACTGGATAACTTCCATGGGCCGAGACACAAGGTACACAGGGGTAATAATACACACATCACACACACATACACACACACACACACACACACACACACACATGTTGGGAACTAAGGGGGGAATAGGGGAAGAGGGGGGAGGGAGGATAGCCCAGTCCGGTGTGCTAAGCATTGCAGGAATGAGTCTGGGGTCACAATGGATGAGCAGTAACTGGGTCAAGACGCTATGGAATCTGCTGCTCATCCTCAAATTGCCCAAAGGATCATAAGCATGATTTCATGCAACCATTTCGTAAATAAATTTCCAGAGAGGGAATTAAGACGTTCAAGGAGGCTAATGGGATTCTGATGCATCTAAGGCTTGGGGCAACTGACATATCGAGCCACCATGGCTCTCACAGTTTGTAGGCCAGCATATAAATATCAGCTGTGCACTCATTTCCCAAGAAACAGGAATGACTTCACTCAAACTAGCAGTTACATGGTCCCTAGTTCGGTGGTCTATGGACCATTAACCCGATAACTGAGATCTTTATCAATTACCATCAATAAAGCAGTCTTTACCATAGAAGTTTTAAATTTTTCAAGGGATGCTGTAAGTTATCTTGTTGAGAAACTTAATTTCCCCCTCTGTGTTCTAAACCTAAGAGATGGCAGCCACAATAGGCTCCACTGAATTTTTCTGAAAAGACTGGAGGCTGGAATATCTCCTGAAAGCCTCTCTGTCTGTCCTTAACTCAGCCCTTCTTTTCTTGTATCCACACTGTATTAGTCAGGGTTCTCTAGAGTCACAGAACTTATGGATAGTCTCTAGATAGTAAGGAATTTATTGATGACTTACAGTCGGCAGCCCAATTCCCAACAATGATTCAGTCGCAGCTGTGAATGGAAGTCCAAGGATCTAGCAGTTACTCAGTCTCACGCAGCAAGCAGGCGAAGGAGCAGGAGCAAGAGCTAGAGCTAGAGCTAGACTCCCTTCTTCCAATGTCCATATATTGTCTCCAGCAGAAGGTGTAGCCCAGATTAAAGGTGTGTTCCACCACACCTTTAATCCCAGATGAAAGGTGTAGCCCAGATTAAAGGTGTGTTCCTTAAACTCGGAGATTCAATCTTCTGGAATCCATAGCCACTATGGCTCAAGATCTTCAAACCAAGATCCAGATAAGGATCTCCAAGCCTCCAGATAAGGGTCACTGGTGAGCCTTCCAATTCCGGATTGTAGTTCATTCCAAATATTGTCAAGTTGACAACCAGGAATAGCCACTACACACACAAATGCAAATACACACATCACACACACACACACACACACACACACACACACACATGTTGGGAACTAAGGGGGCAGGGGGAAGAGGGGGAGGGAGGATAGCCCATGTCCAGCCAGAGTTCCTCCTATGCTCTGGGCAGGTGGAAGTGGGAGGGCTGCCAGATGCTTTCCACTCGGCCCAGGTGGGCATCTAAACCACTGACCCCACTCTCCTGGGGGTTGGGGGAGATGGTAGACAAGGGGCAGCCCCCAACCTGGGGCCCCAGGGTGACACCCTCAGCCCCGGGGTTATGGGAGAAAGGGCTGAGGGAGAGGGGTTCCCAGGAAGGCAAGAGTCCTTAGTCCATGCCTTGACTGGAGCACAGGAAGGCCTTCCATTGGGAGACTAGAAATGGCTCATTAGAGGAAAGCCTATCCCATCATCCAAGTGCAGCAGGCCTTGATGAACAGAGACAGTCTATGGTTTTAGAGCTTTATTGTAGAAAGGCAGGGAGAAAGAGAAAAAATAAAAGAGAGAGAGACTGGCCATGACCAAGAGGAGAGAATTTGAGAAAGGAGAGAGAGAAGAAAGACTAGAGTAAGGGGTTAGAGAGAAAGAGAGAGTGAGGAGGGGATGAGGAGAATAAGAGAGTAAGAGAGGGAGGTGGGGCCAAGCAGCCCCTCTTATGGTGGACTGTTATCTTTACTGTTGCTAGGTAACTGGGAGGAGTCTAGCCTGAAGGTCAGAAGCTTGGGACATTGTCTACATGACTACTAGCCACACTTCTCCTGTGGGGGCTGTGGGGGCAGTAACAGGAGCCTTGAGTTCCAGGATACATGAGGGGACACCTACCGTGCCATGTAGGTGAATTATCACCACTCCAGGGTTCAGACCTCAGCTCAACTGGAGACCAGACTGTCTGTGTATAGCCCAATGCCACCCCCCCAAACACACACTATATAGATAACCCAGATGATGTTGACTCCTGTGGAAGGAGTTTTCTAACAAACACGTGCCTGTTGCTATAAATCCCCATACCTCCTTTCAGTCTGAGGTTTTAGTTTCTTGTTTGTTTCTTTATTTTAGGGTGTGCAAAGGAAAAGGCGCTGCAATGTACACCCAGCAAGTTACTGCTAATTTGGAGTCAAAATGATGACCAATCCATGTCCCTCCCAGGAATTTTCAGACAGGACCAAAATTAAAGAGCTTATTCTTGAAATGGGATCATTAAAAGCAAGCTTATAAAACCAGACAGGAACAGTTAAGGGTAGAACAGTCTGTGAAATATCCAGCATTCCTCTGGTTTAACTGCAAATATTTAAAATGCACGCAACACATATTTATTTCCTAAATGGTTCACCAGCCAAGACCCAGCAGATATTACATACAGAGAACATCATACACAGATACATGCCCTTGTGGCTATTCTTGCCTTTGTAGAATGCCAGTGTTGTAAAAATGCTCTCTAAAGCCTATAAAGGGCTGGGGATATGGCTTGATCACTTGCAGCTCAGGTGTCAGGATCAGAGTTTGGATTCTCAGAAAGCACTAACTTGGAAGATGTAGAGTCAGCGAGTCCTGGAGCAAACTGGCTAGTCAGCCTGGTGGTGAGCCTCCAGTTCTGAAGGTGGAGAGCAGTTAATGAAGATACCCAAAATCACTGTGGTCTTCCACATACACCACAGCTTCACCCACACTCCCCACACACACACACGCGTAAACATGTATTCGTGAACACAAGTGTGCACACACACCTACACAAATAAATAAGTACAGCTCGGTAACAATGAAATTTGTATCTCTGTCACATGTAGTACATTTCTGGATTTGGGAATGAGTGTGCTTCAGAGGATCCTCGCTGTCCAGGTTCCCTGCCCAAAGGACAGGTAAGAATGAGCGGAACACGTGGTATGCTTCAAACCAGAAGACACGCCTCTAGGCCCAATCACTCCACCCAATACTTCTCTTCAAATTTAGCAGGTGAACTGTCCCATTTCCAAGATCATTAGGAAAACGGAGTAACAGCATAATAGCAATAAAAATATTAAAACTGGATTTACATCGGCAATTAGTCACAGCAAAGGATCCAATCCAAATTAGTGAGATTAACTACAAGGCTTCCAGGATATACCTCAAAGTCTAGGATTTTTCCCCCCCCCCCTGGGAGCTCTGTGAACTCCACATGAGAAACTAAATTTCTTGAGAAATATACGCACAGTTGGAGTAGTAAAAAACTACACTAAAAAGGTTTAGTTTCAAAAGTTTTGGGTGGTTATTTCATGATATGGAAAGTACTTATAGACTGAGCAAAGTGGCCTACACCAATAATCCCAGCACTCCAGAGGCAGAAACAGGGGAAGCTCAAATTTGAGAGCAAGTTGGGCTACCAAGACCTCTCTCAAAACAAAATAAAAGAAATGCTCATGATATATTATGTCCTTTTCAAGAGAAAAAAATCCTGGTTATTCTAAGCCTGTATGTCTCATGGGATCCTCATTTTTTTTTTTTTTTGAGGTTAGAACAGAAAGAAATATACAGACATTGAGTTTCTTTGTTTGGCAAGGTAATGTGTCATCATTTATAATATAAAATTTCCACAATAAGCCTGTGTTACTTCTCTAACCAGGGGAAGTCACAAAGGTATTCCAACTGTACATGGGTTGCAGGGGATAGTAACGTGTAGTGGTCCAGAGCCTCCCCTATTCAGGCCGAGATCCCCCCCCCCCCCACACACACACACACTATACTGGTTGATGGGAAGATAAGATGCTTTGGGCATTGCAATGATACCATGTGTTGCCTCCTCTGTTTTAGAATAATCCTCAGGTCTGCCCCTACAACCTCTACGCTGAGCAGCTCTCGGGATCAGCCTTCACTTGTCCACGGAACACCAATAAGAGAAGGTAGACGGCGAGATCAGCTATGGCTTACAGTCTGTGGGAACGGTTCCCCAGACACAGTCGCCCCAAGGTCCTCCTTGTGAGCTGCGTTCTGAGTCACATCAGGGGCATCCAGGCTTGTTCCCAATGAGCGGTTGGCAGAGGAAAGCTAAGGAACAGCTGTACAGGGGCCAAAAGCACGCACGTCCAGTTCCAGTACAAAGGTTCTCTAGAACACCACAGGAAATGTTCCCCACAGTCTGACTTCCTTCTAAGGATTCTATAGCTTCAAATGATAGTCAGAGAAGATTCAGACATTTTTTCCTGGCTGGCTAGAAACATTATGTTCTTTGCCTGAAAATTGATAATCCAAGCTGACGTGCTTGAAAGGTCATGTAGTATGGCCCCTTGTGGCTTGAATTAATAAGGATTTTCCTCTTTGGAATTTGCCTTTCCTGGAAACCAGCACAGTCATGGCATAGTGTGGCGTATCCTGTGCTCTCCCTAATCCTAAAGGCTACCTCAGTGAACTTGCTCGCTAATCAGCTTCTATGCAGCAGGTTGAATGCAGATGCTGAAGACCCAGGAGGCAGTTAAGTGTTGTGATTTGAATTAATCACATCTAATTGTAGGGATTTCAGGGCAGGTCTGTACAAAGAATGATGTTGTTGGCTTAGGAGGTTTGAAGGAGAGTTGGAGTGGGTCTTATGCTGCCTAGATAGAAGGAGGAAGTGGGTTTATCTCCACTGAATGGAGTCTTCCTGAGAAGCAGATGGGCCAGTGAGCACAAAGATCCCCATAGGTGCTAAACCTTGCTTCCCTTCATGATGCAACGATTCCACTCTGCAGGCAGCAGGTCCCCTGCAATTAAGCCCTTGCTCCTTCTTCTACAGTTGTATGGTATTGAACAGGGCGTCTACCCTTTCAGATTCCCTTCATTGGTCAATTGGATCCTGAGAGACAATGTAGGTGAAGGAATGGGGGAAGAGATACAATCTTATATTTGTCCAAAAAGCAAGGATTAAGCTGGTTATTGTGAACACCTGTAATCCCAGTACTTGGAAGGCTGATGTGGGAGAATGAAGAATCTGAGGCCACCCTGGTACTGTGTCTCAAATCACCAAACCAACCAAGCAAACAAGACACAAAACAAAATCAGACAGGTAATCAGAGGTTGCTTCTACCGTTATCTAATCGCTTCCTCTAGACAAGATAAGGTAACCTACAAACTATTCTAATTTATGACCGCCTGGCCTTGATGCCTATGTTTCTGACTCCATAGTCCATCTATACACAGGCCACCTGGTCTCTGGAATCTGCTGCCTGCCCCCATTATTCAGCAGTCTCTTCAGCCAGCAGGAGCTGAGCTCTGTTCCAGGAGGCTGAAAAGGAGCTGCTGGCATTTCATTAAGGAACTGGCAACATTCCCTGCAACAGAATTAAATCTCTGTCCAGGGCAATGTAGTGTAGCCTGGGGAGTTTTATAAGCTCAGTTGAAAAATAAGGGACACTAGGCATGGCTCACCCATCTGCTTACAACTCTCCCTAAAGGTATGCACAAGAGTTTTCTAAAAACATTCAGACCTCTAACAGAAAAGTATGTCCCGCCCCATGTATGGGCGGGTCAGCTTGAAGTTCTCAGCTAGTCACTCCTCAGTGCCCCAAAGCACTAGGAGTATTAGAGGTGCCACCTAACCCTGAGACAGCAGATGTGGAAACGTTTAAATTGTGGTAAAAACCCAGATGATTAAGAATGAGCAGTTCAATAATTGTCCAGTAAGTGAGTGCCTACTATGTGCCAGGCATCTTAGGTAGGTGGCTTGCAGTCCTAACAATCCTAGGAGATGAAGATGAAGAGAATTGGCCTGGGAAGTTGAATCATACAGTCAATGCTAAGACATACACACGTGCTCAGTCCACAGATTCTTGGGAGTTGGAAGGGCTTAGTGAGTCCAGCGTCTGAGGTCATTGCATCAAGAGCTGGAGGAATCAGACAAGCATGGAACAAATCTAGCCTATTTATGGCTCAGATACTCAGTGTCTATCCAAGCAATTTTCACTCTTGAGTTCGGACCGGAGCCTGTTGAGCACAACAGGTTTTCCCTTATCGCAGAAGGGCCCTTATCCCTCCTCACCCTGTCAACCTCTGGAAAGAGTTAGTGACGCGGTGTTCCTCTACCTCCGCAGGCTCTTTTTCCCTTCCTTGAGGCAGATCTGATCCTGGAAAAGAGACCTTTGGCTAAGGCCTTGACATACATAGACAGCAAAACTTAACAAAGACTAGAAAAGCCGAAGTAAACCATAATATACTACATAAAAGCATGGACGTATACTTTTATAACTACATAGTAGAGAACTGAAAATTCTTAAAGTTCTCCCAATTAATGCCAAAAAGACCAAATAAAACCCAACCAATATGGGACTATACAAGTAATTTATAGAAAAATTGCAAGTGACTAATAAATAAGCAAAACTTACTCAACCTTATTCAAAATAAAGGACACATTCAAAAATTAGATTCTATTTTTCACTTTTAAGACTAAAGTAATTGGAGCTTGAGAGATGGCTTAATAGGCAAAAGCACTTACACTATAATCATGAGGGCCTGAGTCCAAATCCCCATCACCTACATAAAAAGCCAGTATGGCTGCACACATTCGTGGAGCACAGAGACAGGAGGATTGCCAGAGCTTTCAAGCTGCCAACCTAAATCCAGGTTCAGTGAAAGACCCTGTCTCATAGGCACAAGGAGACTAGTAGAGCAAGACAGCAATGTCCTTCTCTGGGTTCCGAATGCACACAGACGTGTGTACCTGTGTACACATACAATGCCAACACGTCACACATATATACCACACTCATGTAGAAAATTAAAAACAAATAAATATATTTCTAAAAAGTGAAATTATAATACCATCTTTTACTGGGGAAGATGTGAAGTGTTCCCTCCTCTATCACTAATGGGAAAAGAGAGTAGGCCGACAGTGTGCCAATCTTGCTTATATGCATTAGAGATATCTGAGGAAATATATGAGAGAAGTGTTAAGCGCTGGACCTCTAATAGCATAGAAAAAGTTGTGGAAAAACTGATCATCTCCAGGACTGTCTGAACTTATGAAATTATTTCTCCATTACCATAAATCACTTTGTCACTTTATAGGGCAAAGTTGATTTGTATTTTTAACAAATAACGAAGGCACTCCTTGTATGTGCTCAGGCTCTCTAGGATGTGCTGTCCTGATGTGGAAAACAAGAATTAGTATACCTTGATGCACTTCTGTGGATCTCCATGTACATATTCCTCATGGTGTTTCCTTTTCCCTTCCAGTGTTAGGAAAGGCAAGCCTTCCCTTTTTGGCACTATGTGAATAGGTAGGAGCCAGAACCTCAGCCTGAAGAGCAATGGGCATCGTGGAAGGAGTGAACAGACCAGAGTTACAGCCAGGAGACATTACTGAGGAGTGCTATGTCGTTGCCTCTTACATCCAAGCCCACAGATGGTTGCTGAGTGACTTCTTGATGGCACCTCCAGAGCCAGTCTGTGTCACTCAGAACATTACCTAAAGCTGTGTCTTTCTGTTTTTCTTGTTCTCCCTAGCTGGCTGTATAGGATTCTTCCTTCAGTTTCTCACAAACCCTTTGAGTCCATCGACCAAGGCCATGTCACTCACAACTGGGATGAAGTTGGCCCTGATCCTAACCAGGTAACCTTCCCGTCTAAACTGAAATACACAGTGTGGTCAGAGCCTTCAACAGAAGTGCTTACACTGGGGCCAAAGTTATTGAAAACTTAGAATGCTTTTAAAAGTAAGTGCTGAAATATCTGTTTGTGACTCATATTAGGGATCTTGAAATGCTTTGATTGGTTGTGTGTGTGTGAGTGTGTGTGAGTGTGTGTGTGTGTGAGAGAGAGAGAGAGAGAGAGAGAGAGAGAGAGAGAGAGAGAGAGAACAAGGAGAGCAAAGTGTATTCCTTTTTTGTTTTAACACCATGTAGATAGGCAGGGATGTGGTTCAGACATAGTTATGTGCTGTCAAACTACCTGTATGCACATAGGTTTTTGTTAACCTCCACTTATCACAGAATATAGACAACAGCTTCAATACTGACATCCTTTTTTTTATGTTTTTTTTTCCATTTTTTATTAGGTATTTAGCTCATTTACATTTCCAATGCTATACCAAAAGTCCCCCATAGCCACCCACCCCCCCCCTTTTTGGCCCTGGCGTTCCCCTGTACTGGGGCATATAAAGTTTGCGTGTCCAATGGGCCTCTCTTTCCAGTGATGGCCGACTAGGCCATCTTTTGATACATATGCAGCTAGAGTCAAGAGCTCCGGGGTACTGGTTAGTTCATAATATTGTTCCACCTATAGGGTTGCAGATCCCTTTAGCTCCTTGGGTACTTTCTCTAGCTCCTCCATTGGGAGCCCTGTGATCCATCCATTAGCTGACTGTGAGCATCCACTTCTGTGTTTGCTAGGCCCCGGCATAGTCTCACAAGAGACAGCTACATCTGGGTCCTTTCGATAAAATCTTGCTAGTGTATGCAATGGTGTCAGCGTTTGGATGCTGATTATGGGGTGGATCCCTGGATATGGCAGTCTCTACATGGTCCATCCTTTCATCTCAGCTCCAAACTTTGTCTCTGTAACTCCTTCCAAGGGTGTTTTGTTCCCACTTCTAAGGAGGGGCATAGTGTCCACACTTCAGTCTTCATTTTTCTTGAGTTTCATGTGTTTAGAAATTGTATCTTATATCTTGGGTATCCTAGGTTTTGGGCTAATATCCACTTATCAGTGAGTACATATTGTGTGAGTTCCTTTGTGAATGGGTTACCTCACTCAGGATGATGCCCTCCAGGTCCATCCATTTGGCTAGGAATTTCATAAATTCATTCTTTTTAATAGCTGAGTAGTACTCCATTGTGTAGATGTACCAGATTTTCTGTATCCATTCCTCTGTTGAGGGGCATCTGGGTTCTTTCCAGCTTCTGCCTATTATAAAAAAGGCTGCTATGAACATAGTGGAGCATGTGTCCTTCTTACCAGTTAAAGAGCGACTTCTGATGTCTGGTATAGGAATGAGAGAATTGCCTGTTAAGTCTCATGGTGACCTTAGTCACATTCTCTGCCGCCTCAGGAATGGAGGTCTGCATTCCTTCTTCAATGCTGGGGTGTCAGGCTTGTGGGACACCAACACACTGTTCAGGGGAGGTGAAACTCAGTCTAAGATAGGGGTCCCAGTCCATGTTTCTCCAGGTGAGAGACAGCAGGGGCTGGGACAGAGGCTGTGGTTCTCAAACTCCAAGGCACCCAGACACCACTGAGAATCGAGAAGAGTTGAGAACAGGGGCCCCTATTCTCCTGGACACCCAGATGCCCACTTGGAACCTGTGGAAGAGTTGGAAACAAGGCAGGGGGAGCTGCAGGGCTGAGATGAACCAGGGGTGGGGAATCAGGCTTAGCTCAGGGTGAGTGTCAAGAGAGACCTTCTGCCAGAGACTTAGGCAAGGCTAGGCATAATAAAGATCCCCCTGCCCCCACCCAGGTCCTTGATGAAGGAGATAGTCCTTGCTTGTCCGGGCTGTTTATTTATTCATGGCAGATGAGGATACATACCACTTACTCAAGTTGAACCAAAGATGAAATACCTTTTGCAGGAAGGGATGCCTAGGAAGGGAAGCTCATTGGCTGTACTTGGAGCTAGACACCTCATTAGCATGGAGAACTCTAGGCTCTATACTATATGACATGACCGGTTGCCGTGGTCCTCTTGGTGGGGTGTCATGGTCACGTGCTCAGGGACAGGATTCTGGTTAGGACTCCTGCTGTTCTCAATTTTGAGTTTTATCAGGGTTCTGAACTTAGCTACAAGCTTACCAGTTCTTCTATTTAGTGGCACTGTCCGCTGCCCCACACAGGTACATCCAATCAGCGTTGTTTAAACTCTCAGTTCGTAGCAATGATCCAATACTATAATGGACAGGACCCTTTAAAGGAAAGGCAGGAGTGTTTCCTTTGTGTCTGAGTTTAGGTACAGGCCTCTGCTCCCAGGTGTGAAATTCTACAGAGGAAAAACAGGCCTGGCTTTGCATCCCAAGCCCCATGACTTACCCTTGAGCCATAATGCCTCACTTAAAAAGGTGAACCTGGCCGGTTGGTTTGCGTAGAAAAGATTTGCGATGGTACCCCATTCTAATCAAAAGTGAGGTTTTGTAGTGGGACCAGAAATTACTAAGCCCATACCCCCTCCCCACCCCCAATTCTGCTGCGTGGGAAGTCCTCTACCTGCTGTCAAGGCAGAACTCCTGGTCTCCCATGAAGATGCTGTCAGCTGTCAGTCTAGGACCCCTGCGAGCATCAGGCACCAGATGTGTTTGGCACTAGGGTACCTGGCAGCCGGCAGAGAACCAGGATGATGCTTCGGTTTTGACCTGTGAGAGCAAGAGTAGGTGGCTTCCTTCTCCCTCCCTGGGAAGGACTCACCATTCACCTTCAGTCCAGGGGCCTGGGGTTCAGGAGCCAGGTATAAGACCCTACCCTTGTTCCCAACACCCCCATCTCCCAGGCTCATGATGGTGCTACCTAAGAAAGTCTCCCCCGAACCCTCTGCTAGCCCAGTCAGTGGTCAGGCTTGGAGGAGGATCCGACAGGAGGGTGTAACTGTGAGATAAAAATGTCTTGGTTGTACCTATTTGTGGTGTAACTTTGTATTTAAATAGCAAACAAAAAAGGAAATAAACTTGAAACTTATTTGTCATCTTAAGAATAAAGCAAAAAAATTAAAATAATTATTGCCAGGCAAAAATAAATACATAAACAAACAAACAAACAAACTGTGAGCTGTGACGAGCTGGAAAGGGTTCAGGAGACTGGGTGTAAACATGTTTACAAGGTGCCTGGCAGGTGACAGGAAAAACCATGACTCTGATATACCATCCTGATGCAGTCACTTACAGGCTATTGCAGTCCCTGACCCTTAACCTCGTGTGATTTTCTTTTTTCTAGTACTGAATATTGAACTTAAAGATTCCACATGTGCTAGGTACGGGATCTAACACTAAACTATCTTTCCAGCCCTCTTCTTATTTTCTATTTTGAGACAGTCTCACTAAGTTGCCTAGGGTGGCCTTGAACTTACTCTGTAGCCTGGGCATATCTTGAACTCGGGAACTCTCCGCAGCAGCATGAGGTGTAGCTAGAACTGGGGGCCTGTGCCACAAGGCAGGCTTTTTGTGAAGTTTAGTGGTCTAGCAAATGTCCTCCCTGCCCCGCTACTGTGTGTCTCCTTTCAGACAACTGGAGAAAAAGTCAGGCCCTGATCCAGCTCTCTAACCCAAACCCCTCAGATTAGGGCCCCGCGTAATTAAGGACTTTTGGCTTGCCCCTGCCTCATCCTTAAGAGAGACAGACTCGTGAAGCACACAGTTTAATTTAGACAGAGAGAGAGAGAGAGAGAGAGAGAGAGAGAGAGAGAGAGAGAGAGAGAGCACCCTGCCTTTACCTGATCCTCCTGACCTCACTCATGCTTCCCCCTTGTCTCTAGCATTTGAGAATTAACCCCCGCAGAACATCCTCACGTAATCAATTTCCCACTTATCTGACAAAGGGCCGCAAAAATCCTCGTTCATTCTCTGAGATCCTGTTTGACCTCTAAATGGGTGACATGGGCAAAGTGAAAGCATGACCAGCAAGAGACAGGGATCAGGAGAAAGGGAAGCAAGCTGATTAACTTTGGTGTGGAGGGAGGAGTCACGGCGGAACGATTACAAGCCAACAGGTTCCAGTGCTTAGAATTCGTCATCACAAGTTAGCAAAAACAGAACTGTGATGAGGAACTTCATTGCAGACAGAGATTCCTAGCAAGTAGATAACCTCTCCCAGGTAACTTCAGGGCACTAGATCAGGACAAACTCCACAGTCAGCACTCTCTCCACAGTTAACCTTTCCTTTGATGACACTGTGAATCATTGCTTGAGCAAGATGGCTTCCCGGACAGATAAGGGCATTTCAGCCCCTCTCTGTGAAAGGAAGAAGCAAGGTTGAGGCTAACCTTGATTCTCACTTTATCTGCCCAAGCGTCACTTCGGGGGTTTCTCTTCCTGAGCCCCTAGAGTTAAATTTCAGAATCTCCAGTTCTCTCCTCAAGTTGCTGGTCTGCTTAGCAACAAGACTCTATTTTCTCCAGGAAAATAGGAAGCATGGCACCTATGGGTTTTATAAATGCCAGTGTGGTGCTTATTATATGCCAGCGTGGGAGGATTGAGAGGGTATTTGGCCCACAGAGAGTTTTCCAATTCTTTATTCAGGTGGCACAGGAAATCCTCAATTATATTTCTGACAGTTTTCTCTAATAGAGCCAAATCTCCTATCACGCAAAGGAACAAAGCAGCTATGAAATGACCAAATATGAAGAAAATTAAGCACAAATGAAATTATCCCTGAAAATCTCTTTAATCACCTATAAAGTATAGGATATATTGTTCTGTGTATGCTACCCATAAGACGAAGTTCCTATGTAAACTAAATTGAAAACCACTGAGCTAGGCTAAATGAAGGTATGCACGGCATGTTTTCTGGGCAGCCTGGAGCAGTGTGTCTATGAAGATAGATCATAGTACATAAACTTGTGGTAAATGGGGTGGGCTGGGAGCTCCAGGGTCCTCACATGCGCACATTACACAGAAGCAGCTTCGTCATTCAAACTTCAGTGCATCATCATAATCGTGTGGGCATCAGTGGGGCCATTACTTTTTTTGTATGACTTTATTAGGGGCAGGGTAGGTTTTAAATCTGACCTTTAAGGAAAATACATAGTGCAACCTTCTGCAAGTATGAGGTATAAGGTACTTGGGAACCAACTCTTACTACCTGTCGTTGCCATGACTACGGTGCTGCACTTTACTTCGAGTGATTACATCCCTTCTTAAGGTTATTTTGAAATACAGGTCACGTGTCATAGAACCTGTGAAACCACAGCTGTAAAGACTAACAGATCTCTGCCATAAAATGTTTGCTGATCCATAACAGGTGATAGCCATAAAAACAAGAGACGAAGTTCCGGGACAAGTTCCCACAAACACCTGCAGCCTGCATAGGAGAGCTGAGGGTATTCCTAAATAAACATAGGGGAAGAAATGCATTTCTCACTGGCTATAGATGGGGAGGGGTCAACTATGACACCTAATGAGAATCTCTTGAGTCAGAAAGACAGTCTGTATGGAGAGCTGTGGTCGTGTTTGGATTGATTGAGGTTACAAAAATTGGTGTATAAAATAGGGTTTCCTGGTCATCACTGTGACTGGATTTAAGTCATGGTTTTTATTGGTTATTTTCTTGGTTCTGAATTAAATTCTCCTAGCTCTTACCACTTTTATTACCACTGTCATTAAATCTGGCACATATCAGAATTTTAAAATTAACCTTCTGTCAATAGAATTCTTCTAATTAGATCCTCCCTCCCTCCCTCCCTATCTCCGATCTTTGTCTGTCTGTCTGTCTGTCTATTTCTGTGTGTGTGTATGTTTCTCTCAGGAAGGTTTCAAACTCATGAACCTACTGCCCCTGCCTCTCAATGCTAAGCGTATAGGCAGGTGCTGCCACACCTGGCCTTGTCTTCCTTTACAAGTGTTTAAATACTGAAACCTCAACTGATGTAGGAATTAATAAAATAGAAAGTGGATTCCTCTTGCCCTAGTCAAGAGTCATGTGGGCTTCCGCTGCATATGCTAAGTCATGATTTCATAACTAGTTAGCATACATTTTACAAAGAACTTCTGGCTACTATGTTTAAAAGTTTGAGTCAATGGTGAGAAACCAGAACAGATGGGTTGGAATTTGATGGCCACTTCCTAGTAGACTCCCAACTCACTGACTCCCCACCCCCCTCTCTGACTCCCCACCCCCCTCTTGTTTTCCATTCTAACGTTGCTTTTCTTTCTCTTCTTTGTTTTGTTTGTTTGTTTTATGAGACAAGGTTTCTGTGTGTAGCCCTGGCTGTCTTGGAACTCACTCTGTAGTCCAGGCTGCCTTTGAACTCAGAGATCTGCCTGCCTCTGCCTCCCAAGTGCTGGGATTAAAGGCAGGCGCCACCATCACACCTGGCTTGACATTGTGGTTTTTTTCCTTCATGAACTTGTTTCCTTGTCCTTGCTTTGCCTTCCTGGAACACTTTGAATATGGCGGTGACCAAACAGCCTTCTCCTCTAGTGTCTTCTCTGCTCACACACTGGGAGAGATGTGCCCTAAAACTCCACAGTACCTTTGTGACACCGGAGTCATAGAAATAGCAGCTAACCATTGTCTTGACCTGTGTCACCCGCCATCTGTTCCCCTTGCCTGATATACACTCTGGCTATTCTTGTACATATCTAGCCTTTTGTCTTCATTTACTCCTTGACAAGTTAATATCTCTTTCCAATTTTGTGCTTCATTAATTAACCACAGCATTCATCACTTCCCCTTCATAACCTTTTCCAAATGTGTACTCCAGGCTCCCTTGAAGGAAGTCTGGGAACATTATATTTAGGTTTCTATCTGACAGCCCTTGCTGGCTGAAGCCTCTGTGATAGGTGTGTCTTTACCTGTCAAAGCCCAAGTATAATACTTCAGTAACTTCCCGCATTAAAGATCTTTGAGACTTTGAAGATTCAAGATGTATTTAATACTGCCTCTAATCTAACCCCAGTCCTACAGAGAGCATCATGGGATAGGCAGTCATGACAGTCATCTTGATACTTTGCAGAAGACCAGTCTTCACATTCTTTAATTTATAATTGATCCTACATCTCAGAATTAATGGGACCTCTTGGGTGTTTTTAAATTTAGCCTTTGGATGTTAGTTCAAGTCCATTGATATCTCATATAAGAAGTATGCCTAATTTTGTTTATTGTGTCTTTCCCCCTAACTTATGAAATCTCATAATTTCATGAGCAAATATAAATCCAATTCAAGTTTACAGATTCCTACTCACATTCTGAGCCAGCAGTTCCTTTTAGAACTTTCGGTATTTATTTTTCTTATTACCATCCCTAACTTTCAGTATTTATTTTTCCTATTACGATCCCTAACTTGATTGTCAGATGCTTGACACAGTTAAAACTTGGACTATGGGAATTACCACTTGTTTTTC
Organism: Mus musculus; assembly: GCF_000001635.26. Taxonomy (NCBI): domain Eukaryota; kingdom Metazoa; phylum Chordata; class Mammalia; order Rodentia; family Muridae; genus Mus; species Mus musculus. The sequence continues at coordinate 37,600,889 of NC_000082.6, forward strand.
AACTACTATGATTTGGGCCATGTGGGAATTATTTCCAAATTAATTAAAGGTCACATCATAGAATTCCTTCTGTCCCAGAACATGCAAATTATCAGAAATGCTGCCAAACAGTAAATCCTCCCAGAACCTTTGCTGTCCAACTTGTCCAAATCCCCAGATCTTGCCATATTGACAGTCTCTTTCCTCCAGGAATGCCTTAGGCCTTCCTCCTTCTTTTATCCAACTCTTTCTTTACAATCAGGTGCCATCATCTCTCCTACCCTCCTCCTCATCTTCACACAATGAACCTGAATCTCATTCATTCTAAACGTGTACCCTATCCCCAGACCTGACAGACATTTTAAGAAAGCAATTTACCCCTCACATCCAATTTGCCCCCTGTTAACTCCTTCATCCCATGTAAGTCGCCTGCCCTGTCTATAGTTTACCCTTGTACTCAGGAAGCTGAGAAAGCATGATTGTGAGTTTAAGTCCATTATGGGCAATATACCTAACAAAACAAACAAAAACAAAAAACAGAAAAAGAAAGGAAGGAAGGGAGAGAGAGGGGGGGAGAGAGAGAGAAAGAGAGAGAGGGAGGGAGCGGGAGAGAGAGAGACAGACAGACAGACAGAGAGAGAGGGAAAGAGAGACAGAGAGAGAGACAAAGAGAGAGGAGAGGGAGAGAGAGAGAGAGGGAGAGGGAGAGAGACAGAGAGAGAGAAGGAGAGGGAGAGAGAGACAGAGAGACAGAAAGAGAGAGAGGGAGAGGGAGAGAGAGACAGACAGACAGACAGAGACAGAGAGAGGGAGAGAGACAGAGAGAGACAGAGGGAGAGAGGGAGAGGGAGAGAGAGACAGAGAGAGAGAAAAATGATAAAGAAAAGAAATATTCTCCACCCATTTTTCCCATGTGTCCTTGAGTTGAAGACCAATTATATTTGCCCAGTTTGGGCTCAGGCAATCCTCTGCCTCAGTTTCTTAAGCAGATAGAACTATATCCCTATGTGAGGCCTTATCCCCCAAAATAGCATGTTTTTATTTAAAATTTTCATAAAAGCATCGATTCCGAATCAACCACATCCAATGCTTCAGGTTATCCCTTTCGCTGTATTCCTTGTACATATGCAAGAGGAGGTAATTCCTAAGACCCACGCAACTAGGTACCAAAAGTAGTAGAAAACCATGCCAATCCTTACCTGATCTCCTGAAAACATTAACAACTATCTAATACATGTCCTGAAGCATCACTCTGTGAACATCCTCTTCCTCAATTTTACCCAGCATCTAACTTTCTGAGCTGAGATCTTTTCTGTCCTTCTCTCAGCTGGCCCTAGATTTTTGCGTTATTTCCACTTGTTCTTGATCCAACGTTTCTACACTCTATCCCCTGCATCTAGGCAATGGCATTAGTCACATACCTTCCCATGGTGAGACTGAAGTTCAGGGATATCCAGTGAGAATATCCAAGTCAGGATTACTCTCCGTGGAGTATTGTTGAGCAGGGAAGCTGCGGATATTCATAATTTTAAAACATTGTTTATATCTACTGTAATTAGCTATGGTATAATAGTTTTATTTTTAGTCTTTTAAAACTGTATTTTGTGTCCTTTTCCATATCTTATACTTCTGTTGGTAGATATGTTTTTTTAAAAATAAAATTTACCTAGTGTATGTGTGTGCATGCACACAAGTGCTTGTGTGTGTGTGTGTGTGTGTGTGTGCGTGCATCTTCCCAACACTTCAAAGCATGAATGCTGATCTGCCTTTTTTGCTTCTGAACCTTTGTCCTTCCATGGGTACCATGACATTACAGTGACTCAAAACCCACAAAATCAATGTTTTCCAGGTCCTGAACTAAACTATCACCTCCTCATTGTGGTCATCTCCTGGAACTAGGAGGTTCCTCTTTCCCTGCCTTCCCTACCCACCTCTCTTCTTCTCTTTCCTTTCTCATTGTCTTCCCTTTCCTCTCTACAGTAGTTTGCTGAGGATGCTATAACAAAACCAAGGCAGATCATGTGGCATTCCTTTCTCAGAGCTCTGCTCTAGAGACTGAGGCGGGTTTCTTCTACTGTGCTTGCAGAGGTTAGCTTGTTCCTTGGTCTTCTCACTTCTGTTTTGTGCCTGTTCTTGTAAGAGCTCAAATCATATTCAATTACCAATCCCACCCCCACCCCCAAGACCTCACTGGAATTTATGTACTCTGTCAAGATTCTACCCAAGCTGGTCATGGTGGTACATGCTCACAATCCCAGCACTCAAGAGACAGAGACAGGAGGATGTTGAGTTTGAAGCCAGCTTCATGAGACTCTGCCTCATAAACAAACAAACAAACAAACAAAAGAAGTAAGTAAATGACAAACAAATAAACAAATGTGTCTAGCACTTTCTGGGGGACAAGGACCTATGAATGAGGGAGGGCAATCCAGACCATAATATTCTTCCTCATCCTTACCTTCCAAATATCAACCAGTCAATTGCTCCTTTGATGGATTCTCTTTGCCACACATACATAAGGAATGAAAAATGCCTGAGTCAGATGAACCAACAGGAAGAATTCCTTGAACAATGGAGGAATTTTCTAAGCTTGCTTTAAAAAAAAATTGAAGAATGAATCACACTTTAGGAAATCCTCTAGAAATTTCTTCTGAGATATCTCTGGTTTATTTCTCTCTTTTTTTCCCTAACCCTTTAATGCAGTTCCTGATGTTGTGGTGACTCCCCACCCCCAACCATAACATTTTTGTTGCTACTTCATAACTGCAACTTTGCTACTGTTATGAATCATAATTTAGCTATTTTCTCAAGACAAGGGTTTGCCAATGGGGTTACGACCCACAAGTTGGAACCACAGCTCTACCTCCTCCTATGTCTCCTGCTTAACACTGGGACCACAGGCAGTCCAAGAAAATGTGCTAAGTTGTTTTGCTTTGATATTTTATGCTTTCTTTTCTTTTCTTTTCTTTCTTTTTTTTTTTTTTTTTTTTTTTTTTTTTTTTTGGTTTTTCAAGACAGGGTTTCTCTGTGTAGCCCTGGCTGTCCCGGAACTCACTCTGTAGACCAGGCTGGCCTCAAACTCAGAAATCCGCCTGCCTCTGCCTCCCGAGTATTTTATGCTTTCTTGTCTTCCTGGAATTTTCTCTTTTTTTTTATAAACATCAATTTATCAAAATCTCACAAATAATTTAAAGCTGGTCTTAAAAAAAAAAAAACAATACTGTTTTCTTCCATTGAACTCTTGAGCATTTCTTAGGGTGTCTGAGAGGATCTTCTGTCTCCAGGGTCTCTCTCTGGTCTGCAGCACCTAGCACATCCCTATTTCCAAAAACCGCGAATATTTGTTGAATGTATTCCCTGGTAGCTCAGATCTCACCATCCTATAAATAGACAGGATTGCATTTCTCTAAATGCATCTGCTGGCAGTGGCCAGCACTGCAGTACACATTGCCTTGTGCAGCCCTTTTTTGGACAGCTTGCTTGATCTTTTATACAGTTCATCTCCATCAACTTACATTTCACTCCTTGGAAAGATATTGGAGCTGTCTGCAAACCGAGTGATTTCACTGCTTGTATCTCTCATTTCCATGTATATGGATGTCGAATGGGCCTTGCGCCAGGATGTATTCCTGAAGGAATGCTTCTGTTTACAGATCCCTCTCAAAGTCATTTCCACTATCTGTTTATTCTCCTACTTGGTGAAGCTTCACGCTTCGAGGTCTTCTGTAATGCGTTCCTTGAGTACAGAGAGTTATCACCTCCAAACCTAGCATAAAATCATGTTTGATAAATATTGTATGCGTGAATTAACTTCAGGGGATTGGGCAGGGATACCGAGACTGAAGGTCTTTAGCTAGGTTAGTGTTCTAGGCGTCAGACTGAGACACAGTGGCCCAGCACCAGAGGAGCAGAAAATAAGGGTCAACTTGAAAGATTATTAAATGGAAAAGACTTGGGTTTAGGACCAATGAGATAAGGAATACTTTGGAAAGCAAATCAAAACAGGGGCTGATAATAAAATGCTAAAGGTGTAACTTAAGAAGTAAAATATTAGTGCCATTTTTAATGGGCAAAATTGAACTTCTCTAAGCTATTCATGTTCTCATGGCTACAGAAGAAGCAAGACAAGAGGCAAGCACCAGCAGGATGGGGATGAGAGCTTAAAGGGTGGCGATGGAGGGTGTAAATATAATAAATATGTATGCAAATATCACAACAAACCCCATTTGTGTGTGCCAACCTAAAGGAAATAAAAAGACAATAATTATAAGCATTTCAGAGAGCTGTGAGAATTAAGTCACCCACTAACATTTATGGTAAACTGTGTTCTACAAGTTTATTCAAGATGCTAAATATCATATTCCACCTTTCCAGTGCTAAGAATTGAACCCAGAACCTCACACAAACTATTCAAATGTCCTACTATTGAGTAGCTCTCAAGTCACTTAGTCCATTTTCTATTACTGTAACAAAATCACAGAGATGAGGTAATTTATAAAGAATGGAAGATTACTTAATCTAAGTCTAGGGGCTGGGAAGCCTAAGCATGGTGAGAGTATATGGTGAGCTCTTTCTTGTTGCACCATAATGTGAAGGATATTTCATGGGAGACAGGCTATGTACACCTGGCTCTCTCCTCCTAATACCATCATGGAGCCCCCATTTGCATGACTTAATTTCCTCTTATTTACCTAAATCCTTACTTCATTGACATGTGAATCATGGGGTTAAGTTTCCCACACATGTGAACTTTTAAAGGACACACTTTCTTTGGTTTGGATAAGGACCGTATAAAATGAATTGGTTCCCAGAGAGGCACTGATACATAGTAGTGAACTTTTAGGCAGTGGGGTTTTTAAGTCAGTGGGAGGGGGTCTAGTCTCAAATCTGTCTTGATATTCCATCCATGGCAGTGGCCCAAAGCCTGGGGCTTCTCAGTCTTACACTAGAACCTCCAAAACTATGAGCCAAAAGAAACCTTTTCTCTTTGTAAGTTAAGTGACTCAGGGATTTCGTTACTGCATGGAAGGCTGACTAACACATTAAACCAGAACTCTGGGTACCAAACATAAAATTCTCAGCCTTGCATTCAGGAGCAAAGTCACATTGGGAATCTAAGTTCCCATTCACAGTGACTCTTTCTTTTTTTAAAGTCCCATGAAAGACTTAAGAAAGTCTAAGTATATTGTGTCTTGGATCCTCTTTAATGGCACTCTAGCCCCATTACTCCAAGGATCTCCAGTGGATCCATCAAAGCCTAATTCATCCCCACATAAACTATAGTTTCTTCTCTCCTGAGATTGCTTGATTGGCTGAAGACTTCTGTGATTCACTCTTTAGTTCATCCACTCCCCGCTTCCCTCCTTGGTTTAAGAGTCAACACTGCTGATCATCCTGAACCTGCTCCAACCAGAGCTGTGGCTGGCACTGGCTTAAGTAGTATTACCCACAAGTGACTTTAACATTCTTGGATGATGTTACCAACTTGTAATAATTTGTCCACCTCCAGCCAGCCAGTATGAAGAGTATGCAGGTCACCCAGAGTAGCTGAGTCCACAGCAGATTTGGATGTTGTCAATGAATCAAGGCATCTCAATGTTGAAAGATCTTCACAGCATCCAGGCAAATCTCAGCCTCCTAACTTTAGACATATTGAGGTTTTTTTTTTTTTCTTTCTGTTTCCTTTTTATCTCTGGGCATGAATTTCGAATCTCTTTCATTAAATGTTAACACGGATTCTCTGTCTCCCTCCTTTGGAAATGTTAAAGAATTTTTCATTTAAACATTGAACATCCTTAGAAACACTTTTCAAACTCTTTTACCACCTCACTTTTAGTGAATAAAAGTTTATTCTCCAATAGAATTTGCAAAAAATAAAAAGCAATTGGTTTACACATTGGAAATAACATTTGGACTTTTATAAGCAATGTTCTCCAGGCTTACAGTTATTCATCTCTTCAACCATTCAATAAATATGCACTGGTGCATACTATAGTCTAGATATTACATTAGACACTGCAATCTCTGTCATCGTGTCTCAAAGTCTTAATTAAATTCCAGATGGGAGGAGCTATTCAGTGATTGTATACAGTGTGAATAAAATAAATGGTTATGAAATTATAACACTATGTTACGCCATTGCTGAGCCACCTAAATAACAGGATCAGTACCTTCAAAGCTAGGAGACTGAGAGTCCAGGATTAAGGGGTGAAAAGGGAGATGTCTGATAATGGCTTTCTCTTGGATCTATATCTGGGTCATCTTCCCTCTTGTCCTCACACAACCTTTCCTCTGACTATTTGTTGGAAATGAGGTAATTTGTTTGATTTGTTGTCTTGGTACTCTGGTTTCAATTCTTTTTTCTTTCAAAAGACCTTTGTCTATATCCCAGGGCTGTAAAACCTTCAACCCTCCTGCCTCAGTCTCCCAAGTGCCTGAATTCTAACTCTTCTTAAGCTACCACTCCTAAAACACAAATTGTATTATTTAATTTAACCATATTTACCATTGAAATCTCCCAAGCAATTTCACTGGAAGTTAGGGCTTCAGTATAAGAGCTGGTGTGTGTGTTGGGGTGGGGGTGGTCAGTTCAAGAGGTTTTCTTCAGTCATAAAGTGTTCTTTCACTGTCAGATGCTCTTCTCTAAGAGCTCATGGGATTCCAGACCCCCACCCCTGCCCCTCCCCCAAGACCCCATTGTTACAATAAGAAAAGCAACCCAACAGGGGAAATGATTTACCCACAAAAGTCAAGTCTTCCAGTTTGCTCATGCATGGCCCTCTTGGCCTGGGCTTACCACAGTGACTTTTCTGCAGCAAATGTACTAGGCTTGTGCCAGGAAATGTTCGTGAATCCCCAAAAAGTCCACCAAGGAGCCTATAGGGTCTCTTTATTTATGCTCAAACTTGGGCCACATCACCATCTCTGATACTGCAGAACTGGAAGGAGCCCCCTGCCTAGTTTTAGGCAAGCATTTATAGAGGCAAGAAAGGGGTATCTAGCCTGGTACACATCTGACTGGGGGTAGGGGTCATTATGACCTTTAACATAATTGGCTGGTGCTGGGAGCCAAACCATGAACTTAACTTCTGTTTTCCTTCTCATTGGTGGTTGTTAGGAAGTGAAGTGTCAGGGGCAGGCTTGTGACCTAGAGGAGAATTTAGGGGGAATAAGATAGAAATAAGGTAGCCTGGAAATTGGTGCTAGGTTCCAGTTTGTTAGTTAACTCGAGTTCAACCTTAGGGAAGGTTCTGTAAGATGGAGTTTGAACCCAAAAGATTTGGTCTTTCAGGCTGAGCTTCTGGTCTCAGCAGGGCATATTCTGTACCACACTCTAATGGCAATGCCCGTCTGCCCCCTTCACATTCACCAAAACATCACATCAGAGCTCCTTGACCAAAATCTCTTGCCTGAGGATCCAAAGTTGAAATCCTCTTATGGATTCAGGGCTTATCAGAACAATTTCAGCATCTTCATCATTCCTTTTGAGATAGGCACTTTACATTCTGAACATGAACTCTGTGCGATCCAGTGCCATCTGACCCAACAGAGACATTATTCTTCTCCCTGTATCATCTGTCATTTGAAGGCAATCCTTTTTACACTGGTGAAGAAAGGCTCCCTAGGGCCATTGCTTCACCTGGAATGCAGGCCCCATTGATGGCAGTTTTCCTACGTCAGCATGTGGCCGTATTTTCACCCACCACCTCAACCTCTCTCTCCTTGTGGCTTGAGAGTTGGAGTGAACAGCAGACCTTGACAACGCACCAGGCCTCTGGTTCAGTTTTTCCCTCTCACAGAAGAGCCTTTTATCTCTGAGGCAGGGCTTCACTGCTACGCACAACTGATATCTAATCTTTAGGCAGATTGCACCGGTGTCCTAGAGCAACAGCTAGGTAGCCAGTAGTAATTCACTTGCAACTATGCTGTCTCCCTGCCCCAATGTGCGCTCTTCCCCCACTTCTCTTCTTTCCTCCCTTTCCCTCTGTGTGAGAGTATGTGTGTGTGAGAGAGAAAGAGACACACAGAGAAAGGAAGACTTCCTTCCTTAATATCTCCTTGCCCTTTTTTCCTCTTAGATTTACTAACTCTTAAGCCTGTATTATTTAAAAACCAATGCTATCTGGAAGTTGGCATTTCAACCCCCATGTCTAGCTTGAGATGCCACAATTTGGTTTGGCTGCGTGGTTCATTGCTTGATTGACTGCATAGAATTTTCTAAGCATGACGCTTGCTTGGTTCAGCAACACAGTAGTCACTGAATCTCTGAGTGCTGAAGTGTTTAGAAAATGCTGATGTCTAGGTCCCATTTCCAGAGGTTCTGATTTAATTTGGTCTTGGTTTCAAAGGCCATCCAGTTGATTCTCATGGGTATCCAGGGTTGAGAATCTCTGGTTAGCCCTGAATGGTTGCCAAGGCAACAATTGATCTGATACTTAAATATCTTCCTCTGGGAAATCTACAATGATGACTCTTTTTCAGGTGATTTTTCTCCACTGTTATGGCGGCGGGGACAGTAGGCAGTGGTTAGTAATAGACCATGGCCACCCCTTGAAGCTGCAGCAGTACCTGGGTGGGGATGTAGCTCTATGGTAGAGCATGTGTTGTGCATGCAGAGTTCTGAGTTTGGTTGCCAGCACACATACTATCCTACTACATGCTCAGTGCTGAGCTATGACCCTTCCTGCTGTCAAGTGAATTTTCTGCTAGGTCTTTAGTTCTCAGCAGGATATTGACTTAAAGAAATAGAGGAATGTTTTGACAATGGGGCAGGGGTGGATAGCTACAGCATGAAGGAATATAACAGGTATCTTGTGGGCAGGAGCCAGGGGGCAGTGCTAAGCATCTCTCTATGCATGATCCTTACAACAAAGAATTACCCAGCACAAACTGTCCCATATGTATGTCAAGGGTTGGAAACCATTTCCAGACCCTTGCCCCTTGTGACCCAAGAGGTATCAACATGAATAGAATCAGTCCTGAAGTATTTGCTGCACTCTGAAGCTCAATTTCAGTGGTCCTTTTAAAGCACACATTTTGCATCATTTTGTAGTGGTCTCAGAATGTCATCATCATCTTTGTCTTTAGGAAATGATGGGAGCTGGCTGACTGTGACACACCCAGCAGCACCCTTCCCATTTGTTCTTCTTTTCCTGTCTGGCTGCCTTCTCAAAACACAGAATGAGCAGAGTCCAGCACCTGGATGGAGCGTCTGCCCATTCAACCTTCACCAGGCATAACAGCCAATGGAGCTAGCCCCAGGATGCAGGTCACTCCAGATGTGCACTGGGCTTCTGGGCAGAGGAGCTCCCTGGCTGGCTGCGGCAGGCCCGGTGCTACGTTGATTAATAGACACTGCACTGGTGCTTTGAGCATGGCCTGCACCTGCTGAGTTTTCTCCCCACTTCCTTAGATCAGTTCATTATTGAATTAAAGACCATTGCGATTTAGAGTGAACCATTGGGCAGCCTGGGGACAAACGCTAGGTTTGGGGAAGAAACCAAGGCCGGCACTGCATTTACCAAATCCAGTCTCAGCTGGATGCGTTTTTCTCTCTCTTAAGGAAATAATTCAAAACTCCAAGGGCTGGAAGTAGAAGGAGAACCTTCCCCTGCAGTGTCAGGAGCCCACACAGCGAAGCCGGCTTGCCAGGAAAGGGAGCTGATTATAAATAGCATGAAAGCGGCATCAGTCAAAACTCACAGATGTGCCTGAGCAAAATGTTAAAAGAAACACCTTCTGAGAGAGGGAGTGGTGGCTTGACTTCATTTTTATAATTGAAAGGACTAGGAACAAAGACACTTTATATTCATATTAAACACACACCCCTACAGCACGCTCACGTGCATGCACACACACACACACACAGAGACAGAGACAGAGATGGAGAGAGAAACAGAGACAGAGAGAGATGAAGAAAGAGGGGAAGAAAGAGAAAAGGAGAGGGACATATCCCTACAGCATACACACATACACACTCCCATAACACATATTCACAGAGTCATACACCCCTAGAGTACACACACACACACACACACACACACACACACAGAGAGAGAGAGAGAGAGAGAGAAACACTTTAAAGAAATGATAGATAATCATTAGTTCTAATATAACAAAATCACCAATGGCCAGAACCTCACAGAGAGAGCAGTTGTCTGTCTTCTCCTGTGTAACTGAATCTATTTAATAAACTTATGGTTTCCTCCTGTGAAATCATTTCCCTGTATGGTTATTTTTTCCCCCAGCTAAGATGGAAACCATTTGAGATTCCAAAAGCGTCTGAGAAGAAAGTGGACTTTGTGAGTGTAAGTCAATATCCTCCACGCCTTCCCACTGCCCTCCTCTGTCCTGCAGTGAATGATCTAGCCATCTGCGATCTGGACGCTGAGCAGCCTAAACCGGAGGTGGAGGCGGCAGAGACAAAGCCACCTGTGTGTAGCATGGGGGCTGGCTGAGGGATGCCTTCCATACAGGCACCATATGGCTCCTGACACCAAAGGGCACCCAGGAGCTTTCTACCTCACAGAAAGGCCAATGAGGGTAAATTCCCTTCCCTCAAGTGCCTCTTTTCTGGGTTAGAACGGGTTTCAACCACTTTGACCCCTGATGCCTTTGATGGTTTGGTGAGACCTGTTAACTTATACACTCATTTATTTTGCTAAATTTTTTAATTACTGGGTGTGTGGGGGCAGGTGTTTGGTTGATTGATTGGTTGGTTGGTTGGGTTGGGTTGGGTTGGCTGGGTTGGGTTGGGTTGGTTTAGTTGAGATAGGCTCTCCTCCTGCAGCTCAGGTTGACCTTGAACTCCTAAGAGTCCCCTTGCCTCAAACCCAGGCACTGGAACTACTGCTATGAGCCACCATGCTTGTAGTTTTGACTGGGTAAAATAAACTACACCAAATTACACAGACAATTACGTTGAAATGCAATGATAAAAATATTTCAAAAAAAATCAATAGTATTTGTTTTGTAGTTAGAAACATGCCTCCTAGTTAATATACTAGACCGTAAGACCTATGTGAAAATCCAACCACTAGAGCATGAGCCCAAATGATATTTTGAGATACTTATGATGTATGACATAAAAATGTCCCGGTCACTGACAAAGTGACAGGCACCTTTGCTGTTGCTGTGGCTTGCCACCTGCATTCATAATACTTGAAGGAAGTGATACATTCCCACACAGATTAGTAAAAATAAATACAAAAATAAATGTCCCAATCCAAGAGCTTGAAGACCCTGAAAGGGATACCAGGGCTCAGAAGCATCACCTCAGACGGCAGACAGAGGAGCACAGGGCTAACTGGCAGGCGCTCTCCATAGCTGCAAATGCTGGCGGTACAGGAACACCTGCGCCCACAGCAAGAAGTGTGTGGGTGAAGGGACTGGAGCTGTCAGGGAGAAGTGCTCCAAGAGGACAGAGGAAGATTCTGCAGGCCAACTTGGCTAACACTTTACTTAGGGGCCCTCCTGGTGCCCAGTGATAGCCCAAACTGTTTAAATCACCTTGAAGCCTTTATCCCTACAAGTCTCCCCGTACCTTGTGAAGATTCACTTCAGTAAACCTCAAACTGATCCATTAAGAGAAAGAAGAAGAAGAAGAAGAAGAAGAGGAAGAGGAAGAGGAAGAGGAAGAGGAAGAGGAAGAGGAAGAGGAAGAGGAAGAGGAAGAAGAAGAAGAAGAAGAAGAAGAAGAAGAAGAAGAAGAAGAAGAAGAAGAAGAAGAAGAAGAAGAAGAAGAAGAAGAAGAAACTTGCTTCCTGAGAGATATGGATATCTGAGGAGCAGAACCCTCTCTGGTTTTGCATCCTGCCTGCAGGTTTGGGACAGAGTGATGTTGTAAGAAGTCTCTGCTCCCCCACCCCCACCCTCATGTCAGGCCTCCCTGCACTGTATCATCTGGTCCCAGAGCGGAAGGACTTGTAGTCAGTTACAAAGTCTTCCCCTGCTTTGTTCTGGGGAAAGTAGCCTGGCCTTCCTCATGAGAGAGGGCTGCTCCCAGGGAAGTGTGGATTTGAGGGGGCCCTAAATGTCAAGGGAAGCTTCAGGCCCTCTCCCCACAAAATCCATCTACCAGATATCCCCTCCTTCCTGAAGGGTTCCCTTAATCATAATGAAATGTCCATTGTGAATTCATTTAAAGAAATGACATCATGTTCTCTAAGTTCATCTGATGTGGCCGTTAAGAGGTCTCGGCTATCATCTCGAATGGGACACAGTCTACCAAGTATAAGTCAATACATTTCAGGAAGCCTTGATCCCAAATGGCCCCTAGGGCATTCTCAAAGGGAAGACTACAAAACTAGGCTTCAGGGGCCAGGGGTAGGCCTGAGCCTCAAAGCACTAGTCATTCTGTTTCCCCTCTCCCAGGGTTTGTACACCTTATGTGGAGCAGGAGACATCAAGTCTAACAACGGCCTTGCTGTGCACATTTTTCTGTGTAACTCCTCCATGGAGAACAGGTAAGAGGCTCAACTGTTGGGGCATGACATACTCATCCCCTAAGTATCTATTAGCCAGAGAGTGAAGACCTAGTAAACTCGTGTGCAAACACAGTTCTTTTATAATTATTCCCCTCTCAGAGAAATGTCGATATGTATTCATTGATAACAACAAATTAAGAGGGGGCTGGAGAAGTGTCTCAGTGGGTTAAGAGCACTGACTCTTCTTCCTAAGGTCCTGAGTTCAATTCCCAGCAACCCCATCGTGGCTCACAACCATCTGTGATGGGATCTGATGCCCTCTTCTGTTGTGTCTGAAGACAGCGACATTGTACTCATATACACAAAATAAATAAAATCTTTTTTTTTAAATATGAATTTCTATTTTGACAGACTCTTGTGACATATACAAGAATGTCAGGAACAGTGTAGGCAGAAAAGGAAAGGTTAGGGCCTTGTGACGAAGGAGCGGCTCACGTAGGCAGATTGGGGACAAATAGAGTTAATGTCTAAGGATTGCTAGGGTTCAAGTCCAAAGCCAAGCTGCACGAGCAGTTCTGTAGGCAAAGTAACAGACTTGGCTTTTGCTAAGAGCTTAGCAGCTCGGCGCAAGCTTAATGTACCGCATACTAATTAGCTCATATCCTGCGGTCTTTAAGGAGGACACATGTCACAGCACCTATGTGCACAAACTAGGACAACTTGAGGAATCACTTCTCTCCTTCTACCATGTGGGTCCCAGGGATCAAACTCAGATTCTCAGCCTTGGTGGCAGATGCCTTTACATGGTCGGCTGTACCACTGGCCTCTCTATTCTGTTTTGTTTTCCTTTAAAAAGTAAATGATATCCCTGCCTTTTCTTTGGAAAGCAGACCATCATGGCGGCTTTGGATGCAACCTCTAGGACAGTGGTTGTGAACCTAGGTGTTAAGACCCCTTTGAGGGTCGCATATCAGATACCTTGCATATAGGATATACATTACATTACGATTCATGACAGTAGCAAAATGACTGTCATAAAGCAGCATCGAAATAATTTCATGGTTGGTGGTCACCACCACATGAGGAACTGTACTTACTGAAGGGTCACAGCGTGAGGAAGGTTGAGAACCACTGCCCTCGAACTACACTTTTGTTCTTCAAACTGAATTCTGATCTTGCTGACTTAATTAATGTATGCGAGCTATTCAACTTTTAAAAGATTGTTTTTATTTATATTTCACTTTATGCATATTGATATTTTGCCTGCCTATATATCTGTGTACCATGTGTGCCTGGTGCCTGTAGAGACCAGAAGAGGGAGTTGAATCCCCTGGCACTGGAGATAGGGGTGGTTGTGAGCAACCATGGGAGTGCTAGGAATAGAACTTGGCTCCTTTAGACAACAAACAAGTGCTCTTAACTGAAGATCCATCTCTCCTCCCTTAGCTGTTCCACTTTTGAGTCATCCATCTCTCCTCCCTTAGCTGTTCCACTTTTGAGTCATGAATCAAGGCCAAGATCGCAGCCTGGTAGGAAGCATTGGAGACCTCCCTTTGGGTCTAGCCTTGTATGAGGTCAATCCCCCCCACACCCCCCCCCGCACGCACGCACACACGCACGCACGCACGAACTCCACATAAGCCACGTTGGCTTCCCTTTATTTCTCTGTAGCAGCCCCATTAGCCTCATTGCTTTAGAGCGCCTGAACGTGCTTCTTCTTTTGCCAGGAGTTTCTCCTCTTGCCTAGATGATAACAGATCTCTTGTCCAAAGCCTCATCAGTGGGCAGGAGGCCTTTGTTGTCTCCCCAAACCAGTTCAGGTCCCTATTCCTTCATGCCCCTGAACTTGACTTTCGCAGCATCATTGCGCTTTGCCCTTAGGGCAGTCCGCAATTGTGTGCTTCCTGTGGAAGTCTGTCAGACTCTAAGCTCCACAGGGAAGCTTCCGCTGATCACTTTATACCCAGCACCTGGTTCATGGTAGGCACTAAATAATAATTTGCGGAATGAATAAACTTGTCCAGAATGTGTTAAGGCTGAAAATCACAGAAAGTACTCTGTAAATTTCAGGTGCTTTTACAACTCAGATGGGGATTTCCTGATTGGTAAGTTCCTGGTTGGTAAGACTGACTGATTCCCTAGCCCCAAGCTATATTCCAGTTGGGTTTTTTTGTTTTGTTTTGTTTTGTTTTGTTTTTGTATTTTATTTGCCTGCATTCCCCCGTCTACAAGAGTGAGGTCCAGACACCACTGGTGGTCTGGAAAAGATTCCTAGTGTACCTCAAAGTGTCCAACGTATATTCTGGGCTTTCTGCCTATGGCTGTCTCTGCTGGGCATCTCCCGTGTGGGAGATCTTGGCAATGGAATGAAATGGCATTCCTAACGTGACTAACTTATTAGGAAAATTCTATTTGCTTTTAAACTCTCTGAAGGAAAGCCCATTTGTCATCAACGACCACGCACAGTTCGGGTACAAATTTTATGAGACCATCTAAAACCTAAGACCCGTGAGAGGTTTTGTGGTGTTTAGTTTTAGTATTCAGGAGTGAACATTCCCCTGTAGTCAGCAGACATGCAAATGCCAGCATTCTGGCTGAAATGTCAGAAAAGAGTAGTTTTCTGTGCTATTTCTATGACCCTTTTGGGTCAATTCACAAAAGTGTATATTTACAGGCTCCTCAAAGTGGGAAAGAAGATAGAGATTTTGAAGAATTTTCAAAATCTTGTAGGCAGTAAAATAGCTAACTGACATTGTCAGAATACAGTTCACCCCTAAGAGACCCCTCGTTCGCAATAACAAGCAAATACAAGCATTAAGCTTTCGGGTTCTCCTTTGAACAGGATTGCTCACTACTACACGGTCTTTTCCCCTCTCCTCCCAGTTCCCCAGAAAGGGAAACTTCTCATTTACACCGAGTTTGGCAAGATGTCCCTGCAGCCCAATGAAATCTGCGTCATTCAGGTTGGTTCTGAGCCCCCCTCTCCCCACCACTTCTCCCTAATTTGGGAGCAATCAGATGTTTCAGTTGCTGCTATTTCTAACCCTAAAATGTCTCTGTCATGTCTGGGCGACCATAGGGAGGAGTCAGAGTTAAACAGAAGGCTTCGGGGTAAGCGGGCTTGGTGCCTGCTTTGTTTAATATAGCGCACAATCACCAAGCAGAGAGTGGTTACCACTTCCTTTCCCTAAGTGTTAGTAGTCTGCTTCAGGCTGTGTCAGAGACAGGAGACGGTGAAGGTATTCACAAATATATTGAGTTGTGGCTAACTGGGGGCTGCTGTTATCTCTGGACCCAATAAGACATTAATTATTGGTATGATTAGGAATTAGATTTTTTTTCCTTTGTGGCCCATCTTTAATCTGCTCACCTGGAACAGCATCCTTGGGAACACAAGCACTTTATTTCTGCATATAACTGCAAGAATATGATTGATGATGCCACGCTTCTGTCCTCCAGAGAGGAATGCGATTCAGCGTCGATGTCTTTGAGGAGACCAGGGGCTACATCCTGGAGGTCTATGGTGTCCACTTTGAGTTACCTGACCTGGGACCCATCGGTAAATCTTCACCCCAAGCCTTGCTTGAGATTCATCTCCTCCCATCTCTTCCTGGCTCTCACACTCAAACTTCAACTTCCCCCTTCAGACAACTTCCTTAGACAAAATGCCTGCCTACAAGATATATGAACAATAGAAAATGGTCCAAACCAATCTATTATACGTTCCTCTAAAACAATAAGATAGAACAATGGCAATAAAGTCATTTAATGGGTTTCTGGTTAGATGTTTATATTATAAGGGATGCAAAAGGGGTTAACAAAAATAGCTTTACCAAAGATGAGATTTGAGACTTGATTAAATTCTTTTTTTTTTTTTAAATCAGAGTCTCTCATAGCCCAGGCTGACCTCTTATTCTCTGTATAGATAAGAACAGCCTTGAACTTCTTCCTGGGTGCTGGGATTATAGGTGTTTGCTACCATGCCCAGCCCCATGCGGTGCAGGGCACTGAACCCAGGGCTTTCTGCTACTCAAGGACTTTACCATCTGAGCTCCTTGGCCCTGAGATTCAATTAATTGTTGATGGCATATTAAAGAGAAGTAAAGCGGAAAGGGAACAGCTTAAGCAAATGTATCAGATGAGAATAAGCTTTGTGAATAATGTTTTCTTCAGTCAATGAGCTGTGTGTTTCCAGCCATAAAAAATGTCATGGAGTCTATTGCCTTGGAAATATGAACTGAACTGGGTGACACATGATCTTTGAACGTCACATTCCTTCTGAGCACACTTCACAAAATCCATACACTTAACAGTAACAAGCATATTCCTACATTCTATGAGGGAGCTGGAAACAACAGTCTCTGTGCGACAGATTAAAGCTTCCAGACAAGCTCTCCCAGCTCCTAGTCTTCCAGCAGCTGAAGGGAGGATGCACGGGAGGGAAGAGATGAACTTAGAAGCAGTTTTTCTCAAGCCTCTCTTGAGGAGAGCTGGAGAAATCGGCCACTGGTTTCTGCTTGGGCCATACCTTCCAGTTCTTTCTTTCCCTGTCAACAGCTTTTCAGAGCAACAAGGACAGGCCAGCATGTGCCTTCTGGTCACTCCCCTGGGGCTCCAAATATTCAGAGGAAGGTGGGAGGCAGCAGAGAGGCAGCTGGAGCCATGGTGGGCCGTCTGTCATCCTGCTTGCCACCCACTCTTCCCACTTTGGTCTAGCTTCCTGCTGCTGTGCAGGCAGCAGAGCCTCCAGGTTCCACAGAGCATGTACCCTCTGGAAAATATATATAATTTACTAACCAGCTGGGCGCTTTTTTTTTTTTAACCCCAGGAGCTGGAAATGATAAAACACTCCCCAGGCCTTTCCTCTCTGAGTTAAATTATGTTTTTGCACTTACGCTTTTTCATATTTTGTCTTTTTGATTTATTTCCTTTCTCTGGAGGGAACACTCACTCCTGAACAAAGCTAAGCAGGCAGGTTGTCAGTTCTTCCTCCCTGAATGGCAAGCAGATACTTTTTTAGGCTGGACAGCAGCTTTATAGTTCTGGCTTTTGAGTTCTGGCTCGCTGACAGAGGCCTGCCTGGGACAGTAGCTAATAACCTTTTTGTATGAGATCAGGGTCTGAGGATATGTAGGAGAGTCCCCAGTGCTTCCTTGGACAGACATCTGCAGTTTCCTTGGATCCTCCCCTCTCTCCCTCTCCCTTTTCCTCACATGTAACACACATACAAAAGCCATATGAACATAATCACTCTTCAGTTCCAGGACATGGCACTGCTTATGAGGACTTTTGAAATTTTCTTTTCCAACCAAATCTCTAAGCTCTTCTGACACATCTACCAAACTGGGATCCAACAGATTCCGGAGTGCTTGGGGTTGAACCTAGGACCTCACATACACTAGACAGGCACTGAGCTATAGAGCCCTGACTGGGAATCTAGCAAGGATTTTGGTGAAGAAAGTAACCTGTGGCATGGCTTGTGACACAGAAGAAGATTCCCTTGTGGGCCTCTTTCCTTCGACTTTGGAAATACCTAAATGGAGTTTGGGTTCCTGTGTTTTCTAGGAGCAAATGGCTTGGCCAATCCTCGAGATTTCTTGATTCCCGTTGCCTGGTATGAAGATCGTCGAGTGCCAGGTGGTTACACTGTGATTAATAAATTCCAGGGCAAGCTGTTTGCTTGCAAACAGGTACAGTAAGATTGTTGGTAGCCAGGGAGTGAGTGTAGAGTTATGGAGCACCAGTTGATAGCCAAGGCCAGCCTTAGGTACATTGCATACACCCTTTTGTCTTTATTACACACTAAGGTACTGGCAATTACATAGCATGGGAACAGGTCAGATGGTGATAATTACTTCATGGTGCTATGTGGCAGAACCACGGTTAAAACCCCCCAAGTGTTTGACTCTCGAGATTGTGCACCTCCTCAGCTAGCAATGGAAATTTAACATTGTCCGGGTCTCTAAGAGTGACGTGGGAAACATAACATAGAGGCCTCCTAATATGATCTGAAAAAGAAGATGACTCATCACAAGGAGAAGCCAAGATTGAGACCCCTCAATGACCCCCTTATTTCAGATACAGATGATTGATTTTTGGCACAAAATGGAAAGAATTTAGTTGATTAGCTTCAACTATACCAGAGACCTGGTAAACTGAGGACATGAAATCACAGGCAATAATATAAAATTAATTTTAAGACATGACAACATTTTGTCCCTTCACAGAAGGCCTGTCACATAAAAATAATAATATAATATACAACCTATGCTATAATACTATATGTTTCTTTTGTTTATTTTTTGAGACAATGTCTCATGAAGCCCAGGCTGACCTTGAACTTGCTTTGTAGCTAGAGTGTCCTTGAATCCCTCATCTTTCTGCTTCTATCTCCCAAGAGAAAGGATTATAGGTGTGTGCCATCATGCCAGGTTATTACTATGTCTCATTATTTAACATATTGAGTGTGTAATGTCAGAACAGATTAATCATGTAATAAATGCCACCCGATAGTCCTTCTGTTACTATTATTTGTTTAATTTTTTTATTTGTCTGGTTTACTGTCTGTATTAGCCTAGCACTCATTATTTTCCTTGCATACTATCAAAAGGCCATGCCAGCCAGCAAAGACAGACCAGTCTAAAACTTCTGCTTAAACCCCAGAGCAAACAGCAATGTGCTATCTTCATATTTTCTGGGTCAGAATTTTTCAACAGTTGTTTAGGGACCATTAGTCTTAGAAACCTTTGGACAGCCTTGTTCAAAATGCTCCTACCCATATTAATACTCTCACCTGGCAAAAAGATAGCCTGGGGTATTAGAAGTAGATATTTACATAAATTAATGGGGGGGGTGGAATAGTGAGGCATTTCTCTCCCTCTCTATTCAGTGCTTCTGACTTGATGTAGCGCCCGCTGAATAGCCTCAAAACCAGATCGCAGTATCCAAGAGAAGGCACTCAATGTATCATTTACCAGAAAAAAAAGTTATTGTTGGAGAGAAAGATAAAATATAGTTGAGAGTATTCATACCCCAGATATCAGCAAACACTGTAAATCAGAGCATTGTTTCTCCAGAGAACTCGCTATAGACATTCACAGATGTAGGCTTTTTCATGGTTCTAGATCTTTCTGGAGTCCTATAGAAGCGTTTCCCCTCTTATTTCTCAGGCCCAGGAATACCAATGTGTTCCCCCTGTTGCTCAGATACCTCAACATTCCTAGGCATTCCTCTTAGCTTTAACAATGCCTTGTGGGTAGTCATTTCCCTCAAGTCTTTTCCCTTTACTCTTGAGAATATCACAAATACAATGACACAGATCATATCACATCCCCATTTTCCTGCCTTACTCTTCTCCTATCCACTTTCAACAGTTAGTGCTACCTACATGTGCAGGAGTGTAGGACCATCCTCAGGAACATGGGAATTCTACCAGAGGTACATCTTCAGTCCCTGGAAGCCTAGAAATCATCTATGCTATTTATACCAGAGTTTTGGCTCTCCTGATCTTGTGCACGTCATGTGCTAGGAACCTCAGCTGCTGTGAGTGTGGTAGTTTAATAGCCATGTCATGTGTAGAAGATAATGCATTCCTTCCCATAGTTCAGCTCTTACATTCTTTCTGCCTCTTCTTTTTTCAAGATGGTCCTTGAGCTTTAGGCTGGCTTGCTGGAGATGGATATAGATATCCCATCTAGGGCTGAGCACTCAACTCTCTTATTCTTAGCAGTTTGACCAGCTATGCACCTTGGGCTTTAGAATATTCTGTGCTGGATCCTTTTTTCTTGACTAGACGCACAGCATCAGTGAGGAAGATCATAGTCCTGTAAAGCAGCAAAGTGATCTATCCAAGACAAAGCCAGGAAGGATGTTACTGTCATCCTGAAATCTCAAACATTTAGGCTGGATCTCTTCGTCGAGATGTCTTCTTTCCTGAACTTCACAGCAGACACTGTGTCTATGAGAAGTTCCTTTAGGCTGCAAAGCCCTGGAGAAATATCACTGCAAGTGCCTGCTACACCAGGAAACAGATTGTTTGAGAATTGCTGGCCTCTACAGATTCCCACAGTTACGTTAAACATTGAAAAAGGACTGCTTGATGGGTGTGTGCTAGGCTTCTTCTCTTCGTGGGATGAGACGGATGGCTGCTGCTTATGAACTAGAAAAGGGGGTTAGTGGCAAAGCCAGGACCTAGGAGATGGTGTGTGAAGCAACCACAGAGAGATCAAGTTGAGCTATGATTCTCCCAAAGGATGCTATGATTAAATTTAGAACAACGCCGGGCGTGGTGGCACACACCTTTAATCCCAGCACTCGGGAGGCAGAGGCAGGCGGATTTCTGAGTTCGAGGCCAGACTGGTCTACAAAGTGAGTTCCAGGACAGCTAGGGCTATACAGAGAAACCCTGTCTCAAAAAAAAAAAAAAAAAAAAAAAAAAACCAGAAAAAAAAAATAGAACAACATCATATAAAAGGGGTTATGTCAGTATGTATTATAACTTCACAGCTACAAAACCATTACATTCTAAGAGCATGCTTTCCTGGATTCTGTGATTAGGATGTCTCTCCATTCAATGTCGTGGCCTGGCATGGAAACTACACACCCTACAAGTACAACCTAGAGAACTTCATGGTCATCAATGCGGTAGCCTTTGACCATGCGGTAAGTCCAAACCATGAAGGGACCGTGGAGATGGGACAACCCTTGAATGGGAAGGATCTAGTGTATACCTGTGGCATGCACACATCTAAGGTTTGCAAGGTCATCCGTGCAAAGCCTCAACCGGATCATGTGTCCTTTGGTGAAGGAGCACTTTACTTGGCAAATGAGGAAGCCAAGAAATCCTCAAGCCAATTTACTTCTCTCCAGAGCAATCACAGTTCTCATGCATGGGCAAGGGGAAAGCTGCTAATGATAATAACGAAGTCTGGAGGAAACTCATTTACAGGTCTGGAGAAGGTCTGGGCACCTTGCAACCCAGGGCATGACTCTGCTTGCTCTGGCTGCCCACCTGCTCACCAGCCTCAGCTTGTGGCCATAGTTATCAGCGAAGGGCAGGGGAGTCCTCTTCTAAAGTCACTCAAAGGTTGAATGCTTGATTTTTTTTTTAAGCCTAATGTTTGAACTTGGCCATATTTTTCAGTCAATTAGGGGGCCACAAATAGGTCCCTGGTCTATGGTACAGGCTCCCATGAGCCAACATGCTTGATAAAGTGCTAGTCCTGAGACCTCGAGGGTGAGTTCATTTTGCAGTGTACTTCATAATAGATTAACTTAACCCACAAGCTGAGGGATAATTGGGGCAGAAGCCAGAGAATCAGAAATAGAAGGATTACTCTGAGCCAATTCAGCTTATCTCTAGGGGGACAAAACTACCTTTCTGAACAACCTCGAATCTTAATAAAACCAAAGGGGGGAAAAGAAAATCAAGATGCCAAGCCCAAAGCATCACGAAGAAGCACCCTGAGACCTTGGTAAAGCTCTATTTGAGCCTTCCTACCTTTTCTTTCTTTTAATAGTCTCAGACCATGTCCCATGACAGATGAAAAAAAAAAAATGGTAACTCTCCCAGCAAGAAAGGCTGGGTTGGTTTTTTGTTTTGTTTTGGGCTTTGTTTTTGTTTGTTTTTGTTTTGTTTTTTGATTTTTGATTTTTGTGTGTGTGTGTGCAGATGTTCAATCTTCTCCTTACTACTACTGTAGTTATCTGCCTCCAGATTCAGATCTGATCATCCCACCATTGCTTTGGAAACCCTTTGCAGGCTCCCCATGGTTTAGGATTAGGTCTGCGCTCTGAAGCGTGGCATTTGATACTCTTCTCCATCTGTCCCCGGGCTCCTTTCTCCAGGACCGCATCTTGCCTCTCCTTTGTCCTTCACTGCACTGCTGGCTGGCTGTGTGAAGCAACCACAGAGACTAACCTTATCCTGGCTTTACAAAGTCTCTACGTATCCCCATATCTTTTCTATTTTCTCTGATAAAATCCCTGGCCTGTCTTTCTCTTCTCTCTTCTACCCTCCCCCTCCTTTCTTTTGTTCACTTTTAAAGGTTTATCGCAATTCATAGTTCTTTGACGCTTTCCCTGGTCCTGTCAGAGAAGATGAGAACGGGTGATGGCAGGGAGAAGGGCTGCTGTAGGCCGAATGCACTATATAATGCACTATATAAAGTAGGGAACTGTCGAGAAACAAATTCAACAGAGAGTTATTTTGAAAAAGAAATAGCCATTCTCTCCTTTCCCCAAATAAAGTTAAAGGAGTGGAGAATAGATTCCCAGTCTTTGAATCTCCAGATGTCAGCACCACGTCTGAAAGTGAACACGGATATCAATTAAATTGAATCTTGGGTTTTCCGTCTCAGAATCTAAAGTTCTTGAAACCGCATAATCTCATCCCTCGGCATATCCCCCTCTGCACTACCATCATGTAAACGCAATACTCAGAATCTAGAAGTCAATCAAGGAGTCAATCAAGAGTCAGAATTAGCCAGCCAGCTCTCAGACTTTTGCTGCCTGTGGCCGTCACCTACAGCCTCTGATGTTCTGCCCCCTAAGAAGCACTGGCTTCCTCTACACCAGGCTGAGGATGCTGTTTTGTTTGTTCCCCAGCATTCTCTAAGCAGCACCAAGCTCCCTGCCACTCAGTCTGGGAATGTAAGTAGGACTCTGGCTCTCAGAGCCTTAGGGTAATAAAGCGCCACACCACGATGTAAACTCAGGTAAGCTAAAGATGCAGCCTCTTATCCATCCTCTTATCTGGTGTGAATGTGTTTTGCTTCAAGCACAGCAAGAGGACTGTCACAGGAGTGATTACTGCACCTCAACCAGAGCCCAAATATCTAAGCCGACCCGGGTCACTTAATCAGAAACTGTCACTTGAAAGCACCCTCCTGTGCAGGTGACACACTGTCACTCTTCAGTCACCTCCCATCCTGTCCTACATTCAGTCTCCCCTTGTGTATTCACAGGATCCTTCCATTTTCACCGTGCTGACTGCCAAATCCCTCCGACCTGGGGTGGCTATTGCTGACTTTGTCATCTTCCCACCTCGGTGGGGAGTTGCAGATAAAACCTTCAGACCTCCTTATTACCACAGTAAGTCTCTCTTTCATCAGAGCACACCTGGAAATGAGAAATAGCAAAGCAGCCAGGCTCTGAGGACAATGGCTGGGTTTTTCTTGGATCCCCTGCCTTGCCTTGAGTTTGAAGTCCTGCCTCTCAGTGCTCTTGGGCTTTAAGAGTCTGCAGGTGATGCAGCGACTAAACCTGCCTCCTTTTCCTCTGGGCCTAAAGAGAGGCAGACAGGCTGGGAGAGTGTGAAGGAAGAATGCATTTCAGATATTTTTTTAAAGGGTGAGGAGTAGTGAGAGTGGAGGTGTTTTTTGCTTTGTTTGGAGAAACAAAAATCTGTTTCAAGAACAAGTAAAATGTTCTTTCTTTGATTATTTTGGCAAAACAAAGCAGATTACAATCTAAACTAGGAGATAGACAATTCTGGAAGATGGAGGTGTTATTCATTAAATGTATTCTTTGACAATTATATATATATATACATGTAGATATATAGAATGCATGTAGATATATAATGCATTCTGGTTGCTCTCATCCCTACCCTTTCTCATTTTCACCCATACCCTGTACATTCCCCTTCATTTCTATGGAGCCCCTTCCCACATCCCTTTCCTTTTGTTTAGTTTGTATCCCTCTGAGTTTGACCAAGACCACCTTTATAGCCTTGTGATTAAAACTGGAGTCTGGCAGGTACACCAGTTGCTACACACCAAAGACAATGGCTGCCCATCATAGATGGTTCCCTTTACCTATACGTGGCCTATAGGTTCAATGGCAAGGGGAAAGTTCCCATTAGCCCCTCCCCCACCATCACTGGCCATGGGGAGGGTCTGTCATGTGCGGTCCCTGCACAAGTAATCAAAGCGTCTATGAGTTCATAACTACATTGGCTGTGGTATACCTAGAGGATGATGTTTGCTGCCTTTCTTCCTATGTGTGAGCTTCTATGTTATTTCATTCTGTCTTCCCACAACATCACCTTAGAGGGGACATTATACGTAATTCATTTTGGGCAGCCACGAGACTCTGAATTCACCAGTGTCCACTGCAAGTAGAAACTTCTCTGAATGAGGTAGAAAGTAGCTTCTGTCTAAGAAATGAGGATAGGTGTTTAGAAGGAAATGCTATATCATGTGTATGTAGCTAATTATCAGTAGTAACTTGCCTTGCAGGGCCTTTGACCTCCCAAGGATTAGAATTTTAAAACCAAGAGTAAGATCATGTCACAGGCCTTAAATCTAGGGAGCAGTTGGTTACCCTGTGATAGTCACGCCACTACTGCACATGTACGCATATCTTGCTGACAGGTTGATGTTGCAGAGTTGGTAGAATTGGTGGAATTCGCTTATGGGTAAGACCATTCGATGGCTTTTCTCAGCCAAACAGCACATCACAGAAGGTAGTGTGAACAAATCAGGTTTTATTTTATTTGTATTATTATGATTAATGATTGTTGGCTAGTTTCTAAGATCCTTTTATAAGTTTTTTTTAAGGTATTAATTCATTCAGGTCTTAGAGCAGCAGCAAGAGGGAGCTAATATCAATTGTCTCTCTTTCTGTTTCCCAGAAGATGAGACTGGCACCGGGAGATAGCAGGTCTCCAGGTCTCACAGATAAGTTAAGTGCAGGGTCAGGATTTAATTGCAGATTGTCTGATGCCAAAGCAGGCACGTGTGACCACTAATTGACATGGCCAGTGCCGTGGCCTGTACATAATACACATCTGGAAATATTGATTCAGTTGGTGAATACATCACCAAGAATGAATAAGGTGCATTGCAGCTGTATTTAATGAGTTCGCACATTTTTAATTGTGCAAATTAAAGAGGGTCAAGGTACAATTCTGCTTCCAGGAGAATTTTACAGTTTTGAGCATAGAAGTCTGGAAAGACTCTATCATGCATTTCCAGCTGGAACATTTTAGAAAACAAATCATTTTCCACAGTTCACTACAGAACCTTCTGCTTATATGAGATTCTGCTCTGTACTGGTTCCCAGGTACCAGAGCTTAATGCTGGATGGCCACATTGAAAAGGCAGTGTAAGCTTTGAGAGGGTGGGGACTTGAGGCTGTCAGGATGAAAGAAGGCCACTTCACAGTCAGGTGACGGCCAGCCTGCCCCTTTGAGGTCACCATCAAGAGTACCCTTTCTCTTTTAAGTTTGTTCTCCAGCTCCCCTCTCCCAGAGTTGAATTCATTGGCTTTAAAGTAGAAACTCCGAGTGCCTGCACTTTGAACTAGAGAGCCAAAGGCTTCTGGCCCAGAGTCTACAGACTCTATGTTGAGAACAGTGGTGAAGGGCTTGTCTCCCCTCCTGGGAAGAGAGACAATAAGAGCACTGCTGTGCTCCCAGCTCTCAACCCACTCCTTAATCTGTTCGTACTGCAGACTGCCTGTACAGTGAGCTTTGTGAAGCGCCTCCTATGATGTGTCTAATGACTCATCCCCAAATAACATCTCATAGAGAAATGGTACCCTGAGTTGGTTTGGAACAAAAGCACAGAACCCCAAGTTAGAAATTAGTTTTATTGGAGATATAAAGATATTGCTTCAGCAATACTCAAAATCTTTGTTACTTTGATGTGACTTTAAGGGGAATTGGGGAATTATTTCTGTAGAAATATTGCCTCGAGTCATTTTAATGCACCTTAGTCAACAAGATCCAGGTTTAATCAGAAAGGCAAAGTCTACCTTCCTGCTGTCCTTTGAAATATCAAAAGTGATGTAGAATATCTGCACCAAACTCATTGCTAACTAAATTCACATTCAGATCAAAACCAAATTCCGTCTTGCTCTCCTCTTAAAATTAAGCTGTGAAGGTGACCCTGGTGACATGAACTGCAGCAAGAATTGTGACTGTAGATTGAAGCTATGTGAGGAACTGTTCTTAAAGTACAGATTTTTGGGGCTCCCATTTGCTTACTTTCCTTTATCTGCTTCATGACATGCACGTGGGGCTATGATCGGGGCCACACTTCTCAGGGTTTCTGCATGTTCACTTCCTAGGGCCTGGAGCAGTGTTTTGTGTTGGGGGAAGGGTTGGGTGGCTGTTCGGTTGGTTATAGAAACATTAGGGTACCTGCTTATATTCCATAAGGAGGGAAGCAGAGCACGGTCCTGGCCTGTCAAGTGTTTGACTTTACAGCGGCTGTCACTGCATTGTCACATGCTCTGAACACTCCCATCTTCCCACAGGAGAGACAATAAGCAGCTTTTATTCCCTATTCCTTTGTATACCACAGTAGTTAAAATGGTGTCTAATTGTGTGTTTTGAATATGCATGGGTAGATGGATGGATGGGAAAGTGAGTGGATGGAAAGCAGACAGGTGAATGGATAGACAGCGCTGGAAGGGTACCTGAATTACCCATGTGTCCGATTTCTTTATTTCTTGCTCTTATGGTATTGCTATGTTGATAGAGAGCTTTATTTCAATAGAAACAAAATACCAAAAGAATGGAAGTGTGGGGGGCTTTGTCAGAGTTGGTGGGACTCTTGAAAGCTATGTGAACCTTTCCATTTAATATTTTTAAAAAAATCAACACTGAGAGGTATTCAGTAGCAGGATAGGTTGCTCTGTAGAGCATGCCCATCCATGAAAGTATGCAAGCAGACCTTGGGGAGTCACCCATAAGAACTGAGGTAGAGAAGTCTTCTGTACAAAGCAGAAGTGAGGGTCATTTCCAGCGTTCAGACTTAGGGTTCCAGGAGAAGAGAAGAAGAAGATCCTGCTGTGTTCAGGCTCAGTTGTCTGTCATGATAAAGAATATTTAAGAACTGTGTTTCATAGAGACCAACTATCTGTTGATTATCACTTATTAATGCACCGTGAGTCTGGAGTTTTGTCCTGTATCATTACACACACACACACACACACACACAGAGAGAGAGAGAGAGAGCTTTACTTTCTAGACTGGGAACATGTAATGAAATCATGTGCTATTGTGGAATAGTTGATGAATTTGGAACATGAAGGCCTAGAAGAGCTACTCTTTGGGAGGTACTGATGTTTTTATGGGTCTTGCCTTGGATAATAAAAATAATACCTATCCTACTTCCCCAGGGAACTGCATGAGTGAGTTCATGGGCCTCATCAAAGGTCACTATGAGGCAAAGCAAGGTGGATTCCTGCCAGGGGGCGGCAGCCTGCACAGTGCCATGACCCCTCACGGCCCCGATGCAGACTGCTTTGAAAAGGCCAGCAAGGCCAAACTCGAGCCAGAGAGGATAGCTGACGGCACCATGGTAAGCAAGCGAATACTCCAGGGGTTGCCTCTGGGCTCCCCAAACGTCCATAGAGAAAAGCGGTTAGTTTTTACTCTCCAAAGTCACAGAGGTGGAGTGAGGAGAAATTTGTGCCTGCATGCGCATGTTGTTAAGTATGAATACATACAGCATTGTGCACATGCTACACTTCTGGTGTGACAGTGTAGAAAGAGATTGAACTGAGAGTGAGACCAGTTCAAATCCTAACTCAGCTCCTATGCAGTATCTCCATGTTTCATTTTTCCCATCTGTAGAATGGGTACGCTATCCAGCCAGAGTTTTAACTCCTTATGGAGTGTTCACTAACTTCAAATGCAAGGAAACATTGTCGATTCACTTAAAAGGGTCTTGCTGTATCTAAATGCAAAGCAGTGTGTGTGTGTGTGTGTGTGTGTGTGTGTGTGTGTGTGTGTGTGTGTTCTATCTCAGAGAATTCTGTGTGGGAAGTGATCCTGAGGACCCACAGTCCCGGAGGAGGCAGAATGTCACCTTTAGCCAGTTTCTAAAGCCAAGGAGAGTCAAGCAGCCTTTGCCTCGCCATAGCTGGGACTTGTGAGCAGCGATTCTCAGCTGCTTTTTCTTTTTCTTTGTTCTCCTTTGGCATGGGATGAAGCTGATGGGATTTAGACCCTATTTTGTATTCCTCTTGTGCCAGGCTGTAAACACCGAGGCGGAACACAATTGCAGTTGGCTGCGGTACTTGGTTTTATTTTATTTTTATTTATTTATTTATTTCTGCATTCTTGGAAATAGACTCAGTGAACCGCAAGAAATAATTTTATGCTGAGGCATCATGCAAACTTACTTCACACTTTAAAACAAATGCCTTCACTGCTGCATAGTTTAAAACTCATAACACAGACCTGCTTAACCCAAAGCCTAGCTTGTCAATCCCCTAGCATTGGTGGCTCACTTGTCCACCAGGGTTTGCTTTTAGTTCAAGTTCAGAGCCAGAGTTGCTTTTCATGGAGTCCCTTAGTCCTTAGCCCTGGCTCTGTACTCCTTTCAAGAATCTGCTCCGAGTATCTATAGGAACCTACACCTCTGTGAGGCAGAGTTTGCCAATCTCAGCCTACTGCCTCTGACAGCCCTTGAAAGAACACAATCCGGCATCAAGTTGTACCCTTGGGTCTCCAAATGGGGTTTTGAAAGCTGCACTACCATGGAGCAGTGTTCTACAAAAGCAAGGCGTAGGACTGTTTTGACACCCAGTAAGAACTTGAATAATGTCAAAGACCTGGATTGCTAGTGAGATGAAGCTGTCCTGGAAAAAGGATTGGGATGGTAGGAGACTCAGTATCTGAAGGCCCAGAGTATCTCGGAGGCACCCTGGACAGGCACTTGCATGCACATACGCATACTCATACACAGACATAAATGGAAACTGCCTAGACTTAACTTTGTGTCTCCTTTAACATCCTCCGTTATGTAACTTAGACTCAGATCAATCTGTCCTGTCCTTATTCCAGTGTGAAGTGGTTAATGTCATGTGACCCTTCACAGCTCAGCCTCACATCGAAGAAGCTTTTAAGAAGCAGTCAGCAGACGATAACAACAATAATGGCTGTGACACTTGCCCTCGTGTGTGAAGAAGGCGTTGTACTGCACATCTCATCCAAAACACTGCCTCAAAGCCTGACATAGAATTCAGGCAAAGGCACACAACTCCCTGATACAGACAAAGAGAAATTAATGTATGTGAGACCCACCCCAAACATTAACACAGGTGTTCTGTGTGGTGCCACGGAAGAATTGCATAATTTCCCTTTGGCCTGTCTGTAGTGGTTTGGATTTCCTAATGAGAACAAAAAGAATTGTAAGGTTTGGGTTGTTTGCTATTATTATTTCATAAGAGACACTATAGATAGAAACATCAACAACTGGTAAGAAGTTGAAATGGCTAAGATAGACAGAATATTTTTCAGCTTCGTTTTACGGTACCGGAAGCATTCAGAACACAGTGGGGGGTGCAGTGGCAGCTCCATTTTCTCTTCTCTCTTCCTTTCCCTTTGCTGAGCTGAGCTCTTGTCAGGCTCCTGAAGAAGCTAAGAGTTCTGATCTGCCATCACTTACCACCATAGATGAGCCACTTTCTAGCTCTGATCTTTGCTTACTTTGTAAAAAGAGCATGTCACACGTGAGCTCTGACAGGCTCTAGCGTGGTAAACAGGGCACTGATAGACAGATTTTACCTTTTACGCTTCTCCTTCATGCTAAAAGCCATTAGATTACCTTACTAAAACCAGCCACCAAGCTCTGTTTCCTTATTTGGCCACTTCCTCCTCCTGAGGTTGACCATCAAGGTCCAGCTATCAAAGTATTAAAGTCTAATAATCAAAAGTCCCTCCCCCATTTTGGTTCACATAGTTAACATGCCCAATAAAAATTAACCAACTCATCCTAACACAGTTTCCCCCTTTCCCATTATAAATGGCTATTTGCCTTTGGACCACATCTGTCTCATCTATCTGGAGGCAGTCCTTTGTTCCTCTGGGGCAAATATCCCTTCCTCTTTTCCTTTGTTCCCTTGCCCCTTTCCCTTATCTTTCTGTCTCTGGTCTTTCTCTCTTATTCAATGCCCTTTGAATAAGAGATATTCTTATTCAAATAAGTGGGGCAAATAAGTCACCTTTGTGCTGAGAATTTGGTCTTGGGGTGTCCTGTGCTAAGTCCGGTCCTTTCACCACATATAAGAACATCACCACAAGTGGTGGCCCTTAAAAAGATCCCAGGATTCTCTCACATCTGCCCTTGGAAATCATATTGCCTCTGGAATGCTATGAGCAATGTTAGTCCTACCTGCCCAATTCCACCCCACAGAGTGAACCTCAGGGCCCTGAGTATAGATAGAAGCCTTGCACACAGCTTCACTGCTTACGGTTGAGTCAGATCCAGAACCCAGGGCTTGGGTTTCCTTTATTCATCACAGCAGTACATATAAACATAAGTCCTATATTTTGTCTACCCATACCTTCTCTAGGCATCAAGTTTAACATGCTTTTTTTTGGTCACCTTACTTCTTTCTTCTTGTCTCCTTCTTATTTCCTATAGGCGTTTATGTTTGAATCTTCCTTAAGTTTGGCGGTCACCAAGTGGGGACTCAAGACCTGTAGCTGTTTGGATGAGAACTACTACAAATGTTGGGAGCCTCTCCGGAGCCACTTCACCCCCAATTCCAGGAGCCCGACAGAGCCTAAGTGAGACTGGAGCCCTCTACTGTAATTGAGAACAGACTTGCATAGCTTCCTTGAGATCCTCACAGCTCTGATGCTACAGGGACAGCGATTGAAATGAGAGCTCACTTGTCATAGTCAAGAAACTCAGAATGTTTGTGGACATGCATTCAGAAATGCCTATGGCTTCCTAAATTACTCAATAAATCTGTGTTCTGTGGAAGCTGCAGATGGTCATTTTCAGATCTTGGTGTCCAGAACTGGTAGGCCAGATAAGCCCATAGCTGGGGGGGGGGGCACTGGGGGGGGGGCATTTCCCATGTGCTTGGCCTTGGGCCTTAACTCAAAGAGTACAAGGCCATGTATCTGCCAGAGACTACAGACAAAGAAGGGTCCATTAGAACTATGAGCTGAAGTAGAATCCGCAGCCAAGCCTAGGGTCACTCCAGGGATGAGGAAGTTGAGAAGGAGTTCCAGAGAACCAGCCATTGGTGTAAACTGTGGATATCCAGAACACTAGGCATCTAATTCTGGTAGCAGTGCATAATGATATGAGACAAGAACTCCAGCCACCAAGGACAAGTTGAAATCCACCTACTTCCGCAGAGCAGCTGTCTGGGAATGCCCAGATGTGGGTTGCTCTGGTCCTTACAGAAAAGGTCCTGTCTTCTAGGAAACCCATCAGCCTCTTTGAGCTGGGACAGTTGCTCATGGTTCTATTCATTCATTTATCAATTCATTTGATAATACTGTGTGTAACCCCTACTATAGAGAGGGGTGCTAGGAATGAATGGTTGGAATAGGAGAATCAGAGTCCTCCTTAGGGAGCTCTCGGTCTTGAAAGACAGAGACAATAGAAATTGATACCCAAGGAGGAGGCCACACTAAAAACAAGGCACAACTGTATCGCAAGCTGAACCCAACAACTTCTTTTATAAGGTCTATGTCCCTCCCGGTATGGGGTTCACCAAGACTTTGGAAGTAGGTTCACTGTGTTCGCCTGGGTTGAAAAGATACCCAAACCAGAACCAGAAAAAAGAGACAGAAATATGGAAAGTGATAGCTGTCATGATTGTTCTAGGATTAGCATACCCTCTCTGGTTTGTTGCCATGGCAGCATCTTAAATTGGTTGCCACTAAGTTTTCTTCTAGTAATATTTGGTAAGACTCATATGAGGACCCAGGGGCTAGATTTCCAGATGAATTACAAGGTGCCCAGTGAAATTTGAGTTTCTGATGAATCATAAATAATTTTTGTGGTAGTCATTAACAGCCTTACACCAAAAAGTTACTCATGGTTCATCTTGTCTTCAAAATTAACTAGGAAACTAATATTTCCCTTTGCTGAATCTGGCAAACTTACTAGAGCTATTAAAGACATGGACATAATTCTGGCCTGTAGAAAGGTTGTATTCTAGTGAGGGAATCAGACAAAATAGACATACAAAATTAAAAGCATGCCAGACCCCAAGAGAGAGAGAGAGAGAGAGAGAGAGAGAGAGAGAGAGAGAGAGAGATTGAAATATAACAACAGCTAAGTTGGACCATGGAAGACTTTCCTTCCTTCCATCTTTCTGTCTCTCTTTTCTTTCTTTCTTTCTTTCTTTCTTTCTTTCTTTCTTTCTTTCTTTCTTTCTTTCTTTCCTTCTTTCTCTCTCTCTTTCTTTCTTTCTCTCTCTCTCTTTCTTTCTTCCTTTCTTTCTTTCTTCCTTTCTATTTATTCACTTTACAACCTATTCACTGCCCCCTCCCATTTGCTCCCTTTCACAATCCTTCTCTCCGTCCCCGCTCCTCTTCTCCTCTGAGCAGATGGGCCCCACTGGTTATTTCCCCCCACAGGAGGCACTTAAAGTTTCTGTGAGGCTATGTGCTCCCTCTCCCACTGAGGCCAAACAGGGCAGCCCAGCTGGAAGAACATATCCAACATACAGGCAAAAGCTTTTGGGATAGCCCTCGCTCCAGTTGTTCAGGACCACATGAAGAGTGAGCTGCACATCTGCTACAATATGTACAGGGAGCCTAGGTCCAGCTCATGTATGTATGTTCTTTGGTTGGTGGTTCAATCTCTGAGAGCCCCAAGGGTCCAGGTTAGAAGACTCAGTTGATCTTTCTTCAGAGTTCGTATCTCCTTCCTGGCTTTCAATCCTTCCCCCTATTGGAGGAAGCCTTTCTTTAGAATGTGAGGTCTTCAGTGGAGAAGTGACCTTTAGCTAGATATAAAGAGGAAGCAGGAAGCCACTGGGGGTAGGGGCAGGCTGGGGTGGGATGAGAAGGAAAATATGACAACCAAACACCTTCTGGGTTCAAAGAGCTGAAAGAAGAATCGGAATGAGATGCCCATAGGCAGAAGAAGAGAAGCAAAAACAAAACAAAAACAAACCCAACACAACAACAAACAAAACAAAACAAAAATAAGCGACAACAAAAACGCTATCGAAAATCCTGACACTGTCCTGAACTAGTGAGGTAGCAACAGAGAACGGAGAACATCTGCTTCTGAGTGGACCTGAGAGGACTTGTGGAAAGCGGAGTTGCGAGCAGGGCTGGGACGGCTGCTAAGCTCATGGTTACCCGCCACTCTTGCTGGTGTCAAATCAGAACACAGCAAAAGAATGGCTGTTTGGGTATAGCGCTCAAGCAACGATGAATGGGATTTTGTGAATAAAGATGGAGAGGCTCTTGCTCTGTACCTCCGAGGTTTGCGGTCAGCGCTGGTTGGTTCCCTGCAACTCTTGAAAGGATTAAGCTCCGCCCAGAGGCACGTCTCACTACTGCACCCATCCCTCCTTCCCCCTCCACTCTCCAATTTTCATAGTACTTCCAATCCCAAACTAAGTCCACCACTAACGTCCTCTACTGACAAGCCCCAGCCTTTCCTCCACGGAGTTATGAACCCCACGTGGTTAACCCTACGCTGTACGGCCAGCACCTCAGCTCTGACTCACTCTTGATGCTCTGTTATCAGCTGGGCACGGAGCTCCTCCTGAAGCCAGATGCATGGCGTGGGTTTCCATACATACACTTAGCACCCAGGACTCTGTACTTTATCTCTCCACATACAGCAGCGACTCCCCAGCCTGAGACGAGATCTCACCCAGGCCAGACTGTTCACACTAATTTAAAAAATAAAAAAGATTTGCTTTTCTTCTGTGTGCCTCAGATCAATTAGGAAAATTTGTGTCATTTCCTTAATTAATTCTCCAAAAATAATATTGTCATCTTTTAACTTGGAATGAGAAATCCCAAAGAACAAAAAAGCACCCTGATTAAGTTTCTTCTGGTGACAGGAGGATTTCCAGCAAGACCTCCTTGGCATTTCTGTATATTCTGCCATTTAAAAGATAGTGTGATACCAGTTACCCTTCTCATTTTTCTTCCTAAAGGTCTTCTCACTGTCTAGGTTACCAGAAATGTCCCTAGACTAGTGATTCTCAACAGGTCACCTTGTTCCTTTACCCTCAATACAACCCATCGAAAAAAGCCATCAGCTTCTGGCCCACTGATAAGTACACTGTAGTGCATGGGACAGTCCCACCCAACAAAGAGTGCTAAGCATGAACAAACACTGGGTCTCAGCATCAAGTGTGTATTTGATCATTCACATATCTTTAATTTCCAGTGCCCAGGTTATACCTCAGACCAACCAACTAGAAACACCAGTGATAGAACAAGACTATGGGAACTTGAGCCTCAGGCTGAAGACCAGTGTTTTAGAAAGTTAAAATCAGTAATGAACATAGCTCTGTTTCTAGAGATCCTGGTACCAGGTTTTTGGGGTCAACTAAAAAAAAAAAAAAAAAAAAAAAAAAAAAAAAAAAAAAAAGATTTGGAAATGGACCATAAAGCTTCATTTTCCAGTAAATGTTAACGGGCATGAAGGTAGTGGCATGGGGTGAGGGTTTACCTGGGAAGTAAGAAACTCGTTAGTGTTTAGACAGCATCTACTTCTCAGCACTAGCCAAGGCAGATATATAAGTCAAGACCAGTAAATTACTGAGGGACTGGAGAGATCACTCAGTGGTAAGAGAACTGACTGCTCTACCAGAGGCCCTGAGTTCAGTTCCCAGCACCCATGTGAGGGACTCATAACAAACTGTAATACCAGAATGAAACCTATCACGGTACAAGCACTGTATAACAAGTAGCTATTCTTTCCAGTGGGGTTTGGGGACACTGCTGATTTTAATATACTAGCTTTCAATATAATTATTAGGTAGTTAATTATTAGGTAGATATTAGTAACATTACATATGCATTTCAGCTTCAGAAAGGTCATTAAGAATATAGGTTCTGCAATCCAGTTTGCACTTTTATAGCCAAATGAACCTGAGCATGTGACAACCTCTCTAAGCCTTGTGCTCTTACTTAAAAGGAATGAGTGATTTATTTCCCTAGGATTTTGTGGGGGTTAAATGAGATGATGCTGTGAAGCCGCCCACATGATGTGCACCGTTTAGTGTTACCCTTATGACTCAGTGTATTCAGCTCCTGCCTCCGGGAGACTCTGGTGCCCTCTGCTGTAGGAGCTGCCCGAATGACTAAGCGGAGGTCGTTGTGCCTAAATAAACTAGCATCTGGCTGAAGAGGCAAGTGTGCACTTCTGATGCCATGGGAAACAGATGTATCAAGTGCAGGAGTGTTGACACCTTGTTTTCTTTAGGACTAAGAGCAAAGAAATCATATGGTTTAATTTAAGAACTCAACAGGGTATATTAATAGATCAAGTGAAGTGGAAGGGAAGACAAGGATTTAAAGCGGTTTGGATAAAAAGCAGTTTCCATGTGAGTGTCTGAGAGCGTTTCCCAGGGGACTCTTGCCTAATCATGAGACCCTTGGGAGTTT
Organism: Mus musculus; assembly: GCF_000001635.26. NCBI lineage: Eukaryota > Metazoa > Chordata > Mammalia > Rodentia > Muridae > Mus > Mus musculus. Next base: position 37,636,640 of record NC_000082.6, read on the forward strand.
CATTAGGCTAATCCAGATTTTTAAAATCTAAAGTCATATCAGAGCTTCAGTACAAACCACAACAGCATGATTAACAGCAATGCCTTACCGAGGGCCAACCACGTGTAATTCCATAGCACCCCAGCAACAGAAATTTGACAAATGGGGGCATTTTGTTCATTCATTAGCATTTATTTTAGAGTCTGTGAAACGTCTGAAGGATGTTCCGTTTCTCTTAATAAAAGATTATGATTTGATTAAGAGTTTACTCAACTCAAGTATCTGAAAATCTAAGATTAGTTTAGCAGCTACTGTTTTCTCTTATTAAAGATGTCTAAAGTTAGTAGTTCAGGGTGGGGAAAATGGTGGTAGAGAGGAGTCCTGGACCTATAGCCTTCCTGATTTTCTGCTCCCTATTCTTGGCATGTTGTGTTGTTCTTTTCTGTGGTGGTTTGAATGAAAATGGTTCCCATAGGCCCATAGGGAGTGGCACTATTAGGAGGTAATAGCCTTGTTGGAGTAGGTGTAGCCTTATTGGAGGAAGTGTGCCACCAGGGAGGGGTGCTTTGAGGTTTCAGAAGCTCAAGCCAGGCCGAGTGGCTCACTCTCTCCTCCTGCTCCTTTGGATCACCTACATCTCCAGCACCATGTCTGCCATGTGCCACCATGACAATATTGTACTATGTGCACCATGACAATAATGGACTAAACCTCTGAAATGTCAGCCAGCTCCAACTAAAAGTTTCCCTTTATAAGAGTTGCTGTGATCATAGAGTCTATCCACAGCAATAAAGCCCTAACTAAGACATCTTTGTTCTTGACCTTTGCATCTACATTTAGGACACAGCAAAGAGAAGAAGACAAAAGGGTGTGTGGACATAGTCAAGGTAGGTCTCTTACCTGGGGAAATACTGTCTTTCTATTCAGGAAGGGAAACCTTCTGCAGACTTCGCCTTTGGGTTCCTGGGCACTGTCCACACCAACCTCTAGCAATCTTGATCTGAGACAAGGGTTATCTTATCTTGCCTGAAGTGAAGCTTAAGCCAACAGCTTCCTGAGAAACCAGGCTTCCATTTGAAGAGAAGAAAGTGGGTAGGGATACTGACATGCAACACTTAGAGCCTACCGTGGCTACTTTCACTTGACAGGGGCAGCAAGACAATAAGAAGTAGGGTTTGAATACCTTCACTTTCCAGGATTGGGGGTAGGGGATGAATCTGTCAATACTCATTTTGCACAAACAACAGACAGACAGACAACTCCCAACCTACAAACAGCTTCTCAAATTTCTCTTTGTATGAGGTCAGAAAATTGGCTGGCAATTGTCTAGTCCTGACAGTGTCCCTTGTGATCACAAATAGATGACAAAAGGAAATCAAGCAGCAACAGTTCCTAGTAATCTTCATCTGCAGATGAGCAGGGTGTGCTGAAGAATTGGAGAAGTAATTTCTGCAGGCCAAACATTTCCTATAGAATGATGATGTAAAACCAAACATTCAAGGCACTCTGCACTCTTTCCACACTCTGCTGCTTTCAATGTTTTATGGAAAAGGTTGATAAGACCCTCTTTAGAAAACTTAGTGTTTTTAATTTTTGAGAAAAAAATCCATATATGATTTTTAAGTCTTTGTGCAAATTTTCAAGAGTAGCTTATCGCCTTGTCTCTTTTTCAGCGTCACCTCAATAATTTCATATTAGATGGCAGCCCTCAAGACCCGCCTAGACAGATTCCTCAAATGGCCTTGGCTATTTCCAGCTTCTCCAAGGTCCAAGATTCTTCTAGAACCTAATAAGAGACAAAGCAAAGAAGTGACCCAAAATTAGCCAAGTAAGACAGCATACCTCTAATCCTAGTCCTTGGGAGTGGCAGAGGTTGGAGGCCCAGGAGTTCAGAGCCAACCTAGAATGCATAGCAAAACCCCACCTCAAAAAAAGAAAAGAAAGGGGGGCTGGAGGACAGGGAAGATAGCTCCATTGGTAATGGACATGCTGTGCAAGCATGAGAACCTGAGTTTAATGCCCAGCCTCAACATGAAAAAGCCAGAAATGATCACCCAGCACAGACAGGTAGGTCCCTGGGACTCCCTGGCTAGCCAGCCTAGCCTAGTCAGTGAGCGCTAGGACTCAGGGAGAGACTGTCTCAAACTGCAAGGTAGGAGCTCCCTAAACAGGAACACCAAGTTGCCCTCTGCCTCGCATGCATCCACACATACACGTATACATACTCTCACCCGCAACTACTCACACACTCAAAGGAGCCCACACACAAACAACGAGGATGATCAGGGACAGAGTCAGAACTAAGGCGGTCCTCCTTATGACAGTGTGGAAACTTGAACTTGACCTCCAGTGTGAGGTTTGCTCGAGATAACTGGCACTGTACCAGTCACCCATGTCTAAGAGAAACCTGGAAGTCACAAGTCAGATGAGCCCTCTTTAGCCCTCTGGGTCTGAAACTTAACTATGAGGTCCAGGTTCACAGAGCACTTCTGGGATGGCTGCCAACGAAGGGTCTACAAGTAGATGATGTGGCTTGGTGGGTGTTTCTCTTGGCCATGGTACCAAGATGAGACATCTGACTCTGCCAGGCAACCAAGAGGGCAGTGAATGGAAGTGTTGCTATCATGCTTAGAGGAAGAAATAGATACTCTGAAAGAGAAATGTGGACACAATAAACTTTCCACAGAAGCAGAAAATACAGATGGGAGTTTGAAAGCCCTATCTTTTCATGCACAGGACAGCCAGGGTTACACAAGGAAAGCCTGTCTCTGGGGCGTGGGGGTGGGGGTGGGGGTCGGGAGTGTGTTTCTAGACATCTTAAAGTCCTGTTCATATTCTGCAGTCATGCACATTTAACCATTAGCAGATTCTTATACATAATTCTAATTTCTTCAGATAATCTACGAATTATCCTGAGGAGCATAGAGATGGGTTACGAATACTCTACTTGACCCCAAGATAGGAGAAGATCGTTGGGGAACACTAGGGATCAGAAAACATAATCAAAGATTCGACCCAATGGGATCTCAATCAGAGAGCATAGGCAGCAAGAGCCAAACAAAAAGGGTGAGAGAATATATCATGTACTAAAACAGTAACAACCTGTGATGGAAGTGCACTGTGCCAGAGGAGGGGAACTGACAATACTAAGGCATTGTTAAGACTGGCGCTGTCAATGTGTGCAGAAGGAGAACTAATAGTAGTGATGGATAGTCTTCCATACAGCTCTGACAGATTCCTATCCATACAAGTCACCCTGCGACTGGCAGAGGCTGCTTTATTCTGCGCTGAGGGCTGTCTCAAAAACTAAAAATCAGCAGGCTGATTACTGGTCCTTCTGCAGCCTCTCTTGCCCTGTGATCATGCTCCACCCAGGAACCAACATGATCTTCAGGAATGCAACATAAACAGGCTGGTCCTCCTTAACACCATCCATGACTTTTGCTGTCACCTTGATGTAGGAAGCCAACTCCAAGATGGCGCCGGTTTCCAGTTGCCGTTGTCATAAACAACAACACTGCGCAGGCGTCAATTCCAATTTGGCGCCAACCCCTCCCGAGCAGGTGCATGCAAATTGGGGCCGGCAGACTGACCAATCCCAGGGGGCCACGGAGCCTTCTCATGTGCTGGGGTGCACATAAGCAGGGCTCCCTGGGTGCCTGGGGTCCCCATAGAAGCATCGAGGCGTTCCTGTAATAAAGGCTGTTGAGAAGAATCAGACTGTGTCGTGTAGTTCTTGCTGGTCGAGAGCAGACGCGACACCTTTCCGCATGCTAAAGTCTGAGCAAAAGCCTTAAGATCCAAATCCTTGTCTTCTTCTTCTTCTTCTTCTTCTTCTTCTTCTTCTTCTTCTTCTTCTTCTTCTTCTTCTTCCTCTTCCTCTTCCTCTTCCTCTTCCTCTTCCTCTTCCTCTTCCTCTTCCTCTTCCTCTTCCTCCTCCTCCTCCTCCTCCTCCTCCTCCTCCTCCTCCTTCTTCTTCTTCTTCTCTCTCTCTCTCTCTCTCTCTCTCTCTCTCTCTCTCTCTCTCTCTCTGCTCAGCAGTACCACAGTGTAGGCTCCAATGCCCAGAGCTAGCATCACCAGTCAGACAGATGGCACATTTGAGCTCAGAGGAAGTGGCAATTGGTGTCCTCATCAGACTGCTTCTTGGTTTGATTTAGGACATTGTTCCTGACTGGTTTAAAAAAAAATCTTGTGGAATGATTAAAGTCTCAAGAACACATTGCTCAATAATTCTCAATGCTAAGAAATTATGCAAAAATTCCTCTGGGTACTGTCTTCTTTTAACATTTAGACATCAAGAGTATGCGGTGTTTTTCCAATGTGAAGGGATGCTAGAATAAATCCTGATTGGTATGATCAAGATCAGCCTTTAGTTTATCTTGTTTAAGCCTTAAAATCATTAAGAAAAAGCCTCTATATGAAGGGCAGTAAGTGAATTTGAGTAAGCAAATAATAGACAAATGGACAAAAATACATGAAAACATTGAGTCTCAGTAATAAATGAAATGTAGATTTAAGATAGTTTTTATTCATTGGGTTTAAAAATGATTGTAATAAACATTCATTTAAGACTCTGGTTTTCCTTTATTATTATAGTATACGTATGGATTTAAAGGTGTGTAGCACCATGTCCAGCACTCTTAGAAATGTAACCATGAAAAGAGTTAAGGACAAACACAAAGATTCTCTAACAAGTGTCTATCACATTCATCATAAAAGGAGAAAACGAAAAGACAAATGGAGTATTCATTTATAAGAAGGATTAAGTAGGTTGAGATAAACACACACTACAGAATGCTATCAGCAGTCACTTAAAAAGTGTGGCTGGAATCGTGGTGGTTTGAATTAGAAACATTTCCCATTGGCTCCTGTCTGAACATTTACTGCACAGCTGGTACTACTGCTTGGGGAAGTGATACAATATTGCTGGAGGAGGAAGAACATCACTGGCTGATGGGGTGGCGCTTTGGGAGTTCCTAGCACACTCTCTCTCTCTCTCTCTCTCTCTCTCTCTCTCTCTCTCTCTCTCTCTGTCTCTTGCAGCTAAAGGTGTAATCTCTCAGCTTCCAGCTCTTGCTACAATGTTTGCTTACTGACATGTCTCCCAGCCATAATGGACTTTTACCCTCTGGAACTAGAAGCCAAGATAACAATCTTTCTTCCATAAGTTGTGTTGGTCATGGTCTTTTATTACAGCAACAGGAAAGTAACTAATACCATTTTTTTAACATGGAAAGATGTTCATGACAAATCACTGGGCCCAGGTTTTCCAATCATTACATACACAGTGGCTCTCATTTCCTTGAGAAAAAAAAAAAAAAGATGCATAAGCAGAGAGAGGGGGAAAACACTATGGCAGATGCACACCCAAAATCATTACATGGAATGGATGGGTTGTTTTTATTCTATTCTTTTACTTAAGTAATTTTTAATTATCTTATAATAGACTGGTACAGCTGCACCCTCAAATAAAACACACTAAAATTACCGTTGAAAGAAAACTAAGGATCAAGGTAGTTGTAGTGGTTTGAGTATGCTTGGCCCATGGGCAGTGGCACTACTAAGAGGTGTGTCCTTGTTGGAGTGGATGTGGCTTTGTTGGAGGAAGTTTGTCACTGTGGGGGTGGACTTTGAGGACCTATGCTAGAGCTCTGCCCAGTGTGGAGGAGACCCTCTTCCTGACTGTCTGGCGAAGAGGGCCTCCTTCTAGCTGCCTTTGAATCAAGATGGAGAAACCTCTACACCTCTGGCACTGTGTCTACCTGCACTCTGCCATGCTTCCCACCATGATAATAATGGACTGAACCTCTGACATTGTAAACCAGCCCCAATCAAATGCTTTTCTTTATAAAAGTTGCCTTAGTCATGGTGACTTTTCATAGCAATGTGTACTGGCTAGTTTTGTGTCAACTGGACACAGCTGGAGTTATCACAGAAAAAGGAGCTTCAGTTGAGGAAATGCCTCCATGAGATCCAACTGTAAGGCATTTTCTCAATTAGTGATCAAGGGGGGAGATCCCTTTGTGGGTGGGACCATCTCTGGGCTGGTAGTCTTGGTTCTATAAGAGAGCAGGCTGAGCAAGCCAGGGGAAGCAAGCCAGTAAAGAATATCCCTCCATGGCCTCTGCATCAGCTCCTGCTTCCTGACCTGTTTGATTTCCAGTCCTGACTTCCTTGGTGATAAACAGCAGTATGGAATTGTAAGCTGAATAAACCCTTTCCTCCCCAACTTGCTTCTTGGTCATGATGTTTGTGCAGGAATAGAAACCCTGACTAAGAAGTAGAGTTTCTTCTATCTTTGCTGCCTAATAAGATGAGAACAAGACAGAAACTTAGAATACCCAAGATACAAGATACAATTTGCAAAACACATGAAACTCAAGAAGAACGAAGACCAAAGTGTGGACACTTTGCCCCTTCTTAGAATTGGGAACAAAACACCCATGGAAGGAGTTACAGAGACAAAGTTTGGAACTGAGACGAAAGGATGAACCATCTAGAGACTGCCATACCTGGGGATCCATCCCATAATCAGTCTCCAAACGCTGACACCATTGCACACACTAGCAAGATTTTGCTGAAAGGACCTTGATATAGCTGTCTCTTGTGAGGCTATGCCGGGGCCTAGCAAACACAAAAATGGATGCTCACAGTCAGCTATTAGATGGATCACAGGGCCCCCAAAGGAGGAGCTAGAGAAAGTACCCAAGGAGCTAAAGGGGTCTGCAACCCTATAGGTGGAACAACAATATGAACTAATCAGTACCCCTCGGAGCTCGTGTCTTTAGCTGCATATGTATCAGAAGATGGCCTAGTCGGCCATCAGTGAAAAGAGAGGCCCATTGGTCTTGCAAAGTTTATATGCCTCAGTACAGGGGAACACCAGGGCCAAGAAGTGGAAGTGGGGGGTGGTAGGGGAGTGGGGGGGAGTATGAGGGACTTTTGGGGTAGCATTGGAAATGTAAATGAAGAAAATACCTAATTAAAATAAGAAAGGAAAAAATAACTGGCTTTAGTCAAGACACACACAAAAAACAAAACAAAACAAAACAAAACAAAACAAAAAACAACAACAACAACAACAACAACAAAAAACCGATGAGAACAAGTCTGCATAGCCCATTATAATCTGGAGAACAATTACAATAGCCTTTAGTGGCCATGGGCATGGTGTTAATCCCATCACTTGGAAGCCATAGGCAGGAAGATTTCAAGTGTGAGTCCAGAATGGACTACATAGTAAGACTCTGTCAAAGAGAAAGGAGGTCCTAAGGAAGGGAATACCTTCAGGCCGGCAATGTAGTTCTGTGTATTCCTAGCATGCTTGGCCTCTGGGTTCAAGTTCAGAACCACCAAAACAAAAATCAAGAATAGCAGCCTGATCTGATATAGCTCAGGCCTGTAATCCAGACTACACAAGAGGTTGAGCGGGGTGATTGCAAATTCAAGGTTAACCTGGGCAATTTAATGAGACCCCCTGTCTCATAAGAAGTAAAAGGGCGGTAGGACTGTAGATAGAAGTTAATGTTAGAGTCTTGCTTAGCATGTGCAAAGACCCTAGGTTCAGTTCCCAGCACTGAAGGAAAATGGAGGGAGGAACATTAAGGGGAGGTAGGGACAGAGAGCTGTTGTGGGGGGAGGGCAGGGACAAGTTAGGAATGACATGTAAATTGAGAATAAGCATCACATGAGTCAAGCAATCCCTACCTGCACCTGTAGGTCTAAAGCGGCTTGCAGGCCCATGTTTGCAGAATCGCATTCTTCACGAAAGCTTTCTTCCATCACAACAACTACTTCTTATGTCTTCCAGGCTTGACCCTCTGAATCATTTCTCACACCTTCGGTGACTTCTGACCCCAAACTGTTTGCTAATTGATCGGGCTCCTTATTATTCCAGGTCCCATAATCTCCCCGTGTGTATATGTGTGTGTGTTCACATGCACACATATTTGTGCACAGATGCACGTGCATTAGAGTGTGCATGGATGAGGCCAGAGAACCTTGGATGTTGTTCTTCAGGCGCTAACCCCCTTGGCTTTGGAGTCAGGGTCTCTCACCTGCCAGGAGGTCCTGATTAGGTTAGGTCAGGGTGGCTGGGTGGTAAGCCCCAGGGACCCGTCTCTGCCTCCCCAGAGCTGGGATTACTAACATTGCACCACCTCTGGCTTTCTAAGTGGGTTCAGGGATCAAACCCAGGTCCTCATGCCTACACAGTATGCTTGTTATTGACTGAACTCACTCTCCAGCCTTGCAAGGATTGATTTTGATTGTGTCATCTTGATTGTTTGAGAAGTGCCTAGCACACTACTAAAGCATACACAGGTGTGCCTGTGAAGACGTTTCCAGATTAATGAGGTGGGAAGACCTGCCCTGAGCAGGAATGGCAGCCGCCTCAGGCTGGGGTCTAGATGCAGTACAAAAGGAACAGAAAAAAAAAAAAAAACCCACTAGGTGCATCATCTTGCTTTGTGTCCTGGCTGCCATGATATGATCTGCTCTAGACTGTTCTGAGCACCCCTCCCCCGTGGAGTGAACCATGAGCCAAAATACATCTTCCCTCCCTTACACTGTCAGGTATTCTAGGCCGTGAGAAATGAGACAGCTGTAGGGTAAGATCATCTCCATATGAGATGCAGAGCCTTTCATTGTCAATGACTGTGGGGCCCCAGTGATAGTCTGAGGTGTGTGGGGAGGTGCCCACCACAGAGCTAGGATGCAAGTGAACAGCAGCAAGACCTATTAAAGGTTAGCTACCGTGTCAGCTTGCCGACAGCATCCCAGAGGTTGACACACACGATCAATGCTGTAGTAATCCTGTGAAGCAGAGGTCGGAAACAGTGCCACGGCTAGCCTTCCTGGGTGGAGCGACCAGCAGTAGGACTGGTCCTTTCTGCCCTCCTAGTGATGGGATGGAACACGCGCTTTCTTTCCCTATACATTGGGTTTACTTTTCTCCTACCTAGAGCTGGGCATCAAACCCAGTGCCTCTCATATGCTGGGCAAGCGTTCTACCACTGAGCTATATCCTTGATCCCCAAATTTAGGTTTCTCTTTTAAATTTGTGTGCTTGTAGGCAAGTGGTGTGCTGCACCTCACACGTATCGAAAATTTGTAGGACTCAGTTTTCTCCTTCAACCATATGGGTTTCAGTCGTGGTGGCAAGTGCCTTACCCACTCCATCCCCCCACCCACTGGCCCAATCTAGGCTTTGATGAGTAAGATACCCTGATCCACTGTGGGGGACAGGGACAAGTATCCCTCCAGGGAAACTGTAATCTAGACACTTCACTTATATTCAGGTCACTTGGGTTTTTGTACCTGGGAGTCAGTCAACCAAAAAGGTTTGCACTTTGCCAGCCTGATTCATAACTGGCAACACTGGTATGTGGCCACAAGGGCACTGGCGTTATTGCCATACAACTGAGGGTTGTTGGGAGCCCAGGGCACTCACTAGAATATCTTGGTGCTTCCATCTCAAAGCACCTGTAGCCATTTGATCACGACAGTGATCTAGAGTATCTAAGACTGTCTTTTTTTTTTTTTTTTTGGTTTTTCGAGACAGGGTTTCTCTGTATAGCCCTGGCTTTAGAAACAAAGGTGCCAGTGACTCCATCAGTCAAGTAATCCCCATTTAAAGTGATGGCCAACGAAGGGACATCTAGGAAGCAGGACTGAGACGACCACAGCCCCACAGCCAGCTGTAGCAGTGTGGACCATGGCTACCCCTCCTATACTGTTTGGTAGTTTTATGCTGTTTAATGTGTGCAGGTTAGAGATCGGCACGGTGCCGACGATGAAATGGTATACTTCTTGAGCCACCTCCCATCCTCAGTCGCACTGCTGCTAATACTTGGCTTAGCACCATACTGCCCTTGCTGTATGCCCTAATGCCTTCCTCCGCCGTGTAGGAAGGGCTCAGCCGGTCATTCTGAGGCACCTGAGATGTACACAGGTATCGCCTGGGTAACTCTTGACCATGGAGATAGGACATTTGCCTTTTCCCATGTTTGAAGGGGAAATTCTGTGTACAGAGGTCTTCAGAATGCTATGGGAGCCTCTCCCTCTTCCCAGGCCCGCCTTTCAGGCTTTGCTGTCTGTGGTAATGGAGGCTAATGCTGGGAACAGATGAGAGATTAGTTGCATATGCTTTCAAAGCTAAGACCAAACACATATGTAAATCAGTTCAGACAGCATGCTGCCCAACCAGGCTCAACTTTACTATCGCTGTGGATGAAACCCACCAGTTCCAAACTGAACTACAGGGAGGATAGCGGTGGTTTTTATTGGTTCATACTATTTCATTTTTATCCTCATGGCTTTATGAGGTGAAAGGCATTGCTATCTCCATGCTATAAAAAGAAAATGGAGACCAGAATTCTAGCTGCTAACTCCCAGCTAGCTTTTACTGCAGGCCGGCTTTCCAGCCTGTGCCCTTAGCTGCCATCCTTCTGTTCCTCAGCGTGATCTCGCCATCCTCACTTTCTTACTCCAGAGGCAGCAGGGTCAGACAAACCCGGCAGGCCTTGCTCTTTCCCGTTCCAGCTTGGCCTGTCAGCCTCGGGGACTTCAGAGACCAAACTGAATGTCTGTCGGCTCCGAGCCTCTCAGAGAGAGCTAGCGCCTCAGCAGCAGCTCACGTTCCCAAGGATCTGCAATGTGTGTCACGCTCGCTGCCACCTTCTGCTGTGCTCACACAGAAGGCTGGAGACGCGCAAGGACTCAGGCAGGAAAGGTGCAGACACTGAGCTGCTCAGGGTTCTCTGAGCTGTGCTTTCCGACTCTGACTACTGTCCCCTCAGGGCGCACCCCAGCTGGCCACAGGTAACACTCCGTTGCTGACTAACAGATGCAATGAATAAACAAATGTGTCTTCACTGACCATTATTCTCACACACAGGTTCCCAGCACAAGCCGACCTTTGCTTCTGTTTTCTAAGGTATTAACATGCTTCGGCAATAAATCCAAGAAAAAGAAACTGTTCGGTGATTAATTAATAGGAGATTTATTTATGCAAGAATAGTCATCCTTGCCGAACTTAGTAGGAGATGTTAAATTTTCTGTCCAGTTTTCCTTCCTGGATAAGTCTTTCCTTTCTGTCCTGTATAGATGAAAACAAAAAGAGATAAAATATTAGCAAGCAAGTCATTCTTACGAGTACAATGGAATAACGGCAAATCAGGAATAAAAACGTAACTGTAAGCCCATCTCCTAAAGCCCAAGGACTTCGAGGAAGTAATAAGGAGCTAAAGTTAGGACGGTAAGAAAATGCATCATTCAAAAGTACCTTAGCTATTCTTTAGTGGTCAGAAAGGAACTTCCCCATTCTTAAGCAGAAATCATTTCTGTCTTGTTTTGAGGCAGAATCCCAACCTACAGCCAAGGCTAGCCTGGAACTCAGTTGTTAACGTAGCTGGCCTCAAACTCATGGTGCTCCACCAGCCTCAGCCTCCCCAGGGCTAGGATTACAGGTATGAGCTACCATGCCTAGCTTCAAAAGCAGACAGCAAAAGTAAATGCACACAACTTCTGGAAACGCATGCTGATGTACCAACCAAAAGATAAGAGCTCACGAAGAGGAGGCGGCTGGCCTCTAGTCTACATGGCTACACAAGCGCTGGACTGTGCCAGGAACGGGAATGGAGCAGCCTTCTCTGGGACCACGCAGCCAGGCCTCTGAAGACAGCAACTGGCATGTTACCCCTGCTTCCGTTGTTGGGGTTTCGTGTGTTTGAAGAGTAACTAACATGCAGAGCTCAGCAACAGAGCTAAGTGAGCCATATGTTCTGCTAACGCTCATCCAATACACACCATCTCTAACAAATGCACCAGCAAAGCTAAAGGACTCCAGGGTATCCGAAGGTCAGACACAAAACAAGTTCAGCTTTAACCCAGACAGGGTCACTCATTCCTGTAATCCCAGTGCTCAGGAGGCTGGAAATTTGAGACTGGCCTGGGTGACATAGGGAGATCTCAATCCTGTCTTAGTAAAATCAAGTTTCTATATACCCTCTAATGAGAAAATTAACTTTTAAAAAGTTGTTACGGTATTTACTTGCTTAATCATCACATTACAATTTCTCATATTATCTGGGAAAAAAAACCCAGGAAGACTCATGAACTGAACTCTACTCTCATAAATTTAAACTGACCCTTCTGTTACTTTTTATAAACTGCAAAGTCACCATTAAATTAAACCTGAAAGAGCCATAGGCTGCCATGTTGTTGATTTTTTTAAAACAAAGTATCAAATCAAATGAAAACTCCAACTTTTCCGAGAAAGGAATAAAGACATGTGACCAAAAGAGACACTGGGAGCCATCACCACTAGGAACTGCTGGGGGCACCTAGGAGGGACTTCTCAAACCAGCTAAACATCTAGCCCTAATACTTACCCTGTCTGTTTTGAAAACATAATACCAGAAGATGAGGGGCCCAAACCCTGCCACAGCTCCTAAAAGTGAGTTCTTGGGAGTGGGCCTGAAATTAGGATAAATATTTGCTGATCTTGCATAGGTCCAGCGAATCAAGGCAGGATCCTCCTGAAAGGAACACAAACACAGACTCGTCAACCTTAAGGAGGCCACGCTGAGGGAGAATTCACCGGGGCTGCTGTGAAGGAGCCCACCAACCTTGAACCCAGGCTTTCTGATCTCCCCCTCCCAAGTCTGGAATCACAGGACTGTGCCATGACTCCCACCTGACTGGTTCTACTATTCAGAAACTTTATTCCCCCCCCCTCCTTTTTTCCCTTTTCTTTTGGTTTTGGTTTTTATTAAATACGGTCTTGCTCTGTAGCCTTGGCTAACCTATAGCTCAAGCTGGCCTCAAACTCATGACAACCCTCCTGTGTCTCAGCTTCCCAAGTGCTGGGATCATAGGTATGCACAACTTTCTGATGATCCTGTTCAAATTCTGCGTGATTTAAAGATTCTTTTCTCCCCTCTAGCTTTCTATTTCCAATGTAAGATTCCTAATTTTAAACTATCCGAGAAGCCACCTCTCCCGATTCATCACTTTTAAATGTCCCACAGACTTAACCTCCTATCTCTCTTGGAAGTGGCCATGAGACCCACCCCACAGCCCAGATGAAGAGAGATCTCAGATGCTCTATCAAGCTTCCTATTTTGCTTCTAGCATCCTTTCTAACGCTGTCACAAGCGGCCTTCCCTGCTAAGTCAGTTGCAGGAAGATGAAAGCAGGCTTACCCTAACTCTGAATTATATGTTTTTGCTTTCTTTTGGTTCAGAAGATCAAACCAGGGGCATTATGTAAATAAGGCATGAGCCCTAACACTGAGCTATACCTCTCGCCATGAACCCTAAGTTTCTAAACTAACTTGGCTGGTGTTTGAAAAGCAAACTGTTACCTTCCACACTACTAAAGTCTTGGGGAAAAAAAAAGGTCAAAAGGTCAAAATTGTAAAAAAAAAATCAGCTTATCTTGGCTAAGAAAAAAGTAATTTAATATATTTATACTAAAATAATCTCCTAAGAATAGAAAATCTACCCCAAACACATAATTAAACTTAATTAGCTAAATCCCCAAATGATTCTACAAAATTATTCTCGCCAATTAACTGGCAGATTAAAATAAGCAAATAAAATCAGCTTTAGTCTTCAGTATGCAGCATGAACATCTAAGGTCTTAACCAACACCAAGCAGCCATGATTGGCAAGACTGAAATAACTTCGACATTTACATTTCAAACTAAGCTGAATTACAGCAATTCGACCCTGAGGTGACCAGCTATAGCTCGAAGGTAAGGGAGCCTTGATGGAGATGCAGTCAGCCTTTCAATCAGGTTGAAATCCCTCAACTGCAAAGGTGATCAGTTCACTACCAGTCAGAGAAGTCTAAACCTAACCTCCTGCTGCTCTAGAAATGAACAGTATGGTCGCATAATAGTAACCGGACAAGCAGAGCAAGGCCAGAGATGAAATGCATCTGAATGCCACACAATGAGACCTCTCAAGTCACCAGTCACTCACTAGTCTGCACTTTAATAGCTTCCAGATCTGTCTCTGGAATAGACATTTCATTTCACAAAATACCAGTAACTTCATGACCAAAACCAGAGGAAAAAGCTGAAGAGATGGCTCAGTGGTTAAGAGTGGTTAGTTGTTGCTCTTGAAAAGGACCTGGGTTCAGTTCTCAGAGCCCACCTGGTGGCTCACCACCATCCCTAAGTCTAGTTCCAAATGATCCAATGTCTACTTCTCGCCTCTTCTGGCATCAGGCATATGTGGTACACATACAGAAATGTAGACAAAACACTCATACAAATGAATTAAGTAGGGCTGGTGACATGGCTCAGCAGTTAAGAGCATGAACTGCTCTTCCAGAGGTCCTGAGTTCAATTCCCAGCAACCACATGGTGGCTCACAACCATCTTTAAAGGGATCTGATGCCCTCTTTTGGTCTGAGGATGTATATGCAGCAGAGCACTCATACATTAAATAAATAAACAAAAATTTAAAAAGCCAAACATAAACATTTAAAAAAAAACTTATTTTAAAAAACAAACCAAACAAATGAATTAAGTAAATGGGGGAGGGGGTTGAGGCAGCTTTCCATGTCACCACTCAATGTCCAGTGAAATGCCAGCAGCCTCTGGTGTGGGAAAGCCTCACACTTTCCTCTGTACTTCCCGAGTCCATCTCTGTTTGGCTTCCTTCCTCTCTGCCCATTCTCTCTTCATCTCTTTTGCTCTTTTCCTTCTGTTGTTTTTCAGTGTTTTAACATCGGGCTTTAACTTTTGCTGGGCTCTCTTACATAAGTTCACTCCATGAAAGAGGTCATCTGGTCACATGACTTTAAGCCCATATGGGCATGGCTACCAACAGCCTACCTCTAGCCCTAGACCTCCATGTTAAACACAACATCTACCCAGGAGTCCTAAAAGTACCATAAACTGATCTGCCAATATTCCTTTCAGTCCACCACCACGTGTGTTCCTATCACATTCCTGTTGACCTTGGAACCATCCTCCCCTTGTCTCCTACACCAGACAGTTGCACCCTGCTGAAGCCGGCTGGATCTGCTTTTAATACCGCCCATCCTATTCTCACCACACCTTGCCATCTCACAACTACTGTCACAGAGCCCATTAACTGCGAGATTTAACTACTACAGAGATTTAACTGCTGCAGAGGCCTCCTAGCTCCTCCCTCTCTGCCCTCACTTCCTCCCAGACAATTCTTGAGGAAACAAACTTGAGAGATTTTGTTAAGTCTCCGTTATGTGACTGCCTCCTCAGTAGAGATCTTTACAATGTCATACAAGGTCCATGTGATCAAGTCGCAGGGATCTCTTTGACTTCGGTTTGTCACTGTACCCCCCACTATTTTATCCATAACAGTCTCATAAGAAACAAAACTTCATCATCGAAATACATTCTATGTAATTCTCACCAATGCATCTAATATAAAATAAAATAACACAATTAATAAAGATGTTATTTTTAAAAAGGCAATCATGTTATAAGGACATAAAATGAAACTTGGCTCCACCTCCTGAGTACTAGGTCTGCTAACATATTTTGAAATAGCTCTCTGGTATAGTTTGAGATATATTAAATGCTAGAGCTGGTCTTGTACCTACAGTGTCTTCTAATTGGCACACTCTTTCCCTTTCCCTCAAGCTAACTCCTTTGGTTCACTTCTTTCAGATCCTTACTTAAATGTCATGCTCCAAGAATGGGATTGTGGCTCAGTGGTGAGCGCTTCCCTCCCATGTGAGACCATGGATTTGATCCCAAACACTACAAAACAAACAAACAAAAACAAGATGCCCAAAGCCCTGTTCCAAACAGGTGCTTCCTTCCCTGGTGCACGCAGGGTTGACCCCACCCTTATTTTCTGTACCACTCACCACCGGCTCAAACACCAAATGATTCAGATTTCTAACGCACTTAGTATTTGTCATCCCCATTCCAAACACAGGTAGCTCTACAAGGCCAGGGACTTCCAGCTGGCTTTGTACTCTCAACTCAGCATCTTCGTCTCATAATAGGTCCTGAGCAGTTATTTTTGACCTAATTAGTTACCCCTAAAGACTAGACAAAGGGTGCACAAGTTTTGGCTGGTAAACGATTAATGGGGCAGCTAAGGAGGCAGGTGTCTCTATTTCTATTAGAGATGCGAAATGGAAACTTCCCTGGGTTACAGAGATCAAAAAACAGACGACTGGGGGTTCAAACTTCACATCTGACTGAGGCCTTACTCTAGTTACTTTTAAAAAGTTAAACAAACAAACAGGCCCCGTGTTGTGGTTCATGCCTTTAATGTGAGCACTCACAAAGCGGAGGCAGGTTGATCTCTGTGAGTTCAAGGCCAGCCTGTTCTACATACTGATTTCCAGGACAGCCAGGGCTGCTGTATATTCAGACCCTGTCTGAAAAAAAAAAAAAAATAGTAACAATCCCATGCTATCTAGCTTATAGTATAGAACAGGTGTATCTCTTTCACCATGTAAACAAAGGTCTGCTTGAGGATACTCTATCTGTGCAGAAGGTAATATAAGTCACACAGACTAGGGTGTGTGACCTGTTTCTGGGTGTCACTGTCCATACAGTCTCATCTAGAAAGCCAAGAGACTAACACAGTAACCTCTGTGAATGACTGCGACATTTAATTTTTTTAAATGTCTTTCAGACCAGGCATGGGTTTCAAGTGGCAGTAACCCCAGTATGTGAGGCTGTGGCTGGAGGACCTGGCATTCTGAGCCACCTGGAGACTAGCATTGAACCTGACCACTTTGTGTAACTTTCCCTTGGTTGTTCTAACTTTCAAAAATGATAGAGAATATGTATGCAATTGTTGGAAAATCTTTATTTAAAAAAAAATCCCATTTGAGATATTTAGACAGCTTTTACAGAAGAAACTGTCTAAAAGCACACTTGCCAAAATATTTTTTTAGTGATGTATGTTACATACATAGTAATGCTACGTACTTTCTTGTTTGATTTCACAAATCTGACGGATGCACACCATTTTCCACGAGAACACAAAAAAGCTATGGTTTGAGAGGGATTACGTAAATTGCCCAGGGATCATAGTTGGTTATTATATGGGGCCATGAGGTCTGCTTCCAAAGCCGAATGCATCAAAGCCTCAGCTTCTATAACACACTTCATTTGAACAACCCCTATTCTCAAGAGAAAGAAAGAAGTGTCCTTGAGAGTTAGGAGCTGAATGGCACAAAACAGCTTTTTATGCAGTACACTTGGGAGAACCGGGCTTGAGCACGCCCTTTTCGAGGAAGATACTGTGCTAGATTAGTCAGTCATGTGTTAATCTGCCTCAAAAGATATGAAGGACCATATTATGGCCATGTTTCAGACAAGAAAGCCGAGACTATGCAGAGTGGAACAAGTTTCTCTAAACCAAGGGGGAAGCCGTCCGATCCCTTTGACCACTGAGCCGAAGGCCGAAGTTGAAGGGCCAAGGGCTGTGCGGCTCGGGGCCGGTGTCCAGCACACGGAGGGAGCTGGGCGGCCCCGCGTGTGCCCACGCGAGATGCGGCTGCCCCGGCCCACAGTCCCGCCCGGCCCCACTCACGATGTGCGACACGCGTTTGGGGTCGTTGTACTGAAGCAGATACTCCCGTTTAAGCCGGGCCCTTATGCTCAAGCGCTCGACCTGCGCCCTTCTGGTCTCCGGAGACACGTCATACTCGGCAGGGTCGAGGGTACTGGGGAGAGTGGCCAGGGGCGCAGGCTTATACTTGGAACCCGACATCTTGACTCCCGGCGCACATCTGCGCCTGCGCGGATATGAGGGCTGCCCTCTCGAGTCTGACCTTCAGGCTCAGGAAGTGCGCCTGCGCGCGCACAAGGCGCTCTGGCAGGAAGGGGCGGGAGAGGGGTGGGGTTCGAGGCTGGGTGGAGCCTTTGCCAATCCTCCTTCACGCCCTCGTCCCGCGTATTCTGCGCGTGCGCACTGCTTCTCGTTTTGCCTCCTCTTGTCTGGTGGTAAACTCCTTTTCTCTCTGTGCTACTACTTGTTTGCAGAACTGATTTCCTGAAGTTGAGTAGACTAGAGGAGACTGGGAAACTGGGTTGTCTGTGACTCCTGAAGTCCTACAGTCCAGGGTGGGTTCTTCCAACCTGGGTGACCTTGTCATTAGTCAAGGTCATTAGTGTCTCCCAAATTTCCTTTTTCTTACCCTGGAGAAATGACCTTGACTCTGCACTCCTAGCAAGGTTGTTGGAATTAAATGAGACATTGAAAACAATGAAATTGCTTTTCAAACATTTCCCTAGCTACGCCCCACCCCAAACAAAAAAGAGAATAAGCTTTCTAAAGGTTACCACTTTAGGACCAATCCACTGTTAACCCCAAAGATGGGAGGAGAAAGACCACCGACTCAGATCATCTCGTCCAGATTAATTAAAGTCAGGTTTTTATTCCTGTACACGAGCTGCCTCCCCCTGCCTCCTCCTAAGGCAAGGTTCATTGGATGTGAGGAAGGCTTTTATAGCTCAGAGGTAGAGGAGTTCTAAATGGGGGATTTGTGGCAAAATAGGAGTTACAGGAGCAGAATATAGGCATAATAAGTTAGTCTCCTGAAACAAAGACACAAAGGCAGTCATAACAGCAGGTAGTCATACAAGGTACCCATACAAACCTTTTGCAAGATAAACATTAACTTTTTGAAACAAAAATGTGAGTGCTATTCCTGGAACAGGCAGTACAGAACCATTTGTAGTTAAGGTTACAGGTGGGGCATAGCCCAATCTTTGATTAATTAACAGCTTTAATTCATCAAGTTAATTTGTTTAACTTAGTTTGTCTTTACTATCAGATGGCTTTTAAACCTAAGATGGAGGCAGACTGGTTCTTCACCACCTAAGTATAAGCTTATCTTTTGAAGACATAAAATACTGTTTAAAAGGAGAGTGGGGTTACAGAGCAAGTTTTACCTGGCTGTAGTAGATCAGAAAATAATAAAGAATGAAACTCCTGAGTAAATACCTTAGTGAAAATGCAAACAAAACAAAACAAAAACACCTCTCTTAAATCCTCAGCACTCCTCAGGTGCTGAAAGTAAAAGACATCCTTTCAGATAGGAAAGTAACAAGCAGAATAACAGTGCATTCCCGCAAACCCTTGGGAGGCTGAGGCAGGAGCTCTGAGCTCAAGGCCGGCCTGGGGTACACCACAAACCTCTGTTTCAAGAGAATAAGAACAGGAAAGATGATTTGGAGAGTAAATGAAGGTAACATGCAGCTCTCAGCATCTCTGCACCTCCCGCTCCCATCCCCCCTCCAATGCTCCACCCCCTGTCACCACCCCTCCTTACTCCCTCCCACTCACACTCCTCACTCCCCCACCCCCACCCCCACACACTATCACTAAGGGGAAAGATCAACTTCAAGGCACACAGCAGGGTCCTTAGCTTCCCATAAAACACTCCTCAGGAGGCAACAATGGAAACAATAACACCAACAAGGAAAGCTAGATCAAAAAAGAGCTTCAACTTGGCTCAAACTTCCGGGGACATGTAGGTATGTGGGGGGAGTGGTTGCTAGGCAGTGACAGGGCCTAGAAAGTGTTGGCACTGAAGTGATGAGCAACAGCACTGCTGTCAAATTTATTCAACACTCTAATACTGTTTTAAAATATTTATTAAGCACCCCTGCATGAAGCATACCTTACACCATTCCGTCTTAGTCAATCTTCTGGGCTCAGTAGAGAAATTACACAAGAAATGGAAGCTGGATCCTTGTTATCCGCCCCCCCCACCCCCCCACCCCCCCACCCCCCCGTAGCTGACAGTCATGCAGTGAACAGGCAGAGCAGGATATCTGCAAAGTAGTTCCATGTCCAAATGAATATGAAGCTAAATCGACTCATAAGAAAGCCTGCTTCAGGGCAGTAGAAAAATTATTACACTCAATTTAAAGAAGGGGGGCGGGAGGGACGGGGATGGAGAAGGGGAGGAGAGGGGAAATGGGGGGGGGGAAGAAAGTTGTTCTCAAAGATGCAGGTTTAGGATGTAAAATTCTAAATAATAAATAAGATTTTAAAAAACCCTTTTAAGACATTGATATGGGAAGAGAAGGTGAAAAGAATAAAGGAATTCAGGGAGTATGTGAGTATAAGCTGCCCATTTACAAAGTTGGAAAGGGATGTATTTGTGAAAGAGAAGCATTATTAAAGTGAAATATTTGCATGCGTTTAAGGGGTTATTCCTGTGCTTTTGAGTTCTCATAAACATGACTCAAGATGACTGTTAAAGGCCTGGGATTTGGCTTTGTTTTGCAGGGACATACAATTCACTGAGTGCTTACTGTGTATCACATGCTACTCTGTTCTATGTATTTCAAGTCCTCAAATACCGGTTATTCCCACTGGAATAATGATGGGATGCCTTGTCAGTTTCCATGACGATGGGTTTCACGGGACGTTTTCATCCACATGTCTAATGTATGTTGATCGTATTCATCCACTGTCACTCTCCTGTGCCCCTCTGCTCCCACTGAGTCCCGTCCTCTTCCCAGCTCCTCCTCCTCCTGCTCTCATGTCCTTTTTACTGGTGGTCCAGAGAGTCTAATTAGTTACATACAGGAGTATGGGTGAGGAGTTATTTAGAAAAGCATGGACAACCAGTAGCTACATCACTGGAGAAAATGTCTTCCCCAAGCAACCATTAGCTCATCTGAGAAAAATGGGGCCTCATGAGTTGACTCCTCCCCCAGCAATAGTTGACCACCTATATATAGATCCCCAGGAAGAGAGAGGGCCTGAAGAGTCTTTCTCCAAACCATACTAGAATGCTAAAGGACCCAATCTTGTACAAGCCTTGTGCTGGTAATCACGGCTTCTGCCAACTCATGAGAGCAATTGCTCTTTCATTCCCAGAAGACGGTGCTCCACAACACTCCAGACCTTTCTCTAACTCTTACCTTCTTTCCACTCTCTCCTCTGAGATGTTTCCTGAACCTTTAAGGGTGTGATTTCGATGTCCCATTTAGTGATGAGCATTTGACAGTCACTACTTATCAGCCCTTTGATGATTTACATGTTTCTGCCACTGGGGGTTAGGGGAGAGAAAGAAAGAGGAGAAGGAAGAAGAGAAGAGAATGAGAAGAAAAAGAAGAAGGAGGAGGAGGAGGAGAAAGAGAAGAAGAAGCTTCTCCAACCAACGCTGAGCACAGCACTGCTCTATGGGCATGAACACAAAGAGTGAATTGAGAAGGCACGTTGACTAGCACAGCAGGTCTGTTTAGTAAGACAACAGTGGTAGCTTCCTCAGTAGGACACATGACTCGCCAAGTCACAACCTTTTGACTAGGTTTACAATACCACACCTCAAGTTTGTAACAGTTGATCCCGTAGTGTGCCAGTGGACATATATTTCCAAATAGTCCAGTATTGTAGCACACAAGGTCCATAGCTGGGTAAGACTGCTGATACCTTTTATCCTCCAGGAGCCTGAGCAGTACCTTCCAGCACTGTGAAAAGCTTCTGGCCCAGGTCCAGCTCGACTGCTCTATGTCCTACAACCAAAGTATGTGCTGTGGGGTCTTGCCATCTACTTGTCGTAAGCACCAAGAGCAATAGCAATAGTCTGTGTTGTTTAGGGATTCTCATGGGCCTCTGTGGCCACTTTTACACACACACACACACACACACACACACACACACACACACAAAGAAGTTTCTAAACTCCTGCTTTTGGAGATTCAAAATTGCTGTGGTAAGGAAACTTAGGAGGCAGAATTCACCCCAGTTTCCTAGAAGGGTTCTTGTAAAATCTTGTGTGCTTGGGGCACAAAGAGATGAGTATAAAATGCCTATTTCATCTTGAACACTAGATTTCAGAGTAACCTGAAAATTCCCTCCTTCGTATCCTCCAAGATTTGGAATCCAGACCTGGGAAAAATAAAAATTCACTTATATTTTAGCAAGTGATGCTGTTCCCTTTCCTGTGTTCAGAAACTGTGATGAACACTCATAAACCATACTAGGACAACTTTATTTCTTCTCCAGATATCACCTTTACAGGCCTTGAGGCTGTTTCCTCCCTAAGACCTGCTACTCTGTATCGTTGTCCAAGACTGTCTCATCTGCTTTTGTTTTTCTTCTCTTTTGGATGGATTTTAGAGATGGGTTGCCAAGTTCTACAAAAAGAAATTGAGCTTCATGAATCCATTCATACAGAGTATCTTCCCACCCCTCCTCATTTATGTCCCATGTCACCATTATGTTCTTTAAATCCTGCCTTGTGACAGCTCCTGTCACCTCTGTTATTAGAGTCATTCCTGTTACATTGTAGGGTTTTTAAAAATAATTATTTATTTTGTATATGTGCATACACTTTACCTGTCTTCAGACACACCAGAAGAGGGCATTGGATCCCATTAAAGATGATTGTGACCCAACCTGTGGTTCCTGGGAATTGAACTCAGGACCTCTAGAAGTGTAGCCAGTGCTCTTAACAGCTGAGCCATCTCTCTAGTCCACATTGTAGTTTATTACGAATGCTTTTGTTACTATCTCACTGTTTCTTACTAGAATGAAGAAATATTACTAATTCATATGCTGTTCCAGTATAACAGTTTTTAAAAGTCCTACTCCTTTTTCTATGCCTTGTTCTGAGTTTTTACATAAGTCATTCATTCCTTATGCATGTGGAAGCATTGTCTTTTTGTTCCCAAAACAGTGCTTTTTTTCTCTCATCTGTTGCATCAGCCATGACTTCCGGTGTAATGCTGTGAAGTAGCAGAAATTGTCTCCCATCTCGTTCCCAGATCTAGTAGGGTCCTTGGGTGTTTCATCATTAAATGTTATTTTCTCCAGTAGGGTTTGACAGAGCCCATTGTTGAGTTAAGAAATTTCTCTTGTATTTCTTGCCAAAATGGCCTTTTAAATCATTAATGAACATATAGTTGGTCATTTGCTATTTCTATATTTTTGACACATTATCAACTGTTTTCTCTATATTAGTCTGTTAAAAAAAAAAAAAAAAGACAGAAAAAATCCTTTTGGTTGTTCCAAGGTGAAACTTTCTTTTTATTCCAGAGTTAAGCTCACTCCATGGGCCATTCTGTGTGTTTCTTGATATACGTATAAATTAAATTAACATTTTACTTTTAACTTTACCGTTCACATTCACAGATGAGTTGGCTCTATATTATGGAGTTATATATATATTTATATATAATATATATTGTATATATTATATAATATATTATGTATAATATAATATATCTCATATATAATATATTAATATAATATATAGCATAGTATATAATATATTTCATATATGATATATTATATAACATGCTATATATTATATAATATATTTCATATGTACTATATTATATGTACTATGTAATATATTATATAATATATTTTATATATTATATATTTAATATATATTATAGAGTTATATATAGTTTTGTCTTATTCGGTTCTTGCTACTTTTGAGTATATTTACATAAAATGAGTTGAATATATAGCTTTTTTAAGGTATCTGTTTAAAGATATTTATTTTGTGTGTATGTATGT
Source organism: Mus musculus (assembly GCF_000001635.26). Taxonomy (NCBI): domain Eukaryota; kingdom Metazoa; phylum Chordata; class Mammalia; order Rodentia; family Muridae; genus Mus; species Mus musculus. The sequence goes on from NC_000082.6 coordinate 37,660,138, forward strand.
GTGTGATTGTGTGTGTGTGATTGTTTGTGTGTGTGTGTGTGTGTGTGTGTGTGTGTAAGTGTGTGTGCCTGTGGGTATGTCTGTGTGCTATGTGTGTGCAGGTGCCTGTGGAACCAGAAAAGGGTGTCAGATCCCCTGGAGTTAGAGTTATAGGCCAGAGTGAGCTACACAGTTTGGGTGCTGAGAACCAAACTGAGTCTTCTGCAAGAGCAGCACCTGCTCTTGAGCACAGACCTGCTTCTCTAGCCCCTATCTCTATTTCATTATTATATTTTTAAACTCTTCCAACAGTGTATGTAAGGCCCATTTCTTGATTACTTGATAAATTATACTGTAATTCTGTCTGGAGTTTATGTCATTTTGATGGGGGAGAATTTCAGCTCTGAATTTACTTTTTGTAATGGTTGTTGGCATGGTAAGGTTTTTCTATTTCTTCTAAGCAATTCTGATACCCACTTTTTCAAGTCTTTTATTTTAAACACATTGTCAGAGAGATTCTGCTCTCATCCTAGGAATTAAAATATATATCATCTTCATAATTATCTTCCTCTTTTGACTTCTAATTGTATCTATTGTTTCTTTTGTTTTATCAGTCCTACTACAACATTATCTACTTTGTCTATGAAAACATAAAACTCATTAAAAACAAACTTTAGTCACAGTCCTTTTGAGTTAACAGAAAAGCAATGAGAAAGATGCAAGTATTTTTCACATGCCACCCAAAACACCCTCATCCAGGCACAGCCATTAACAGTGTCTCTCTACAACAGAGTGGTATATGGGTTCCAAGCGATGGAGAAACACGCATACAAAATGAGCACCTGTAGCCTCTCGTTTGTATTAAGCTGTTAGCTCTATGATTGGGACGAGCTGTGATGTAATATACCCATCGTTGTAATGTCCCGTGAAGAATTTTTTTCAGTAAAAAAAATATGACTCCTTGATATTCTGTTTAGTCAACCTACCTCCTACCCACTAGCTCCTGGTGACCACTGGCCTTTCTGCTGCTGCCATGACCTCATTATGGAGATAATATTGTAGCAAGAACAATAAAAACAAAAGAAACAAGTGGATACAACTAGAAGTAAAAAGAGGAAGATAATCAATTAATCATGATACTTTGTTCCTTCAGATCGCCTTCTTTCACCCAGTCCATCAGGGCTTGACAGCTCTTTTTAGTACCAAACACTATTCCATTATCTGGATGCCCACGGTTTCCTCTTGTTTATCCAATCACCTGATGAAGAGCACCCTGCTGGTCTTCCCATTTAGACAAGTATGTGTAGAACTATCATAAACATCCCTGTGTGAGTTCTTGTGCAGACACAAGTTTTCAAACCCTTTGGGTAAATGCCAAATGTATCCCTTGCTTTATTCTGTGGCAATAAATAAATAAATAAATAAATAAATAAATAAATAGATAAAATATATGCTTAGTTTTGTAAGATGCTGTCAAGCTGTCTTTCAATGTGTCTGGACCACATCAGTTTCCCACCAGCCATCAGTGTACTCTCTCCCATGGTGCCAAGCCCTTGCTGGTGTTAAGCATTGTCAGTCTCCTGTATAAGTGTGCATGTGGGGGGGGGGGGCAGTACATTGTTTTCACTTGCACTTTCCTGGTGGCATGGGGTGAAGCAGGTTTTCATCTACTCATTTTTTTCCCACCTGGGTGTCTTCTCTAATGAGATATCTGTTAAGGGTTTGGGCTCAGTTTTAGATTTTATTTTTTAGTATATCATACTAAGTCATGCAAAGCTATTTTCATGCAATATGACATAAGCATACATGACTCCCATCATCCCACTAACTTCCCCTTTCTAGGGCCCATTTTCAACCTGACTGAGATCTTTCTGGCTGAGTTTTAATAAGTTTGTATATTCTAATAACAGACATGCCTTTTTCAAATATTTTTTTTCTCACAGCCCTGGGGTTGTCTTTTTATTCTATTGGAATAGTCTTTTTGAGAGCAGAAATTTGTGTTAAATTGAATCTATCTCATCAGTTCCTTCTTTCAAGTGTAATATCTGATATTGTATGAAAACAGCCATTGCATACCCAAGGGCATTTTGTCTTTTTCCTACACATATCTTCTAGCACTTAATAGTTTTATGTGTGTTTGTTGATCGATTTTTGAGACAGGGTCTCTGTGTCATTATACTCTCCTATAACTGGCTATATAGGCCAGGCTGGCTTGGAATTCACAGAGATCCACCTGTCTCTGCCTCTGTCTCTGAAATGTTGGGATTAAAGGTGTGTGCCATCATGCCTAGCTCAGCTCAGAGTTTTAAACATAGATTCATTTCCAATGTGCTTTTGTGAAAGATGTGTGGTCTCTATGGAGATTTGTGCTTTGCTTAAAGATGTTTAGCTGTTTCTGTGCTTTTTGTCGAAAAGATCATCCCTGCTCCATTGAACATTGTAGTTGCACCTTTGTCAAAGGTCAGTTGGCTTTATTTATGCGAGCTGTTCCTGAGCTTCCTATCTTGCTCCATTGATCTCCCACTGGCCTGTCTGTCTATCAATACCATGCAGTTTTGAAGACTGAAACCATCAGTCATCTTTATTCCCCTTTGATGATGGAGTGGGTGTTCTGAGTTTGTTCCTAACCTCTCCAAATGAGCTTAAGAATCAGTTTATTAATACCTACAACACAAATACTGGGATTTTGATTGGAATTCTGTTTTCATTGTGCCTTAATCGTTTGTTATCAGTAATTCTCCTTTCACCTATTTTTAAAAAAATATGTGTGTATGAGTTTTGCCTACATGTGTGTCTCTGCACCACTTGCATGCCTGGTACCCTCAAGAAGAGAGCATTGGAGTCACTGGAAGTAGAGTTACAGAAGGATGTGCGAAAGATAGAGGACAACTTGCAGGAGTCAGGTCTCTCCTTTGACCACATGGGACCCAGGATTGAACTTAGGTTACCAGAATGTACAGCCAGAGCCTTTACCCACAGAGGCATCTCACTGGCCCCTAGATATGCACTATTTACTTTTCAAAATACGTGTTGTTCTAATTAGGTTTTGTTGTTAATTTCTAGTTTAATTGCATTGCTGTTAAAGAACTCCATCCTTTAACATTTGCTGAGACTCAGTTCAGTCTCAGCAAATTTTAGCTTTTGTTCAGTCTGATTTGGTTCAGCTTTTTTTGTTATGGCGGTGGTTGGGGTTTTGTTTGGCGGCGTGTTTTTGAGACAGAGCCTTGCTGTAGAATTTACAGACAGAAAATGTGTGAATCATATTCTGTTCAATGAGTTATTGAGGAGTCACAGATATGTTCCATTTCAATAATAAGTAGTTCCATGTGAATCTTAAAGAACACATATGCATCTATGTTCATTGATTTCAAGGTTAGACTGAGTGCTAACTGTGTTCTTCAGCCCTCTCACATCCGGATTCGTTTTTTTTTTTTACTAGATCTATTTCCAATATGGACTTTTATTATAACCTCTCCATGCTATTACGGCTTGTTAATTTTTCCTTGAGCAAAATTAACATGCCTGGGGTGAACCAGAGGTGATGGAATATTTTAATATGCATGTTTCTGTAGGTTGCTTTTGTCACAAGAAAAAGAAACTCGTACATAATGGCTTGCTAGCTCTATCCATTTAGTGTGCTGTATACAAACCAACAGGGGTGGGAGGAGGTTTCTGCCGAAAATATACAGCACACTTGGAAGCACATCTGTCATGTAGACATATCCCAGAGCTTATGAATATTACATCCTGCATTCCTTTTTTCTCACAGACAGCCTCTCTTCCCGGTGTTAGCATGTATCCATTCTTATTACTAAAGTCACTTACATAAGCACATATTTGTGCTTGAAAGGAACACTGCCTTTCCTACACAACCGAAGATGACATTTTCTTGCAAGTCATCGACTTAACATACAATAAGGTTAATCCTCTTAGCTCAGGCTATGTCCTGCTTTCTTCTTGGAGATAAAGAATTGCCTAGCATCGACTTTGCTTGGGGACAGTCTCCCAGCTGGTGTGTTCACATCACATCTATTGGCCATACCCCCTGATTCTTTTCCATGCTTCAGCCAGGGTGACCTTTTTAAATATACATGATCCTGTCGCCTCTAATTAAACCCTCCTATGATTTATGGCTCTCAGTTCAGTCTGCTGCCTACTTCTTCACTGCACTTAACTCCACACTTCTCAGCACTGTCTACTCCACCCTCACCAGCCTTTCTTCGGCTAACTCATTCCACAGGCCCTTTGGCTTATTTTTCTTTAACTGTTTGCTCTGATTCTTCACTCTGCCTCAAACCCTACATTCTATAACATACTTCTACCCTTCCTTCATAACTCCGTTCTGAGGTCCCTTAACCAACCAGCAAGGTCAAGTCCCAGTCTGACCTTTCATAGCATTGTAGACCAATCCCCACAACAGTAATTATTACCCCAATTTGGACATTTTTGGTTATTTAGTTAATACACACACACACATACACACACACCAGCCTCCATCAGAATGTAGGCTTTTTGGAGACTAGGACAACATCAAACATCTCCACAGCAGCACAGTGTGTAGTGCATCTCAGCAATGGTGAACAGATGAGGAGCCCTCCCTTGACTCAAGGTGAGGGTATGAAAGTAATGCTTCTGCACCCCTCTTCCATTTCTGCCTCCACCTCCACCCCTTTCCTCAACACACCCCTAGCAGTACTCCCCTCCTGCCAGTACTGCTTTCTGAGCACAATTCAGAATCTACTTCTCAAGCAGCATCTAGGCAAGGTAGAATTTGATGTGAATACAGAAGAGGGCAATCAGCACAGAGCAAATGCCTCCACATTTCAAGGATAATATCTCTTTTCCCTCGAGTTTGATTATTGTGTTATTTTATGTGTATGGGTGTTTCAGCCTGTATGTGTGTCTGTGCATGTGTACCATGCACATGCTCGGTGCTTACATAGGCCAGAAAAGGCCATTAGATTCCCTGGAACTGAGTTATAAGCAGTTGTGAGCTATCATGTGGGTACTGGGAATTGAACTTGGGTCCTCTGGAAGAGCAACCAGTGCTCTTAACCTCTGAGCTACTTCTTCAGCTCCTGCCCCTTGGCTCTTATTTCTATAGCATTGGGAACGATCTCATCTGACACCCACCCTGACCACCTCTGTTCCCACAAGTCTGCACTGGGATTTTCTCCAGCCAAGCTGCCTCCTCTTGCAGGTCCACATGAATTTCTCTCAAATACTACCTGCATTAGGACCTCTCATGTCCTCTGCATCCCTGGCTGCATTCTAGGGAGAATGCCTACCATGAAACAAAACTTGTTCTTAAACAGAAGGCGGGGGTGAGGGAAGCAATAATAAACTGTCTGTAATTCCAAGCAAGACAATAGAAATAAGATGCGTACTTGGGAAAAAATAATGTCTCCATTTGGGTGCTTAATGAAAAAGTTTCTAGGGTATTTGACCACTCAAATGCACCTGAGTGCCATTATATCTTAGTCAGCACAAATAGCACAGAGGGCATAGGGCGCCACTGATAGAGGGGAGAATATTATCAAGTAAAATAAAAGAATGACAAGAATGCAACACTTACGAGACATTGCTTGCCCTTAGCTTTACTTCACTGTAGCCCCACCTCTGTGTGGGTGGAGACAGGAGGATCGCTGGGACTTCCTGGCTGCTGGCCTAGCTCCAGGTTTAATAAGAGACTCTGTTTCAAATGAATGAGATGGACAGTAATTGCACAGGACACTCACTACATGTGTATAAACAAGGATGGAGGCAGGTACTTAGATGCACACACACACACACACACACACACACACACACACACACACACACTACTGGATTTCAGATTCTAAAGATCAGCTGTAATGGTTTGTATATGCTTGATCCAGGGAGTGGCACTATTAGGAGATGTGGCCCTGTTGAAATAGGTGTGTCATTGTGGGTATGGGCTCTAAGACCCTCATCCTAGCTGCCTGGAAGCCAGTATTCTGCTAGCAGCCTTCAGATGAAGATGTAGAACTCTCAGCTCTTCTTGCACCATGCCTGCCTGGATGCTACCATGCTCCCCCATCTTGATAATAATGTACTGAATCTCTGAACCTGTGAGCCAGCCTCAATTAAATGTTGGTTGTTCTTATTAGAGTTGCCTTGGTCATGGTGTCTGTTCACAGCAGGAAAACCCTAACTAACACACCAGCACTTCCATTTAGTGTCAGCCAGAAAGAAACCACTCTCCCTGCGAGGGTGCTGGGTGTATACTGTGGCTGAATATGGTATAGCTCAACTTGCTTAATAGTCTTAGGAAGCGGTTCTCTGGCCAAGTAAGCTCAAGGGTTCTCCTAGAATAACTCTGGCTTTCTAAACGTATCACAGTTGAGGGACTATCATGTATACAGTGTTTGGCTTTGTTAACTAGAATAAAGGGGACTTGGATGCAGTGGCAATTTTCTGTAATCCATTATGTGGTGGAGGCCAAAGAATCAAGAGTTCACCACCATCCTCTGTAGTAAGTACAAGGCCAGCCTGGGCTAAATGATATCCTTCCTCAAAAACCAAAAATCAGGCCAGGCGGTGTGTGAAGGTACCAAACCTGATGGCCTGATTCTGTTCCCTGCAGCCCACATGGCAGAAGGAGTGAACCACATATACTAAATAAAGAAATAAATGTAGCCTCCCTCAAATTAATTAATTATTACATATTATTATCATAATGACTAAGAAGGCTAATTAAAAATACTAGTAGATGTCACCACATATACTAATGTAAATAATATATATAATGTGTATATATAATGCATATAATATATATTGAATAATAGACCCCACAGACTCATATTTGAGTGCTTATTAGGGAGTGGCATTAGGAGGTAGGTATGACCTTGTTGGAGGAAGTGTGTCACTGGGCTTGAGCTTTGGGGTTTCAAATGTCCAAGCCAGGCCCAGTGGCTCTCTTTTCTTGCTGCTCACTGATCCAGATGTAGAACTGGCAGCTCCTCTCCAGCACCATGTCTCCCTGAATGCCACCATGCTTCCCACCTTAGTTAGGGTTTTACTGCTGTGAACATACACCATGACCAAAGCAAGTCTTATAAAGGACAATATTTAATTACAGGTTCAGAGGTTCAGTCCATCATCATCATCAAAGTGGGAGCAGAGCAGCATCTAGGAAGGCATGATGCAGGCAGAGCTGAGAATTCTACATCATCATCTGAAGGTTCCTAGCAGAATCCAGGCAGCTAGGATGAGGGTCTTTTTTTTCCTCTCTCTCCCTGGTCCCGCTCGCTCTGACCCAAAGATTTCTTTATTTATTGTATGTATGTAAGTACACTGTATCTGTTTTCAGACACCCCAGAAGAAGGCATCACATCTCATGGTTGATCAGATAGTTGTGAGCCACCATGTGGTTGCTGGAATTTGAACTCAGGACCTTCAGAAAAGCAATCAGTGCTTTTTACGGCTGAGCAATCTCTCTAGCCCATAGGATGAGGGTCTTAAAGCCCACACCCACAGTTACACCCTATTCCAACAGGGTCATACCTCCAACTACTGCCTCTTCCTGGGCCAAGCATATCTAAACCATGACACCACCATGATGATAATGGACCAAACCTCTGAAACTGTAAGCCAGCCCTTGAGCCGGGTGTGGTGGCACACACCTTTAATCCCAGCACTCAGGAGGCAGAGGCAGGCAGATTTCTGAGTTTGAGCCCAGCCTGGTTTACAAAGTGAGTTCCAGGACAGCCAGGGCTATACAGAGAAACCCTGTCTCAAAACAACAACAACAACAACAAAACCAAACCAAAACAAACAAACAAACAAAACCGTTTCCTTTATAAAAGTTGTCGTGGTCATGGTGTCTCTTCACAGCAATAAAACAGAGTATGTATTAAAGCTCCTGAGGTCTAGCTGGAAGAAGCATGGCTAGAGAGCTATTGTTTGCTCTCAGGGGTGTGCTTGGGTTTCGGGTGAATGGACCTTGGTGTTTTATTCCACCTGATTAAGCAGAGGGGTGGAGAGCCAATGAGAAGTTTGTCTCATGTGTCTGTGGTAGAGGGTGTCAACTGTTGGTCTTTGACTCATTCAAGTTTCCTACCAAACGATGCCTGAGTTTCCGACATAGATTGTAAATATCTGTAACTTCTTTTATTTCTGTACACATCTTCATTATTCAAATCATATGGGAACTAAAAAATAAAATGAAGTTACGTGGGTTTATTTTGAAGATATTGCTAATATTTTATTCATATTCCTAAAGTGATGCATTTCATTATAGGAAAATTTTTAAACAAAATGAAAATTTAAAGTATTTAAAATATTTTATTTTTGTCTTGTAGGCAATCATATTTTTCTCTTTCAATGTTTTTTTAAAGACTTTTTGAAAAATGTTTTTAAAAATGGCACTTTAAAAGATGTCTTAGAAAATCACAACCAAGATTGAGGGATTTCTCCATGGTAAAATGGTTTTCTCACATGTCCCAAGCCCTGGGTTCCATCCTCAAAACACAATGAAATGAAATAAAATAATTGTGTTTAAATATACATATATGGAAATATATGAAAATAATTATAATTTATTTATTTAACCAAATCCTCTACTTGTCCTTACAGTTTATTATTTTTTCAAAAACAGAAAAATTCAGATACTTTTTTAAAAGCACTTTTCATGTGGTTCTCAGCCAGCCCTGTCTACCCTCAGCCTTCTGGGCTGCCCACCCACATGAGGCTGCGGCTAAGCAGGCTGCATGCTACCCCCAGAGTCCTCACTTGGTCTGTGAGCTGTCATCTGCTCTTAACCTCTCTTAGTTTAGGATGGACCTAGGTAGGCAAGGCTTGTGTTCAGGGAAGCCATTCAGTGAGAGGAAGTCTATAAAGGGTGTCTTCTTGGATCGGCAAACTGCCATGGGCAACCCTCTGACTTGGTATGAAGACCGTGGAATATACCAGAATGTGGGAACAAACATGTAGAGATGTAGAGTTTGGAATACTGTTATTTTCTCAATCCCCCTGCAGTTTAAAATCACTGGCAGCCGACAAACAATGGGACCAGCAGCCTCTGACTCCTCATCTACGGACAGAGCTTTGGAGAGAAAAATGAGATTATGTCTGCAGAGCCCCTAATGTGGGGCTATGGAAGACATCATAGCAGGATATCTATGCTTTCTCATGGAGTAGGGCGATATCAAAATGATTCATATTTCTTCTGTTTCAAAACTCAACTCCTAACCAACTTTCTCTACCAATACCTAAAACCCCGCCACACACTCTTATATCTAAATGGGGGGTTCTAAAGACTGATTTGTAACTTAGCATTTGTATAAAGTGATGGGTTTCATTATAGCATTTTATAAGGACATATCCACCTCCCCCACTGCCAACGACCGGCTTCGACATCCATGTGGTGGGTAAACTGAGGCAGACAGTCATTGGGGGTCAGTGCTTAGAGCTGCTGACAGTGGTGGATTCAAATGCCTACAGGGGCTACTGCCAATGGTAGCCAGTGCTTAGAAAAGTGATTCAGCTGACTTCTCTCTGAGAGAACGAAGCTTAATTTACTATGACTGGCACTCCCTGTGGCCAGCAGGAAAACTATAACTTTTAACTTCTTGGGGCCGGCGAGAAAGAGAAGGAAAGAGAAAATTCACACACACACACACACACACACACACACACACACACACACACACCACTGAATGGATAAAGCAAAAGGCAGAGTTCAATAACCTTGTACACACAAATATATACATATATGCATATGTGCATATATACATGCATACATACATAACTATAGACAGACACATTCGTACATAGACTGGTTAGGGCAAAGCTCCAGCAAGCAGGCTCTAAGCATTTCACACACACACACACACACACACACACACACACACACACACAATTGGTAGATGGAACAAGCTCCAACATACACCCAGATAAGCTTTACATATATACATATATACACATAGTCGACAGATGGAAGGAACAGTGTTTCAGCCCTCCACCCTTTATTCTTCCTTCATAGGGTATAAATCCCAGCAAAATCTTTCAAGCAGTATACAATTACAATGTGATTACGTTCTATTTTTTTCTAGTAAATGATTATTTAAAAACAGTGTGTTCTCCAATACCTTTACAAGAAATAGCATTATGTAATACAGGTAAAGAAAACAAAATTATTCCCCAAACCCACATACATTCGTAACTAAGCAACTTGTTAAATAGATTTTTAAAAGTGTAAGAAAGCAAGGTAGTTTTCTCAGCCGGTTTCTCTTACTGTAACAGCAATCTGCTGTTACAAAGAAGGGAGTAACTATTTTATTATTTGTCTTTAAAATATAATCTTAATCTTGTAAGAATCTTAAAAGAATCATAAGTCTAAACTTTTATATAAAAATCACTCAGATCTATCTTAAATCCTCAGAATGCATATCTATTCATCAGCAACTCTTAATAAATCATATTAGGAAGCCAAGGGCAAAATGGGTGTAAAAAAATTAACCATCACAGCCCAGCCTCAGTGAGAGTCGTGTCAGCCAGGGCTGCCATTGTTCTTGGTCCCTGACCATAGAAAGGTCCCTAGCTTATCTATTAAGAGTGTGCCTTTCTGAACTTCATATTGTTCCCTAAGATTTCTACTTCAGAGCCAGCAGTAAAAACGTCTCAACCTAGCTTCACTAACAATTTTATTTTTCCAGATGTTTTCTAAGGGTGGTGGTCACTGCTGACTCTCTGAGTCACTAAGTTCTTCTCTGGGGTGGTGACTGAATCATTCGTCTGCCCCAGCAGCAGTGCCTGAAGGAGATCAAGCACTATTATTGTGAATGCCAGAGATACTGCCCAGTGAGGGGCTAGAAGCCCCCTTAAAGTTTTCATATAATGAGGGCAGCAAGCAGAACAGAGCTCCATAACAGCATGAAGTCCTCAGGACAAGTGGTTCTCAGGGCTGTGCCACACCAAGGCTCACCCATGTGGCCATGGTAACCTGTGGGCCACATTCCACGAGTTCTAAAGCATTTGTCATTCCTTCTGCATGGCCCTCGGCACCTCACCCTGTCCCCTCTCTTCTGCTTTCATGTCACAGGAGTCCCCTTACCTTCCCCCACTCTCCTCCTTTGGCCCCCTCTTCCTATTGTCATGACCTATACACACTCAGCTCTTCACAAATTTAAATCTAGATTGTACATGTGACTTAGAGCGTGCGGCATCTGTGTTTGAGTCTGGCTTATTTTGCTCAACATAATGATTTGCAGTTCTTAAAAATGTCACAACGTCATTTTTCTTTACAGCTGAGCACAGTCCTATTGGATATATGTTTCCCAACCACATTGTCATTGCTTTTCGTAAGACTTAAGTCATTCTTTATTTTTATACACCTAGACAAAGGCGTTGTCATTAGACATTCTTTCTAGTAGAAAACAGCATGAACAGCAACCTCCAGCCATGCACACAGGCTCTGCGCAGGGCCTGGCTCCCCCGGCCCAAGAGGTGAGGTGGAGGAGTGTGCACACTGTCCTTGATTAGCTCATCCCACGGCCTCTCGATGTCACCCACGAGCTTTGTAGTTTTTGTGCTGAAGAAAAACAAAAAAAACAAAAAAAAAATTCTACAATAGTCTTCACTCTCTATCATGCACCACTGTTTCCATGTGAGCATCTTATCCTTTACTCTTTCAAAAGCATGGCACCAAGGAGGACTCCTGGACTGTCAAGTGACCACGTAGGTTAATGCCCAGCCTCTTCTGAACATCGAAGGAAAGCCCAGCATCCCACAAGGATGCCACAAATGTCCTTGTCTCCTCCAGGCTCCCCAACCAAGTTTGAAAACACACCTTCAGGGCTGATTTTTTTAGTTTTTTTTTTTTTTTTTTTGGTTTTTGTTTTTTGTTTTTGTTTTTGTTTTTTCAAGACAGGGTTTCTCTGTATAGCCCTGGCTATCCTGGAACTCACTTTGTAGACCAGGCTGGCCTCGAACTCTGAAATCTGCCTGCCTCTGCCTCCCAAGTGCTGGGATTAAAGGCGTGCGCCACCACTGCCGGGCTCAGGGCTGTTTTTTTAATCGCAGATGTTAAAGGCAACAGCAAATATATCTTCCTGGAAGCATTGCAAAAATATCTGACTAATTTCTATTATTTCTTGATTGTGAAACATTTCAAACATAATAAAAATACAGGAAATGGTATAACGAACTCATGACCCTCAACTTTTCAAGTTTTCAATATTTTGAAAATTATTAAAAATTTTAAAAAATCAGTCTTTTAAAAATCAGTCTCCACAAATACATGTGCACATATGCACACTATATTTCTTATCCGATATCCCTTATCTGAAATCAAGCCTCGCCAGAATTCCATTTTATTGACTATCTTGGCCTGTACTTCTGACAGTTCGGAAGGTTCCTTTTGTGCATCGCCAAATGCCATTATCACACACAACAAAAGCACCGATGATCTCAGGAGCATTTTAAAAATAGGATTCTGGAAAAAGCAAGCTGAACGAATGAGTAATACAGAGGTTTGTGCTATGGCGAGAGCTTCAGGAAGATACTTTCAGCAAACGGGGTGCTTCACTTTGACAAATGACATCACAGCCCAGAGGCACTTTCTCCCACACATTCAAAATTGGAATTGCATTCTTAACCTCAAAATGTGTTCCCTAGGTTGGATTAAGGTATCAGCATCTTCCCAGACGATTAGAGAGACCCAGAGTCCTTACAGAGAGTCCTCCCTCTCATCTCCTCCCTCACCACTCCATGCAACTGCTCCGTTTTATTTGCTTTTGTCAACCTAAGAGTATTGGGAACAAAATCTGCACTTGGCACAAGTCCAGGTGTACCAAGCATTACTTTTCATTATCTCAGATAGTCACAACATGCTACACCAGATGTAGAATGAACTTACTCATGTCCCTTGTTAGGCATTCCCCATAAACCCCTTCCATCAGACCCTGGCACCCAAGGTCTTCACACTTGGCTATTTAGATGGTCACGTAAATGGATCTACACAGTATGTCTTTCCACGTTTGGCTTATTTCACTTAGCATAATGTCTTCAAGCATTCTCCTGTTGCTACACATCACACAATCCCCTTTCTCTGTCAAGTTCTGTCCGATTCCAACATGTCTGTGTACACAGTGCACGTGTGGTCCATTTGTCTGCTGAGGGACAGTTAACTTTTTTCATATCTTGGGAGTATCAGCTCAGGATCTGGAAAGTGCTTGTGGATGAATACTCAGAAGTGGGATTATCAGGTCAAATGGCACTCCCAAGTTTTTAATTTTCTTGGAGGAATGTCTGTGGCTGTTTCCATAGCAGCTGTACCATTTTGCATTCCCACCAACAGCAGCGAGGACTCTGGATTCCCCTGCATCCTCTCCAGTCTTTGGAGAACTGCTTGTTTGGTTGGGTTTTTGTTGTAGTGTTTGCTTTTTGTTATTGTTGTTTTTAAAAATAGTCATCCTGAAAAGAGTGACATGATGTGTCGTTGTGGTTTCAATTTGTATTTGTCTGGTAATTAGTAATAATATAAAACTTTTGTTGTGTTGTTGGTTTTTTTTTTTTGGTCTGGTTTTGTTTGAAGCAGGGTATCTCTATGTAGGTCTGCCTGTCCTGGAACTCACATTGTAGTGAAGGCTGGCTTTGAACTCAGAGATTCACCTCCTTTGCCTCATGAGTGCTAGGATTAAAGCCAACATTATGCTGGCTACATTTGAACATTTTAAAATACATATATTGAGCTTTTATTTTTATTTTTTTGAAAACTATCTGTTCAAACACCTAGTCTATTTTTTTAGTTAAGTTTTTCTTTCTCTTTCTTTCTTTCTTTCTTTCTTTCTTTCTTTCTTTCCTTTTTTCTTTTCTTTTCTTTTTTTTTTTTTTTTTTTTTTTTTCGAGACAGGGTTTCTCTGTAGCCCTGGCTGTCCTGGAACTCACTTTGTAGACCAGGCTGGCCTCGAACTCAGAAATCTGCCTGCCTCTGCCTCCTAAGTGCTGGGATTAAAGGCATGCACCACCACGCCCGGCCTTTCCTTTTTTTCTTTCTTTCTTTCCTTTCGTTTCTTTTCTTTTTTCTTTGCTACTGGTGTGTGTGTGTGTGTGTGTGTGTGTGTGTGTGTCTGTGTGTCTGTGTGTCTGTGTGTCTGTGTGTCTGTGTGTCTGTGTGTTTGAGATCTGTTCTCTTTCCTTAGCCTAGGCTCACCTGGTACTCACAATGTAGCCCAGTCTTATGGGAATCCTCTGCTTTAACCTCCTAAGTGCTGAATTTAGAGACATAATGTTACAGGATATTGGTTCATATTGTGAACCCTGAGATTGTGTTGTTTACTGGAAAAACCTATTTCTAGGTCTGGTGTGGCTCAACCTTAGCATACATCTTTAATCCCTCTGGCTGGAATAGAGACGTGCCCTTAATACATACCTGTAATCCCAAATAATAAAGATAAAGTTAGTTTGTGGAAGGAAGCACCCATGTTTGAAAGTGATGTCTAATTGAGTGGCAGACAAAGTAACCCTAACCCTGTCAAATCAGAGAAAGACTTGGCAGAATAGGATGTGCTCAACTCTCAGGAGAACAGAGAGGAAAGAGAGGTGACTTTAGAGAGAACAGCACACACACACACACACACACACACACACACACACACACACACACACGCACAGGGGAGAGGCCAGGGGAGGCAGCTTACCAGGAGAGTTTTACAGAGACAGGTTGAAGAGAGAACAAGCTAGACAAAGGTGAAAACAGAGTGAGCCAGAGGATGAGAAGGAGCCAGAAGATTAGGATAGATTGTCAGAGTTAGTTTGAGGCCAAGCAGAGCAAAAAGTCAGAGGTTAAGTGAGAAGCCAGATTGAATCAGTCAGTTTGGAGATTTAACAGCTGAGTTGACCAGGCAGCCAGAATTCAGAAAGAGCCAGAAGGGTGAGCTTATTCTGCAGCAAGTCTCAGAGTCTAAAAACATTCTAGGCCTAGATAAGATTGTATAGAAGCTAGAAGCTTCCAGGACTGGGTCTAGGTTAGCAGACAGAGGCAGTAAACTTCCAAGACAAAAATTACAGCAGAGTAAGAGATACTATTATAACATAAGCTACCCCTCCCAACTGTAGTTTCTCATTTCGAAGTCCTAGATTTCAAGATAAGAAGTCCTCTTTTCCACCGGTTCCGCCCCATTCCCGCGTCTGCTTCCTCTCGTTTAACGCATTCCCTGTCTCTACACTGTGATATTGATTGGTCTTTGTTTGTTGGAAACAAGCGCTTGACTAAAAGGCGATCTGAGAGACTGAGAGAAAACCTGGAACCTGCATCAGAAGGTGGGACAAGGTCAAAGAAAAGTAGGACATGGTACCCTGGGCACCATTACTGTCTCCAAAGTCACCCTAGAGCACACCTCAGAGCCCCCTACCCAACATGTCCAAAAGCTGGGGATGCACACTTCAACCCATCAGTGCTGCAGAGCCTCCAGGCTGATTCCAGCAGTCCTGCCAGTGATGGGTATTGGCTGGGCACAAGCTGCCTGAGTCGAGTGGTAAATTCAAAGGGAACATGGGTGGACCCCGACCACACCCACCACGTTCCCTTTCTCCCACAGGGGGCCAGGCTGAGAAATAGCCTTCTCAATGCAAACCAGACTATGACACTCCCCTAGTCAGTGATAAAGATCTGTGGATGGTGCTCAGGCCAGCCTTGCTTATTCAGTTGATTGGTGCCTGTCAGTCATTTGCCTGCCCCTACATGCCTTGACACAACTTCTGTAAGCGGCCAACATTTAGAATTTAGAATGGACTTTAACTAATTGAGAATGATTCCTGTGTTTTTAATTAAAATCTTGTCTATTGATCCAACAGGCTAGGAAGGGAAGGGGCAAACAGGAAGTGGCTTCTGGCTCAGATGGGCCCCAAAGGTGCAGCCTGTACCTTCGGTTGTTCTACAGTCTCTCTAAGACACCGAGGCTAGCCTGGGACCTTTGGCCACTGCACCGGAGCTGGTGGCATGCCTTGGTTTTGACACAGACACATTCTTTAGGAATCCCAGAGTGATTTACAGGCTTATGTAACGCCCCAGTGAGTCAGCGTGTTCATCAAGACATCAAGATGGGTACAGTGCAGTGGGAAAAACGAGGCGTTTGGTGCCGAGAACACAGTTTCAATTCCTGCATCTGCTGTCTCCGGAGTCTAGACAAGCATTTCCACCTCTCCTAGCTTGTCTTCCTTTGTCACACCTGGGTCTGTATAAAGATGAAATGAGACTCTGAGACACAGTGTTCCCGTTCCCTTTCCCTTCCGCATCCCTGTGACCTCCAACAGTGTGGTTCGACTCACTGACCTCCAGCTGAGTGCTATATTCTCTGATTTATCTCCGTCTGCTTTTAGCATCCGTGAATTTTAGACCGAGGTCCAAACGAGTTCTTTGTCAAGGAACACTGCTCCCTCCCATTCCCCTCGGGGCAAAGCAGCCACTTTGGATGCAAAAGTTATCGGTGCCAGCAGGCAGCAGGGCCAGGCTGTAGGAGGGAGGGGCTTATAATGGCACAGGCTGGAGCAGCCCAGACTGCAGTGGCTGTCCAAGAGCAATGGTTTTACACACACACACACACACACACACACACACACACACAGAGAGAGAGAGAGAGAAAGAGAGAGAGAGAGAGAGAGAGAGAGAGAGAGAGAGAGAGAGAGAGAGAGAGAGAGAGAACAGGAAAAATGCAGGATGCGGAGCAGTTAAGAAGTGCAGTTCATGCCGTTTCTCCCCACAGGGAAACAAAAGCAGGAGCCTGAGGTTTGCTGCCCTGCTGACCTGAGCAGGCCACAGTTTTGGAATTGCGTCCCCACCCAAACACCTGCAAGTATGCAAGTTAAAAAAAAGAAAGAAAGAAAAAAAAAAAGAAAAGAAAATCTAATCCTGCTCAACAAAAAGTGCCACTGCAAATGGTCCCTTCCAGCTGACACAGTATCACAGGATCAGGACAGGATTAGTAGAACGAGCCTTTTCCAGAAGATTTACAGGTGGCACAATGTATGTTAAGTAGTAGTCAATGGAGAAAATATCCATATTGTAGGAGTGGCTGATGGGCATGCAAAGAGGTCTATACATAGAAAAAAAAATCAGCAGAAAACACAAGGGGAAGGTGTGTGTGAGCGCGTTCGCGCATACATTAGTCTGTAAAATGATTAAATCTCTAAAGTTACCAGGTATTGCCAAGAACCCTGTAATCTCAGCTCTCCAGAATCTAAGGCTGGAGGTTGGGGATCTCCAGGCCTGCACTATACAACTACATACAATAATAATGAACAACTAAGGCATTAACGATCAGTATTCTATAGAACCCTGACACCGACCTTTCTAGCAAGCAATGCCAAACCGCCAAACTGCCACTGTGCCCGTTCAATGCACAGTAGGGGATTCAGTCCCTTAGGCTGAGAAACTGGTTCCCTATTACTTAGGAGAGGAAAAAGAAGCCTGTATGGACAGCACCCTGGAGTGAGTTGAAGGAAGAAGGAAGCAGAATCAGAGAGAAGCAAGAATCAGAAGAAGAAGACGAGATGGTGGTTCTCAGTCACCCTGCACATTTGTTTATGTGACACTTAGTCCCCAGAGCTCCTGAAACTGCAAGATAAATAGCGTCGGTGTGAGAAAATCTGCAAGGATGTAAACCTAAATATTAACAGTGCTTCTTCTGTACTGTTGATCAGGAATGTCCCGCCTGCCTTCTCTTTCTCCTTATTCACAGTTCCAGATCAGTGGAGCAAACCTTGGCCTTACTTGTGTTACCCTTGCTGAAAGGTAAGCCCCCTATAGCAGAGGAAACTTGTCTTGTTTGTGGCTGCGTTTCAACTGCCTAGAACAGTGTCCGACGGCATCTCATAGGTAGGTGTTCAACAGATACTCGTCAAATCAACAGGTATGTTAAAATAGGGGGGGGGGGGGGATTCAGATGCAGGTCACAAAGATCTCATCTCAAAATAGCAACTGTTGGTCTTTTGCCTCCACAACTCACACTAAAAAAATATTTTTAAAATTGTGCTATCACAGTACATAAATCAATTTACACATATATGATATATATATATATATCAACTTCACAAAGTCATATTTGTTACTGCTTGCAATGCACTTTGATATTTTAAATTTGCTTTTATTTCATTTGTTGACCCACTAAAAACAGTTTCAAGACTCCCCAAAAGGTTCCAACGTGCAGCCTGAAAGAGCATCAAGCTGTAAGTTTAGACAGTTAGTTGTCTTGTAATAAAAGGCACGGAGGGGGGCCCCCACAGATGTTTGTACATATTCTTGACCTAGGTGAAAACATACAACCGGCAAGGGACAGATGAAGTTGTTGTGGTCAGTTATGTACCCAAGGAAGACAGAATGTCTTAACTAGAACCAGTTACCCAACTCCCCCCGTACATAAAGAGAATGACCCAGAAAAAGGAATTGTTACTGCAGGTCTTAAAGGGGAGCTGGAGCTAATAACTTAGGCTTGGATACCGGTCCCTTATGGATCAATCAAAGAGACAGACAACCACCAGTGAAGAAGAGTGAAGGCCGATTTAGTCCATGAGCCCACGTGGGGAAGAGGGACAGTGATGACCCCCGAGTTACTTTTCAGTCCTAACATGAAGTGTAGGTTTAAGTAAAGGAACATACGTATATACAGCCAAGTATTCCTGATGAAGGCCTATCCATCGCTGATTCATCCTCTCAGCTACTATCGCCATGGTCTGCTCTGTGAGGCAGCACCATGCGGCATCTCAGGCTCCCTCTATGGCTGCCACCAGGATCCAGGCTTTCCGCAGCTTGAGGGACGTGCACAAGCACCTACCGTTAGAGCATCACCTACCGTTATAGCATCTTTACTCCTGCCAGGATGCTCGGAATATGGCTTCCTCTCTATACCCACTTACTTAATACATCGTAAGCAATGTCTCAGTCAAACCACTTGGGGATGTGAAGGACAAACAGGAAACATCGATAAGAATCCGAGATTCCTCTTTCTACACTGGCTAACTCTGTGCCCAAGTACTTTGGATTTCAGTTTCCTCACTTATAATGTGGGATGCTGACCACCACGATACTAATCAAGGCCGGTAATAACGCTGAAAACTGATCTTATATAAGTAAGAATAACACAACAACCTTCACCAAGCCCCTCTTAGGTGCCAGACACCAAGCCAGTGCCTTACGTACAGGAGAGAGGAACATTTTAGAATTCAATGTTCCAGGCACTGTGTTTAAGGGACTCGGTTCATTCCTTATAATGACCTTTAGAGTTCTTTTATTTTGTATTTTATTGACCTAGATGCAGAGAGGTTTAGTAACTTTTTAAAGGAACAGGTACGTAGTGTTGTGCCTGATGTCATCTCTGGTCCACAGTGGATGATCAATACATGTTTACTCAGAGTCACTGAAAATGGTGACTTAGGACAGTCCAGGTTTAAATCCAGATCTGTCCTCCTCCCAGATCAATCTTGCCACTACTTAATTTATATAATTTATTCAGAACAGTTGCTATTGGGACAGTTGCTTGTAGCTCAATACAAGGCTGAGAATGTGCTGGGTCTCAGGGCCAACAGCCACTTGAACATCTAGCTGCATAATTAGCTACCAAGTTCCAGTCTCCTGGATGAATCTGTAATTAAGCAAGTTTGTAAGACACAGTTAGACATATTCCCTTGGTCCCTAGAATGCGCAACATTTACCCAGAGGGCAAGACTTGCAGAAAAACACAGGCCTGGAAAATATTTTATCATGCTTTAAAAGTGTTTTTCTCCCTAGCCAACATACACAATTACAAAACAAGATTTTTGTTTCATTTTAATCAATTAAACATGAATTTTCAGAGGTCTGATCTTATACAGAATTTCTTCACAATGTGCTTTAGAAACAACAACAGCAAAAAAAATTGATTTGATAGTACATGGTGAGATCAATGTATTGCTGTTTCTATCGAGCAATTGAATGAATGTAAGAAAGATGGGTATCCTACAGGGGAAAGATGTTTTCTTGTGTGCCTGAGACACAGCCCCGTTTATGCCTCTGGACATAGCAAGACAGGTCCAGTGGGTGGATCTCACAAAGAGCAAGCAAATGGGAAATTTTCTTTTTTTCCCCAGCTTCTTCCAACTTCTTTCTGTTGTGTTCCTGCCTGTGACTCAGACAGCCTGGGGTGCTTCCCAGGCCTTGGTCTATTTCTTTGTTGTTACAGGGATACCTGAGGAGTTCATTATTAGTTTTCTCATTTGTTTATTTATCTGGCATGGCTGGAGGAGACAAGCATAGGCCACAGAACACATGTGGAGGTCAGGGGACAGCTTGTAGGAGTCACTTCTCTCCTTCCACCACATGAGCCCAGGCTGGACAGCAAGCACCATTGCCCACCGATCTATCTGGATGGGTTCCTATTATTACTGGTTTTGAGACAAAGTCTCAGTATGTAGCAAAGGGCAACCTCAAACTCTCTTTCCCCAGCCTCCCCAGTTGCTACGATACAGGGTGAGCATCACCACACACCCTTTTGGTGGTGAAAAAGCTGGAACTGTGTGTCAGTAAGGATCCTGGCAGCTGAGTTGGTGGCTTATTATCTCTTTCCCTCCCTCCCTCCCTCCCTCCCTCCCTCCCTCCCTCCCTCCCTCCCTCCCTCCCTCCCTCCCTCCCTCCTTGTCATGTCCTGAGATCTGGAAAGTCTTTCTTGTTACTGGAGCCTGAGAGGTGGTTCTCCCTTATTTTCTGCTGCTCAGGGAAGACACCATGACATTACCCACTCGCAGACTTCCTGTCTTGAGTGGCACAGTACCTTCACCACAGGCAGCATGATCAGACTGCAAATCCTTTGCGTTTGAGTCAGCTAAAGAAGAGACAGCGTAAGTCAGCATGGTGGACAATTTCCTTGCCTCCTGTTCCATGTTTGCCCACTTCTGCCTTCAACCTGCGTTAACTGCACCTCGTTCTCAGCCAAACTATATAATTAATTGAGAGCGGGCCTGGCTCTCCCAGAAGCCGGATGTCTTAGTCACTGTTCTATTGCTGTAAAGAGACACCACCACCAAGGCAATTTGTACAAGAAAGCATCTAATTGGAAGACTTGGTTACAGCTTTACAGGGTTTGTCTATTATCATCATGGCAGGGAACGAGGTCAGAGGCAGGCAGGTGTGGTGGTGCTGGAGAAGTAGCTGAGAGCTTTGTAAAGCAAACAGAAGGCAAAGGGGAAGGGGAAGGGGAGAGGGAGAGGGAGAGGGAGAGGGAGAGGGAGAGGGAGAGGGAGAGGGAGAGGGAGAGACTAGATCTGTTATAAGCTTTTGAAACCTCAAGGCCAACCCCAAATGACACACCTCCTCCCACAGGCCACACCTTCCAATCCTTTCCAGACAGTTCACCAACTGGGGACCAGTTGTGTACACATATGACACTATGGGGGCCATTCTCATTCAAACCACCACACCAAATATCCTCTCTGTAGTCTCCTTGCTTTCTCCTCTGAGTTCCCTCCTGTAATGTCTGTTATGGTTCAAACATTTCTTTTAAGTTACTAATTTCCTGAAATTGTGTGTGTGTGTGTGTGTGTGTGTGTGTGTGTGTGTGTGTGTGTGTGTCTTTCGAGACAGGGTTTCTCTGTGTAGGCCTGGCTGTCCTGGAACTCACTCTGTAGACCAGGCTGGCCTCGAACTCAGAAATCCACCTGCCTCTGCCTCCCGAGTGCTGGGATTAAAGGCATGCGCCACCATGCCCGGCTCTGAAATAATATTTTTATATGGAGAATTCTCTTTCTTAAACAGCATAATCCAGCCATTTTTAATACATTCACGAGCATCAACACTTTGTCATTTCATTGTCAGCATCCCCGAAAGAAGTCTGCTTCTCATTAAGTTCCTCCCCATGTCTCCCTCTCCCTTCCTCAAGCACCGGACACCCACACATTTAGTTTCTGTTTCTATGAAGTATAAATGGAATCACACAATACAACATGTCTCAATTCGCTTCTTTCAATTAGCTTAAAGAGTTAAAGGGTCATCCTTGTTAACAGCTCAATACTCCATTTTTGTGACTGAGGCATTCACTGTCCTGATAAGCAACTGGCCAAGGGACAGATGGGATATTTCTGCTTTGGGGTCATGATGAACAATGGTGCCGTGAACATCTGTGTGTAGAGATATTTGGGTGGACATGTTTTTGTTTTAGTTTTAGTTCTCCAGCATATATACCTAGGATTGAAGCATGAGGCTGGCCCAGACCTTAAGGAAACATTTGCTTTCTCTCCAGTCCCAGGATTTTTCCAAAGGGAACGACACAAGAGGTGTCCACTGGGTCTGTAACACTGGTGCTACCATTTCTGAGTCAAACACTCCAGCTCAAACATACAGGCTTTGGGTGGCATTGTTAGACCCAGGAGACAAACCACTGCAGTGACTGTAACAGCAGCTTGCGGCACCCAGTGGGGGGAGGGGGGAATACAGAACCACCCTTTTTGTTTTTTTACCAAGCTCTTAATATATAGAGACAATTTTATGTCAAGGACCTGGTTACTTGAACGATCATCTCCCTGAACCTATGAAGAACCTTGGATTATGGTTCCTGGGGGTGGTGTGTGAAGCAGACACTGAGAGGGGAAATTTATAGTACCAAATAAACAGTCTACAAGCTTGGAACAGGGCTGTGCGCTCCATAATTTCCCATCTCTGACTGAAACCTGCCCCCTGCTGGCCATGATCGGCAGGCATCCATAGCAGGGGCAGTTGAGTAGGTTTCTTCTACCTTATGACTAACAAGTTAGAAAATGTTACAATCCATTCAGCTATTGCAACACAGACATTTCATCTTGCTCAGAGCATTTATCTTTTGCCTGTTTTTTACCCCCTTTCAACCGAAGCAGAGCTTGACTAGTTTCGGTTGTGAATCTTTCATTGGCAATAAATATTATTTGTATTTTGCAGTGTCTGTCAAGGCCATTCTGCTCCCATGGACTCACAAGTCCCCCAAATCCTCTTCTACGGTGACAATAAGCAAGGGCTATTCAAAACGGGAGGTATAATTTGGAGGCTGTCAATTTGCCAGGAATTTTGCAAAGGTGTCTTGCAGATAGAATAAAGGGTCCCCTTGACTTCTGTGGAATATGCGCTTAGCTTAGCCAGATCCCTGCAGAGTGTCAGATGTGTTGGGATCCCACGAACACATGACAACACTTTTCTTTTTTTTCTCCTCCTACATCAACACCCTGCAAGCAGACCCAGAGCACAAAGTCAGCCCTGGAAAGAAGAGGAGCCAGTGTCAACCAGCTGGATGGTGAGAGGAAAACGTGGAGGTTGGCAGAAGGACAAAGGAAAGGCGGCTACCTCGTCCTGAGGGAACGAAAGAGCAAGTGGCCATTTCCGGAGAGCTGCACTGCTCCCTGCAAGGCTGTGAACCAATGGTGGTTTGCCTTCAGGTTAACAAAAGAAAAGGAATCCTTTGGATGTTTGCCCAGAGCCTTTGAAAATAACCTCATGCTACCACCCTGAACAATGTTTTAGGGACATTTAGGGACCCTGAAAGAGGCATAGCTCTTTTATGAAAGGAAAGTTGCTTGTTTTGTTTTGAGACTGG
Source organism: Mus musculus (assembly GCF_000001635.26). Taxonomy (NCBI): domain Eukaryota; kingdom Metazoa; phylum Chordata; class Mammalia; order Rodentia; family Muridae; genus Mus; species Mus musculus. Next base: position 37,683,666 of record NC_000082.6, read on the forward strand.
TTCTCACTTTGCAGACCAGGCTGGCCTCTGCCACTGTGCCTCTCCCGGTAAATTGCTAATTTGTGAAGAGGAGGTTTTGAAGAGAAGGGGAGGGGGCATAAGACGGTCCATTCGGGGGGAACAAGCATCCTAGTCACACATCTGAAAATCTGCCCCTCCTTCACGTGATGCTCATACCCTCTGCCTATTGCCCAGGGGTCTCCCTTGCTAACCCAGGACCACTCCCCACGGGTGTGGCTGCTCCAGTCAACAGCTGCTAGCTCCTATATTCTGTTCCTGTTGCTTCAACGCTGGAGGTCCTTCTTTGTCTCTCCCTCAACCGCTGCCTCTGGACTTGGCATTTCTCATACAGAAGGCTAGCCTTTGTGTCCTTTAGGAAGGACAGGGCTTCTACCTTGTTTAATATCAACCTTAAGGAGAGGAGACGAGAGAAGAGGGGGAGAGGCCGGGAAGGAGGGGGAGACAGAGACAAAGAGGGGGAGGGGAGAGAAAGGAAGAGATAATGAGGAGAGGGAAGAAGGAAGGGAGGAAAGGAGGGAGGAGAGACAGACAGACACACACACACACACACAGAGAGAGAGAGAGGGGGGAGAGGGAGAGGGAGAGAGAGAGAGAGAGAGAGAGAGAGAGAGAGAGAGAGAGAGAGAGAGATTTTTTCTTCTGTCTTTCAGAGAACATTCTGCTCTTGCTGTTCTCAGTTCTTCCTGTCTTTTGCAGAGCTTAAGACCGAGGGGAGAGGGAAGGAAAGGAGAGCCGGGTGCGTCTTCGCTGCTATGGAGTTGGATGGCTTATTTTGGATGGCTTCCTATCTAGACCCGGCAGGCCCGCCCCCTAAGCAAAGAGGCCTTGTTTAATGCCAGCGTCACATTTGAGGCAAGAAGATGAAAGTTCAGAAAAAGTCCCCCTTTTTAGGAATTTTTGCAGCACTTTTATTTGCGTGACACATATTAAAAAAAAAAAAAAAAAGTCTGTTCGGCTACCCTCCTGCATGCCCTCCCATTAGCATGGCCCCTTCATAACTGCCTCCTCTGGGCCTTGGGACCTTGGCAATCAGTCAGGGCATTTAAGCTCTGGCATTAGGCAGCAGGATTTGGAAAAGCCAAGACCTTGGGAAAGAAAATAAAAGTCTTAAGTGGTCAAAGCTGGGGTTACGTAATCCTATTTCTCTTGGGATCCAGATGGTAACGTTCTTCAGGGCAGCCAGTAGGGGGAGCTCAGGACGTTTATCAGAACTCCAGCGATCCGATGGTCAGGAGCCAAGTCAAGGCACAAATAAAACAATGAACCTTTGTGGTTTCTCTTCAGCTCTTAATCCCGAGAGGCTTCAACCCGGACAGCCTGATTCCCACCCTGAAGGACCCAGCGACCTTCTCCCAGGACGCCTTAATAGGTTTTCCGGAGTCTGTAGACTCAAATCCCCCGCCCCCTCCTCCTAAGTCTCTCATCGGTTTCCCAGGCTCTTGTGGGCTCCGTGCCTTTCTTTTGTCTTCCTGACTTTCTTGTGTCTAAGTTTCTTTCTTGTTTCTCTTCACTATCCTCGAGTCACTAGTAAAACCTACGAAAAATGCAAGGGGGTGAGCCCACCCCCAGACAAATACATCAAAGCCCCGCACTTTGAATAAAATCTAAAACACGCTGGTAAGCAAAAATGGCGAAGTCCGCCACCACGTGGCCGTGAGGTCGCATCTTTCAAGTCCTTGTCTTTGCATAAGCGGCCCTTTGCTACCCCACAGTGACTTCGGTCTGTCTCTTAACTTCCAGGACTGGGTCTCCTGGGTATTTTAGAGAAGGCACTGTCAGCTTAAAGCGGATAACTCCAGTTGTGGGGTTTCTGATTTTTGAACAACAGTCTCCTGAACAGTTCCAGAGCACAATGGAATTTTTAGAGTTAGGGACTGCTGTGATCCAGATAAGAAGTGGAAAAGCAGTTTTGCTCTCTGCCTAACTCTCCCTTGATCTGTGAGGTTCAGGTTCTCTGGGTGTGGGGGGGCCAGAACTTTTTCCTTTTCATTTGTTTTGAGATAAGGCCTCATATAGCCCAGGTTGGCTTGAACTCACTGTGTATCCAAGGCTATCCTTGCATTTCTGATTTTTCTGCCTTCTCCTAAGTGCTAGGATTAAAGGCATGTACCACACCCCAGGCCAAGTACCTACCTTTATTTACAGAACATTTCTCTTGGGGAACCTTGTATTTCTCTTCAAACTTGCAATTACTTGTGTGTGTGTGTGTGTGTGTGTGTGTGTGTGTGTGTGTGTATCTTTGAAGAAAATAGAGATTACATTCTCTTCCTGGGCTTTTAGACCCTAGGGAATCTAGAAAACATGGCTAAGCATGTTTGTAAAATGCCGGAAGATTGTATGCCAGTCAACTAGCAGAAGCTGCTTGGCCTGAAGCTCAAAGAGGCACTGAGGAGGCATGCTCTCTCTCAAATCTGATGCTGTGGTGGTGTGACTATTGTAGCCTCCTAATTGATGGCTCTCCTAATTGATGGCCCTCCTAATCCCATGGCCCCACCTCCCATTCCACTAATAGTCACATGAGTCCCTGAGAGGAAGAAACTAATTAGATTGGATAGGGCATGATACCCTTCGAGTTAGCCATGCTAGCTTTCTCCAGGAGCCAAGAACGGAAGGAAGCTGAGGTCTTGTCTAAGTCCTTGCCTTGCTAGTACTAGGCGGCTGCTCTCTCTCATTTCCTAGTTCCAGATGCTAATAGGGCTACGTGTAAGATCCAGGTAGGAGGTAGAGGGCAAACAGTCAATGTGACTCAATCCAGCATTAACAGCACCCTTTGCAGGGCCTTGGCCGGCTACAAAGACTGAATGAGACAGGTCTGCCCTGAATATAAATGCTCCCATTGCACACCTCTCCAGTATCTCTGAAGGAGAATAAAAGATGAAACTGCCACAACTCCTCCCTCCCCCCAGTACTGCCAAATAGGAGCATCATCAGGCAGGCTGCCTCTGCAGCACAATCCATAATCGCTCTGACTTCCAGAAGAACAACAATGAAAGTTACATTGCATTCTAAATTAAGCTTTGCATCACTCTGGAAACTAACAAAGAACCCCTTCCTACAGACTCAGCTCCTAAATTAAACATTGTGTCCTTGTACAGCTGTTTCAAATGCTGTTTCAAATTCAAAGACGGAAATGCTCCTTAGGTAGGGAAGAGAGGCGGGTCTCTAAGAAAAGAGATGGGGAAGGGGCTCCGTGGAGACAGGAGCACTGTGGTCAAGTAGTGGAGCAGCTGGGGAAAGATGTAATCAAGCAGGCGAGTGGATAAGATATGTTTCTAAAATTATGGGGTCTGGGCAAGTATAGGTCGGGCAAGGGGGCTCATTATGGCTAAATCTTTATCAGCGACTTCCAAGTGGAAACCTTGAAGGGCTACCATTTCCCACCTCTAATCAGTAAAAACCAGAAGACATAAGCAAAACTGTCGGGGGGTGGGGGTGGGAGAGCCGGGGGGCGGGGGAGCAGGTGCGGTATGTTATAAAGATTAACAGTGAGGCTACCATCTAGGTTAGAGCGTGGCCCGGCACTGTCTTGCCTCTGCCGGCATTTATTAAAGAATAGAATCGTGTTCTGAAACACTGAAGGTAATCTCTCACAGAGCGGGGATGGAGGGAGAGGCAGGCGGGGTTGGGAGGAGAAGGCATGACCGCAGCAAGCTCCCAGGGTCCTGTCTAGACTGGAAAGCAAAAGAACCCAGAAGGCAACATCTGGAGATGGAACAACAGGCAGAGGAAGAATGTGCTCGCCCACCACCGCCAGCTCACGTGCTCTCTGAGCTACCTCTGTATCATTTGTTTCACGAGCTTGTACTTAGCTCTTTCTTACAGAACCCCTCCACTTCCGGTGTTCAGACTGATGACTAAGACTCTCACTTTTCCACACAAACCGTCCCCAGCTCATCTCTGGGCCTCTCTCACAGGGTCACCGATCCTGTGGTATTGATGTAACTTCAAATGAGATCCATTTTCACAGGAGTCGGCTGGAGGTACGGAACAGAAACGAAGCTGCAGCGGAGCAGAGGGGAGAGGCTACAAAGGGCTTGCAGAGGCAGGCAGACAGACAGACAGACAGACAGACAGACTGCATGCTTAGGGGCTGACTTTCCTACAGCCAGGAGAACAGTTTTGAAGAGGCTTTTCTCTGGTCTTGGCTCTCCCTGAGCTTAGCTGTCTGACCCTGGACTTCTTCCCAGTCTTGATTTCATTGTCTGTGAGAGGAAAATACGAGACATCTCTGGGGTTTTGATAAGCCCTATTCTTTGTCATTCTTTCTAGCCTTGTGTTTTGATTTTAAACATGGTCCTTGCTAGGTTTCTACAGCTGTGACAGACACCAAGACCAAAGGCAGCTTGGGGAGGAAAGGGCTTCAGCCAGAAGGAAGGAACCTGGAGGCAGGAAGTGAAGCAGAGACCATGGAGGGGTACTGTTTATTGGGTTGCTTTCCATGGCTTGTTCAGCCTCCTTTCTTTTTTAGGAAAAAAAATATTTATTTTTACTTCATGTGTATGGACTCTTCACCTGCACAGGCTGCAGTCACACATATACAATACTTAAAGAAACTGGAGTTAGTGATGGTCATTAGCTGTCCTGTGGGTGCCAGGATTTGAACCAAGGTTCTTTGAGAGAATAGCTTTTAAGAGCTTTCTTAACTGCCAGACTATCTCTTCACTTCCTTAGCTTGGTTTCTTGCAGAACCCAGGACTACCAAGAGGTGGCACCACCCACGGTGGGCTGGGCCTTCCCACATCAATCATTAGTTACTAAAGTGCCCCTGAACTTACCTACAGGCCAGTGTAATGAAGGCATTTTCTCAAGTGAGGTTCCCTCTTTCCAGATGACCCTAGCTTGTGTCAACTTGACTAAGTAAGAAATAAAACCGATAAGCACAAATATTCATTTGCTTTAAGGAATTTTGTTTTGTTTTGTTTTTTAATTTTTTTTTTCCGAGACAGGGTTTCTCTGTGTAGCCCTGGCTGTCATGGAACTCACTCTGTAGACCAGGCTGGCCTCGAACTCAGAAATTCACCTGCCTCCCAAGTGCTGGGATTAAAGGCATGCGGCACCATTGCCCGGCTTATTTTATTTTATTTTATTTGCCGTTGCTTTTTTGATCATATTAATTTCACACTCCTTTTCCAGCTCCTCCCAGATCTACCCTTTACTCCTTCTCTACTTCATGTCCTCTTATTATTCTGAAACCCACCAGATCCAGTTTAGGCTATGGATAGACACCAGTACCAGGGGCCACACCCTGAAAGAAACCTGATTCTTCCTTCCTCAGCAGCTATTGAAAGTCAATAACTCCTCAGGTATGGGTAGGAGCTTGTGAGCCCTTCCTCCCTCCTCTCAGACCTTTAAAAATGTTTTTATTTTGAGGAAGGGTCTCCTTAAGTTACCCAGGCTGACCTTGAACTAACTTTGTAACACTGGCGGGCCTCGAACTCATACTCCTCATGTCTCTGACTCTCAACTATCTGGGGAATCTGGAATTAAAAGCCTGCACCACCAGGTTGTGATATTATGTTCTAGAAAATAATTTCATAACAACCCTACAAGATAAGCAAAACAAAATATTCCCCCATTCTGGGGGTGAAGAAAGGAAGGATTAGTGGTATGACCAGCTAGGTCCTGGAACCGTGGCTAGAGACAGCAACGAAAAGAGAAGAAAGACCTGCAGATGCATATGCAATAATGCTGGGATCAGGGTTTCTCTTACAGCTACTTCCTCTTAGAACCTCGGTGTGTTTATTGGTTACAGCACAGTGTGGGTGGGGATTGGCTGGTCTCTGTAGGAGATCTCTGGGGATTGGCTGGTCTCTGCAGAAGGTCTCTGGGGATTGGCTGGTCTCAGCAGGCCATCTCTGTACACAAGCCATCTCAGGCTGCAAACACTCCTGAGGAGGAAGCTGCAGTTCTAGTCTGCACACACTGATCCATCATTCATAAACACTCAGACTCTGATCCTAGAGAAAAGCCTCCTCATTTCTCTTGAGTCAGGCCCAAACTGCTTTGCGAATCTCCCAAAGGCCAATTGGTCTTTGAGTCCTCGACAGGCCATGCCCGTGTCAAAATACACATGCACGCAAGGCCTCACTCACTCAGGGGCTCCTCTGCTCCCTACAGGTTAGAGAGGTTGGGCAATTTGTTATCACAGAGATAAGTGGGAAACCAGGGTTTCAGTGAGGATCTTGTAACTAGAGTTCAATTCTTCATGCACTCTCGAGGTCCACCATGACTTTGAAATAAGATAACTATGAATCTTCCAGGAAAAACAACCTAATTTGCTTTCATGCATAATCTCCGTGGACTCTAGAGGTGAAACCCCCTCTGTTGCTCCTGTGAGCATTTGCAAATGGGACCTGATTGCCAGCTCTTTGGAGGTCCAGACATGTGTTTCCTCTTCCGTTCCGTCTCCTCCAGCACATACCACAGAGTCCCGTACCTCACAGGGCTGTTGCATTTCCAAGACGTGGAACAGCAAAGCAGGAATGTGAAATACAAACAGGCATTCCTACGGGCCTGCTCGCAGAGATCTAACAGGGGCTTACATCACTGCCAGCCGCTGCTTGGTGCACCGGTGTACGCTGTGCATAAAAGGAACACCAGCCACCCAGATCTCTGTTTCTCAGTCCCCTCTGTCATGTCTCTCTGTCTCTCTCTTCCTCTCTCATCTCTTGCCTTCCCCACCCCACCCCTGCCTGCCTGTCTGCCTCTGTCCTTCATGTCCCCACTCCTAGATAGCCCTTTGCTCTCCCATCCCCCAATAAACCTCCTACACTAGATCGAATACAAGCGACTCTAATACAGGTCTTTAGCCCACTTTCGCCTTGCTCTCCCTCCATCATGTTTCCCAAGTGCGTACTTTCCCAGACTGGGTGGAGAAGGGAAAAGATTCCAGGATACTGGTAAGCACGGCCACTCCTAACAAATAGGATCCCATCCTATGCCCTAGGGGCTGACTCAATAGCCTCCTTTGGCTAGAGATTTGGTTACATCCCACTCTTAGGAAGAATGTGAGCCCCAGCCTAGGGAGGTCCCGGTCTCTCCTGCTTTGTAGTCTCCTGAGTCTACTGTGAGGAGAAAAGAAGGGTTACAGAATGCAGGCATCAGCAAGACCAGGAGATCACACGTTGTTGTAACACCCTCATGAACAGGTTGAGGGAGCTGCAGGTTATGATACATAGTTACAGACACCCTGGAAGGCAGTGAAAGAATTTGTATTAGAATGTAGAAGCCCTAGCTGAACACCATATTTCTTACTTGACCCTGGTCCTTAGTTGCCTAAGGTTTCCAAGGTGGGCAAGTCTGGACAGCCAAGCGACAAATGCGTGATGCCTCCTTCTGAAGCAGCTGCTCTTGAGATCACCTCTTCCCGTTGCAGGCAGCCCTAGGGACTGTCCCTTCCTCTCAGCAGCTGGCTAAGTTGCTAGCTAACAACACCCTTCAGCTGCTAAAATCAGTTCCTGATCTTAGCCTTATGAGAGACAGCTCCAGGCAAGTCCTCCTGGAGAGGGCAGCATGTCCCCATCAGGTGTAAGGTAGAAATGGACCTTCTTATCTGAAGATGTCATACCTCCCTCAGAAGCAATCAGCAGAAGCCTTTGCCACACTTTTAGCTCACCACTCCGAAGACACTTGCCACTTGCGCTCAACCTGTCAATCAAATCAGTTCAAATGCATGCACACCTAGAGAGCGACCCTTGGAAAGGGCAATGTGGCAGGGAGCTGTGGACAAAAACAGGCTTGGATTTTTGCCTTCAAAAAAACCCCAAGCTTATCGGGGTAGGCCAGGAAAAACTGCCCTCGTGATGACTACCACAGTGCAGAAGTGTGAGTAAATGACTATTCGCACAGTTTCAAGGGAAGGTCCCGAGGACAACCCGTAACCAGAAGAGAAGATTGGAGCTGAGCACCCTGGGAAACTTGTGCAAGAGGAAGAATTTGTTGAGGACTGTTTTTGAAAAGCTCAGAGAGAAAGCCAGAGTATTTCAGAAGTTAGAATCTGGGAAAAGGCACAGCGCTGGAAACATCTAAGCCAATGGGAAGGCAGCGGTGAGAACAGAGGCAGGTGGCTCTTGGCGGTTCTCCACTCTAATCTCAAATCCTAGCATTTAGTTGACTCTTTCAACTCAAAGTATTACTATTGTTGTCCTCCCCTTGTTGAGGACACTGCGGTACAGGGAAGTTTGAAAAACTTATTGGAGAGCCAGACATGGAGGCACAGTTTTAATTCCTGCACTTGGGTGGCAGAGGCAGGTGGATCTCTGTGAGTTCAAGGCCAGCCTCTACATAGTGAGCTCCAAGCCAATCAGGGATACAGAGGGAGACCCTGTCTCCAAGAAAGGAGGAGGAAGAGGTAGAGGAGGAGGAAGAGGAGGAGGAGTAGGGGGGAAGGGAAGAAGGGAGGGAAGGCGGGAGGGAGGGAGGGGAGGAGGGAGAGTGGAAAAGAAAAAAGAAAAACAAAAAAATGTAAAGAAAAGAAAGAAAGCTGAAGACACAGCCCATGTTGCCTTGGACTCTCTCACCCTGAGAAGTGAAGATGACTTGTTAGAGACCTGTTGGGTGCAAATTGTTAAGCATCTTGAACACTGTTCATAAAGTTGGACTTGATTTGCTGGGCACTAGAGGACTCATCAAGGATTCCCAAGCATGGAGGTAGAATCTTGATTAAATTTCAATGTACACAGGGAGAAGAATCTGAAAGACACATTCACAGAGAAGAGAACACAGAGAAATGTATGAGCACATAATATATATATAACATATAATACAGATCGCCTTGCTTTGAACTGCAAAGGAATCAGGTGTTTGGTTGGTGGTAGAGTGGAAGCTACTGAGAGAGGTAAGAGGTCCCTGATGGGACTCAGGCAGGGGCTTTAGCAGCAGGGCAGGGCCAGGCTTAGAGAATGCTGTATATGCAAAGACAGGAGGTGAATGGGAGCGGAGAGAGTAGAGAGGCCATGCTAGAAGCCATACAATGGTGAAACCATGATGTGTAATTCAGTAATGTCTCAAGCAGGACGAAATCTAAGCTTCTGGAAGAAAAAAAATTATTGCTTTGACTACTTGGTAATTGTAGATAATGTCTTTTTATTTCTTACCCTCTTTCTGTGTGCTAAAATGGAAATATCTCTTTTGTTTTTCACGACCCAAATGCTTTTCTCTTCTCACTGCGATTCAATCTCGCTGATACATCCCATCAAGGACTATAAAAGATGGGTTTGTTCTTTCCACAGTTACCCACTGTATAGGAGCCTCCACCATAATGAACATGGGGCAGATGAAGTAATAAGACCTCTCAAAGAGTCATAATTGAAATAAGAGCTTAAAAAAAATCATTTCCAGGTGCTTGCTGCATGTACAAAGAATCCCACTAAACCCAGTGGAGCAAGAAAGGTGAAGTAATTCCAATACCAAGTAGCGATTAGATAGTTGTCTTCGATGGGCATTTGAGAGCAGAATGACAAGAGGCAAGGCATTCTCCCATTCAGATGGCTTACAGGGAGTATCGGGTTTGTGCGAATGCTATTTGGCTTTGGAGTCACAAAGCATGGATTGTAGGGCTGAGCTCAGTCTGGATTCCAAGCAGAACCCAGAGCAATGGGCTTACTCTTGTAAGAGTATTTGGTATTCCGTATAAACATCACCTGAGTTTATAGCCACACTTCCCTTGGCCTGCTGTAGGAAGTAGCCTCAGATCTGAGTTCCAAATAGCTGTTTAATGTCCACCCCTAGGAAATCAAGAGATAACTGGTGTGTGGGTGGGTGAGGGATGCTCCTAGCAACGTTCCAATCTGGTTGTAAACCATAATTTTGTTGGACTAATGACTTGATCAGCTGTGCCAAAATAATGTAAGAAACTAAGATGTTGCTGAGCAGACATGTCCTATCCAGGTTCATGCTTGGTGTTGATAAGCTGAGGCTATTGCCTGTGTTCTCGGTTGCAACGTGAGCAGCTTGAATTCATGCCTTACACTGAGTCATTCTTTAATGGGGCTACGAACTAGGAAGTTTGGGTCTCAGTTCCAGGGAGAAAGCTAATGCTTTCAAGTTCCCATGGAACTTTTTTTTTAAAAAGAATTATTTATTTTTATGTATATAAATACACTGTGGCTGTCTTCAGACACCCCAGAAGAGGGCATCAGATCCCATTACAGATGGTTGTGAGCCATCATGTGGTTGCTGGGAATTGAACTCAGGACCTCTGGAAGAGCAGTCAGTGTTCTTAACTGCTGAGCCATCTCTCCAGCCCTCCCGTGAAACTTTAATCCTTCCCTTGCTGCTTGGTCTGGGCTCCTAGACACCAAAGAAAAGCCTGGTGTGTCAGTTTTCTGTCACTGGTTCCAAATACCTGAGAGAATCGATATATAAAGAGAAAAAGGTTATTTTGGTTCACGGTTTCAGTACACAGTCCCTTGGAAATGCAGTACATCATATACATGGCAGTAGAGACCTACTCGCCGTGGGTGGTCAGGAAGTAAAGAGAGAAGAAGGGGAGCCCACCTTGATACCCACTTCATGGATGACTGAACTTCCCTCTGCTAGGCTCTACCCACAATCTCTCATCTACTTCCCAGTAGTTCCATAAGCTCATGACCAGTACATCAATACATGACTTTGGGGGGACATTCAAGATCCAGTCTAGGACCTGGGTACCCATGTGGCCTAGAGCTATAGCATATTCTAGTTTGGTGCTTGCCACATGTTGTCTTGAGTTCTTAGAATCAGCTCATACCCTGGTTCCCTGTCTCAAGCTCCAACTCAGTGTCCCACCTGGGACTCAGTGTTTCCCTCCAAATTATACCTTACCCGTCTCATCTATACCATCCCCTTGCCTGGATTTTTCTGCTATGTCAAGGCATGGAAAGACAGAACTGTAGGGCATGGCACGTCTGCCTTATGGGACCCTCAAGTGAGTCTTGCTCAGTTCAGAGCCTCTGAAACAGCGTGGCACCACTCCCCGTGGGAAGTTCTGGACAATTAGAGACATTTGATCATCACAATCACTGGTAGTGACACTGATGGCATTTACTGAGGGACAAAGGACGTGCTGTCATGCACAGGCACGACAGTCAACAGATGGCATGTATCCTCTGTAACCTCAAAAGTCACACAGCTCTGACTGAAAATACCGCTTGTAATTTCCTGAGTATGAAACTCAATCCCACTTTATTTGGGCACGTAAATTAGTTTTGTAAAGTTCTAACATAGAATTTTGAGGCAAATGGCCTTTCAACATTTTTTAAAGCAAGAGGTTATACTTTGTTTGATTCAGAACTCTAGCAAAGCAGCCTCAATGTCAGAAAAGGACTTCCCTGGAAGCAATACCCCTCTTGGCACTTTCATTACCTGCCCACCTGTCCTCATCTACGTTTGTCTCTGTTGTGTTCATTCTGTTCTCAAATTGTGCCTTCTTGTTAGCCACCCCCACACATCAACATACTTCAATGCATATTATTGTATTGCAAATTGTTCCTTTTCACCAGTGTTTTCTTTATTTTCAAGAGTATTGAGTTTTTAAAAATAGGAATGAGTGGGTGGTGGTATTATTTGTGGATTTCCATAGTTAAGAGGATGCAATTGAAACATTTATTTAAAAGTTGGGCCTGATAGCGTTGATAGTCATTGACTTCCGTGAACACTGTTGGGCTCATTCTTGACATCACAAAGGACCCATGACAGCATTTTGTGTTATGGGAAAAGGCTATGCTACTTACTTAGAGGACACATAGGTGGTAGAACTTGTAACCTTTAGAACTGACCACTTCCCATTTCCTAACATGTTCCTTTCTTAGGACCTTAGAAACTCTCAAAGTAGAATCCAGGGCCACTCAGATCAGTAAGATCTATGGGTCTCATTTCACAGTCAACTCACAAATTTATTAGTCCATGTTTCTTCTTAGGGTCTTGGAAGCTCATGTTCATTGTCCAGAGCACACACAGCAGGGCGACAGTGGGTGATCATGAATACTGTGCAGGGCACTTGGGTGCCAGGGAGAGTCCAGTGCAGGCACTGTTGACCCACAGCTGAGCATTCTCTTCCAGTAACCACAAGGAACAGACAGGGGTGTCTTCCACACAGTGCTTGGGAAGGGACTGCCATGGTACAGTTCTTTGGACTTTCATTTTCTGTAATCAACCCTTACCACCAACTACCACCACCACTATGTTTACACGGTCTACTGCTAAACAGGATATGGACATTACAATTGATTAAAGTCTTTAAAGGACATTAGCACTCTGGACCTGTTTTCCTCTTATTACACCCAGAGCTCCTGTTGCGCCCACCTCGGCTGGCAAGGAAGACACAACACGGCCGGATTCTTCTCAACAGCCTTTATTGCAGGAACACCTCGATGCTGCTACAGGGACCCTGGGCACCCAGGGAGGTCTGCTTATATGCACCCCAGCACAGGGAAAGGCTTCGTGTCCTCCTGGGATAGGTTGAACCGCTGTCACCTAATTAGCGTGTACCGGCTCAGGAGGGGTTGGTGCCAGACTTGGGCTTATGCCTGCACAGTGGTGTTATTTATGACAACGGCACACCAGAAACCGGCGCCATCTTAGAGTTGGCTTCCTACAAGCTCCCACCTTGATCGTGGGTATATTGGGTCAGCCCGTTTCAGACAGCCTTCCATTTATCCAACAATGGTTGACAGCATTCACTGTCTTTGTATTCCACGAGTTTGACTCAGAAGGTGACCTCATACCTCTAATCTCCAAATTTGGGGAGGTGGAGGTTTCCCATTGGTGCTTCTGTATTCTGTCAAAGGTGATCTTCAGGCTCCTTTCTGTCTCAGCATCAGTCTCTAAAGCTGGGACAATTTTCTCAAAAGTGTGTGTGTGTGTGTGTGTGTGTGTGTATACGTGTGTACCTATGTGTGTCCATGTTCACATGCATGTGCATAGAGATGCATGTAGACACCAGGGGCAACCCAAGCAGTATTTTTCAGGAACCATCCACCTTGCTTTGGAGACAGGGTGTCTTTTTTTTTTTCAATATATAAGTCTTTTATTCTCCCAAAAGAGCCCAAATTGTTCTTGTGATCAGGATCTCGTTTCTGGGGCCAGGAACTGAGGCCTCCTCACTCGTCAGCCTGCTGCACAGTTCCCTTCTCAGACACATAGATGCCGTCCAAAAACTTCCTGATATCCTTGTTTTTAACTGCGGTGGCTTGCTGAATCAGGGCAGCTGAATTTGAAACAAGTTCAATATCATTTCCTTCAAGGATTAACTCATCCTTCTGGGCTTGAGACACAGAACAAGCAACACCTGTCCTCATCCGAACCCTGTGGATGTATTTTTCACCCAAGAAATTTCGGATTTCAACCAAAGAGCCATTCTCCTGGATGACGATGTTGATGGGGAAGTGAGCGTACACAGACCGCATCTTGTATCGGAAGCCCAGTGTGACACCTTTGATCATGTTCTGAACATGACTGCAGATGGTCCTGACGGTGGCCAGTTCCTTTCTGTTACCCCACCATTTGTCAACCCAGAGCCTTTTCTTTTTCTTCCCAAGAAGACAGCTCCACGTTGATGTGATTGAAGTCCCTCCGCAGAGTCCCCCTGGGGCCCTTCACAATGACTGTGCGCCCCTTCAGAGTGATGTCGACATTCTCTGGAATGTCCACAGTCTGATTGCTGAGAATGGTCTTCATCCTCGCAGTAGATGGGGCAAAGAGAGCGAGACAGGGTGTCTTGGTGGGATGCAGGGCTTGAGGATTAGGCTACACTGGCTAGCCAGACTGCCCCAGAGACCCACCTGTCTCCATGTCCCCAGCACTGGGATTTCAAGTGTGTGAGACCACATCTGGCTTACCCCGTATAGGTGCTGAAGGTTGAACTCCAGACCCCACACTTGCCTAGAAAGCACTTTGCTGACTGAGCCATCTCCCAAGCCCATGTCCCTAATTTGTATCTCAAGTTGGTAAAGCAGAATTCTACTTCAATTCCTTCAAAACCTGCATCATGAAAGTGAGATGTATCTCAAATAGTGCCACTTACTGATACATCTGCCAACCAATAAAAATGTAAGGGTGGAGTCCTTCTACAATGCTGTTCCTAACAGTCCACTGAAGTACATTAAGATAGATAGCACAGAAAAGCCAAATGTCACGGAATACTTGGTAGAGTTCAGATTTCCAAACTCTTTTAAAGACAGAATATAGTTGATGACGAATGATGCTAGAGCAAGAAGCAAGTCACGGTCAGCTGTTGTGACCGTCTGAAGCAGCCTCTCATCCCACACCTGGGGTCAAAACAAAACATATTCTTACAATATTTCTATGGTTTTTTTTAAAGAGAAAATTCCAAAATTATCACTACACAGATCTCTAGTCAGAGGAGATGTGAGCCTTAGAAGGTAGATGGAGCCATATTTTTACTGTTGTTTTCGTCAATCTGCCTCCCTGCTTCTTGGCCCTGAACATGCATGTCTTTGAAAAAATATATATACAAGAGGGTAGATAAATATAGCAATAAGTTCCAGGCTGGGAGATAAAAAAGAAGCCCAGGAAAAGTAAAAGTTCTTAGGAGATTGTTTCAGGGAGTGGGGGAAAGTGGCCTCATGAGTTGTTCTTGTTCTCCATTTCCAAGTGGCATCCTGACCCTCGACAGGATGCCATTAACCATTAAAAACTGAAATACAGGATAGAGAGATGACTGTGGAGATCCCAGACAAGTTGCTAGTAGTATACATGCATGCAAGACAGATTTAAAATAACACTGTATAATCTTTAAGATCAGAAAATTTTACATCACAGAAGAACAGATGACATTCATTCCTTCGCCCAGCCTGGTTGATCAAAACAAATATTTAGAATTCTATGGTAATGGAAGTTTCTGGAGTGTGATATCAAAGTTGAAATTATTTGAAGACCTAGAGAAATTGTAGCATGGGGAAAGACCATGATAAGATGCCAATGCTAAGATGATAACACACACTGGTACTACCTGGTGAAGGCTTAAAACAGTGCTTCTGAAATGCAAGAAATAAGGGCAGACATTCTTGAGATATGAAATATGAGCCAGAAAGTCTCAATAACGGAATTGAAGATGTCAAGAAGAAACAAAGGGAAAATTTATAAATAAAAATACAAAACCTAGGAAATGTACTTAATCAATTCTCTCTCTCTCTCTCTCTCTCTCTCTCTCTCTCTCTGTGTGTGTGTGTGTGTGTGTGTGTTTACATGTGCGAGCGCATACGATTATGAATGTGCATGTAGTTTGAGTTTATGGTTGTGCACCGCATGCATGCAGGTGACCGAGTTGGCCAACAGAGGGCAGCAGATCCTTTGGAACAGGAGTTACAGGTGGTTGTTGGCTGACTGAGATAGGTGCTGGGAACTGAACCCAGGCCCACTGCAAGAGCAGCAAGCAATCTTGACTGCTGAGCCCTGGGAAAGGCGGATCATAAAAAAGGAACACAACTTCAGGGAACCTATAGAACAGCACCATAAAGCCTAGTATCAATGTCATTAAAGATCTCTGATGGGTGGCTAGAAGGAAGCATAGGAAATTATTATTTTTTTATTATTATTTTTTAGATTTTATTTTATTCTTAATTTACTTTTGACAATCCATATTCCATTCCCTGCCCCCCCCCAACCTACCTTCCGACCACTCCACATCTTACACCTCCTCCCCACCACACCCTGTCTCCACATGGATGCCCCCATCCTCCACCCATCTGACCTCTAAACTCCCTGGGGCCTCCAGTCTCTTGAAGGTTATGTGCATCATCTCTGAATGAACACAGACCTGGCAGTCCTCTACTGTATGTGTGTTGGAGGCCTCATATCAACTGATGTATGCTGTCTGTTTGGTGGTCCAGTGTTTGAGAGATCTCAGGGGTCCAGATTAATTGAGACTGCTGGTCCTCCTAAAGGCTCACCCTTCTCCTCAGCTTCTTTCAGCCTTCCCTGATTCAACAACAGGGATCAGGTGCTTCTGTCCATTGATTGGGTGCAAATATCTGCATCTGACTCTTTCAGCTGCTTGTTGGGTCTTTCAGAGAGCAGTCATGATAGGCCCCTTTTTTGTGAGCGTTCCATAGCCTCAGTGATAGTGTCAGGCCTTGAAACCAGAAAATGATTTCGAAAAATAACAGTGACATTTTCCAAATTTGACTGAAAGTTGAGCCGTCTTCCATAGAAAACCACAAAAAACCTCAATGTCCAGATTAACTATAAAGAAAACTTACAAGATGAAGACAAAGGAAAGCAAAGTCAATCACTGGGGAGAGACATTATTTTTAAACAAGCCACAGTTCCAACAAGTGCAGAATGCCTGCTGGAACTATATATGACAAATGTCAGAGAAACAGTTTCTAAATGTAAGAAAGGAAAGCCAGATATTTATACCCAGGAAAAAATAAGATAAAGTAAACATATTTCCAGATAAAGAAAAACAAAAAAGATAATAGATTTGTTTAAAAAAAAAAAAAACAACAGAAACAAAAAACTGGCCAAAGGAAGACCTAATAGAAGACCAATAGGAAAACTAAGGCATCAAGGACAAAGGCATATTGGGTGAGGGAAAAGGACTGAAGCCCTGAGGGCCTGCAGAAAGTATGTTATCAGGCAACCTCAGGAAATAGGAGGTTGGGGGATCCCTCAGAGTTCACCAGAGACCTGGGAGGTGAGAGACTCCCAGGACTCATAGGGAGAGACCTTTGATGAAATGCCTAACAGTAGGGAGAGGGAACTTACAGAGCCCACCTCCAGCAGGAAGACAGGACATCAAGTGAGGGATGTGGTTGCCACCCCACAGTCACATCTCTGACCTATAATTGTTTCTGTCTGAAAGAATTACAGGGATGGAAATGGAGAGGAGCCTGAGGAAAAGAAGGTCCAGCAACAGGCCCAAAGTGGGATCCAGGTCAAGGGGAGGTCCCAAGGCCTGACACTATTACTGAAGCTATGGGTTGCTCACAAAAAGGGATCTATTATAACTGCCCTCCAAACAACCCAACAAGCAGCTGAAAGAATCAGATGCAGATATTTGCACCCAATCAATGGATAGAAGCACCTGATCCCTGTTGTTGAATCAGGGAAGGCTGAAAGAATTTGAGGAGAAGGGTGATCCTATAGGAGGAGTAGCAGTCTTAATTAATCTGGACCTCTGAGATCTTTCAAACACTGGACCACCAAACAGACAGCATACACCAGCTGATACGAGGCCCCAACACACGTACAGTAGAGGACTGCCGGGTCTGTATTCATTCAGAGATGATGCACCTAACCCTCAAGAGATTGGAGGCCCCTGGAAGTTTAGAGGTGAGATGGGGTGGAGGGTGGGGGCATCCATGTGGAGATGAGATGTGGTGGGGAGGAGGTGTGGGATGTGGAGCAGTTGGAGGGTGGGAGGGGAGGGGCAGGGAATGGAATATGGAGTGTAAAAAATGAATTACAAATAAAATTAAATTTAAAATAAAAGAACAAAGTCATAGGACAGAGTGGCATATACCCGGGCATACCAAAGAAACGAACTTTTTTTTTCTGAGTTCTTTAAGATGTATTTGACTATCAAAAGCAAAAACTGAGGAAATATTTAGACATGAACAAAAATGAATCTTCAACATGTCAAAATTTGTGAATGTGAAGAGTATGATGGTTTACCCTGTAATCCTAGCATTCAGGAGGCTCAGATAGGAGCATGAATTCCAAGCTAGCCTGGGCTACATGGTAAGACCTTGCCTCAGGAAACACATTAGCTACGAAGCAATTCTTCAAGTCAACAAGCTACACTTCCACTTTAGAAACTGGAGATGGAGTTCAAAATAAAGCAAAACCCAGCAAAAGGAAGAAAAAGGGCAGTGTAAAGTCGGTGACATAGGAAATAGGAAGCCAAGAGAGAAAAATTCATAAAAGCAAGGTTTGATAAAACTGACAAAGCTTCAGGCAGACAGAAAGGAAGGTAGGGAGGGGATAAGGGGGAATGAGAATAATAATAAAGGAATATCATGAACAATATTGCAGTGGTTTGAATATACTTGATCCAAGGAGTGGCACTATTAGGAAGTGTGGCCTTGGAGTAGGTGTAGCCTTGTTGGAAGAAGTGTGTTACTGTGGGAGTGTACTTTGAGACCCTTCTTCTAGCTTCCTGGAAGTCAATCTTCTCCTGTTTGCCTTTGGAACAAGATGTAGAACTAACTCTCAGCTCCTTCTCCAGCACCATGACTGCCTAGATATTGCCATGCTTCCTGCCATGACAATAGTGGACTGAACCTCAGAGCCTGTAAGCCAGGTCCAATTAAATGTTGTCCTTTATAAGAGTTGCCTTAGTCATGGTGTCTCTTCACAGTCATGGAAATCCTAACTAAGATAAACACTATAGGGTAAAATTTCACTAGCTTAGATGTCATATGTCCTTTTCTCAAAATCACAAACTATAAATCTCAGCAAAGAAGAAACAGATTAACTTGTAAGCAATCAATGCCATTGTTTAAATTTTCCCTGAGAAAAATTAGCCCCAAAAAATGTTGCTTGCAAGCAGCCACAAATAATGAGGAGGATGACGTAGTTCATTGGCCACGCTAGGTGCCTGTGTCCTGGACTGTTCACCCACCTGACTCTACCTGCCCTTTAGCAGGTAAGAAAAGCTGCAGAAAGCTCTCTGAACACTGCTTCAAGTTCCTTCAAGTCTCTCTACCCGAGCCCCCATTGGTCCCAAGAAAGCAGTTCTTCTAAACAACAGTTCCCAATTGGCTGGCATTGTCGGGGCACCAGCAATCTTTGGTCTCTCAGGCAATCATTCAGGTTTTTCTGTAGGAGATGCTTTTTGTGGCTGTGTGGCCCCCAGTGTTTACATAGAGGTGTCCCTGTTCCTGCTACAGAGTCTGAGGGAGTTGCAAGAAATAGCCAAAATATCACGAGAAGCTCTTTGTGTGTGTGTGTGTGTCTATGAAGTCATAACAAGTGAAGACGAGAGAAGACCAGCAAAGCCTTGCAAGGTGAACCAATGCAAGAGTGTCATCTCCCCCTCTGTGGGGTTATATTTATATTCTCTTTAAACATCATGTACCCTCTCAAGCATCTGCTCCAGCAAAATATCACATCCCCTCTCACAAAACAACTTCCAGAGAAACATCACATGTCTGCTTCAGCCAAACATCCTCTCACAAGTCTGCTTCAGCCAAACATCCTCTCACATGTCTGCTTCAGCCAAACATCCTCTCACATGTCTGCTTCAGCCAAACATCCTCTCACAAGTCTGCTTCAGCCAAACATCCTCTCACATGTCTGCTTCAGCCAAACATCCTCTCACATGTCTGCTTCAGCCAAACATCCTCTCACATGTCTGCTTCAGCCAAACATCCTCTCACATGTCTGCTTCAGCCAAACATCCTCTCACATGTCTGCTTCAGCCAAACATCCTCTCACATGTCTGCTTCAGCCAAACATCCTCTCACATGTCTGCTTCAGCCAAATATCCTCTCCAGAAAAACATCATGTGACACAACCGAGTTTCCAAAGAAACCAAAAATTTCCACTTCCATGATGACTCCATTTAAATTGTGTTCCCTCCCCTAGTCTTCCTTGGGCTATACAC
The DNA here is from genome assembly GCF_000001635.26 of Mus musculus. Lineage (NCBI taxonomy): Eukaryota > Metazoa > Chordata > Mammalia > Rodentia > Muridae > Mus > Mus musculus. The sequence continues at coordinate 37,703,236 of NC_000082.6, forward strand.
TCCAGCCCCACCCCAGGCCATGGGGAGTCAGGACAGAGTTGCACACATAGGTGGTAGGGAGTGGTTGGATGCTCAACTGAAGGTTTCATGAGCTTCCTTGCTCTTGTCTGGTGGCAAACAGTCAACGAGTCTCACAGATGAGCAAAGCTGAATGCCCCAAGATGGACCTGTTTGACTGAGAGGCCAGGCCTGTACCACAGTCAGCCATCCAGTAAGTGGGATAATCAAAAGATAGTATATGTATGAAAAGAAAACTTGTCACAGTGATGGTGACTGTCTGAGGGGCTGTTGATGCCTTGAGGATGTTAGGCAGGACTCTAGTCCCGAGCTACTTTTCCACCCATTCATTACTTTAAAGAATGAACTGCTAAGGGATCCCAGAAACTGAATGCCAACTGAGAGAAACCAGTCACAGAAGGCGGGAGCCTAATGCCCAGTGAAAAAAAGCTCTGAAAGTGGCAAGATGACAGCACCTTGCACCTCAGCTCAGTGGTTTCCTGAGGCAAGGATGGGCAAGGAAACGGTGGACACAAACTTACACACAGAGTGATGAGAAATTAGTGATCCTCACTGATGGGGAGGTGGCTACGAGACTATGCGAACACCCACAAACTCATCAGATTTCACATTTAACATGGGTGAATTTTGTCTTACGCAAGTCATCCTACAGTACAGATGTTAAAAGGTTTAGTTTAAGGTGTTCTCAGACAAATGAAACCCCACAGGAGCCAATACCAATGGCAGAGACTCAGAGGAAGCACCAGGGAGTTGTTCAGGCTGAAGAAGGATCTCACATGCAGCCTCGAAAGGTAAACATGTGACTTCGCATAGAAGCCAGCTGACTGTGACCACCATGTAAATTCAGTCCCTGGTGTTTTAGTAGTGGCAACTGTAAGAAGCGGGTGAGAACAGCAAGATTACAAATTACAGAGGACCTCGCTGTAGCCAAGAAGCAGGAAGCTCCAAATAGCTCATGGGAGATAAAGCTGCAATGCATAGGGAAAAAATTACATATTGTTATCTCTATGGTAACTACAGAAAGAATTATGTAAGAATGTACAGCCAAAAAGCTAATAAAGGAATAATAAAAAATGCTTTCATAATCCAAAAAAAGGCAAAAAAAGAGAAAAAAATGAACCACACCCAGGAGCAAGATGTTGTGCTTAACTGGATCCTTAATCACTTTAAACATATCTGCAATCCAATGTAAAGACAAAAATCTGTCATCCTGATTTAAAAGTAAGATCCACCTATATGTGTCTCTCCAGTTACACATAACCGAAAGGTTAAAAATAAAAGGCTGATTTTCCAGTACAGATAACGACATAATTTGGCATGGTACAATTAATATCAGCTGAAGTAGACATTGAGGTAAGACAGCTTCCTAGAGATGAAAAGAGACATCTCATAATCATGGAAATATATTTAAAATATCATTCCTACCATCCTTTCTCATGTTAAGTACTGTAATTATCTAATAATAGAATGCCAACCTTCTGGAAATATGATGGTTCCAAAATGTCTTGTCACTCAAATTTAGAAGCACGACAAAATGGATCTTTAAAAAAAAATCATTGCCTGTTTATACATGGCATTAGACTTCCCAGAGAGACACTCCTGACAACGTTAGGACTATTGTTTGCTGATCATCAGAGGTTGTATTCCTTCTGATATAATTAATACGTGAACAAATACTCTTCCGATCTGTCCTGTTTAATATGTAGCTTCTAGTTCCTCCTCATTGTCCTGACAGCTTTTGTGATGAGTCACGCAGAAAGCAGGATTTAGCTGGCTCTGCCAAAGTAGACTTGTCTCACTAGCTGTATGAGATAGTTCAGGGGCGGCGGCTGTGTCTTGGTAGGAATTCAGCCTTTTAAAAGATAACCTTACTGTTGATTTGTGTTCAGCTTTTTTTCCCCTCTGTGCATCCATCCTGTAATATATCCTTAAATAGAAAGTAATGAAAGTAAAGCTATAGAATGTTATACAAATGTCAGCTTGTTACTTTTTTTTTCCTCAGCTCTGAATGTCATCTTTCAGGAAACACATATGGCCCAGTGGCGTGCTTCTGGTCCTAAAACCCTCTTCTCTCAGTGAGCAGGAAGTAGAGACCGAGACACTCCCAACACTGAACCAAGCACTATCTGCATGGAACCCTGAAGGAGAATCGGGACATGTCTGTTTTTCAACAATTTTACTTAAATTAGTAACAATGTGGAGGAGAATTCATTTCTAAGCTTTGAGAATCTTCCAAGCTGGGCCAGCTCAAATGCGAGATAAATCCATGGCACACTCAAACTGAGGCTCTGAGGAGATGTGAGTGCTGTGTCGGGCTCTCAGAGGAAAGGAGAGTTCTCAAGACCTAGAGTAGATACTCTGTGTGGGGAGCGTAGGCCAGTAAGAGATAGAGCAGGAAGGAGTCACAGGGACCACTCACTCACACTGTTGTCTCAGGAGCCTCTGCCTTCCTGACCAGACTCCTCACCCACCAAAGACAACAGAAAGCAAAGGAAGGTGAGTTGGGCCAGCTTCCCTGGATACAAAGGATAATGAAGAAAAATGCAGAGGAAATAGAGGGTCATAAGAACTACCTAGCACGGGACATCATTGCTACTGTCTAGAAGAGAGCCTTCTGCTGTGCTGCTGTCAACTGTGTGCTGTAGGGCTCTCTGCATACCATCGAACTTCTCAGAGCCATAGGGCCCATGGATGCTAAAAAACGAGAGGGATAACTTCCTCTTCACAGACCCGCTGGAAGGATAAGGTTAGCATGGGTAACATTTACCCAGGCGCTTGGCACACAGCGGGTGTTCGGTAAACCCCAAATTACCTTTTCTCTGATATAAAGGTTATTCTCTGCTTGCCTCTTTTAACCAAAGTCAAGATACCTTCCTTCTCTTTCAGTGTTGGCACACATTGGAAAAATCCTCTTATTCCTGCAGGTCCTGGGGGAGTGTCAGGATCATCCCAATAACAGATACATTATAGAAATAATTGCCTTAAGTCAGGAAATTATTTAGGGAGAAAAACATTTTTTTTCTTCCTTCAGAAATGCTGCACGTACCACAGGGACCAATTTGGCCTTCAGCAAATACTCCGGCATAAATTTCCTCCGTTTACCAGAAGCTGCAGTTTATCTCCTAGGACAGTTAGACGTTGACATCCGCTGCTTCCGATCTGTTTCTTGCTGGTGATAATATACTCAGCGTGCAGGATGCTTTCATGGGATTGACATTTGGGAAAGCTAAGAAGATTTGCTCTAAGCCAATTGCTCACCCCAAGGATTAGAGCAGTTTTTATTGTGGAATCAGACACCAATTTGCAAAGCTATTTCCCAGTTTTGATGGAAAGTCTTTAATGTATTCCTGTAACCACCTAATGTTTTAGCCATTCTCCTCCAGGCTGGAATGTTTTCTGATCTTCCCTTGGCCCAGAGTGGTTCCGATAATAATGGTTGTGCTGTTTTTATGGGTTTCCAGAAGAGTCTGGGCCATGCCCAGGCTGCAGACTTTCCCTAGGGGTGCTCCAATGATGGGGGTGGGGGTGGGGAGTGGAGGTTATTGAGTACCTTACTGAGAGAAGCTCATTGAGTGGCAGGCACACTTCCTGCTGCATCTCTTTCTACTGGACTAACTTCACAGCCATTGTGTGGACAGGGCTAATTAGCCCCTTGCTCTTAGCATCTGCGAACTGACTCTAAGAGATGCTCTGTAGCTCGCCCAAGGCTGCCCAGCAATTCAAGCTAATGCAAGGCTTGGGATGGCAGTGTTACAATTCTTCTAAAGAATTGTCCAAGAGTAAGAAGTAGATTTATGTACTTAATCTCTTACACTCAGCTGCTAACTGTGTGCTGTTTGCAAAAGATCAAAACCTACCAGACTTTTAACATTAAAAGACAAACAAACAAACAAAACAAAACAAAACCAAAGCTGGGCGTGGGGGCACACGCCTTTGATCCCAGCACTCAGGAGGCAGAGGCAAGCAGATTTCTGAGTTCAAGGCCAGCTTGGTCTACAAAGTGAGTTCCAGGACAGCCAGGGCTATACAGAGAAACCCTGTCTTGAAAAACCAAAAACTAAAAAACAAAACAAAAAACCAAAAGGCAAACAGACATAAGTGTGGGGAGTGGATGAAGTGCTCAGTGAATGTGTATTATTGACATGAGTATGACCCTGTTAAAGACTCATGGGAATGACGTGAATTCCTGGGCTAGGCTCAGAGAAATGGCAAAGACTTTCCCCGGTTTGTGCAGATGATGACAGTGTGCGTGTGTGCTGAAAGTATGGACCATAGCTTCCTCTTCCCTGATGTCTGCAGCCTGAGACCAATCCCTGATAGACTTCTTCCTGAGGTTGAGCCTGCCTCCTAGTTTTCAGCTGTGTACAATAAGCTCAACTCTTCTAATCAGATGTATAAGAAAAACCCACTGAGTTTCCGGGATGCTAGTTAGTCTCCATCAGAGCTCATGGTCCACCCTATCCCAACTAGTCTATGATTCTGTGTCTATCCTTTCTTCACCTTCCCATGTTCCAGTCAGGTCAATTCCATGTTAATCCCAAAGATATGAGGAAGAATACCACTTACCCAAATCATCATGCTCTAATTAAAGCAAGCAATTAATTAAATCAAACTTGAGTTCAGCTTTGGACTTGAGGAAGGCAAGATTTTTATAGCTCAGGATTAGGGGTTTTCCAAATGGAGTCTTTGTTGGGCAAAATAGGTGGGATTACAGGAACAGAACGTACGCATAGCACGTTAGTTATGCTTATGATTGCAAGGTGGTCATAAGGTAGTCATAACAACGGATGGTCATAATAACCTTCTGAAGCAAAAGGACGGATGCCATTTCCTGGGACAGGAAGTCCAGCACCATTTGTAGTTAAGGTCAAAGGTTGGGCATAGCCCCATCCTTGAGAGACAGACATTTAATCATAGACAGAATGAACCTAGTTTGACTTTAGTATAAGATGAATGAAGGCAGGCTGGTTTTCCAGCCAAAGCCATGCAAGTCATGGGGGACCTAAGAGTTCCCGTCTTCAAAAGGAAGACACAGCCATTATAAACAAAAGTCATTGACTATTTTACTAAGGAAAGGACTTATAGATTCTGGAAATGATTTAGAAAGGGGCTGGGGATTCAAAGTTGTTCTATCTTTTTTAATGTGGTGTGTATGGTACGTGTGTGTGTGTGTGTGTGTGTGTGTGTGTGTGTGTGTGTGTGTGTGTGTGTGTTTGCAGGGACTGCATGCGCACAGGCCTGGGTATCATCTTCAGGAGCACTGTTCATTATGCTGTTCTAATTAAGCACAGAAAACCAATGTTCTGTAAAGACAGACTCTGGCACTAAATCTTACTTGGTCAAAGCAAGTCCCGGTGTTCATTCCTAAGCAGAGTCTTGAGGCCTGATGAGGGTCAGCTGGAGCTGACCCCACGCCTTCATTAGCTGTAATAATCAAACACAACATATGGTTTTGATCTCTTTGTACATAACTTTTTCTCAATATTCTTCAGAATTACCTTGAGGACTTACTAAAAGCACACACTAGTGCCAGGACTTCTGATCCAGTAGCAGTGTCAGTCGCCTCTGACTGTACATTTTTTCAGGTGGCAAACGGTACCTTGTAGCTGGTCCATAGGCCATGATTTGAGAAGTGTCATCCTGCGCACATACTGGTACCAAAGGCACCAGATGATTCTATCACATCCAGGAAGAACAAGGGTGTCCTTGAACAGTCACCATCATGTTCCCTGTGGCAGAGCTACGTTTTCTTCCAACAGTAGCTCTCAGAGCAGAAACCTCTTTTTATGGAAGGTGAGAAAGGTATAAAGAACTTTCTCATGGCATCTAAAGTCAACCCAACTGCATGCTCTTTCTCCGTTTATGTTTCTTCCTTGGCTGAGGGAATCAATATCGAATTACTAGGCTTGCCTTTTTTGAAACAGGGTGCCATCTGTTGATACATTTAGAGTTTTCTTGTAATTACTTTGCCTTTCCTGATCAATAACTACATTTTCCCATGCTTGTTACATTCCCCGTTTTATTTTGCTTGGTTTACAATGGGATTGATTTCTGCTAAGTCTTAGTCTTCCAACTTTCAAAGCTCACCGTTCACTGTAAGACACAGTGCTCTGGACCTTTGTAGCGCTCCATCCTCCTTGCCAGTGCAGTTGCTTAGGCACTTTCTTGTACTTTTCAGTGAGATGGCAGAAGCACAAGCAGGGAGACCCCCGTGTATGGCTTTATTTCCAGGCCGTGACCATGGTAGGTGTTCAATAAAAGTTGTCTGGACTCTTGTAGTAGTTTCGATTCAGATATATCTCAATTGATTAAAAGCTTAATTCAAATAAGTAAAACTCATACCCTTTGGAATATAGTTCTGAGTTATGGCTTCACTACAGCTCAGTGGTAAACATGGATGCAGAAGCATTTCCTAGAGTCCTTGAGGAATTCACTTGAGTGGTACAATTAGATTACATGGTAATTCTATTTTCAAACTCTCTGAGGAAGCTCTTCACTGATTTCCATAGTGGCTGCACCAGTTTAGAGTCCATTAGTCGTAGGTAAAGGGTACTCTTTGTACACATCTTCCCAGCATTCTTTGTTTCTTTTCTCAGTGATAGCCTTATGCAGTGAAATGTAATCTCAAAACACATTACAACTGTTTCTGACTACTTTCTCTCTCTCTCTCTTTCTCTCTCTCTCTCTCCCCCCCCTCTCTCTCTCCCTCCCTCCCTCCCTCCCTCCCCCCCCCATCATTCTTTTTTCACCAAGCCACCATGAGGCAGCTCATGTATGTCATCTTACTCCAAAGGTTTAAAAGTGTTATAGTTTCACATTTTATGTTTAGACTCCTGACCAAACTATGTCATTTTGGGGTATGGCTTGAGGTTCATTTTCATGTTTAAGGACATTCAGTTGCCCAATTATGTCTGTACCATGTGTTGGAAAGGGTGTTCTTTTTCTTTTGAATTGCATTTGTACTTTTACAAAATTCAAGTGACAATATTTGTGTGTATTATTTTTAGAGTCTATTTTGTTTCACTCACATATGTTCTTTTTGCTAAAACCATACAGTTTTGATTACTATCGCTTTTTTGTATGTCTTGAAGCCAAGGAATAGCAATCTTCTGACATTGTTATTCTTTTACAGATTATTTTGACTATTTTAATTTGTTTTCCTCTTTGAATAAATTTTGAATTCAGCTTGTGGCTATCTACAAAAACTTCTACTCTTGATCAATTCTTAATTTGTACTATTTTGGCTAGCCACAGTTCTTAAAATTTAATGCATCTAGGATTTATGAAAGTGCATGATCCTGGGCTCAGCTGTGAATATTATGACTTAGTAGTTCTTGAAGTGACATCCACATTTTAAAGACTGTTCCTAAGTGATGTGATATGGGTGGTGTACTGGCTGGTTTTGTGTGTCAACTTGACACAGGCTGTAGTTATCACAGAGAAAGGAGCTTCAGTTGAGGAAATGTCTCCATGAGATCCAGCTGTGGGGAATTTTCTCAACTAGTGATCAAGGAGGGAGGGCCCCTAGTGGGTGGTACCACCTCTGGGCTGGTAGTCTTGGGTTCTATAAGAAAGCAAGCTGAGCAAGCCAGGAGAAGCAAGCAAGCCAATAAGAAACATCCCTCCATGGCCTCTGCATCAGCTCCTGTATCCTAACCTGCTTGAGTTCCAGTCCTAACAACAATTTGGAAGTGTAAGCTGAATAAATCCTTTCCTCCCCAACTAACTTCTTGGTCATGATGTTTGTGCAGGAATAGAAACCCTAACCGAGAAAGGTGGTCACAGAACATAAGCTGAAAAACTTGACCCCCTCAGTGTTTTGGAATGTTCCCAGAGTGTGAGACCGCATAAACTTGCCATTGATGGATTGACATAGTATTAGGCATGGTTATTTCTAAAGGTTGGCAAAAATATGCATCATAATAGAATGGCAAATAACAGCTGTCCAAACAGTGCTGGTACACAAAACAGAAACTCATAGATGACCAATTGCCCCAATGTAGACCGTGAGAAAAGAAGGATGTAGATTTCAAGTTCCCATGGAAACCATCTGATAGTCACAATTTTCTCAAACTAAGGGCATTTAAGTTAAACCATCCGCAAACAAAAATTATTGGAGAGATTAACAAGGTAGAGGGGAGGGAGGGAGAGAAAGAGTGAGAAACATTAATCAAATGAGTAAATTCTCTAGAGAAAGATCAGATTAATGAGCATAAATGTTAATCTTGTTTTCTACTGAAATATGGATTGACCAGCTTGCTTGGGGAATTAAACATTCCTTTTAATTTAATTTTCTAGGTAGTGGGAGATGGAAGGTTAACTGAAAAAACTTTGCAGGAAAAAAAATCTCCCGAAAATAGTTTAGTTGCTTTCCATCTTAATTTATTATTAAGTGTTCATCACTCTGTTTGTTTCCTAAGGGTAGAAAACAACAATTTAGAAAAGAGGAAAGTGAATTAAGAGCCTCTTTCAAGTTCCAGGCCAAGAGGCTCTTGAAATAGTCTTGGCAAACAGGTGGGAAGTAGAGATTAATTTTTATAGATTGGTGGTGGGGATCCATTGAGGTATTAATTGTTATGCAAAGAGACCAAGTCTCCTCAGAAAGAAGAATAAGAGAATAGCAACATCCAATATGAAACAACCCACGGAATTCAAGGAACCTTCTCATGGTCACAGAATCAACCAGGGACTGGAGTATAGCAGTACTAGCTACCCATGGGGAAGACAGTGGGAGATGCAACCTATCAAAAACTCATCTTTGGCTTAAATTGTATCTACTCACCCCAGAGAGGGAACCAACAACAGACCAAAGTAAGGAGACCACCAAAGTCCATATTGGTATACCAAGGAATTGTATTGGAGTTACTTACAGCAATATGGATGATGGTTTCCTTACAGAAGCAGAAATGAAAAGACAGCTACATCACCAAAGTTCACCCCAGGCATGGGTGACAGCTCACAAGGCTGGGAGCCTGAAACAACGCACTGCACAGCCTGCAGGCAACTCAGCTGGTTTGAGAGTGTCTCCTTCAGATGACTTGGGTAGTCTGAGCCCCTTCTGAGCAGTACAGCCGGTCTCTGCTTCTTCTGGGCAGCCTGGCTGGTCTGAGAATCTTTTAGATTGGCTAGTTTCTATCTTTCAGGTTGTTTGGATGGTTTGAGAGGGTCTAAGTCCTTTGTACCAATATATGCATGGGGAGGACCTAGCAAATCTGGTCAGTTTCAGGGACTTCCTGGATCTGTTTTGAGTCCCTTCTTTCTTGAGTTTAAAGTTTCCCTGCAGGATGAAATGTTTTACATCCCCACAGACTATCCTATTGTTTCACCTCCCCTTTAGCATCCTGGTTCTTAATGATCTTCTCCCCCCACCCCCAAATGGAAGGTTTTAGTGTAAGAGGAAACTAACACACAACCTGGCTTCACTACCTACTGGCACATGACCTCACAAATGTCATCATGTTTCTCTGTTCCCCAGTATCACTATCAGCAAGAGAGAGAAAATACCACCTCCCTCATTACTGTGGAGTAGACTGGGTTAATGTATAATTATGATATGCTCAGGCCAGTCCCCAGATGCTCATCACTACTTAAATGTTAGTTACTGTAACTAGTAAAACTCTTTATGAGGAAAGATTTGAAACCTAGAAAGTGTCTGAGGACGATGCTGTAGGAGTAGAGATAGTGCAGACACCAAAGTATGGTCCATTTGCATCTCTCCACAAGGAAAGGGGCTCATGTGTCCGTCAGCTGTCAGGCTCCAGATCAGCTTTCAACACCAGGCCATGCCCTTTCCAGCAGCTCACAGTAGACATGGAAAGGCCTGGCCATCCCTGCTATAAGCTCCAAACTCTCCCCTGGGTTAACCAAGTCCTTGTTAGAACTCCAGCATGGTTGGCAGTTCTTCTATCCAGCTCTGTATCCCCCTTCTACTTTCTCGTCACTAATGCCAGATTCAAAATAGGTTTGAAAACTTTCTTTGCCCTAGCCTGTTTCCTCCTCCCCTTGACCCTAACTCTTGATCTCTAAATATTTCCTGTCATGTTCCCCGAAGGCCCAAACGGACACACAGGGCTCATGGATACCCTTGCCTGAAGAACCAGTCCAAGGATTGAGCCTCCTGGGTCACCCCTGAGTGGAGGTGACTCTCTTGGAATCCCCTCAGAGTGAGGACTCTGAACCGCTGATCAGAGACCATTACAGGTGAGGAACAAATTGCACCAGTTTTCTCGGGTCTTCTAGATAAAAGCTGTGAAGATTGTTGACATGCAAAGGTAGCTCAGAAGATGTGGCTCCTACGTTTTCCTGACAAAGCAAAGAATTTCCTACATGTTAGGAAAATTAGTGGGGCAGGAAGGATGGGAGGAGATGGTTTGGAAGTGATAAAAGGGCTTCCCACAAAGTCTGGAGGAAGGACAGAAGGAAGTCAAGAAGAAACTTCTAAATCCATCAGTGGGAGCTAGCGTAAGAGGCACAGAAGGAGGTTTCATACAGGGAGAAAGAGAAGCCTAGTTATTTAAAGAAAATAGCAGAGAGCTGGGTTGGCAGTAATTTACACATCTCGATTGTTTATACTTCAGTGTGCAATATATAGCACAGGTTTGGTTGGTTGGTTGGTTTTTTAAACAATTGGATTGTCCCAGGCTAAAACCCTAGCCTTTAAGAAGTAAGATCCAAGACAGAGATTTGCATATAGTACACCTGTTAGGCAATGGCCTCGGGATGGAGCTCCTTAGAGAGGGAAGGGAAGAGGCAAGATTGAGCAGAGGGGGAAATAAAGTTTCCAGGCAGTTGAGGAATTGACTCTGCTGATCTGTCCTAAATTGAGGGCCACCTAGCCTAAACTCTCACATGTACCAGTCAACTAACAGATGAGGACCAGCTTTGGGGGCTGAGGATACTCTCTCTCTCTCTCTCCGTGACCATCTCCAAAGAGAGTAGAACCTACAGTCCAGCCTCAATGCCACTCAAGGTAACTCAAGTTTATAAAAATTGCTTTAGGGGAATAGGTGATGCACTGCAGCATTGACCAGACAGATAAGAATGATTTATGTAAACAGAAAAATGAAACTGGTTTCATCAATTCAGTGGTGTGTTTCTTACAATATTAGACAGATCCGATGGGGGGAAAAATGGTCTATAGTACCACCATGTGTCAAAACTAAACTATGGAATGCAGGCCTACAGCATGTGGAGAGAATTAAAGCAGAGCAAGGAAGTGCTGGTATTTGTGGGGACATGCTAAGAACGCGAGGCTAAATAGAGACGCCGGGAGATGCCTTTGTAAGGCACGTGATAAAAATGTCACAGAGGAAATATGGAATATTGATGTGTTACTTCAACTCTTTAGACATCTGCTCTAAATCTCTACAATGGTCTTAGAATCTAATACATTCTGGACTGCCTTCCTGATGATTTCATTTCTCAAAAGATTCCAGGGACAATTGTGAGCCTTGACAACCTGAGGACAGTCCCCTGAGGAGCAGTAGGTGGGGAGAACAAATTCCAAAAACTTATTCTCTAATCTTCACATATGCTATAGCATTTGTGCCCACTCAAACATATGCACACACACACACACACACACACACACACAGAGAGAGAGAGAGAGAGAGAGAGAGAGAGAGAGAGAGAGAGAGAAATTTGAATACAATAAGATGTCTGCTTGAAGCCTTCAGGAAATAAATTCACTAAAATACAAATATGACTCAAAGCCCAGAAACAGTAAAAATAAATTTAATTTTAATTGTAAAGCGAAACAATTAAACGTTGTACATAAGTGTCTATGCAGAAACCAAACTGATGCTCTGTGATGTTTTCTGATGAAATGACACACCCATAAAATGAGGGAGAGGACACAGCTCAAGAGGATGAAAAATCGGTACCACAAATCCCTAAAGAACGTGACAGAATGCAGAAGTCAAAATACGAGCCAACGACCCCAGAAGGAGCTTTGACAACACTCACACAGCTTGAGGCAAGAGCATGAAGGGCTGGATACGCTGCGGCTGCGCTCAGAGAAGATCCTGTTAACGGATAACACAGAGAACTCAGAGCCATTCAATCATCTCTTTCTTCTCCAGCCAGGAACACAAACCTCAAGCTAGGCAGAGTAACTCACACAGTGCAGGGAGTAAATTGAAGTGAGGAGAGAGTCTGAGAGAAGTCTGTGCTCAGGCTTTGCAGACTAGATGAAAGATTACAGGCCTCAGAACTACAGCCTCCCCTCTCAGAGAAATTGAAACTGGGGCGGGTGCCAAGAATACAGATAGATTTTTTTTTTTTTTAAGAAAATGGGTTTTGGAATTCATAGCATGAACTTAGCATCATTTTCTGCAGGGTTCTGAGAGGCGTATTAGAAGCTGACCACCAAGTTACCTTACCTTCACTTCATGTTCTAGTAAGGCTAGCAGACGCACGGAATGTGGAAACGCTAGCTGTAGTGCACCTTTTGTTTGTATCAGCGCAGAGTTTCACAAAGATGCTTCTGATATCCATTTGAACAAGATAGAGAGGCATTGCTCAGTTGGCTTGCTGGTTAGGGATATCTGATAGAAATAACTTGATTCAACCCTTTGTCAGCAGATCCACGTCCATCATAGGACAATGTCCCCAAAGCTATTCACAGCTCAAGACTGTTTTATAGGGGTATATAAAGGAGAACAAACCACACAGTGGGAAGGACTCAAAAGATAAGAACACGGAGCAGCATAGATCCCTAACTGGAGGAGACCATTGAGATTTACAGCATGGCTGTGATCCTGCTCTGACTCTCTATGTCCTGGTCCCTTAAGGATTCTTCTAGAAAACCCAGGCTCCATCCCAAGCACCCACGTGGTGGCTCACAAGTCTGCAGGACTAGTTCCAGGGCACCTGATGCCCTCTTCTGACTTCAGCAGGCTTCAGCACCCACATGAATTATATGCATTTATAGGCCCAGGCACACAGAGAGAGAATCAAGAAAACAAGCCGTCCTTTCACTAGAAAATACATGAGGCTCAGCTTCATTAGTAAATCAGTTGTTCAAATTAGTAGAAACTCCAATTAGGGCTAATAATACCACTGAGGGTATTGGGAAATGTTGTCTTCATGCACATTGCTATGGCCTTTGCAAGACAGTTTTAATAATAATTAAAAAGAGAATATATTTCTTCAAAGAGTCATTCCATTTCCAGGTATCCAGCCTAGGGAATGCATCCCATGTATCTAAGAATTTGAGAACAGGATTTTCATTACAACACTTTGTTAGTAATAAATAGTTTTTAAAAAGCAACTTTTCTTCTATCCACAGAAAGTTAAATCCGTTACAAGTTCTCCTTTCATTTCCTGGGGCCGCATCCTTATAAACCTATCAAGTTGAGGATACCATGTCATGTCACAAATACACTTTCTATAGCTAAATAGACATTATGGTGAGTGTGGCCTGCTTGTATTCCTGACAGTTAGCTGATTGGGAGCTGAAGCTCATCTGGAGTCAGGAGATAGTACTGAGTCATACTGACTGCAGCTAAGGGGAAGGTCAAAACTCAAAAATATGGGGCAGTGGTTTAAATGTCACACACACACATGGGTTTAAAAGTCCCCTTCTGGTAGTTCTATTTTGGGTGATTTTTTTTCTTTCTTTCTTTTTAATTAGATATTTTCTTCATTTACATTTCAAATGCTATCCCAAAAGTCCCTTATACCCTCCCCCCACCCTGCTCCCCAACCCACCCACTCCCACTTCCTGGCTCTGGCATTCCCCTGTACTGGGACATATGATCTTCTCAAGACCAAGGGCCTCTCTTCCCATTGATGTCCACCTAGGCCATCCTCTGCTACATATGCAATTAGAGACACAGTTCTGGGAGGTACTGGTTAGTTCATATTGTTGATCCTCCTATAGGGTTGCAGACCCCTTTAGCTCCTTGGGTATTTTCTCTAACTCCTTCTTTAGGGGCCCTGTGTTACATCCAATAGATGACTATGAGCATCTACTTCTGTAGTTGCCAGGCACTGGCATAGCCTCACAAGAGATAGCTATATCAGGGTCCTGTCAGCAAAATCTTGCTGGCATATGCAATAGTGTCTGGGTTTGGTGGCTGTATATGGGATGGATCCCCGGGTGGGGCAGTCTCTGGATGGTCCTTTCTTCCCTCTTAGCTCCAAATTTTGTCTTTGTAACTCCTTCCATGGGTATTTTGTTCCCCATTCTAAGAAGGAACGAAGTATCCACCCTTTGGTCTTCCTTCTTCTTCTTTGGTCTTCTCCTTTCATGTGTTTTGCAAATTGAATCTTGAGTAGTCTAAGTTTCTGGGTTAATATCCACTTACCAGTGAGTACATATTGTGCGAGTTCTTTTGTGATTGGGTTACCTCACTCAGGATGTTATCCTCCAGGTCCATCCATTTGCCTAGGAATTTCATAAATCATTGTTTTTAATTGCTAAGTAGTACTCCATTGTGTAAATACACCACATTTTCTGTATCCATTCCTCTGTTGAGGGACATCTGGGTTCTTTCCAGCTTCTGGCTATTATAAATAAGGCTGCTATGAACATAGTGGAACATTTGTCCTTATTACAAGTCGGAACATCTTCTGGGTATATGCCCAGGAGAGGTATTGCGGGATCCTCCGGTAGTACTATGTCCAATTGTCTGAGGAACCACCAGACTGATTTCCAGAGTGGTTGTACAAGCTTGCAATCCCACCAACAATGGAGGAGTGTTCCTCTTTCTCCACATCCTCGCCAGCATCTGCTGTCACCTGAATTTTTGATCTTAGCCATTCTGACTGGTGTGAGGTGGGATCCCAGGGTTTTTTTGATTTGCATTTCCCTGGTGATTAAGGATGCTGAACATTTTTTCAGGTGCTTCTCAGCCATTCAGTATTCCTCAGTTGAGAATTCTTTGTTTAGCTCTGTACCCCATTTTTAATAGGGTTATTTGATTTTCTGGAGTCCACTTTCTTGAGTTCTTTATATATATTGGATATTAGTCCCCTATCTGACTTAGGATTGGTAAAGATCCTCTCCCAATCTGTTGGTGGCCCTTTTGTCTTATTGACAGTGTCTTTTGCCTTGCAGAAGTTTTGCAGTTTTATGAGGTCCCATTTGTTGATTCTTGGTCTTACAGCAAAAGCCATTGCTGTTCTGTTCAGGAAGTTTTCCTATTTTGGGTGATTTTTCACTTATAGGATATTTAGGAGGTGGGGACTTGCTGGAGGAAGTGGATCTGTGTAAGGAGAGTGTTGAGATTTACAGCCTGGCTGTGATCCTGCCCCGACTCTCTATGTCCTGGTCCATTAAGTTGTGAGAAAGCAGCCCCACATCCTTGCTACCGCAGCTACAGCCATTCCTACTGCCATGCCTTCCCTGCTATAGTGGACTATACTTCGAATCCGTGAGCCAGAGTATATCACTCCAGCTTTCAGCTGCTTCTTGCCAGGGATCTGGTCACAGTAATAAGCAAGTAACCTACAGATGTGGTTTTACTAAGTGCTCAGCATGGTCACACCATCCTAATCAGGGAGCTGTAAATTGAGCCATCGTACATCAAGCATAAGCCATACATACACTTTTAAAGCAGAACACCATGCATCAGATAGAGGGCTGAATGGCACAGGTACATTCTGACAGAGGAAGAATGTAGGGGTGGTGCTGATGCTAAGGTCCTGTTCCCCAATTGGCTCTAGATCTGTCAGTAAAGAAAGCCATGGGGCAATTGCTGGGCAGAAGGTACAGGTGGGACTTCCAGGTCCCAGGAGGAAAAGGCAAATGCAAGGAAGGAGGGGAGGAGTTTCTGCCATGCTTTGGAGGGAGAAGAAGCCAGCAGCCATGTGAGGTCTCTGGACCAGCTGAGGCCTATGGCCACTACCACAGGCAAGGATGTTTGGGACTAGCCAGTAAAGTTTAGGGCAGGTGGGAAGAGTGGAGATAAAAATATTATTAAGAGCATGCTTTTCCAGGTGGGAGATAGTAGCACCCAGCAATTGTGTCTTAAGGCAAACTGAAAAGGAACAAACTATGTGTGTGTGTGTCTTTGCCCGATAATTCAAGGGAAGTTGGGTGGGGACTGTTAGCATGGTTACTTCCCAGAGCTAAAGGCAGGTAGAGCATAAAACTACACACCACAGAACTCTAAAACACATCCTGCTCAAAAAAGGGCAAACTTCAGAATAAATACAATATTATATCCCATAGAATGAACTCTTTCCAGTGAGGAAGTGTTCGAGAGAGGTGAATTCCAGGTGAAGCTGGGGGTGAAAAAATAAACAAAACGGCCCCCTTAGATATGTGGGTGATTTGGTTTTTGGGGGGTGGGTGGTGGTGTTTGTTATTGTTGTTGTTTGGTTTGGTTTAAAGAAAGAATATGCCCCAGCTCCAATCTGAAGCCATGTCCCGTCCCCCAGATCTTCACTTGCTGGTAAGTCAGCTCATTGTCCTGAGCATCTGGGTCTCACCCATAAGAAAGCAAGCAACCACTGCCCAGAGACTTTATTTACTTGTGTGTCTCTGTGTGTGCTTGCACGCTCATGTTGGGGGCTGCGCTTATGTGCGCCGGTGGAGGTCAGAAGTTGATGTCAGGTGTCTTTATCATCATTCTCCATATTGCTGCTGCTATTATTATTATTATTATTATTATTATTATTATTATTATTAATTATTTATAAATTTTGAGACTCTTATTGAACCTGGAGCTACCGGCTAGAAAATGGCTAGCCAGGGATTCTCCTGTCTCTGCCTAATCAGCAGGGGAGTCAGGGGCACACCACCATGGCTAGCTTTTTGTGTGTTCTATTGGAACTAGGTCCTCATGCCTGGGTTACTGACTGAACCATCTTCCCAGCTCTGAGACATCAGTGATGACACGAATTAAGACAGCAACATTTTACCAACTCCCAAGAACACTAAACTTTCGTATAATTAAGGCCTACACAGGGTGAAGCTTCCAATGATCAATTTGACAACAGCTAATGACTGAATAATAGAACCAGAGTTCAAATTATTTTAATAAATTAGACTTATGCGTTATAAATGGTCAGAATAGCTGAATAGGTACGTGAATCTTATTTGCAGGTTCAAAAAAATGAAATTTGTTTTAAGTACAGGTTGTAAAACTTTGTTAGGTCATTACAGTGAAAGTTCTAGAAATTGCTTATGATGTAGGTGCTACAAATAAAGATTTCAATCTGTATTAAAATAAGGCTTGAGGTGCTCGAGAGATGGCTTAGCAGTTAAGAGCACTGGCTGCTCTTCCAGAGGACCCAGGTTCAATTCCCAGCACCCATAAGGCAGCTCACAACCGTCTGTAACTCCTATTCTGACGGATCCAACACCCTCCTACAGAAATACATAATGGCAAAACACCAATATACATAAAAAATTAAATGAATGAATTAATTGTTTTTTAAGATATGAGCACACTTACCAAACATAACCATATACAAGACCACTGTTGCAAGCCAGTGAGCCGGTTAGAAACATTAGTGTTTGTAGTATGCAAGAACACATTCAGTGTCCCTAAACATCTATCTTCAAATGCTATGCAGCTTGGCATTTAATGAGGTTTAAGTAATTTTCACCATCGTCCACATTTAAGTTTAAGCTGTTCGAGAGCAGCCACTACACAACACATTTCTGAGAGAAACAGAAACAAATTAAAGGCATTTAGTAAACGTTAAAAAGAATGTGATTTTTTAAGACTAAAGTAATGCCTTCCTCTATTCATCAGTCTGAAGCTTGGTAATTTCATTATTCAGCTCCAAAAGGACGCGTTGGGGCGCACCAAGCCTCTGCTCTAGTTGACAGTATTTACTCTTACTTTACTATGAAAATTTGGGGTGGGGAAAGGTTTGGAGTGGAGAGCAGAATTCAATAGAAATTCCCTTTGATTCATTGCTGGATTATATTAGTAAGAATTTCACGCACACAGTATTTTATGTTACACATGGCAGGAGTGGCTAAGACATATGTTAGAATGTAAGAGGAAATTGTCCATCAATCAAAGGAACTAGAGGAAGCAGCTATTGAACAAGAAGCCAGTCAGAGTTTTATGAAGATTCAGATACATACCATTTTCCTCTGCATTAAAAAAAAAAAAAATCCACCCAAAGTGGTAATGTTGGCACTCTGTGCCAAATGGAGGCAATGTGTCTAAATATTCATATCTGTGGATAGGCACGGTAAATATTCATCATTTTGTGTTGTGTCTGTGATTCCATCTTCCTCAACATCTGGGCTTGCTTCAGAACTAGCTAGCATCTGAGAGAGAGACAGAGAGAGAGACAGAGAGACACAGAGAGAGACAGAGAGAGAGACAGAGAGAGACAGAGAGACAGAAACAGAGAGAGGCAGAGAGATAGAGAAAGAAACAGAGAGAGACAGAGACACACAGAGAAAGACAGAGAGAGAGAGATTCTTAGTTTCCCTTGGTCCGAATGGCTCTAAATTCGGGATTTGGGGAATATTTTTCTGATACATGTTGAGGATTGAGAAGAAATTTGTCAGCGCTGTCTCAAAATTAAATGTTAAAACCTTGACAACAGACTCCTCTAACAGTCACATTTAAAAAGTGTCCTCTTCATTTAATACATTTAATCAGAGGCTCACGTTTCAGAAGAAAACAGTGTGTTTCAGCACTTTGATAGGTGAGATTAGAAAATTAGACCCAAGTGTGTATCATAGAAGGATAGATGTATTCTCCAGGAACTAAGCAAGGTTTGGAGGTACATGGAAATGGGGTCACTGAGAAGAGTTTTAAAAGATTATCAGGATAAAGACTATCACAAGAGAGGAAAGTGGTCCAAGGATTCCTATTGGGACCCACTAGTCCTGAAGAGCAAAAGGAAGGGTGGAGTGGTTATCAGAACTCCAGCTGTGGGAAAGAATCACTCATCAGGGCTCTCTGTCCTGAGTAAAACATCTTGCATCCTATCCAGGTAGGGATTGGGGGATGCCCATGCCCAGACTTCAGCTTGCTTCATTCATCCTAACTCCTGTCAGTCTTTCCCACTGCCCAAACCCACCCAAAGGCAGAGCCCAAGGAAACTAGCTAATGCTACCCTTATACACAGCCTATGGGGGACCTTGCCTGATGGAGATGATAAGGAATGAGTTTAGAGAGGTGAATGGGACTGTCTGGTGCAAAAGACCATCTTACCCTAAATGCAACACCAGAATTGCCTCAATTACTTCCAAGAGGACAACTTTGACTTTTTAAATATGATAAACACTTGCAAACTTGTTCATTACTTGGTACACCTGAACCCTGTCCCTTCAAGACTTAAGATGTCCCCTCATCTGCAGTTAGCATGTTAGGATGTGAGCCAGATCCTACTGATTAGAGATAGCCAAGCATAGCAATCTTGCTTGAAGGAGCAAGCTCTGCACCGGAGAATTCTCATGCAGCTGAGAGTGATGAGAGAGCTGACTAACTTTCAGTCCCAGCAGAGATCACATCTTGAATTCCAGGACTCCGAGGTATTCCTACAGCAGCAATAGTGGTCGTGCTGGTGATGATGATGATTTTGGTAAAGACATATCTCTGTGAGTTCCTAGTTTACTCTAGTGCTCAGTGCTTACAGAAGTAGTGACATACCTTTGTAAGCTGGGCCTAAAGTGTTGTGAGGGCAGAGGAAATAGATCAGTGGCAGAATACACTTTTAGAAACTCACCCTCAGTCTGGTTCTCTAGCCTTCTCAACAAGTTTTTGAGGCACACAAAGTTCCTGTGATAAATTACTCTTCTGCCTAGTCAATTAGTCATATTTTAATTTAATGATCATTGGCCATTAAGTATACAGTGTTTCTATGTTTGCAATTACTCTTAATTTTTCTTCTGTGTTTATCCAAACAGACAAGCATCCTGACCAGTGCAACTTTCTGTCTGGAGCAAGGAAAGCAGGTATGTGCATATCAATGTTTTAAAACGCAGAGTAACAGCTATTAAAAAGAATGAATTTATGAAATTCTAAGCAAATGGATGGACCTGGAGGGCATCATCCTGAGTGAGGTAACCCAATCACAAAAGAACTCACACAATATGTACTCACTGATAAGTGGATATTAGCCCAGAAACTTAGGATACCCAAGATATAAGATACAATTTGCTAAACGCATGAAACTCAAAAAGAGCGAAGACCAAAGTGTGGACACTTTGCCCCTTCTTAGAATTGGGAACAAAACACCCATGGAAGGAGTTACAGAGACAAAGTTTGGAGCTGTGTCGAAAGGATGGACCATCTAGAGCCTGCCATATCCAGGGTTCCATCCCATAATCAGCTTCCAAACGCTGACACCATTGCGTACACTAGCAAGATTTTGCTATAAGGACCCAGATATAGCTGTCTCTTGTGAGTCTATGCCGGGGCCTAGCAAACACAGAAGTGGATGCTCACAGTCAGCTATTGGATGGATCACAGGGCCCCCAATGGAGGAGCTAGAGAAAGTACCCAAGGAGCTAAAGGGATCTGCAACCCTATAGGTAGAACAACATTATGAACTAACCAGTACCCCGGAGCTCTTGACTCTAGCTGCATATGTATCAAAAGATGGCCTAGTCGGCCATCACTGGAAAGAGAGGCCCATTGGACTTTTAAACTTTATATGCCTCAGTACAGGGGAACGCCAGGGCCAAAAAGTGGGAGTGGGTGGGTAGGGGAGTGGGTGGGAGGGTATGGGGGACTTTTGGGATAGCATTGGAAATGTAAATGAGGAAAATACCTAATAAAAAGTATTAAAAAAAGACCAGTAACAAAAACAAAAAACAAACAAACAAACAAACAAACAAACAAACGCAGAGTAGATTAGAATTGAGAGCTTAAGAAACCTGGATGTGATTTGTTCTGTGAAGTGTCTCCACTTTGTAAATAATTAACCATCAGAGTAGAAATCGTTTATCAAACCTTCTACTTCTGTCACTTTTGATATATGCTATTGACAGCTTTGTTGCAGAAATACAAACCTAAGAGGACCCAATTGCACAAATCCTGCCTAGTATGTAACTTTGAAAAGGACTTTTAATTTCTCTTAGCCGCTCTTCCAAACTCAGAAATGAGTAACCTATAAATGCATGATCTTTGGTTATCCTTGAAACTATCAAGTCCTATGATTTTATATCCACCTTAGATCTCTAGAGAATGTATTTATATGCTCCTGCACTGTAGGGACCACAGACATTGCAAATCAGTTTAGACCCAAAGCTCTTATTTCAGTGGGAATAAATGTATATTTGATGGAAGTGTATGCTCCATTCTGTGTCAACGCAGCATGTCATCTTCACTTTGTCAATACAAAATTCCCATTTAGTTCTTTAGTGTGGCAATCGATGGCCCCAGCATCAACTGATGGTCAAATTTGTTGCAGAAAGCAATGCATAGCAAGTGAAGTTTTAAACATGACTGCCAAATGTCTGATGAAATTCGACAGAAGTTCACAGGGTCGGGGATCAATCTCCAACACAGCAAAAGTAAACACACACACACACACACACACACACACACACACACTGTGACCTTACTGTTTGACCCCCGATGCACAGTAAATGTGTAAACATAAAACATTACACTAAGGATGTTTGAAGAAAAAAATAATTCACTATATCTACAAATGAGGGAGGAGAAAAAAAATCCCACAACATGATAATGAGTATTAACTATCACAAATCCTTAGCTGCCTTTTCAGTACTGGGTTCCAAAAAAGCCGGATCCCACAGCCCAGAGCCAATTAGATTTAGAGAAACAGATATAAGGAGAGCAGAGAAGAAGGAAAGAAAGCAGGCCACAGACAAACCACAAAACAGTTTCTACTTCAGATTAACTTGCAAATCAGAATTAGGAAACCTAAGCTTAAAATATGCAGTCAGTAGACATGAAGTCAGAACATTCACTGCAAAAGGAAATTAATTTTAATATAGTGTGACAAATTGCTTAAAATAAAAAAGCTCAAAGAGACAAGAGAATGAAAGTTATGGGTGAATAAAAAGAACTAGCCATTGTGGGGCAAAACAGGCACAATGAAGGAGAAGCAGATGAATACATAGCATAACCAACCGGAATTCTGGGAAGCAAAACTGTAACCCCAGGTATTTTTATGATGCTCATAAATGGAATGACATATGAGCCCGCCAAAGAGAAAAAGGGTGATTTTGAGGGGTCCCAGGGAAGAGTTCACTCCTTATGCAACATAGAAAAAAACTTCAAATAATCCAGTTTTGTCCTACCCATATAGTATGCACCCTGGAAAAAATAATGGGAAAGACCACAGAAAATCAACATAAAGCACTAAAAATAACAGCATCAGTCAAGAATTACTCAGAGCAAAAGACAGGAAAGTGTGCTTTGTAAGTTCACTCTTGATTCCAAAAGACAAATAAGAGCAGACACCTTTGAGAACACTGTAAGGAGACAAAGAATAAAATACAAAGCATAAAGTGAAATCTTAAGTGTGCCAGAAAGAAAGCACAGATTAACTTAGAAGGAGCAAGAAGAGGGAGGAATGGAGAAAGAGGTGGTGAAAGAAGAGGAGATGGGGAGGAGAAGAAGGAAAAGGAAGAGAAGGGATGGGAGGAGGAGGGAAGGGAGAAGGAGGGAAGAGGAGGACAGCTATAGGCTTCTCAGCAAGAATGCTGAGTGCAACAAAACAATGGAGAAAACTTTTTCCCATGCACGAAAGGGATGAGGCAACGAAGAGTTATGTCTAGGTAAGCTATCATTTAAGTGATCATGACTAAGTAAGCTATTGTGTAAGTAACCACGAAAGATAACTGACATATGTGACTAACTTTGGAACACACACTTGGAAAGCTGCTTTGACTCAACAGCACTTGGGCTCCAAGGTAACTAACTACACTGGTCAACTTTTGTCAACAAACTAAAGATGCCCGTGAGAAAGGAGTCTCAACAGAAAAATTGTTCCATCACAATGCCCTTTGGGGATATCTGTAGGGCATTTTCTTGATTGAAGGGGAAGGGCCTAGGCCATTATGTGTGATGTCATCCATGGGCTGGTGGTCCTGGGCTCTATAAGAAAGCAGGCTAAGCAAGCCATAGGGAGCAAGCCAGTAGCAGCACTCTCCATGGCTTCTGCATCAGCTCCTGTCCCAGGTTCCAACTCTGCTTGAGTTCCTGTCCTGACTTCTTCCAATGATGGGTTATGATCTGGAAGTGTAAGCCAAATAAACCCTTTCCTCCCTAACTTGCTTTTTGGTCATGGTGTTTCATCACTGCAATAGAAATCTTAATTAAAACAATGACTGATAGATACTGGTGGGCCCAGAGCACTGTGGGTAGAATCACCCCTGGACAGGTGGTCCTTGGTTGTATAAGAAAACAGGCTATGCAAACTATGGCGAGCAAGCCAGGTTGCAGTGTTCCTCCACAGGCTCTGCTTCAGTTTCTGTCTCCAGGTGTTCCTATTTGAGTTCCTGGCCTGACTTCCCTCAATGATGGGCAGTCACTTAGAAGAGTCAGCCAATAAACCCTTCCCTCTGCAAGCAGATTGTGGCTGGTATTTTATTGCAGTAGCAGAAAGCAAACCCAGGAGAGTGACTAAAAGCCACGTGAAATCTTGGCATCATTGTCTTGTTTGTGTCCACACTTTGGCAGAAGATATAAAGACTAAGTCTTTGTCCTTAACCTTTCTTTTCAAATCACCCTAAATGAGGACAATTGTCCATGAAGGTGGGGCTCTTCTCTCAGCAATGAGCAAATTAACAATTAAACAACATATTCCACTGCCCTGCAGAATGAACCATCTTGTAGAATTACAGCTGAAACAGTGAAGTGTCAAAGATGTCTGGGACTACACCATTATCAGGACTACTCAATCATGTAGACTTCTTGCCTTGTATTTAAACCTGAAGCTCATGTTAGTACCCAAAGTTCAGCTTGGGGTCATTAGAATGCTTTATCTGTTCTTGTGCGGGGATGATGCTAGTAACCAGAGCTGCAGAGAGTTCATGGGTACAACAGCCATGTCATGTCTAGCAGACGACATTTCATACATTCTTTCTGCTCTCCCCTTCTGTGATGTTGCCAGAGCCTTGGTGAAACTGATAAAAGATGTTAGACTTAAGACTGAGCACTGGACAGTCACTTAATTTAAGTCCTTTGACAGTTATGAAATTCTGTACTAACTGTTGCCCTCTGCAAAAAGAAGTTTCTGACCAAAAACTGAGAAAACCATTAACCTATGGATATAAATATAAATATTGAAAAGTCAGTTTGACAACATAATCAAATAACACAACAGTAGTAGGCTTCCCCTAGAGCCTTTGGTCTCTAAGCCACGGGTTTTTAAACACATTTACAATACCAGGTGTGAATTTTTCCTGCAGAGCTGGCCTCACATCCAATCAGAAAGTTGTTTGTTAGCCCATAACAGCTGTGCCACTATGGCACCAGCGGGCATGTCTTTTTTGGCAAGTCAATATTATATGCATTAAGCTTTAGAGTCTACAATTTTTTGCAACCTGCTTTGTTCTCTTAAAATATATGAGCTACTAGATCACAGTTTCCTTAGAAACTTTGTTGCTGAAGCTCGTCTGTGGCTGTTTCCTCAGACTGGATATGATTGTTGTTGTCTTGAAGTGTGGCTGCTACTATCCCTTATGGAAGGAGTGAGAAGGCAGCTGAGGCTCTGCCCTGACTCCTCAAGGACAAATAAGCAGTCAGCAAATACTGAGAGGAAGAGACTATACCAGTATAGCTGCTGTGGTTCCTGTAAGGAACCACAATGGTTTACAAAGCTGGTTGTGTAGCCCCGTATCTTTGTTGTCATTGGCCTCTTTTTCTGGGGAGAAGGGAGATAGAATCCTGGGGAAATGCCAAGTAAGGAAAGCATTGCATTGTTCTAGTAGGATTCCATTTTGACAGTGTATCATCATTTGTTTCTCCAATTCCCTATTTTAGGGCAATTTGACTGGCTCAAATTGTCACAGTAACAAATGTTGCCAAAGCCATTCTTCTGCAATCCCTGTCTTCTGCACATCTCAGGAATCTTCTAAAGTAATTTTGAAACACTTATTTTTGTGTCCTGAAGGCTGGAGGGAATAACTGGGGGAATAATTTTTGTACCAATTTTCTTCTCAAGGTCTCTGAGCTGCCTTTCCGTTCAGGTTCCCAGCAGCATCAGTTACATGAATGCCTGCTGCTCTTGGCTAAGAAGGCTTGCTGTGCTTCCTAATGGACAGGTTTGTGATCAGTGGACACTGGATTCCCATTTGAAATTCTAGAGCTAGTTTTACTGTTTCCTTCAAACCAGTTTTATAAACACACCCTGACAAGACTCTCACGTTGACTGATAGATACAGCTGAAATCCATTTTGATGCATTTAACATGAGATCGGGAGCTGTTATTTTAGGACTTTCAATAGCTATGCCTATGCCATCTCGATGCCAATCCCCAGTCCTATTCATTAAGCCTTATCAGATATGGGATGTGTGTTTTAATTATACCTGGGTTTGACTCTGTAGAGTTCTGCAATACTCTTTTTGGAGAAACTTGAGAGTGTCTTAACATACAGTGACGTCCTACTTAGCATGAGTCAAAAGCAAAGACATCCTTGGCTTACAAACCATGGCTCTTACACTAACAGTCCCACTTAAATCCCAGCAGGCAGAAATGAAGTCACTCTGGATCAAAGCCCAAGAACACAGTGACCTCAGCACACAAAATCTCCAGTTAGGGAGGATTGCCTAATAGTCCCTCTTCACAAAGAAGGGGAATTCAAACCCTCTTGGACAATAATGAAGGGGTTCACCCTCAAATAACCAAAGCTGAACTGGTGGTGAGGGAAGGATGGGGTTTTCTTAATTTATATGTTCTAGCAGGATGGTATGTAAATATAGAATTATTGTAATAAATAACGGTTTCACAATTTTATTCACCTCATAAAGGTGGTGCATATGAGTTTTAGCCAGATGACCCAATCACTCATAATGTAGATTTGATCGATTAAAAGCAGATCTTTTCTGCACGTAAACAGCAGTCCTCGGCAGTAACAAAAAATAGTCTATGGTCTACGGCAGGAACAACAGATCTTAAGATGTGTCAGCTTTTCTGGCTGAAAATAAAACTGAAATGGGCAAACTCTCAAAGTCTAGGATGCCCTAGTTGATTTCCAATGTATTTAGTATCCTTGATTTCAGAAGAATTCTTTTTTTTAAAAAAGGAGAATTATAATCAGCTTTTAATAAGGTCAATTCAAGAGCAGTGGCACAGAACTTGTTATCTGTGGCATTCGCTGCAGTCTTGGCTTGTTTTCTCATAAACTTCTATCAGTCGATTTATAAAAGTCAGATAAGGTTAGCTGAGCTCATTAAATAGCTCACTGGAGTTCAGCCTCAGGATGCCAGAGAAAGAAAGAGCAGCCTTCAAGAGAGCTCAGAGAGAGACCTGGAGGATAAACAGAGTTCATGTTGAGAGTGTGGACGGGGGCACAAGTCCTACCACACCCTCCTCTTCCACAGCCATGCCAGAGAGGTGCGTGAGAAACAGTGGCTGCCAGAGACTACCCTCCCTCACTGTCTCTTTGTTACAATAGTTTTAAAATTAGGTGGCCTTCCAGAATCCATTTGTTCACTAAAGGCGAACTGGAGCTGGGAAGTTAGGGGAAATGCCTGGTGGGTCAGCATCTGGGTACTGGTTTAGCTGCGGGGACAAAGCACAGGATCAGAACCTTATAAAGTGAGTCTGGGCTTATTGCCAAGACTGGCAAGGCTAGAAGAATGGGGTTGTGCTTCTCTGGTGTATAAATCGCCAGATGATAAGACCGCATTCTCTGAGCCAGCATATAGGAGATGGAACCAAGGGAGTTTATACATCCATAGCAGTAATAAATGGCACAGAGGCACAGATACTTAGAGCTGACAACCCAGGTTGATAATCCTTTTCTCGTTTATGTTCCAGGGAGTCCACCATACTCCTAAACACAGGTTCCTAAACTCAAGAGGATCGGCGGCAGAGAGAGAGAGAGAGAGAGAGAGAGAGAGAGAGAGAGAGAGCTGTCCCCGAGTTTCAGGGTCCAGTAAAGAAAGCCACAAGCGAAGAAGGCTTTGAGTGTGTGGTACTGTGGGGTTCACTGATCAGAAGGGTTCATTCTGTGGGCTCTGTTCTGTTTTGGGGACCCGGAGGGGGGTACAGGGACATAGAATCTGTAACTGACTCTGGAGAAAGGGAGACTTGAGAGATGTGTTGTTCTCATGAACCACTGATGAATAGGCGTGCTGTAAGCCCAGATGGAAAAGAGATGCCAAGAGTGTTAAGAAGCATTTGCGCCTGCCAGCCTTCCTTCCCTTTGCAGGGAGACACATGATATTTCCAGAGGGAACTTTCCAGTCTAATAAGGCTGCCTTTCCCAAACCCATGTGTCAGTCAAATGGATGATGTCTAAACCCGAACTCTCCCACACCTTGGTCTTCTAGTGCATGATTTATCGTTGGAAGGGAGTTCTGCTTTGGGAAAACGCCGCTTGGGTTTATAAGCACCCTGGGACTTGCAGAGTCTTACCTCACCTTCAGTCTCACCAATCCTTGCATTGCTAACACAAACCTACCCCATCAGCAAAGGACAGCACCTCCTAGCGATCCATGGCAGCCAAAGCCAAGAGTTCTTCAGTGTTACTCTTTATAATGGGTCTCGAGCAGTGCTCTGTTCTTATACCCACAGTGGGAGCCTGTGTCCTGCAAGCCATGGACTCTGGATGCAGCAGCCCTGAGTCTAGCAGTCTTGATCACCATCCCATTTGGAGCGACACATGGTGTGTCTTAGGGTTTCTATTGTTGTGATGTAACACTATGACCAAAAGCAACTTGTAGAGAAAAGGGTTTATTTCATCTTACAGCTTCTACTCCATCATCCAGGGAAGTCAGGACAGGAGCTTGGAGGAAGGAACTGAATCAGAAAAACAGAGAATGCTGCTTCCTGGCTTGCACTTCCTGGCTTGCACTTCCTGGCTTGCTCAGCCTGCTTCCTTATAAAATTCAGAACCATCACCAGCAGCAACCTGAGCCCCCCAATATAAGACATTTGCCTACAGGTCAGTCTTGTTGGGGGCGTTTCCTCAGTTGAGGCTCCTGCTTCCCAAATGACTCTTGCTTGTGTTGACATGAAACTAGCTAGCATAGTTTATATTGTAAGTATTCAAGAAAATAGTAGCATTCACTGGTTTTTATCGTTGTAAATGTTTGAATATCTCACAACTGGAAGACAGCAGTACAAAATCGTCTGAACAACCCTACACAAACACACAACTTTTCTTCCTTAGAGACAGTGAAACTGAGGCCAGTTGGGGGGAGACTTAGCCAAACAGAAACAGCAAATGGAGGCAGGGAATAAAGCGTATAGAAAGAGCAGAAACAGTGTAAGCAAATGGTAGTTAAAAAGAGGAAACAATGTAAGCAAATGATTGTTAAAAAGAGGAAACAATGTAAACAAATGATCGTTAAAAAGAGGAAGGGGGATTGGAGAGGCAGTTTAGCTGGCAAGCTGCGTCTCCTATAGCTTGTTTGTACCATACTTTTTGAAATAAATTTTATTTTCTTTTTGGTTGGGATGCTAGGATTGAAGCCAGGGCCTTTGGTGTGCTGAGCACACTCTTTGGTCAGTGAAGTACACACCCAGCACTGTCAAACCTATTAGCAAAGAGCTTTGCACTCGTATAAAGTGTCCTCTGTCGCTTTTCGTGGATGGAGATGTGAAGGGCGAGGACTGAGGTATCCTGGCCCCCCAAAACACCCAGTAAAACAGATTTCCCAGTCCTTTGTTTGCCCTCTGGCCCTTAATTCGCGAAAGCAGTTGCACTGTAATGATATTCTGGGATTGTCCCAGCTCATGAGAACAATTGACAGGAACCAAAGTATGAAACGAGAGAAGAAAGGAACTTTGGAGATTGCTAAAACCAAGCTCCTCAATTTCCCAATAATTCTAGGAACCAGCGCACAGTGCAGGGAGATGAAAAGGTTTTTGCAGACCACAAGGCTGTTCAGGGAAAGCCGAGGCCCAGCACAGATGTTTTGATTTCTAAGCAGCCCACTTCCCAAGAGTCTTCCAGGACAGAGATTTCTTTCTTTGGTTTCTTTCTTCATACTTTACTCAAAGTATGAATTCCAAATGGGTAAAATGTGACCCAAAGCACTGGTTTCTTTATTTTGGAATGTGTGTGTGTGTGTGTGTGTGTGTGTGTGTGTGTGTGTGTGTGTTTTAATTATTCTTTCGATCTGTTAACCGTAAGGAACTGAATTTAGTAAAGTACAGTGGAGCTTTCTATGCACTACTCTAAGTGCAGCTGAAACCAATTAGATGCTAATCAATTTTACTCCATCTGATGCAGAGTGGAAAAAATGTCCCAGAAGTCTCTCCACCCAAGATGTTCTTGGCAACGGGTCTCTTGCTGTAGCCCTCCCAGCTCTCTTAGTCATGTATACTCAGGAAGGAGAGCCAGCCAACTCCCTTCAGACCCCAGCAGAGAACAGAACCCAGACCAGCTTTCTCCCCTGAAATAAAAGTGCTTCTTCGGGAAGAGGGAAAGACTGCAGATTCAAGGCCTATACACATTACAGCTGTGAGAATATCAAGAATTACGGAAGCCCCAGCCCCATTCCACTCTCTGAGGCCACCACAGGATCTTTATTGCTGATCCTCTCATGTCTAGCTCCCCACCCCCCAGCTCTACCCCACTTCCAAGAGAAGCAAGGACCAAAGCAGACTTTCAAATCTGACGACTTATAGGGTTTGGATTGGGGTTCTGCTAGTTATTAAATGTGGTGCTAAACAACTTGTTTAACCACCGTAAGCCTCAATTTATTATAAAATGAAATAATAATAAAAAATCACCTTTAAATATTAAAGGATTTGAGAAACTTCCTGTATTAACTAATAACAATGAATAATGGTGACAACTTGCTTACAAAGTTGATTTCAGAATCTTCATGACAGATGAAACGTAAATACACAAGGTACTGTGTATGTTAATCATCTCTGTTTAATCATTCTACGAGATCTTTGTATTTAAAAATCTTACATTATATACCACATTATGTATTTATAGATAACACTTAAAGTGAATCTGATACATACGGTTAATCAATAGATGATTACATTGTCTCAGTGTTACTCCTTTTAACCACTCACCTATACTGGATGTTCAAGGCACTTCATTCATTTTCCTCTTATCCTGGTTCAAATATGTTACTCTGTGTGTGTGTGTCTGTCTGTCTGTCTATGTCTATCTGTGTCTCTGTCTCTCTGTCTATTCTACAACATGTGTATTAGGGAACCATGAGTCTTCCTGTCTGTTTCCTATGTACAGAATAAGGAACTTATCAGAATTTGATTTATAGAGTAACAGTCAGCTGACACTGAATATAAATTGAACTAAAACTCAAGACAGACTCTGGGGCATCCACAGTTCACTAATTTGCATCACCAGTGTGTCTGTATATATTTTTGAAACAGTCGCTAAGGAGTATACACCTCACAAATGCCTGCGACATCTTTCCACATTCTTAATCCTCATATGGACACAGAGATGAGTGAGCTGTGAGCCACCACCCCTAATCTGTTGCCAGGGAATTGGAAAGAGACAGGTATACCAATTGCTGGCCATCTTGGAGTGTTGAAGTGATTGAAGCAAGTGGTTAGGGTAAGACAGTCCCTTGTTAGAAGCCTAAGCCAGACTGGAACTCACTATATAACCAGGCTAAACTCAAATTCACAGCAATCCTGCCTCTGCCTTCTGGGTGTTTGGTTTACATGTTCATGAAATATTAGACCTATGTTCCCTAGCAACAAGGATACAGTGAAAATACCCGAATGTTATCATTCATGCTGGAGGACTGGTTCAGAAATCCTTAGTCAAATGCAACGGAGGTGCAGGGGAAACAGCTGTCCAGAAAGGACTTGCATGCAAGCATGAAGACGTAAGATTGGCACCCACCAGCACCCATATAAAATGCTAGGTACGAGCCAGAGAGATAGCTTAGCAGTTAGCAGCACTGGATAGTCTTCCAGAGGACATGGGTTCACTTCCTAGCAACCACATGGCAACTAACAAATTGTCTGTAACTTTAGTTCCAGGTGATCCAACACCATCACATAGATATAAATGTAGGCAAAACACCAAAGCACATAAAAAGAAATAAATCATTTTTCAAAAAGAAAGAAAGAAAAGCTGGGTATAGTAACATGTACTTGAACTTCCAGTGCTGGAAAATGGGAGACAAGAAGATCTCTGTGGCTTGCTGGCCAGTCAGCCTAGATTAACTGGTGAGACCCATGTTCTACTGAGAGACCCTGCTTCAAAAACATGGTGACATCTCCTGAAGGATAACTTACCTGAGGTTGATCCCAGGCTTCTTTGTATACACACACACACACACACACACACAAACACGTACATGTTGTGGATGGGTCTGGTGCTATTCTTGTGAACCAATCCCCTAATGAATAAAGGAGCCAATCACTGGGTGAGTAGGAGGGACTTATGAGTTGGATGGTGGAAGAGAGGAAGCAGGAGAGAGTTAGGTCTTTTTGGATGGGGATATCGTGAGGGTGAGGACAAGATGTAATTATGAGTGTCTCCCCGTTTCAATGGCAGATCGGTCAGGATTCACCACCAGAGGATATACATTTAATAAGGCTTACAAGTTAGGATTTTAGTTGCTGTGCCTAGTGATTGAGTTACCATTGTTTCTGAAATAATTTTGTGTTGTTTTCCTTCATGGGTTCAAGAGAGAAAGGTATGGCAGCTAAGCATGGGTTTGCCTGAGATGCACCACAAAGGCCTTGGGGGATTTGAAGCACAGTTTTGGGGTGGTAGAAAACCACCAGTGAGAACTTAGCGAAATCTTGGGAGCTCTAAGGCCAGAAAGTCTTCATGAGATAAAAATAGGTCAGCCATTGCTCATCAGTGCATGATCAGCCAGGTCACCAGAGCAGAGTTACCAGCACAAGTTCAAGGACATACCAATCTTTTCTGAAAAATTTTCCTGCAACAGAGGGGGACAGGGAGGGGGGAGGGGGGAAGGGGAGGGGAGGGGGAGGGGGACAGGGGAGAGGGATTCCTGGTTGGTTTTGTGGTTCACTTTCCTGAGTCACATGAAATATGTTTTCAGAACAATATCACGATTATTTCCCTTCCTTATTTCTTCACCAAGGATCACTTGGTTCTGAAATTATAGCAAAAAAGTTCAGTTGGTTAAAATTTGCATTACAAAGAGCAAGGAACGACTTAAGTATTTACAGCATTGGTTCAAAGCTTGTGTAAGAGTTATCTATGTTAAAGCAAACAGTTTGCCTCCAAGATATCAGTGTGTTGCTATAACCATTTTTAAATATGCTTATGAAATTCAAGTGCTTATGAATTATCTGTTGTGTTTCTCATAAATAAGCTAATATATTCTAAGAATTCTGTTTGTAATAAAAACTCATAACAGCCTCTTTTTAGTAACTAATTCCAATTTCTGTTTGTGCCATGCAAGCATTTTCACAGCTTAATAGTGTTTTTCAATCAGTTTTTGAATGCACAAGTTATAAATATGGAAGAAATATCAGCCAACAAACCCTAAACATTTTCATACAAAAATTCTATGTAGAATTCAGACTTGGCAACACAATGAACATGCATGGAAAAAAAAAAAAAGACCAAACTTATTTGCATATTTGTATGTATTTATTATTTGATGTCACATTAGTTAACAAAATAAATAAAAATAAAAAATATATGAGCCAAATGTGGTGGTACATGTTTGTCATCCTAGCATTCAGGAGGCAGTGGCAGAGGATTGCTGTGAGTTTGAGCCCAGCCTGGCTAGACAGTGAGTTCCAGTCCAGCTTAGGCTGTGTAACAAGGGACTGTCTCCCCTTGCTATGCAAAAACCAAAGAGTGAGAGAGAGAAAGTGAGGGTGAGAGAGAGAGAAAGGCAGAGAACCAGAAAGTAACATAGAGACAGAGACAGACAGAGACACAGAGAGACAGAGAAGAAAAGATGAAAAGGAGAAGGGAAGGAAAGGGAAAGGGAGGGAGGGGAAGGAAGGGAAGAGAAGGGGAAAGGGAGAGGGGAGGGGAAGGGAGGGGAGGAAAGGGAAGACAGTGCAATATATATATTTTTTTGAATCTCAGAAACTTGCTGAGTTCTAGGATCACCTGGGAGACAGGCCTCTGGGCATGCCTGTGGTGACTGTCCCGACTGTGTGAACTGAGGTAGGAAGACTTCAAGCACAAGGTTGGAAAGGAGCGAGGAGGATGGATACTTCTGTCTTGTTCCTGACTTCAGGGGCATTGCTTCAAGCACTCCTCCATTTGCCTGTGTCTCCTGTTTATAGCTTCTATTACAATGAGGCATGTTCCCTCTAGTCCTGCTCTTTCTAACTTTTATCATGAAGGCATGCTGGGTTTTCTCAGTCTTTTTTTTTTTTTAATCTATTGAGGTGATCATGTGATTTCTGTCTTTAAGTCCATTTATGTGCTTTATCATCTTTCCTGACTTGCATATGTTAAACCATCCATGAATCTCGGGAATAAAGCCAACATGGTCAGGTCCAAACACTTACTCGTTACGTCTATCAAGTAACAGAAACTGATCTTGGTCACAAGAGCAAGAACAGGAGTTTGTGTCTTGTCTCTGGGAACAGGGGAGTCTTGTACAGTCTGAGAACAATGGAGCAGATGAACTCTAAGAGCAAAAGGAGCCAGGATCCTGAACATCTTCTAGTCTCTCATCTGCTTCTTTCCCTGGGACTCATTTCCAGGTGTGTTATACTGCTGGGTTTTCACCTCTGCCTGCAGCTCTCACCTCTAAACTGTGCTTCCTCTGTTGTTAAGTGAAAAGGTCTGAGAATATGCTCTGCAGGTTCTCCCAAACTCTGCGATTTGATGGAATTTCTATGAAGATTTCTAGGTGGTGAGGATAAAGAGATGTCTCAACTGTTGAGCATACCTGTAGCTGTCTAGCAGCTTTGGTTGAACTGGGTATACCTGAAAGGGAGGCTGGAAATGAAAAAGGGATGGGCGGGCGAGAGAAGAATGAAGCCAAGACAAAGGTTTCTGATCAAGGCTCAAAAATTTAATGTTTAACACTGTATTATATAGGGAGAGCCCACATACCCATCCTTTGTTTCAGCTGGATTATGTTGCTCAACTCACATCTTTCCATTCTTTGTGCTTAGCACAGAGCCTGGAGGATGGTAGAAGTCTCACAAGTGCTGGTCGATGAGGGTCTTATTCTAGTTTCATTTCTGTTGCTGTGATACAATACTCTAACAAAAGAGCAATTGAGGACAGAAGGGGTTTATTTAGCTTATAATTCCAGGTTATGGTCCATCTAATTGCAGGGAACGCAAGGTAGGGACTCAAGATAGCTAATCACATCATAACCATAAGCAGAGAGAAATACATATGTATATATATATATATATATGTATACTCATCTAGCTTTCTCTACTGCATTGTCCAGAGTCCAAATTCAGGGAATGGCGCTGCTCACTTTCAGGCTGGTCTTCCCACATCAGTTAAGATAATCAAGGCAATCTCCCACAGATATGCCCAAGGGGCCTGATTTAGACAATCCCTTAGAATTCCCAAGTGATTCAAAGTTTTGTCAAATTGACATTTTAACCAACCATCACATCAGGTGCCTTGTGGTGTTTTGAATATGCTTGGCCCAGGGAGTGGCACTACTAGGAATTGTGTCCTTGTCAGAGAAGATGTGGTCTTGTTGGAGTAGGTGTGGTCTTATTAGAAGAAGTGTGTCGCTGTAGGGGGTTTTGAGGCCCTCCTCCTAATCATATGAAAACCAGTCTTCTCCTGTTTGCCTTCAGAATAAGATGTAGAACTCTCAGCTCCTCCCGCTCTATGCCTGCCTGGATGCTGCCATGCTTCCTGCCATGATGATAATGGACTGAACCACAGAACCAGTAAGCCAGCCCCAATTAAATGTTGTCCTTTATAAGAGTTGCCTTAATCTTGATGACTCTTCACAGCAATAAAACCTTAACTAAAGCCAGGCAGTGGTGGCACATGCCTTTAATCCCAGCACTTAGGAGGCAGAGGCAGGTGGATTTCTGAGTTCGAGGTTAGCCTGGTCTACAGAGTGAGTTCCAGGACAGCCAGGTCTATACAGAAAAACCCTGTCTCGAAAAACAAACAAGTAAAACAAAAACAACAACAACAACAAAAAGCCTAACTAAGACAGAAGCAACCTCTTTACCCAGTTATTTCTGTCATTGACCAATGGGCACATGAACAGAGTAGCCATGGTGGCAGAGATGGGAGTTATGCTTAGGCACAACAACATGGACTTCCACTCACCAAGGCTGACCTGGCTACAGCTGCTGCTGAATGCCAGATCTGCCAACAGCAGAAACCAACACTGAGCCTCAGATATGGCGCCATTCCTCAAGGTGACCAGTCAACAACCTGGTGACAGGTGATTACATTGGACCACTTTCTCTATGAAAAGGAAAACGTTTTACTCTTACTGCAGTAGATAGATGTTTATTCTGCTTATGGATTTGCCTTTCCTGCACATAATGCTTCTGCCAAAACCACCATCCGTGGACTCACAGGATGCCTTATCTATCGTCATGGTATTCCACACAGTATTGCTTCTGACCAAGGAACTCATTTCACAGCCAGAGATGTGTGACAGTGGGCCCATGATCATGGAATCCACTGGTCTTACCATGTTTTCCACCATCCTGAAGCAGCAGGTCTGATAGAAAGATGGAATGGCCTTTTGAAGACACAGTTACAGCACCAACTAGGTGAAAGTAGCATGGAAGGCTGTGGCAGAGTTCAACAGAAGGCAGTATATGCTTTGAATCAGCATCTGATATAGGGTATAGTTTCCCTCATAGCCAGAATCCACTGGTCCAGGAATCAAGTAGTGGAAAAGGGAATAGTTCCACTCACTATCTCTCCTAATGACCCTCTAGGGAAGTTTTTACTTCTTATCTCTGCAACCTTAAGTTCTACTGGCCTAGAAGTTTTGGTTCCAGAGTTGGGAGTGCTCCTGCCAGGAGCCACAACAAACATTCCATTGAACTGGAAGCTCAGACTTCCCCCTGGTTGTTTGGGCTTCTAATGACCTTAAACCAGAAGGCTAAGAGAGGTTAGGAGGGGTGATAGATCTGGATTACCATGGGGAAATTGAATTGCCTCTTCACAATGGAGGTAAGAAAGATTATGTCTAGAATGCAGGAGATCCTTTAGGGCATCTCTTAATACTACCATGTCCTGTGATTAAAGTCAATGGGAAACTATAGCAGCCTAATCCAAGCAGGATGACAAAGGATGCACACCCATCAGGAGTGAAGGTGTGGGTCACTCCTCCAGGAAAAGAGCCAAGACCTGCTGAGGTGCTTGCAGAGGGTTGAGGAAATACAGAATGGGTAGTAGAAGAAGGTAGTTATAAATACCGTCTAAGGCCACATGACCAGTTACAGAAATAAGGATTATAAGTGGCACAAGTGCTTCTGTTTTGTTGTTATTGTTGTTGTTGTCATTGTCGTCGTTGTTGTTAAGAACACATTTGTAGGGCTGGAGATGGCTCAGTGGTTAAGAGCACTGACTGCTCTTCTAGAGGTCTTGAGTTTAATTCCAGCAACCACATGCTGGCTCACAACCATCTGTAATGAGATCTGATGCCCTCTTCTGGTGTGTGTCTGAAGACAGCTACAGTATACTCATATAAATAAAAATAAATAAATCTTAAAAAAAAAAACAAGCAAACAAACCTAAAAGAACACATTTGTATAGATATTTGTGCTTTCTTCCAATTTTTTTAAACATCAATTAAGATGTTTAATATCAATCACTATTTAAGTTGAGATACTAAAAGGATGTTCCTAAGGGACGTTGGCCTATTCTAAATTTACAATGCATTTGTGATTGTATGAGGGATAGTTACGTCATGTTAGGCATATTTATGAGCTTGTTGTTGTTTAATTTAGACATGATATATGATTTGTATCAAGTTGACAAGGGATGGATTATAATTGCTATTCCTGGTTGCCAACTTGACTACATCTGGAATGAATTACAACCCAGAAATGGAGGACATACTTGTGATCCAGATCATGAGGCTAGATGACACAGACTTTTGACCCAGATCTTGATATGAGATGACATATGCTTTTGATCCAGATCTTGAGGCATAGTGGCCATGAAAAACTTAGGCCCAGGCAAGGGAGTACACAAGGGGACAGAGGCAAGCAGATCACTGAGTTCAAGGCCAGCTTGGGACAGAGCAATATCCAAATCCATGTGTGTTGTTACACATCTTTAATATGGGCCATGCCTCTGCTGAAGGCCTACCTAAGGACAATGGAAAAAGGAAGGGTTTGATCTTCTTCTCCTGCTTGTACTTACTTGCCAGCACATCTGTTGCAATCCACTTCTTCAGGATTCCAGCTTACACAGAAGACCAGCTGAAATACCTAGCCTCATGGGACTGAGCAACTACTAGATTCTTGGACTTTCCATTCACAGCTGCTCACTGTTGGGTTAGTTGGATTGGAGACTCTAAGTCATTCTAATATTTCCCTTGACATGCAGAGACATTCCATAAGTTCTGTGACTCTAGAGACCCCCTCACTAATACATCCCACATCTATACATTTGCATTGTACTATTATTCTGATAGAACCTCCTGGGTTCCTCGTGTTGCCTACTTTCAATCTGCGATCTTCTTTTTGATGTAATTACTACTTCTTAAGATTTATTTATTTTTATGTGCATTTGTTTTCTGTTTGCAGGTCTGTGCAATGGTGGAAGATTCTTGGAACCAGAGTTACAGACACTTGTGAGCTGTCATGTGGGTGCTGGGAATTTGACTCAGGTCCTCTGGAAGAACAGCCAGTGCTCTTAAAACTCTTAACTGCTGAGCTATCTCTCTAGACCCTAATTATTACTTCTTTATCTACTGAAAACCAGATACTTAGTCTTCTAAACTCAGAGGAAGCCATATTGTCTCAGATGTCTTTTTGGTCACAATAATGGAAGAGATACAGGGTAGGGGTGTGAAACCAGTCCTTCTGCATTCTGACTTGGATCCTAAGAAGTTCCTGGAACTGTCCTCTCAGCATCATCATAGGTTAACACAGTCACTACATAAATTCTTTGAATGGCTTTATTTCCCAGGTTTCTACAACCTGGAAAGCACAGAGAATTCG
This sequence comes from Mus musculus, assembly GCF_000001635.26. Lineage (NCBI taxonomy): Eukaryota > Metazoa > Chordata > Mammalia > Rodentia > Muridae > Mus > Mus musculus. Next base: position 37,741,399 of record NC_000082.6, read on the forward strand.
TCTTGAGACTTCAAATTATGCATAGTATTGCAGTAATCAAATCCATCTTGAAAAACATCACTCACTGGCCTGACAAGAGCTATTGTGTGGTTCTCTCAGCTTATACTTTCCAAAGTGAAGAAAAAAAAAAGCTGATGTATAGAGACTTAGAAGTGATCCCTTTTATGATATCTGAGCCAACTACTTCCCCAGGGTCATCTCTGTTCCACACAGATCTATTCTCTCTGTAGAGCCTCAGCTATTCTACAAGGCCACAAGAATTTCTGCAGTGCCATGAAGCCCTGTAGGCAGTGGCTGTCACTTCAGAAAGAGACGTTCTTATATAGAGCAGGGAAGAAGTCAGTTTTATAGGACTGAAAGCAAGAATTTCTCACTAAGCAACAGAGACACAAGTCCTCCTTTGACTTACTGCAACTTTTAACATTCAAGTGAGGGGGACCTGCCATGTGGTCTGCAGAGCCTGGCATGTATGCCGTGCATGCATGTGTGCTACCCTGCCGCTTTGTGTTACTCTATATTGGCAGTTCTTGTCCCCAAGGAACATATGACAAAATCATAATGACTTTGTCTCATATGACAAAGTCTCAAGACACTTTTGGTCTTGAGACTTTGTCATATGACACTTTTGGTCATGCATGTGTGCTACCCTGCCGCTTTGTGTTACTCTATATTGGCAGTTCTTGTCCCCAAGGAACATATGACAAAATCATAATGACTTTGTCTCATATGACAAAGTCTCAAGACACTTTTGGTTTTGCCAAACACTGGCATCTCCAAGTAGAGCTCAAACTAGTTTTACAAAAGGCTTGAAGGTCAGGCATAGTGCCTGTAACGTCAGCATGCAGGAAGCTGAGGCAGGGGCATCATGAGTGTGAGGCCAGCCTAGATTCAGAGAAAGATCCTATTTGCAAACAAAGGAGAGGAGTACTTAATGGGAGAGCCTAACTCAAGTTTGGGGGTAAGGAAAGCTTCCTGGGAGAAATGTCTCAGGATCTGTCCTGAAGCACTTGTGGGAATCCATCCAATGTGGGCTACATTCGTCCACAGCTTCCTGGAGATTTTCCCTTTTTTTCCCTATCATATGACTCACAGCCGAGCAAAAGCACAGATTTTGTGACTTTCTCCAGATGCCAAGACTTAGATAAATAGCCTTGCCTACACTCAGATAAACAGTCCCCACATCTTTTCTTTCGTGGTTCTTGTACTATCGCTATGGTCTAAGTTGGTTATTTCTCTTGTTACTGTGATAAAACAGCCTGGCAAAATCAACTTAAGGAAAAAACTTATTCCAGCTTACTGTTCAGTGTAAGCATTCTACCATGGTGAGGAAGCCGTGGCTGCAGGCAGGAAAGGCATGCCAGCAGGAGCAGAAAGCCAGCCGGCCACATTCCACCAAAGAGTCAGGAAGCAGAGAGATGAATCTGAGTTCCCTTCCTCTTGATTCAATTCAGGACCCAAACATGATGCAGCACTGCCCACACTTAGGGTGGGTGTTCCTTCTTCCACTAACCTAATCAAGACAATCCCTCTGGGCATACGCAGCTGCTCCTTCCCTAAGTGATCCAATGTCCTTTCAAGGTGACAAGGACTCTAAGTTAGCACAGGTCCCAGTCTACATAAGACCTCCCTCCTTGTCCTACCACATGCTAATTGTTGGCAATCAGGTGATGGTTTCCCACCCACATCACTTCCTCCAAGAGAGTAGGCACCTCCTCCATGTGCCAAATATTACCAGTCCAGAAGCAGGTGAATTAGCATTTAATTCAGTGTGGGCAGCATCCTCATCTACCCATCTTCTACAGCACAGGTCCTCAACGGTAGCTTCACATGACCACCACAGAAAGGTTCTGACTTATTATGGGTGCAGACCCAGAAGTAAGATTTTACAAATCTTCCCAAGTGGTTTTTTGGTTTTTTCGAGACAGGGTTTCTCTGTGTAGCCCTGGCTGTCCTGGAACTCACTTTGTAGACCAGGCTGGCCTCGAACTCAGAAATCCACCTGCCTCTGCCTCCCAAATGCTGGGATTAAAGGCGTGCGCCACCACCGCCTGGCTCAAGTGGTTTTAATATGCATCAAAGGTTAAGATCTATGAAGCCTTCTCCAAGCAAGCATGCTTGACCCCCAGTGTAAAAGCAGTGAGCAGATTTGGTTAACTGATGCTCCACTGCAGGCTCCAAGGCACTCTTCCTTGATACACTAGGCACTTGCCAAGCCCATCTGCACCCAACAGTCCTGCCTTGGCCTTCATAGAGGTGTCATTCATCATTCCAAACCTAGAATATGGTTTTCATCCAAAATCAAGATCCTTCACATCCTTCAGTTACCTACAGTTAACCCCACCCTACTTCAATGTAAAAGTGTTTCTGTCCCACCCCCCACAAAAGACACTATTAATCTTTTCATTGCCTTCTCCTCCTGTGTAATTGTTTAACAGCAATTTGCTACAAAGTCACTGGCTTTGAGCAACATACAAATTTATCCTCCTAAAGCCCTAAAAGTCAAAGTTTTGAAATAGGTTTCGCTGTTGTTACTGCTGGTAGTGGTCTGGGCCACGTGTCTCCAGGTCCTTGGCCTCTTATTCAAGAAAGAAATAAAAGCCCACACAGATTGCAAAGTAGCAAGGACAGTTTATTAGAAGCAAGGTTATAAGGGAGAGCAGAGTATACTGCAACAGAGTAGCAGACCACAGACTGAAAATATTCATAGGCCCAGATAGGGTCTATCTATCTGCATAGGGTCTCTTAATAAGGGATCTAAAGGAAGGAGGGACTGGTAACTTAGGGGTACAGTTTGGGCTCCTATTTTAACAGGTAGATTGGGTTATATAATAATTTCTATACTGTGTATGTCTCTTCCCATAATGGTTCAGAGTTTAAAATTATACATATGACTAAGAAAATAAATAGAAGACATTTCTTTTTTTTTCTTCTCTCTTTACAATTTATTTTTTGTTAGAAATTTTCTTTATTTACATTTCAAATGTTATCCTCTTTCTCAGATTTCCCTCTGAAATCCCGCCCCCCACCAACCCACCCGCTCCTGCTTCCTGGTCCTGGCATTCCCCTATACTGGGGCATAGCACCTTCAAAGGACCAAGGGCCTCTCCTCCCATTGATAACCGACTAGGCCATCCTCTGCTACATATGCAGCTAGAGCCACAAGTCCCACCATGTGTTTTCTTTGGTTGGTTGTTTAGTCCCAGGGTGCTCTGGAGGTACTGTTTAGTTCATATTGTTGTTCCTCCTATGGGGCTGCAAACCTCTTCAGCTCCTTGGGTACTTTCTCTAGCTCCTTCATTGGGGACCCTGTGCTTCGTCCAATGGATAGATATGAGCATCCACTTCTGTATTTGTCAGGCACTGGCAGAGCCTCTCAGGAGAGAGCCATAGCAGGTTCCTGTCAGCAAGCACTTGTAGGCATCCACAATAGTGCTTGGTTTTGTTGGTTATTTATGGGATGGATTCCCAGGTGAGGCAGTCTCTAGATGGTCATTCCTTCAGTCTCTTCTCCACACTTGATCTCTGTAACTTCTTCCATGGGTATTTTGTTCCCCCTTCTAAGAAGGTCTGAAGTAGCCACACATTTGTCTTCCTTTTTGAGTTTCATGTGTTTTGCAAATTGTATCTTGGGTATTCTGAGCTTCTGGGCTAATATTCACTTATCAGTGAGTGCTAATCATGTATGCTCTTTTGTGATTGTGTTACCTCACTCAGGATGATATTCTCCAGATACATCCATTTGTCTATGAATTTCATAAATTCAGTGTTTTTAATAACTGTGTAGTACTCCATTGTGTAAATGTACCACATTTTTTGTATCCATTCCTCTGTTGAGGGACATCTGGGTTGTTTCCAGCTTCTGGCTATTATAAATAAGTCTGCTATGAACATAGTGGAGCATGTGTCCTTATTACATGTTAGAGAATCTTCTGGGTATATGCCCAGGAGTGATATTGCTGGATCTTCTGATAGTACTATGTACAATTTTCTGAGGAACTGCCAAACTAATTTGCAGAGTGGTTGTACCAGCTTGCAATCCCCACCAACAATGGAGGAGTGTTCCTCTTTCTCCACATCCACACCAGCATCTGCTGTCACCTGAGTTTTTGATCTTAGTCATTCTGACTGGTGTGAGGTAGAATCTCAGGGTTGTTTTGATTTGCATTTCTTTGATGACTAAGGATGTTGAACATTTTTTTTAGGTGCTTCTTGGCCATTCCTCAGTTGAGAATTCTTTGTTTAACTCTGTATCCCATTTTTGAATAGGGTCATTTGGTTTTCTGGAGTCTAACTTCTTGAGTTCCTTGTATATATTGGATATTAGCCATTTATTATTGGTGAAGGATTGGTAGGATTGGTGAAGATATTTTCACAATCTGTTGGTTGCCTTTTTGTCTTATTGACAGTGTCCTTGGCCTTATAGAAGATTTGCAATATTATGAGGTCCCATTTGTTAATTCTTGATCTTACAGTACAAGCCATTGGTGTTGTGTTCAGGAATTTTTCCCCTGTGCCCATATGTTCTAGGCTTTTCCCCACTTTCTCCTCTATAAGTTTCAGTGTCTCTGGTTTTATTTGGAGGTCCTTAATCCACTTAGACTTGAGCTTTGCACAAGGAGATAAGAATAGATCAATTCGCATTCTTCTACATGCTAACTGACAGTTGAGCCAGCACCATTTGTTGAAAATGCAGCTTTTTTCCACTGGATGATTTTAGCTCCTTTGTCAAACATCAAGTGACCATAGATGTATTGGTTCATTTCTGGGTCTTCAATTCTATTCCATTGATCTATCTGTCTGTCATTGTACCAGTACCATGCAGTTTTTATCACAATTGCTCTGTAGTACAGCTTGAGGTCAGGGATGGTGATTCCACCAGAGGTTCTTTTATTGTTGAGAAGAGTTTCATTCCCAATCATTCTGGGACTTTAACCATAAACGGGTGTTGGATTTTGTCAAATACTTTCTGAGCATCTAATGAGATGATCATATGGTTATTATGTTCTTTGAGTTTGTTTGTATAGTGGATTACGTTGATGGATTTTCATATTTTGAACCATCCCTGCATCCCTGGGATGAAGCTTACTTGATCATGATGGATGACTGTTTTAATGTGTCCTTGGATTAGGTTTGCAAGAATTTTATTGAGTATTTTTGTATCAATATTCATAAGGGAAATTGGTCTGAAGTTCTCTTTCTTTGTTGGATCTTTGTGTGGTTTAGGTATCGGAGTAATAGTGGCTTCATAGAATGAATTGGGTAGAGTACCTTCTGTTTCTATTTTGTGGAATAGTTTGAGGAGTATTGGTATTAGGTCATCTTTGAAGGTCTGATAAAACTCTGCACTAAACCCATCTGGTCCTGGGCTATTTTTGGTTGGGAGGCTACTCTACTTCTACTTCTTTAGGGATATGAGACTGTTTAGATCGTTAATCTGAACCTGATTTAACTTTGGTACCTGGTATCTGTCTAGAAAATTGTCCATTTCATCAAGATTTTCTAGTTTTGTTGAGTATAGGCATCTGATGATTTTTTTGGATTTCCTCAGATTCTGTTGCTATGTCTCCCTTTTCACTTCTGATTTTGTTAATTAGGATACTGTCCCTGTGCCCTCTAATTAGTGTAGCTAATGGTTGATCTATTTTGTTGATTTTCTCAAAGAACCAGCTCCTGGTTTGGTTGATTCTTGTATAGTTCTTTTTGTTCTCATGTGGTTAATTTCAGCCCTGAGTTTGGTTATTTCTTGCAGTCTACTCCCCTTGGGTGAATTTGCTTCCTTTTGTTCTAGAGCTTTTAGGTGTGCTGTCAAGCTGCTAGTGTGTGCTCTCTCCAGTTTCTTTTTGAAGGTACTCAGAGCTATGAGTTTTCCTCTTTGGACTACTTTCATTGTGTCCCAAAAGTCTGGGTATGTTGTGGCTTCATTTTCATTAAACACTAAAAAGTCTTTAATTTTTTTCTTTATTTCTTCCTTGACCAAGTTATCACTGAGTAGAGTGTTGCTCAGCTTCCACATGTATGAGGGCTTTCTATTATATATGTTGTTATTGAAGATCAGCCTTAATCCATGGTGATCTGATAGGATGCATGAGATTATTTCAATATTTTTGTATTTGTTGAGGCCTGTTGTGACTGATTATATGGTCAATTTTAGAGAAGGTTACCATGAGGTCCTAAGAAGAAGGCATATCATTTTGTTTTAGGATAAAATTTTCTATAGATATCTGTTAAATCCATTTGTTTCATAACTTCTGTTAGTTTCACTGTGTCTCTGTTTAGTTTCTGTTTCCAGGATCTGTCCATTGATGAGAGTGGGGTGTTGATGTCTTCCACTATTATTGTGTGCAGTGCAATGTGTGCTTTGTGCTTTAGTAAAGTTTCTTTAATGAATGTGGATGCCCTTGCATTTGGAGTATAGATGTTCAGAATTGAGAGTTCATCTTGGTGGATTTTTACCTTTGATGTGTATGAAGTGTCCCTCCTTGTCTTTTTGATAACTTTAAGTTGAAAGTCTATTTTATTCAATATTAGAATAGCTATTCCAGCTTGTTTCTTGGGATCATTTGCATGGAAATTTGTTTTCCAGCCTTTTATTCTGAGGTAGTGTCTGTCTTTGTCACCGAGGTAGGTTTCCTGTATGCAGCAAAACATCAGGTTCTGTTTACGTAGCCAGTCTGTTAGTCTATGTCTTTTTATAAAGGAATTTAGTCCATTGATATTAAGAGATATTAAGGAAAAGTAATTGTTGCTTCCTGTTATTTTTGTTGTTAGAGTTGTGATTCTGTTCATGTGGCTATCTTCTTTTAGGTTTGTTGAAAGATTACTTTCTTGCCTTTTCTAAGACGTAGTTTCCCTCCTTGTGTTGGAGTTTTCCCTTTATTATCCTTTGTAGGGCTGGATTTGTTGAAAAATATTGTATAAATTTGTTTTTGTCATGGAATACTTTGGTTTCTCCATCTATGTTAATTGAGAGTTTTGCTGGGTATAGTTGCTTAGGCTGGCATTTGTGTTCTCTTAGGGTCTGTATGACATCTGTCCAGGATCTTCTAGCTTTCATCGTCTCTGGTGAGAAGTCTGGTGTAATTCTAGTAGGTCTGCCTTTATATGTTACTCCACATTTGTCCATTACTGCTTTTAATATTCTTTCTTTGTTTTGTGCATTTGGTGTTTTGATTATTATGTGATGGGAGGAATTTCTTTTTTGGTTCAAACTATTTGGAGTTCTGTAGGTTTCTTGTATGTCCATGGGCATCTCTTTCTTTAGGTTAGGGAAGTTTTCTTCTGTAATTTTGTACAAGATATTTACTGGCCCTTTAAGTTGAAAATCTTCATTCTCATCTATACCAATTATCCTTAGATTTGGTCTTCTCATTGTGCCCTGGATTTCCTGGATGTTTTGAGTTAGAATCTTTTTGCATTTTACATTTTCTTTGATTCTTCTGTCAATGTTTTCTATGGAATATTCTGCACCCGAGATTCTCTCTTCTATCTTGTGTATTCTGTTAGTGATGCTTACATCTATGGCTCCTAATCTCTTTCCTAGATTTTCTATCTACAGACTTGTCTCCCTTTGTGATTTCTTTATTGTTTCTACCTCCATTTTTAGATCCTGGATGGTTTTGTTCAATTCCTTCACCTGTTTGGTTGTGTTTTCCTGTCATTCTTTAAGGGATTTTTGTGTTTCCTCTTTAAGGGCTTCTTCCTGTTTACCTGTGTTCTCCTGTATTTCTTTAAGGGAGTTATTTATGTCCTTCTTAAAATCCTCTACCAGCATCATGACATATGATTTTAAATCCAAATCTTGCTTTTCCAATGTGTTGGAGTATCCAGGACTCAATGTGGTGGGAGTACTGGATTCTGATGATGCCAAGTAGTCTTGGATTCTGTTGGTAAGATTCTTGCATTTGCCTTTCACCATCTGGTAATCTCTGGTGTTAGATGTTCTTGCTGTCTCTGGATGGAGCTTGTTCCTCCTGTGAGTCTGTAAGCCTGTGTCAGCACTCCTGGGAGACCAGCTCTCTCCTGGCAAGACAGTGCACAGAGGGCTGTGGAATAGCTCCACCTCCTGGGTGCAGATTTAGGCCTATAGAACCCTGTCCCAGCTCCTCTGCCACTTCTGAGGCCTGTACACTCCTGATTGGACCCACCTTAGAGAGTCACTGGAGAGAAAATGGAGATCTCACCTGAGTCCCAGGGTCAGACACTTCCTGGAGGCAAGCTCTCCTCTGGCAGGGGAGGTACACAGAGGACTGCATGCAGATGTAGGCCCATAGGACCCTTCCCAGCTGCTTGCCTCTTCTGTGGCCTGTGCGCTCCTGAGTGGACCTGCTGTAGAGAATCACCAGAGAAAAAATGGCCTAGAAGACATTTCTTAAGAGTTCACTGGAAGTTTTTTTGTGGTGTCCTTGACCCATCTGGCTCCTATACTCCTTCTTCCTCCTCTTCAGCAGGATTCCCCAAACTCTGAGTAATGTCTGACTGTCGGTCTCTGTATCTGTTTCCATTAGTTGCTGGATGAAGCCCCTATTATGACAGGTGAGTTAGGCACCAATCTATGAGTATAGCAGAATATCATTAGGAATCATTTCATTGACTTATTTTATTTCATTTTTTGCCAGTTGTATTTGGTTCTGTTCTAGGAAGGAAAACATAGAAGTGGATGGGGAGGCTGGTGTGGAAGGAGATGGGGGGAGGGGAATCTGTGGTCTAGGTGTAATATATAAGAGAATAAATTAATTTAAAAAGTTCACCAGAGGACACAGTTTTGCCTTATTACAAATGCATCCAAGACAAGAGCAGACCAGATTCATATTTCTGGTCTTATACCTGGACATGAGAATTACTTGATTGAATAGGCTCTGTCTAAGTTTTGGGGTCCATTAGGGAAAGAGAAGCATTTCATTGTTTAGAGATGGGTGTGCCTGCAGCTCTATGCAAGTTGAGTCCTCTGTTGTTAGCCAGTTGCTAAGTGCATTTTTCAGAGTGGATTATGTGTGTACAGTATACACAGTTAAGAGGCTTAGACTGCCCATTATAATTAGGAAATAGTTGCATATATACCCTAAACCAAGTAGATTCTGAGCTTGCTAAACTATTCCTATGCTTTTGCCTCAACTGGGCTAGAATCAATGTCTAAGCTGAACTGGTTTTCCCCTGAAGTCTCCAAGGACAGTCTGCCCTCTGAGCTTTCTGGCTTTCTTAGGCTGCCTGTATTCGTTGACTCATAGTCTCTTCTGCCATCTTCAAAGGGCTTTGCATTATTTTCCAGCTTCTTATTTCTTTTCCACTTCTACTTTCATCCCTCTCCTAAATCTGTCACCAACGAATCCCTGTTGTAAACACTCAGGATTACATCGGGTCAACTGAGATAATAGAGACAGGCTTCCCCATGCCACAGTCCTTGTCTCAAAGCTTGTTTTTCTTCATTAAGAAACATTCAACTGTGACTTTTTACTAAAACTGATATAAACCCATCGGATGGCCCAGTTATTCCATTATTCACCGAAGGACAATTAAAATGTATATCCATCCATACAATGACTCATACATGAAAGCTCTTTGCAGATTTTTAAAAGTTTATTTAAAACATTACAGCTTTGCTGAAATAAACCTTCACATAATGATGCCCAGAAAGAAATGTTCAGAGGGGCTACAATGTAAATAACCATAGTGGCCTTCAGAGGCCCATGTGTAAAGGGCTTGGTCCCTTGGGTACCACCATTGGGAGGTACTGTGCTCCTTCAGGAGGTAGGGTCCTTGGTGAGGAGCTCCTGTCAGTTTTTCTGCTTGCCAACTGTGAGGCGAGCTGTTTGCTCAATCATGTGTTCTGCTATGATGTTCAGTCATCTTCAGAGGCCCAAAGAATAGGGCCACCTTAGTCTGAATCAGAACCTCCCAAGCTGTGAATCAAAAAAAAAAATCTTCTCTCTTTTTAAGTTAGTTGCCTCAGGTATCACATTACAGTACAGAGAAAGAGACTGATACAATAGGTCTTGACAATTCAAATACAGGCATCTCGAGAGATGTAATTATCTACCAACTATTTAAGGCAACGGTTAGCTTTGTAATTTGTCAGGCTTCTAATATCTGGAGGTAATGAGCTCCTTAGAAGATGAGAACATTGCAACACTGGACTTTCTGGACTTCTACTTCTAATAAATTAGTATCTTAGTAAGGTCTTTATGACCAAAAGGAAATTGGATACTCCATATCATACTTTACCATCAAAGGCAGCCAGAGCAGGAACTCAAGCAGAGAAGGAACCTGGAAGCAGGAGGTGATGCAGAGACCATGGAGGGAGCAGGGCTGCTTACTGGCTTGCTCCTCATGACTTGCTCAGACTGCTTTCCTGTAGAACACAGGACCACCAGCCCAGGAGTAGCCCCACCCACAATGGTCTGGGCCCTCCCCCATCACCAATTAAGAAAACACCCTACAGGCTTGCCTCTAGCCAGATATTACGGGGACATTTTCTCAATTGAGGTTCCCTCCTCTCAGGTGACTTTAGGTTGCATCAAGTTAACATAAAAACTAGCCAGTATAATTAGAATGTTGGACTAGACTGCTATAGTAAGTGATGATGGTAATGACAGTGACTTTGTCCCATCACCTCTATTCTGACCACTCAGGATATCTGACCATATCTGGAGACGTATTTACCTGCCCCAAATGGGCATGGTGGGTGCGTGCAACTGGTAAAGGTCAGAGATGCTATTAAATATTTCACAACTCGAACACAGCCCCTACATCGAGCAATTAACCGTCCCAAAGTTAATTTAAGAAACACCAAATCAGACCACTCCTAGTCAGTGTGGCCCTTTGAACAGCATCTTTGACATGACAGTCCAGCATCCCAGGCTTCAGCTGAACCAGGAATCTAATACCTCCTGATTCCTCAAATACACACTGAAGTCTGGAATGGGCCAGAGCAACACCTTCCAGTCCAGGCTGCACTCTAGAATCACTCGGGTGCTTTAAAAAGAGATGGTGATGTCTAAGTTTTACCTCGGACCTATTAAATCAGCAGGTCTGCCTGCTGGGAGCCAGGCACAGCTCTCTATTAAAGCCCTCAGGATGGTTCTAAGTGAAGCTCTGCTGGAGAATATCAATCCTGAGGTCTCAAAAATCTGATACCACTCAATGTGGCAGAATCTCAAGCTGTGGGAGACCCTGGGAACTAGAACCCATACTTAACACGACCCTCAGGTGAGTCCTAGGCAGGTTAAGTTGGAGAACTAGACAGTAGCCTGTGCCTGTAATTCCAGCAGTGAGGAAGCAGGAGGTCTCAACATTCTGTCTAAAAAAACAAAAACAAAAACCAAAAACCAAGAAACAAAACAAGAACCGCTGCTTTTAAAAGTTCCCTTCCTACTTTAAAAACAAACAAACAAACCTATTTCTTTTCTAAATATAAAATGCAGGTTTATGGAGGACATTCACGCGACCCCTACATGATGGAAGGTGTTCAAAATCTCCTTTAAGCAATGCTTTTCTGTTTCCAAACGCTGAATTTTCCAGTGACTATACTTAGTGGTGCTGCTCACAGGCAAACCCTTATATTCTAAGCAACTCCCAGCTTGTCAGAGGCCAGGAACAAGTCTTTCTTAACAAAGAAGTATGTGGAAAAGCACTCTGTCCATCAAGAAGCAGGGGTGTGGCCAACAGCAGGAAACTTGGCTGAGACTTGCTTGGGAAAGTGGGGTCTGTAGCAGAGACACACCCAGACTGTGACAAAAGGACAGAAAAAAAAATGAGTTAGGGTTAGCAAAAGCAGGCTGGGGCGGGGTGGGGGTGGGGGTGGAAATCCAGAAGAGCAAACATTTGCAGAGAACTGGGAATGGAAGTATGGATTCCCAGTGATCAGTGCAGCCCTTATTCAGGTCCCAGAGTGAGTTATGAGCAAACAGACTCTACCTTCTCATCTAAAATAAAGTAAGAAAAATAGAATGAGCTATGGAAGAGAAAGGAGAGATGGAGAAATAGATTTCTTTATAGTGTCTGGTTTTTAAAATAGGAATTACTCTGTTCATTTCATAGAAGCTTTAAAACAAAACAAAACAAAACAAAACTTGAAGCGATTTGGTGACTTGCTGAAGGACCTAAGAGCAGGCTGACTGTGATTTAAGTACAGTGTTCTTTCTCACTGCTGTTCACCAGGCTGACTGGCACATAGTATGTCCTCACTATCAGTTCCCAGCCCCCACTATTTATGTTGTGTGCAGCTTTGCTACCTGGCCTAAGCTCCGGGAATGGGCCCTGCTACCAGGCAACACCCAGATTCTCTTGAATCCACAGATGAAAAACATGGATACACACAGTTGATCAATTTGAACTTGCCTTTTTGGCACAATTGCTGGGCACTACTTATCTCCTGCCTGGAGAAGTGTGCCCTTATCAATACTCTTAGCTCTGCACCTCGCCACCTGCCCTCAACTTTAGTTGTTCAGTTAAATCTACTCCCAGCTAAACATCCCCAACCACCTGCCTGTAGGAGCTGCTTGTGGCCACTCACATAACTTGTCACCTTTTCTCCCTCAGAAGCATAGCTCCCTCCCCTCCTCTCCTCCTCCCTTCCCCTCTTCCCCTCCCCTCCTCCCCTTGTGTTTGTCAGCTTGCCTGGAAGTCCCACCCATTTTTTCTGCCCAGCAATTGGCCCATGGCTTCTTTACTGATAGATCAAGAACCAATTGGGAAACAGGACCTTAGCATCAGAACCACCCCTACATGTTTATATGTTCAAGACCCAAGTCACTCTAGCTCAGCATGCTTCCTTATTTTATGGAGGTGATGAATTTGAACTGAAATAGAGTGCTAATCCAATATGGTCAGTGTCCTTCCAAAAGTGGGAAATTTGGAGAGACCCAGTTATAAAGACTGTGTCTATATAAACCCAGGAAGGAAACGGTCAGCAAAAATCAAAGATGCCAGCCCATGCCATACTCCTCCCTGACAGTCTCAGAGAAGCCAGCCCTGCGGGGCACCTTCATTTCTGTGGCCTCCAGAGCTGAGGCAGGAAGGCCTGCAGTTTAAGACCCAGTTTGTGACATTTGATTGTGGCAGCCCTGGGAAAATTAAGAGACACTATGATCAGGGTTTAACTTTTAAAAAGAGAAAACCAGAAGGCATAACAGTGACTTTTCAGGAAGACATTAACTTAGCAAACTGGATAAGCAGGTCTTGGTTACCAGGAGAAAGTTGGCTCATACTGAAATTCTCAGGAAGCAGCTGTACTCTCCAGAGATAAAGAACAAAAGAGAGAGGCCAGGGTTATCTGGATCCAGGGGTGTCAGGAAGGGAAGCCCCGCTGAATGGAGCCCAGCCTGGGGACTGTCTGTCTCCAGGGGGACACTGGGAGCTTCAGCTCAGAAGTGTGGAAAATCACAGAAACCAGAAACACGGGTCATCTCCCGAAGCTTTCGTTGGTTGCCCTGACAGGAACAGAGTATGAAGGACTTCCTACAGCCTTCCAGTCTCCCCTTCACATCAGCAGTCAGCATCACAGTGAGCCAGCTGGGTACACACAGATGAGACCAGTACTGACGGTTCCCTCTTTATACGGGCTTCAGTAGGTATATGTTTAAGGGGACCCCATTTAGCATCCTTTGCTGGGCCTCATTGCCAGTAGCCCTGCTAACTAGTAAGTGAAGAAAACACCTTTGTTGGGAAACTCCTTCATTAATACCCCTTTGGTGTGCCTTGATTTCATTTCAACGAAAATATTTTGGAGAAAACTGAACAAGTTCAGAGGCATTCGTGTCTGCCATCTTTATAACAAGCTTGAACAAAGTATTCCAGGGGACCATGGTTGTGTTCCTGTCCATGACCTTGAGCTAGGCATGGTTCAAAATGTGTCTGAGTTTGTACAGACACCCAGTGAAGTCCCCAAGCTTTCTTTGTTCAGGGAGAATGTTGCTTTGAAAAGCATTCCCATTATTGCTTATCTGATATAGATATATATCAGATAAATATATGTATGTGTGTGTGTGTATGTATATATATGTATGTGTGTGTATATATATAAAATATGAAAATATAAAATATATATGAAATCTCTTTTTACTCTTTTTTCTTTCCTCTTTTTCAGGGTCTCATTATGTATTCCTGGCTGACCTGGAATTAACAAAGATCCATCCACCTCTGCCTACAGAGTGCTGGGATTAAGGACATACACCACTGTGTCCGGCTCTACGCTGTTCTTTTAGTGAACTCCCTTGGTGATCATCTTATGATTTAACCAAGTTCATTTGCATCATAGGATTCTGTTTGTTTGTTTGTTTTTTATTTTATATGTATGAGTGTTTTACCTGCATGTGTATCTGTGCACCGTGTGCATGCCTGGTGCCTGCATAGGCCAGAACAGAGTGTTAGATCCGCTGGAACTGTAGTTTCAAATGGTTATGTGCCACCGTGAAGGTGCTGAGAACCAAACCCAGATCTGCATCGAGAACAAGCACTGTAAACTGCTGAATCATCCTCGAAACCTATTTTTTTAATTTAATTTTTGAGATTATAATTACAACATCTCTCCCATCCTTTTCCTCCCACCAAGCCTTCCCATATACCCCTCCCCACTCTCCAAATTCATGGCTTCTTTTTCGCTAATTGTTATTGCATGTATGTATGTATGTATGTATGTATGTATGTATGTATGTGTATATACACATATATTCCTAAATATAACCTGTTGAGTCTGTGTAATGTTACTTGTGTGTATATTTTCAGAGCTGAGCATTTGCCACTGGACAACAGCTGCTGTACTCTTCCCCGGGGAAGATCTCCTCTCTCAGTCCTAGCTTTCCTCAGTTCTTTGTGTTGGGTTGAGGACTCGTGGGCTTGTCCCTGTCCACTTTGACACGTCCATTGCTGTCCTCCTTGCTCAGCTCATGTTTGGGCAGTCATGTTAATGAGCCTTTATGAGGTGTTGCTTCTAATATCACTAGGAGATCCATCTCACAGCAAACTCTCTGGTCATCTGGTTCTTATGATCTGTCTGCCTACATTTAAAACAAAACAAAACAAAACAAAACCTTAAATACTTCTTCTTTATGTTACTCAAAAACAAAACAAAACCTTTAGTAACATAAATTGTCCCTATATACCCATTTTCTTTCAACCTCAGCCAGGCCCTCAGCCCTGACCTGCCATGACTTCACCGGTCCCCCTTAATGACCCTACTCACTGTCTGATCCATGTAGCCTCCTCCATCGTCTTCTCTAGCCTGTCCCTCCATCTTACCATGTGTAATCTCTTCATCCTCCTCTCTAGCCTGCCCCTCCATCCCAACATTCCTTCCCATAAAAATAGTTTACCAGACAGGAACAGCTTAACTTGACCCCTCCCCCCTCCTCTAAACTGACCTAAATATCCTAACTCTTGTCCCCCTTGCCTGCCCCAAGTAAGAGTTCCCAATCCCCCTGGCCCTAGGTGACCTGCTGCCTATGTGGGCCCCAAGAGCTGGTCCCTCCTATCTCTTCGATGACACTTATCTCATCTGCGATTTAATCTCACCCTCTTCAGGACCTTCTTTCTTTCTCTAAAAATCCATCCCTGACATAGCTTGCCCAGACCTGGCTCTTCTTCATCCATTTTGCTGTGTGTACCTCACTGTCTCACTCCTCAGTCTTTCTGCCACCCAGCTGTCCATCACTATCATTCGGACGCCTTCCCTAGGACAGCAGTGGCCAGATGACCAAATTCATTGTGTATTATTTCTTTTAATCTGGAGCATCTGGTGATTCCTTGATTTAAAAATCACACACACACACACACACACACACACACACACACACACACACACGCATGTGCATGCACACATACAGATTCACAGACACACACACATACATATACACATATGCGCACACATACACACGTGTCATTGGCATTTTAGAAAACAGTAAAATACACTTGTTTGTTTTTTAAAGGTCCCTGTAGAGAGCATGTGTGAGACAGCTAGGGTTCCCTGAATGGACTAAAATAGAAGCTGGGAACAGTTTGGAGGACAAAGAATGTTGACACTGTAATCTCAGCCACTGACAGTCTTTGGAGAACACTTCTAGTTAACAACCATTGTGAATACTGAATGTTTGCCCCTGTCACCACCAAGATACTGGAGTCTCATTACATGAGGCTAAAAAACTATTTTTAAAACAGCTTCCTTACCTTGAACACAGAAAAGAAGCTGACACTTCAGCTTTTTGAAGGACATAAGGTCAAGATATTACTCCACAGAAATAATAAGAGAATTGTGTTTATACCTGCTATTATGTGCCAGGCCCAGAGCAGGGACTTTATACATGTAACCTGAGATGATGTATATTCATGTCTTGTACAGCTAACTAATCTGTGTCACATAACTGAGCAAACTGGGGTTCAGAGATAGCAAGGCCCTTACAACCACAACATATCTTCTGCATGGCAGACCTAAATTTGAATACAAAGCCTGTGTTCTTCCTGTTGTATCAAACCACATCTCCAAGTGAAAAGCCTTAGCTACTATCCCGTGTCTTCCCAGAAACTATGGCAAATACACTGGACAGCCCTGAAACTGCAAACCTTCTAGAGCTTTCCATCCTACAGTATAAATAACAGTGAAGTCCATTCCTAGTGTGTGGGTTTAAAAATAACCTTTGCAAGAGTTTGGTAGGCCTAAACTATAACAAAATGCAGCAGGCTTGGCAGCTTTAACAACAAAAATTTCCTGGAAGTCCAAAATAAAGGGGTCAGCAGCAGACTGAGCTCCCTCTGAGGCCACAATCCTCCCACTGTGTCCTTGCCTGGCCCTTTCTCTACAGGCATACATTTTGGTGTCTCTACATGTCCAAATGTCCCCTTAGAACCAGGGACACGTTAAATTGAGTTAGAACCCCGACAATTTCATTTTAGCTTGGCTGCTTCTCTAAGACAAATGTAGTCACATTCTGAGGTACATGAGGGTCAGAGCTTCAGTGTGAATGTCAAAAGGACACACTTCAAACCATTATGATTTCCACAAGAAAATAAAGATATGGACATCATTCCTGACTTATTCAGTGTTTCTATTGCTATGATAAAACACCGTGACCAGTGTAACTTGGAGAGAAAATGATCTATTTCTTTATGCAGTTCCATGCCACATCCATCACTGACAGAAGTCAGGGCAGGAATCTGGAGGCGGGAACTACGGCACAGGCCATAGAGGAATGCTAATTACTGGCTTCCTCCCCAAAGTTTGCTCAGCCTGTTTTCTTATATACCCCAAGACCACTTGTCCAGGAGTGACACCACCCACAACAGACTGGGTCCACCACATCAATTACTAATTAAGCATATGTACCACAGTCTTGTCCACAGGCCATTCTGGCCAGGATATTTTCTCAGTTGGGGTTCCCTCTTCCCAAATGACTCTAATCTTATTTCAAGTTGACATAAAACTGGACAGCACAGGTGCCAAATCTTGAATTTTAGTTATCAAAATCCAATGCCCCTAAGGCATAAAATCCTATTATTATGATATATTATGGCATTATAACTTTCATATGTCTTAATCTAATTGGGTCCTCCTAAAATCTCACTGATCCCTAAGACACTGTGATTTAGATTTAGAAACAAGAACAAGTAAGAAGTTCACATACACTAAAGTTCCCGGTCAGCATTGCTGCCATAAATGTTCATACCTGGCCTTTGGTATTCTTCCAGTCCTTCACTGCTACTGTGTTATCTGTAGCTTTTCTGTTTACAACCTACAGTTAGATCCCTGCTGTCATTCTCCTACTCTGTGCTAGCCCAGAGCCTGACAACTGGGGTGTCTGGATATGTAAATAAAAGCAAATCGACTTGAATTGAAGGATTGAAGTTCTCATCTATGAGTGAACTCTTCTGCATGTAGCTTCACTAAAACTCATCCTAGTGTCTTAGGGACATTGCTTGACCCTCCAAGACCCAGCTCTGTTCAGACGGTTGAGGCTTCCCCATCCAACTCCAGTGGTAGGTAGGTGAGATGTTACAGGCTAGTAAGACTCAGCAAGGATACATATCCCACCTATCCATAGAGGAGAACCTTGGCTTTGACATGGAAATTCTAGGATCTTTTGAAATTTTCCAGATTGGTCCTTCAGATGGTGGGAACCAAAATAGATGGGAAAATACAGAATGTCTAATATCTATCTGTTGCATGTAATTAAAAAACAAAGCAAAACAAAAACAAAAACATGCTTCTGCCTTTCTGGTAGTCTGCACTCATTCACGGCTTAGCTTTGGGATCACACCACAGCCAGTTGGCCATTTTTTCCTGGGAGCAGCTATTGCTGCCCCAGTCCCTCACAGCTAGCTTCGCAAAGCCACCAATAACAGCCCCAGCTGCCCTCTTTCTCCTCCTGTGCACCTTAGTGCTGCGGATGGAAAACACTAGACAGTTTTATTATTTTAAAACATGCCAGGTAATTCAATGGCTGGGCAAAGAGTTTCCTGCTATAATCTTATCAACTAGTTCCCTCCATCCCCACTCAAGGCAGAGGCTATAACTTCTAGAGTTCCCAACACTTACATGTGCACAGCTTCCTCCAAAGCCTGGTCTGGGGCGAGGGAGGGGGAGGGATCTTTCTCCAATGTCCCTTCTCCTGGGACCCAGAAGTTCCAGCTTTTCCCCTTTGCTCAGCAATTGGCTTCTGCCTCCTTTATTAACACAATCAAGAACAAATTAGGGATTCAACACCTCCCCTTACGTCAAGAGAGAGAGAGAGAGAGAGAGAGAGAGAGAGAGAGAGAGAGAGAGAGAGAGAGAGAGTTATTTGTCCTAGTTTGCTTTCTATTGCTGTGATAAAACTTGGGGGGAAAAAAGGGTTTTTTGGCTTTCATGTCCCAGGTCACAGTCTGTCACTGGAGGAAGCAAAGGCAGGACCTGAAGCAGAGACTACAGAGGAGTGCTCCTTATTGGCTTGCTCCTCATGGCTCATTCAGGCAGCTTTTTATACAAACCAAGCGACCTACTCAGAAATGGCTTCACCCAGAGTGGATTTGTTCCTCCTGCATGAATCATTAGTCAAGAAAATCCCCCATAGCTCTGCCTAGAAGCAACCTGATGGAGGCATTTCTTAATTGAGGTTCCATCTTCTCAGATCACTCTAGCTTGTATCAGGTTAACAAAAAAACTAACCAGCTTGGGCTAGAGAGATGGCTCAGCAGTTAAGAGCATTGACTGCTCTTCTGTAGGTCCTGAGTTCAAATCCCAGCAACCACATGGTAGCTCACAACCATCTGTAATGAGATTGGATGCCCTCTGCTGTTGTGTCTGAATTTTTTTTTTAAACTAACCAGCTCATGATTGTCCTTTGGAACAATGCTGTACACAACATCTATCTGTATGACCTGTACATTACATTAGGTTCATAAATAATCTAGAGATGATTTAATGTGCACATGAAGATGTGTACAGGTGAGGTGCAGTGCTATGGTGTTTTATGTAAGGGACTTGAACACACGTGATGTCCCGAAACTGATCCCTTGTGGAAATCAGAAGAAACTAGAAAGCAGGCTACGATAACCAAAGGTGTTCCCCCTCTGCCCCTGTGCTCCACATGTCTTTATAGCCATCACTGGTCTCCATCTGACCTAGACCTGACATGATCATCACCCCATGATAGGTTTATTACAACAAAGGGGCAGATAATGAAGACCAGTCTTTGCTTTTGAGTTTCAAAATAAGCTTTGCAAGAATGGGATTTTGAGATTGGAAGGCTGATACTGTCAGAGACTTGGGACATAGAATCATGCCATGCTATTTGGTGTTAAATTCTGAGTCTATGTTTCTAAAAGAACAGCTTAGAACGTCTCTGTTAGTTTTAGTTATTCTAAAATTAAGCAGGGGGGTATGCTATTTCAGTGCAGATATTTTAATTGAGAATGAAAAGCTAAGTTAAAAAGCAACTGTGCCATAAACATTAACTGAGAGGATTGGGTGCGGGGGGAGAGGGGGAGGGGCGGGGGCGGGTTATGATCCAGACCCCCAGGCCCTGTACCAGAAGGAAAGAACTACTACAGTTTTTTTTTAATATATGTTTTATTCCATATTCAATCCTGTTTTCAGAAGAAGCCTGGATGATATCATTATTCTAATTGGTCCCATTTGACAGAAGAAACTAAGAAGCAAAGATCTTAGGTGAATCGGCAAGCTGCAGGTGTCTAGCGCTTCAGAAGCTGTGGGCTCAATCAGAACTCTTTATTCAAAGCCCAATACTCGGGGGCCTTCATTCTGTCTTCCGTTCATTACAGGGAAAGATACTGCAGCTCATTTTTCAACAAGTACGGAAATGACTCCAATACTGTAACCAGATACTCTCACACTTCCGGAAGCTCACCAGGGACTAACCAGGACAGGGGAAGTAGTCTCCTGCCATTTCACTATCTCCAAGACAGCGCTAAAGCCCTGAGATATTCCAAGCTAGGCTAAAAGCCCACATGGCAGAAAAAGAAAAATTATCCTGTCTGAAACAAGAGGACAATATTGGGGTGATGCCTTCCTGCCTATTCACATTCTGGCAGCAGTCAATGGCTTTGGTAGACGTCCCTGTGGCCCTGAGTCAGTTGCCAGGTCTCTTCTCTCTCACCAAACACTGAGCCTCGGTTCCCGTCATACCCTGCCCATCTGAAGCATTTCTAACTACCATCTTACAGTCACAGGAGGTTGGCTTTTGAGATATACATAATCCATACATTGATAAATATACTTCACTCTTGCCTCAGAGCCAGACTAGGGCACTAGTGTAGAACAATCGCCTCCCAGGGGGCTCCACGGTGTGGTCACCTTACTGCTTAAGTCTGACAGATTCTGAGTAGAAACTCCACAGGGAGCCTTTCAATTCTTCAGCCCCTGCCAGCAGCCTCCACATGCTGAGTCTCCCACAGAGAGGAGACCTGTCCTGGTGCACTCTGGCTTCTTTAGCCTGTCTCATTCATAACCTGTGAAAGTGACAAGGGCACCAGTGGCAGGTGGTGGGTCACCTTGTTCTTTCAGGACACTCGCCTCACTGAAGAGGAAATAGGCCTCCATGGTGGCTTTTCTCTATGTCACTCTTCATGATTCAGCTACTCAGACACTTTACAGTTCTTCTTAAACCAGCTTATGTTTTCTGGTTTACATGGGGGTAGAATGTTCCAGAACTTCCTTGGGTGCCCTCTAGTAGAACTAATCTCACTTCAGTTTCTTAGTGCCTCCATGAAGGGGCCATTTACTTCTGCATTAACAGGCTCTTTCAGGCTTCTTGGGAGAGATATAACCATATCAGTGAAGGGAATGTGCTCATTGGGAGGCAATTCGAGGACCATTAACAAGGAGGTCTCAGCATGTCTTATGTAGCATGTCAAGGTTGAAGAGCACAGCAGCTTTTGCGAGCAGCTTTCTCCGGATCTGGACAGCAGCACTGTTCTCACGCTGTCTGCGCTTTAGACTCTCACTCCCGAGTATCTGTGTAATATTCATTGTTACAAAGGGAGAGAACTGAGACAGTTTTCATCATCCCATAGAGCACTCTCCCGATTGGTCAGATTCTGTGCCCTTCCATCTCGGTTTTGTTCAATCTGAGTCTATTAGCTTTGACTCACAATCATTTATAGCTAGGATCACAGAACCGACACATAGTACTTGTGTACCTTCATTCGTTGCTATTCTATCGCCGTGATAAAATATCACAACCAAGGCTACTCCCTAGAAGGAGAAGAGTATATTTGGCTTGCAGTCCCAGGGGCGGGGAGGGGGGGTAAGAATACTGTGGCAGGGAACATGGTGGCTAACAGCAGACGCTGTAGCAGACGCTGATGGTTCACATCTTGGGTCACAAGCAGGAAACAGAGAGCGCACTTGGAATGGTGGCAATCTTTTAACTCTCCAAGCCCACCTCCCGAAACACTTCCTTCCACATGACCACACCTTCTAAGCCCCCCCCCCCCCAACAGCATCGCCAACTGGAGACCAAGCGTTCAAATTCCCATCCCATCCCACAACTGTTTGTGCACACACAAAATATATGTTAGCACTTTAACAGCATCTGGATTTCTGGCAAGTGGCAGATAGGAGGTGGCTAAGTGATCAACTCCTTTGAGAAAGCTTGTCACTGTGCTTACTAGAAGTGAATACCTCCCATAGGACCCAAAGGGACTCTTAGGCACTTGCACCCAGTTTCCTGTCCTTTGTCCCTCGTGCCTTTTCCTTTCCCAACTTTGCTTTATGTCCCCTCACTGTGATAAATCACAGCCTTAGTCCAGTGAATTCTCCCAGCAAACCACTGAATCTGAGGATATCCTGGGGGACTCCCAGAATACATCCAAATCAGATGGAGAGATTTTTATTCAACTTAGAGTAGCATATTTCCTCTCTCTCTCTCTCTCTCTCTATATATATATATATATGGGAGAGAGAGAGAGAGAGACTCTAAGTGTCCCCTGCAAAAATACTTCTTCAGCCCTGCATTTATTCATCACAGCTATTTAGTTCACAGAAGTATAAAAGAAAGCTTTCTCTGGAGCAACTAAAAGGTTAATGGAGGAGAAGAGACCTGGCAGGGTGGCCCCCAGCTGGAGGAGCTGCTACCTGAATGGTTCAGTCTGCAGGGCTATTCAGCAGACTGACTCAGCATGTCGTGAAAAGACTGCTAAGAGTGAGCACTTTCTGCCTCTTCCACACATTCTTAATGGACTGGGTTCTTCAGCCCGACCCTGGTACACAGGTCAGTTTCTCCGAGTAACTGGATCTATTCTCATCGATTTCTAGGTTTCAGTGGTGAATTCTAAGCAACACCCAAGCGTGGGACAGAATTCCTACCATTGCCCCTGTGCCTGTTCACTCCTGGGGAGTTGTGTAGACAGACTGAGCGCCTGTCAGTCAGTGAGGTTTTATGATAAATGTCAGTGATTATACCGATAAGAGACTCTTCCTCCTGAACTAGGCAAGAAAAGGCATTTTTTTTCCTCAATGGGGAAAAATAGAATAAATTGCTTTCTACAGAGCCTGAGGCTGGCATATTAACATCCTGCTTCTTCCCCCAAGAGTAAAAATGGGAAAGAAGAGAAAAAGAAGATATTAGCCGTGGTTCTCGGCCTTCCGTACACTGTGGGCCTTTAATACAGTTCTTCATGTTGTGGTGACCCGCGACCATAAAACTATTTTCTTTTTTTTTTCCTCCTTTTCTTTTCTTTTTTTTTTTTTTAATTAAGTATTTTCCTCGTTTACATTTTCAATGCTATCCCAAAGGTCCCCCATACCCACCCCCCATAAAACTATTTTCATTGCTACTTCACAGCTATGACTTTGCTACTTTTAAGGATCATAATGTAAATGTCTGATATGTGACCCTCGAGGGGTCACAACCCATAGGTTTAGAGCCACCGTCTAAGAGGATGGAAGGCTAACGTGGAGGTGGGGAGAGAGAAGAAAAGCTAACTACTAGAGAGTAAAGGAAAGGATCTCTCAGCCATGGGCCCTTGGCCAGGGAAACCTCACCAGGAGAGAAGATACAGCCAGAGACCTTCAGGTGCCACCCAACTACCTCTCAATGGACCCAGGACAGCCCAATCTGGCAGCAGCCTTTAGGATTAGACAGTCATTTTGATCAAACAGTCTTTAAGGCCTGAGCCCGGATTGTAAAGACAATTGCTTACACCTGAGCTAGAGAAGAAATCTATCTCTGCGCTCAGGACAAATGCTTTGGTTTCTTTTTCTTTCCCTTTACATTTTTTTTTTTTTACTTTTATGCGTGTACATTAATTATACATAACAATGGGTTCCATTTTGATATTTTGTAATGTACCTAATGTATTTTTTAAAGCGTATTCACCTCACCTCACCTCACCTTTCTTGCTCCTCACCCACGCCTGCTCAGCTCCTTTGCCCCAGTTAGTCTTCTTTCTCTCTTCATGGTTTTTAGGGGTCAGATGGGGTGGCAGGGTTATTTGTTTTTGTATTGGTGACACATTGCATTTTATTAAGGATTCTTATAAACCCCTGGTTAGGGGCTGGAGAGATGGCTCAGCGGTTAAGAGCACTGCTTGGTCTTCCAGAGGTCCTGAGTTCAATTCCCAGCAACCACATGGTAGCTCACAACCATCTGTAATGGGATTCAATACCCTCTTCTGGTGTGTCTGAAGACAGCTACGGTGTACTCACATACAAAAAATAATAATAACAAGTAAATAAACAACACCTGGCTAGGGGTTGTTTACTAAGGTATAAGCTCCCTACCGCTGAAGAAAATATCTCTCCCTCTCCCGCTGGCTATTAACTTCTATAAGGTGGTCATGGCTTTGTGAGCTTATTTCCCTTGCCAACATTATCTACCTATAAATGTCTACACCGTCCTCATGGAGTGCCCAGACCTGTACCACCACCCCTGCTTCATGTGCACCATGGCAGGTTGATAACAGGCCCACTATGTGCAAGTCTCAGGCTGACAATCACAACTTTTGTGATATCAAGGACACAATGGCACTGTCATACTTCATCCCAATCTGACCCATCCTCTGGCTCGAGCATCCTTTCTTCCCCATCTACTGCAGTGTTGTGAGGGAGCGATACAGACATCTGGCCTATGACTGAGCATTCTGCAGGTGATCAT
The DNA here is from genome assembly GCF_000001635.26 of Mus musculus. Classification (NCBI taxonomy): domain Eukaryota; kingdom Metazoa; phylum Chordata; class Mammalia; order Rodentia; family Muridae; genus Mus; species Mus musculus. Next base: position 37,765,974 of record NC_000082.6, read on the forward strand.
TCTCATTGCTTGGACCAGTTCTGAGTCTCTGTAATGCCCACTGCCACACTGTAAAGGAGTTTCTCTGACCAAAGCAGATGGCAGCACCACTCAATGGCATAAACACGACTATTCAGAAAGCAGCTGTGTGAACACATTCCCACTCAGCAAAACAAAAGTAATCACTTCCCCAGTATGACGACCTATGACCTCCCCAGCTTCAAGCTTTTGACTAGGCTCACAGAACCACATGTGTCTTTATGGTGCCCTTTAGCTGGGAAGCACTCAGGCTTCAAGCCTACTGCTTCTTTGTGGATATTTAGTTGTCTAGGGTCCCTTCTTTGGAAACTTTTCTCTATTCCATGTGGACTGTGAAGTTATTTATAAGAACGGGCAGCCTGCTATAGGATGGTATCAAGAGCAAACACTGCCAAACCTCCCTCTTGGCAGAATGCTCTGTCCAAGGGGTAAGCACACGGCATAGTGGAGCTAATCAGAACCTTTCCCTGGATGAATCTTTGGGCCTTAGAAGAATAGAAGCTTGTATCTTGCTAGGATGGTGTACTGGATAGTTTTGTGTCAACTTGACACAGCTGGAGTTATCACAGAGAAAGGAGCTTCAGTTGAGGAGATGCCCCCATGAGATCCAACTAATTTTCTCAATTAGTGACCAAGGGGGAAAGGCCCCTTGTGGGTGGGACCATCTCTGGGCTGGTAGTCTTGGGTTCTATAAGAGAGCAGGTTGAGCAAGCCAGGTGAGGCAAGCCAGTAAAGAACATCCCTCCATGGCCTCTGCATCAGCTCCTGCTCTCTGACCTGTTTGAGTTCCAGTCCTGACTTCCTTTGGTGATGATCAGCAGCATGGAAGTGTAAGCTGAATAAACCCTTTCCTCCCCAACTTGCTTCTTGGTCATGATGTTTGTGCAGGAATAGAAACCCTGACTAAGACAAATGGCAAGGCAGAGATGTGAACTGAGCTGCAAATCAGCCTTATAGCCATATGGAAAAGCCAAAACAGCACCATAAACCAAAATTCCAGGGTGTGTGTGTGACAGAGAAAGAGAGAGAGAGAGAGAGAGAGAGAGAGAGACAGACAGAAAGACAGAGAGACAGAGACAGAGAGAAAGACAATGAGATAGAGTCAGAGAGACAGAGACAACTGGCACAGAACATTATGTCTGGCATTGCTACCATAACATTGTTGACTTAAACGAGGAGACATCCGGTCTCACAGAAAGCTAGAGACCAGAGCCACACAATATCATTGAGAAAGCTAGAGACCAGAGCCACACACTGTCATTGAGAAAGCTAAGACCAGAGCCACACGATGTCACTGAGGCTCACTTCCCTCCAGGAAGAATTTGTTCTTTGTTCACACAGCCTTCAGTGATTGACATCCCCTGATGTTTCTTGGCTTGGGTCGCAACATGCCGTTCTCCACTCTTCTCTTCATGTCACCTTCTGTGGGAAGCCACATACGCCATTACAAGATGGCGCTGGCTACCACTGGCCACCACCCATAAGTTCGGGTAAACAACCAATGTGCGCATGTGCAGTAGAGTTTTTGCCAAGTCCCTGCCTGACCCGAGGCATGTAAATAAGGTACTGAAAGCATAACCAATCGGGTGTAGACACGCCTGTCCTAGGCCTATATAAGCAGCACTGGTTTCTGGGCTCAGGGTCTTTCACCTTCGCAATCAAGCTCTCCCAATAAACGTGTGCAGAAGAATCCTGTTGTGGCTGTCTTTCTTGCTGGCGAGTCGGGCGTCCACAACCCTCTCCCCTGTGTTTCTCTTCTCTTTTATCTGTGCACAGTGTTCTGCTCCTTTAAGGATAATGCACATGGTTGCCTTTAAGGCTACCCTCTTGGATAATGCTCCTCTGCTCAAAGCCCTAATCACATCTTTGACATAAGAAGGTGTTCACTTTTCTACCATGTACAGTAAAATTATATATTGCGGAATTTTTTTTAAAACTCTTCTCTCAAATGTTACATCTTAACCTCAGTTTCCTCTCCATCCTCTCGTCCCTTCCACTCCCCTCTCCTCCAGATCCACTTTTCTTCTGTTTCCCTTCAGAAAGGGTCAGGTCTCCCAGGAATATAACCAAATATGCCATACCGAGTTACAATAAGACTAGGCACATCTCCTCATATTAATGCTGGACCAGTAGGAGAAGAAGGTTCTCAAAAACAGACAAAGGAGTCAGAGATGGCACGCTCCCACTGTTAGGAGTCCCATAAAACACCAGGCTAACACGTATAATATATATGGAGAGGACCTAGGTCAGACCCACGCTGGCTCCCTGATTGTTGGTTTAGTCTCTGTGAGCTACACCCAGTTGATTATGTGGGTTTTCTTGTGGTATCCTTGACAACCCTGGCTCCTACAATCCTCCCTTCCTGTCTTCTGCAGTGGATCTCTGCTTCTGATCCCATCAGTTGCTGGTTGAAATCTCTCTGATGTGGATTATGTGAGGCCAGGGACTTTTTTCTTTTTAACCTACTAGAAGCTCCATTCAGATCTCTGAAAGTTTACCTACTTACAGCAACTCCTTCAGCCTATGGAAGCCACCAAAGCTCCTGCCTTTTGACAAGCCAGAAAGTTTCCTCTTGACAGAGGTGAACATGATTTGGATTCAGTGAGTCAAGTAAAAGATGTTTTAAATCATGCAGATCCGTGTCTGCACCAGGCTGGGCAGTGGAGGAGAAGCAAAGGGCTGTGGGCAGAACCTTGACTCCTCTGCCAATGTGTGAGAAAGCCCCGTTCCCTTTTCCAGACCTGTGAGTTCAGAACCCTGACAACCATTTATGCTTAAAGGATTAGCAAAGGTGTTTATAGTATCTTGTTGCCCTAAATATTCTAAAATAATAACTGTGGCCTGATGATCAGCTGCACTTTTTTCAATTGTGTCTAAAAGAGAACAAATCCAAAAAAAGCCCCAAAGGTCAAGGGTCAAATCAGGTACCCTGATGATACTCTTGACTCCATTTTCTGTCTTGGTCTCTTCAGGTCGCAGGCAAAGGTATCCTGTAGATTCAAATTCAGGCAGACAGGACCCAGACCCATAGCACAGAGGGGCAGCTGTCCCCACGGGTAGATACAAATCACCGAATCAGATGTCCTCAGCTCCGTTGGCCAACTTCGGTCAGGTGCCTGCTCTGAAGAAATTGCTGTGGTCAAGTAGATGAAATGTTCTGACTGGTTTTCTCCAAGTCTTTCTTTCCCTCCAGCAACATGGTTCTCAGGTTTCCTAATGCTGCAACCCTTTAATACAGTTCCTCGTGCTGTGGTGACACCCCTCCCCCACCCCACCCCCCAGCTATAACATCTTTTCATAACTGTAGTGTTGCTACTGTTACGAATTGTAATGTAAATATTTTTTTAGAGAAAGAGATTTGCCGAGGGGATTGCAGCCCTCAGGTTGAGAACTGCTGCCCCAGGGGAGGTGGAATGTGCAGCTGAGAGTGGCAGAGAAATGGCCACTGGAGTAAAATGAAGAGCTATTAGTTTAAGCACAATGAAAGGATGCAACTTCTGAAGAATGAGCACGTCCTCCATCTCACCACATTTAAAAATCCTACCAAGTTCTGCTCTTTATCCAACTACATATGCCTGTCACACTCATCATGAATCGGTAAAAATCACAGTTTTATGAGTATGCTATGAAAGTTTATACAACTAACATAAAAAATTTCCAAAAATAACTTAGAAGTATTGGTATGTGTCTTGAGGTACTTTTGACCTTTAGAAAGGGATACTGTACTAGATACATCAATAAATGTATAGATGTTGAATACATATTTCACTTCCCCAACGATGCTGATCAAAGAATCTTGTCATGGGTTGTCTCAATGATTAATTGAAATGCCTCTGTGCATTGATTAACTAACCATACAGATACTGTATTTAAGGAGTCATTTTGGCCTAAGTGTGAGATTTTGTTTTCTGTAGCCAGTGGTCTTTAGTCTTCCAGTTACATACACAAGCCAGTAACCATGGGCTAGTTATGTTATAGCACACCCCATCAGGAAGGGACATGAGAAGTTAAAGACAAATCAGTGGATATTTTAAAAACACTTTTTATGTTTATATGTGTCTTAGTTAAGGTTTCTATTGCTGTGAAGAGACGTCATGACCACATTACATTTTCTTACATAGAAAAGCATTTCCTTGGGACTGGCTCACAGAGGTTTAGTCCATTGTCATCATGGCAGGAAGTGTGGTGGCATACAGGCAGACATGGTGCCAGAGAGGTGGCTGAGAGTTCTACACCCAGGCTGGCAGACAGCAGGAAGAGAGTGAGACACTGCATCTGGTTTGAGCAAGTGAGACTTCAAATCCCACCTCCTGTGACACACTTCCTCCAACAAAGCCACACCTACTCCAACAAGACCACACCCCCTAATAATGTTACTCCCTATAGGCCTATGGGGGCCATTATCACTCAAACTGCCACAGTGTATGTGTGAATGTATGGTACTGGGGTCTAAACCTAGTTAGTGCCTCATACCTTCCTCCTATTTCTTCCTTCCTTCCTTCCTTCCTTCCTTCCTTCCTTCCTTCCTTCCTCCCTTCCTCCCTCCCTCCCTCCCTTCCCCCCTCTCTCTTTCTTTCTCTCTCTCTCTCTCTCTCTCTCTCTCTCTCTCTCTCTCTTTCTTTCTTTCTTTCTTTCTTTCTTCCTTTCTTCTTTTTTCACTTAACAAACAAAACATTGTTTTAGTTCATTGGAACAACAACAATAATGAATTAGTTAAGTGTGATGTCATCATTCCATTTAGAAATACTTGCTGAACATTGTAGTGATGTATTGATTGCTAGTCTGCTTCTAAGGCCGGTTTATATCACATTTGGTTTTATAGCTGTCAAACTTGGAGACGTGAACTCATTGCCCTTGCCTGACATGCATCCATCCCAAACTCATATGCAACTTTTATTATATTAGGATAGGTAATTTAGACTGAGTGAGATCATAGGGTAGGCTCTAATCTGGTACCACTGGTCTGTTCCTTACAAGAAAAGGGACAGACACGAAGCCAAAGGTAACTTGAGGACCGTGAGGAAAGGGACAGTGTGTAAGCTTAGGAGTGACATATCAGAACAACCAGCCCATCTGAATTCTGGAGTTATAGCTTGAGTGGTTAATACCATCTCCTTTCACAGCAGCCTATTATGGTGACCCTCCAGGATGAATACTCTCACAAACTCGGATCTGCATGAAGCCGGATGCCACCAGTTCAGCTCCCAAACTCGAGCCTCCAAATCTCAGTCCTAGGAGCCAGTCTTGCAAAGGTTTTTGTGGAACTTTAGTGAGTACATTTCCCTATAAATTATTCATTCTTCAATTTAATTAAAAGTTGTTGCATTTTTATATTTTTATCCAAAGGGTAAATAAACCACTTAAAAGAGTGTGCCAGAGTTTTGTTTTGTTTTGTTTTGTTTTAAAAGATGCATCTATAAAAGTCTTAATGCGGACAAAAATCACCTAATTAGTAAGACACATCCAAGAATTCAATTTCAAAATATTTCTCCATATTTCTTTTCCAAAGCAATTGCTCTCTGGCAGTCCTTATTCTCTATCCTGAAGTGATGGATTGTGTGTGGATTTATTTTCATCTGATAAGAAGTATCGTGCGGACACATAAATAGACAATAACAAATTGGGAACAGCTGTCTCTTTGTCAAATAGCGATGCAGAATTTCAAGTTTAACAACATCTAACGCCTCTGTCCCAAGATCATCTGGGAGCATCAGTAGGGATAAGAAATTTCCAGTCACTTCTCATGTCATTACTAAGTATTACAAATAGTTCGCTGTGCGGCGATGTATAAGATTTGTCAGATTAATCGCATCAGTGACTTATGTCACGTGCCATGCAGCCCCAGTCTCAGGATCTTCTCTGAGTCCCTCTTCCATGAATACTGCAGTGAAGGATTCAAGGATGAGCCTGGCTATAGTCCCTTCCTGGGATGCATTCTTCCTCCCTCATGTGGCTTCATTCCCATAGTTGCTGCAGAAAATGCTGTTTCCATTAAAGATGCAATGTATTATTAAGAATATATCTATTCTGTTATTGCTATCCTTAGTAGCTCATCAAAACACAATTCTTTGCAGATTTCGTTCCTGAGCCTGGATGTACCCAATGTAATGATTTCGGGAGCATTTGAGAAAGCTGCGGTTTTTGTTCACTTTGCATCAGGTCTCCCACAAGGTCTAATTTGCTATAATATCAACCATCATTGTTTTCATTTCTTTATGATTCTCTACAGCAATTTGTATACAGTCAACCCTTGTTATCCTGCAGAAGTATTTCCGGAGTACCTCTGAAGTGTCCACAGTGCGTGGATAATTAGTTCCTTATGTAAAATGGGGTAGTGTTTACATATATTGTATTTTATTCACTCCCATATACTTCAAATCATACCTATATTGCTTATAGTACCTGATAAAATGTAAATACTGCCACTGGCCACTAACCAGCATTGTTTAGGGAACAGTGACAAGGATGAGAAGTTGTAGTGAGTTCATTACCTATACAAACATTTCCCTGAATCTCTCTATTCGTGGTTAGTAGAATCTGCTTATGTAAAACCCAAAGGCATGGGACCAAAGAACGCACTCTATCTTCTCACCACATTGTTCTTCATTTAATTATTTCTACTATATGTATGTGTGTATGTGCATATGTGTAGGTGTGTGTGGCTGTGGGTCGGCATGCATGTGTGTGAATGCGTGTAGAGTCCAGAGGATAACCTCAGGTCTCTCCCTGGTCTGAAATTCATGAAGTCAGCCAGGCTGCTTGCTGGTGAGCCCCAGAGACCCACGTCTCTCTGCCTCACAAGCATGGGGTTGTGCCACCGTGCCCAGCTGTTTTTACATGAGTTCTGAGACTCTAACACAGGTCCACCAGCTTGTATGGGCAAGCTAGCCAACTGAGCTGCCTCTGAGCCCTTCTATCATTGTTGAATAAAACAGGGAGATACCTTCCCCCACCAAAGGTAAGTATTTTGTAAGACTCTTAGCTAAGTGAAATTTTCTAAAGCACCGTATTGACTATCACATGTCTTTAAACATCATTGAAGAGAAAGAACACAGTAGGTTTGCCTTTTGTCTGGATATCCAGGTTCTGAAGGTCCTAAGCATTTAACCAAGACACTTAAGATCAGGGTTTCACTAGTAACAATGCACACGCATTGCCACTGAGTTGAATCAACTCTAATCTCTGCATTTGAAATAGGTTTACCATTACTTTTGAAGTCTTGATCAACTTATCAGATCTGATTGCCATTACTTTCACCGTGCTAGTGTGGCAGACAGTGAATGCTTTCAAAAGTAGGAACAATGTCAACTCTGCTTTCCTAAGCTTTCCTAGGAAAAAGCTTTCCCTTCAACTCAAATCTCTTGTGTTTTGTTTGTTTGTTTGGTTGGTTGGTTGGTTGGTTGCTTTAGTTTTTTTTTAGCAGAAATGGCAGCTAATCTAGTTTAAACCAAATAATACTGCAAGTAGATCTTGTTGTAGTACATCATAGACGATTATAGGGAACTAGCTCTTGTCAGTCCTACCAGCTCAGAGCAGAATTCACAGTCCAAGCTGTGAACTCACAACTACTCTGAGCATCCAGTCCCTAAACCTCTAGACACAATCAGCCTGGTTTTTAGATGGATCTAAGGTTGGGTCCCCATGCGTCTAAGTCAGCCGATTCCCCCAGTCACAGTGATCAGTTAAGGAGACACAAAGAAAATCATTTTGGAGCTGGTGGTTCCCACATGAAATCACAGTACTGGGGAGGGTAAAACAAGAGGATTGGTTAAGGCCAAAGAGTGGGATTCTGGAAAAAAAGAAAGAAAGAAAGAAAGAAAGAAAGAGAGAGAGAGAGAAAGAGAGAGAGAGAGAAAGAAAGAAAGAAAGAAAGAAAGAAAGAAAGAAAGAGGGAGGGAGGGAGGGAGGAAGGAAGGAGAGAGGGGGAAAAAGAAAAAAAAAACCTCTTCTTGGACTTTAAAAACATATCTTAAGATGTCTATGACATCTCCAGAAAAAACGCTAACTCCCTCACCTACATTAGCCCTCTAGGGTCAGTTTCTCACCCTGAGAACAGACTGTAGCTCTCAGGAAGCACCCGGCAAATCCTGGGAAAGAAATGACTGCTGAAAGTTTTAAAAAAAAAGTAAGACATAGGTCCTGGGGACACAGGCAAGCTCCTTGGAGAAGAGTCCCTAAATCAAGCCCTTGTCCCAGCACTTCTCAGCTACATGAAGTCAATAAATCCCAGGCTACTTATTCAAATTGGCTTCTATAGAGAGACACTTAAATAAATATCTATCACTCACAATGGAAAATATCCCTCACCAAACCCAACTCCCTCTTATAATTAGTTTTGATGTTACTTTTATCTCTTTTGTCTCTGTTTGTTGATTATATAGCTATACTCTGAATCAAGGAGAATTATGTCCTAATATTAAACAGAGATAATAGTATACAATAAAATGCCAAGACATTTTATTGGGAAAATATCTGAGTTTTTCTGATCTTCAGTTTTCTTATCGGAAGATGGAAATCACTTTAAAAAGCTTTCAGTGTCTTGTAGCAGTTACCTAAAAATACGGCATGTTGCAAGCTCTGGTATCCCTGGCACATAGTACTGGCTACCATTTAGATGCAAGGCAGATCGATAAAATAATAATGGTTCTACCCTTTATAGAACCCTGCTTTCTGTCTGCCAGGCACTTTTTACAACCTGCCACTTTAAATTGTACTGGCCCCTGAAGGGCATCATGACTGCCATTTGTCAGATGCTAGAACCTAGGCTGGGAGAGGGCAAAGGTTAGCAGCTGGTAAGTGCAATGCCAGTATAGAAAGCCAGGTTGGTTTTGACTTCAAACTTAAGTATTTTCTACTACCCCCAAGCTGTTGTCAAGAAAAGGGCAAGCAAGAGATGCAAAGAAACTCATTTTCAGTTCTGAAAGCAATCAAGAGACTTTCCGTAAAGAAATGGCCTCCTTGTAAGCAGGAGATATCTGTGAGAAACCGCTTAGGCTATGTTGACAGCCCTCCTATGGGAAAAGCACAGGAAGTTTTGAGGGCACACAATGGTGTTATTAGAGGACAGAAGCAAACCTTAGTACATCCAAGCTCATTTCTTCAAATCTAGCACAATGACAGGCAGGGTAGCCAATGGGGGGCATTTATGCTCTGTTCATCTTGATCCAACAAATAGGAAGGCATGTAACACCTGACTGCTGAGCTTCAAAGAATGCATCATTCTCTCTGTGTTCTATTTTCCTTTCTGTTGCTGTGATAAAAGACATCGACCAAAAGCAACTTAGGGGGAGTGTATTTCATCTCAGAGGTCACAGTCCATCACTGAGGAGAGTCACAGCAGAAAGATCCCCAAGTGGGAACCTGGAGCAGAAATCTGGGAGGGATGCTGCTTGCAGGCTTGCTTGCAGGCTCATGCATAGCTAGCTTTCTAGCCCAGGACCAGGTGCCTACAGAATGGCACCACCCACAGTGGGCTAGGTCCTCCAACATCAACTATCAAGTCAATGCCTCCACAGACATAGGCCCGTCTAATAGGCAATTCTTCTCTTAGCTTCAGGCTATGTCAACTCAACAATCAAAACTAACTAGCACACCCCTCTTAAGTATAGAGGGCAGTGACTATTTATTTATTTATTTTTATTCATTAATTTTGCTTTTTCATGCAGCTAATTTTTACACAAGCAGGTTTTCCAACTCTCCCTGTACCTATGGGGTGTGTTTGATTCTGGGGTTCAGCAGTAGCAAACCCATTGCAGCCCCTGCTGTTTTAAAGCCATGGCCAACATTCCAATATGACCCATAACAGAGTTTACATTTTTGTTTCCATCTGTGTAGCACTCGGGCTATCTCAGTGTGGAATTTAGGCATAATTTTGAAACCTTCAGCTGTAGGTATTCAGCAGACCTCGGTAGACGATAAACTAAGACAAGTTCAGAGCACACCATGATACCTGGTATGATGAGAGCATCGGGGTGTGTGGCAAAGAAGGTGAAGAGAAGACGAAAAGGTTCGGCCACGGGGTGAAATGGAGTGCTTACAAGGAAGGCAGAAAGGTTGGATTTGGTGTGGGAGAAGAAAGTGGATGAAGTATCTCAGTGAATGAAGATGTGACACGGTACTGTCTAAACCCCAGAGCGAAAGAACATGGCGGTTAGTTTTCAGTGCTGTCAAGAATGGGCTGAGCAGGTAGAAAGTGGGAGTCGGCAACCAGAGGTTGAAATGTGTCACACAGAGATTTATTTTTGACCGCCAGAGATAGGGAAGCCAGGGCAGGAAAGAGATTGGGGATCCACACTCTTATTATAGGGGCGGCACACCTTTGAAGACCTCTGGGGAAAGAAACACTGGTGGAGATCAAAGGCTCAAAGAGGGACTTTTCCAGAAATGGCCAAGGTGCTAACGGGAGATTGGTGAGATGGAGAGGGGTTAGAGTTCCTGGGTTGGAGGGAAGCATATAAAAATGCTGCAGAGCAGGGCACTTGCCCCCTCTCCCTAGTACACCCACAGTTGACCGCAAAGTAGCTTTCTGCTCACCAGCCCATCTTGGGCTCCTATGCCTGCTTCCTTCTTGGGCTGTAGTAATACCTTCACATCCTCTACTCTCCCTTTTCCCTTTCAACAAGGAAGGGTGGCTCTGGGATGCTTAGGTTCGAGTCCCAGCCCTGGCATGGATGCCCACTGTACTGTCCATCTGGTTGTCACTGCAGTCCTCAGCGAGTTCCTTCTGTTACCCACCCCCACCCACCCCCCCGCTGCCGCAGGCCAGCGCCCCTCCCGGGCGTGGGATTTCTGTGATTTCCCCCGCCTTTGTTTCAGGGTCCCCTGAGACACGGACACCCAGTGCCTTCTCTTGAGATATCTGAAGATTCTTGGTTGGGGTCTAGGAGAGGACGGGGATGCCTGCGGTGCATGGACGCTCCTGGGCTACTGGCGGGGGCCGGGAGGAGGGAGCGCAGCGGGAGCCGCGGGGGCAGCGCTGCAGAAGGGGAGGAGAATAGGGAGGAGCTGGGGGGCCGGAGGGCGGGGAAGGAGGGGTCTTAAGGGGCGGCGAGCCCAGGTCGGACTTCCTCGGAGCCTGGTGATAAGCGACGCTCCCACCTTCGCCTCTAACTCGCTGCCGCCACCCTGCCCAGTGTCCTCCGGAGTCCCGGACCCGAGCACGGTGAGCGCGGTGCAGAGGCCGGGCCGCTGCGGGCACCGAGGGTGCTGGGAGGAGGGGGATGAATCTGTGGGACCCGAAGAAGTTTCTAGGGTCTGAGCGGGGCCCAGCGCCTTCACTCTCACCCTCTTCTCTCTTCCGCAGATGTGGAAACGATGGCTGGCGCTCTCGCTGGTGACCATCGCCCTGGTCCACGGCGAGGTAGGTGACCGGTCTCTGGGGTTTGCGCCCCAGCGGTCGAGTGTGCACTCTAGGGATGCTCTCTGGGGGTGGGACTGAAGGTCCCCCAGCCTTACGATGGAGTGGGATTCTGGCACGCTAGGAGCAGAAATTCTACCTAACAAACTTAGATCTCAATTCTTGAAATAGTTTGGGCCAAAAGCTGGAGCCCCACCACGCCTAATATGGAGGGAGGCTGGGGAGTGGGGAGAGAGGACAGACTGGGTGGATAGGAGCAGAGGCGGCGGCCAGAGCAGCCGCAGAGTTCAAAAAGGCGCCTTGAGTTCTGTTCACTTCAGAGGAAACAGAATAGTTACGGACTTTTTCTTTCCAAGTCTTTCCTAGCCGGGGGGGGGGGGGGGGGGCACTTAAAAGTTTTTTTTTTTAACAGCAAAATGAAATTTCCTTTCTTCTTCATAGAGTGAATTGAGATTTCCTGAAATGCATTTTCTTCTTTGTAAAATGTCCTGGATTTTTGTTGTTGTCATTGTTATTATCTGGGCCCTATAAGAGTCTTTTATAATCCAAATTTCCCCTTAAACTCGGTTGAGCAAATGCAGGAATCTGCGGCTCTACCCTTTGGGGGCCTCTGGTTTCCAGCTAAAATATGTAGAGTCTCTCTCTCTCTCTCTCTCTCTCTCTCTCTCTCTCTCTCTCTCTCTTGTTTTCTTTTCAACTCCAGTGACCTTCCTGAGACACTACAAACAAACCAACAAACCCTATGGCACAAGCCCCTCCATTAACTCAAAGGTTTAGGGACAGAAAATAAACAATTCTAAATTCCCTGGGCTCCAGTCTCCAGAAAAGTGAGGTCAGAAACTAAACATTTGATAATTGTGGCAGGAAATGTGGAAAGAATTAAAACGCATGAGAGAGAAGAAATGGAATGCACATTACAAAAGAAATAGCTCCCTGGTGGGTGGTTTATAGCCCCTCAGAGTTTTTCTTTCACTTTACAGTTTAGCCCCACCCTTTGCATCACAGCTTGAGTCAATCCCAGAATTAATAAATGCACACAGTCTTCAGGACTTTAAACACACACACACACACACACACACACACACACACACACACACACGCACACACTGTACTGGTGTGTGTTCCTTTAATTCACTGTATCACTGATTGAGGTAGAAGCAGTCTATTTTTATTTCTAGAGAAATAAAAGCAGCAAGTATTTATTAGGTAGCTACTACTTGTATTAAGATTCTACTTTAATCATAGGGGAACTGAGTCAGGGAAGTTTGTGCAACTTACAAAATAAGTTATAGTAGTGAGGGCAAGATGCAAACCCAAGCCGTCTGGCTCCAGACTCCAGACAATTCATCACTACCTGGCCCGCTTACAAACATGAGGGCTTAGGATTTTACCAAGTGTTTTGTGTCTGCTCGGATCACTTCTAGCATTTCTTTTAAAGCCTCTCAGCCCTGTGAGTTGGGCTTTGTTAGTTCCGTTTTACAGAGCAGGGAACAAAGTTAAGGAAACTCATTAAATGGCCCGTGTTCAGATAACTGATTAGCTTTGGAAGTGGATCAGTATGTGACCCCCTCCCTCTACCTTTCAGATACGCCTTGAGCCCCGTTTGCCCCTCAGCCATTTTCTTTGAGTGGAGGAAATAGCCTCGGTTTTTAACTCTGGTTAAAGAATGCTCCTCCATCCTTGTGATGGCCCTCAACACCGTTAGCCAGTGGCTCTCACCTTTAATTCCAACACGTGGGAAGCAAAGGCAGGTAGAGCTTTGTGAGTTCAAAGCCAGCCTGGTCTACCTAGTGAGTTTCATAACAGCTAGGGCTAAACAGTGAGACCCTGATGATTAAGATGATGATAAAATAGCCAGGCAGTGGTGGCACATGCCTTTGTTCCCAGCACTCAGGAGGCAGAGGCAGATGGATCTCTGTGAGTTCGAAACTAGCCTGGTCTACAAAGAGTTCCAGGACAGCCAGGGCTACAGAGAGAAACCCTGTCTTGAAAAACCAAACCAAAAAAAAATAATAATAATAATTAATTAGTCAGTCAATAAAAAGAGAGCTACTCTTCTGTGATAGATGAAGTGAATTCCTGGTTAATTTCTCAGCCAGCTTAGGAATTGCCAACCACTTTGTGAAAAGACAGAACCGTTTGCAGAAGTAAGGAATCTGTGTCTCATCAGCACGAGACTGTGAGTCTCAAGGTCTGCGATCTGTTCTAAGTAACCTACTCCTCACTCCAGCCTCCTCATCCCACTGCACAGCAGAGAACAGCTCACTCCAGGTAGTAAGGGCCCCTCACTGCAATTTCCCACTGGAGCTCTATGGAAGAACATTCAGTTCCCAGGAAAAACCTGCAGAGAAAGAGGCAAAGTGCTGAGGCATGAAAACCAGGGGAGCTGGTGCAGAAGAGAGGCTGTGAAGTCAGGACACACGGACAGTGAAGAGGGAGCCCAGGCAGGAGCCACAACCGCACATTTCATAACTTCACTGTCCTAAGGATTATTATCTTTTAATCAACCAAGCCTTTGTTGCCTGCCCTTCCAGATAACACTTGGCAAGTTTTAATGCACGTGTTAAATACTACATCTTTACTCATGGGTGAAAAAAGTAAATTAACCCCTCTCCGTGGGAGACGTGACTTGGAATACATTTTACACACTATAGTTGCAGTTAATGATGCTTGCAGTGGAGGGTTTTTTCCTTGTTAACTATAAGAACATTCAGCAAACACTCAAGTATGGTATTTCTAGTCTTTTGGCATGAGTCCATTTTAGTAAAATTTAGATCTGCTACGTTGTGCAAATATTGTTGAATTCTCAAAAAGAGAGAGAGAGAGACATAGAAGACACAGAGAATTTTCTTGGTGCTCTTTGCTTTAATAATCAAACCTAAAGATTTATTTCACTTTTTTAAAAGCTACGATTGTTTTACAAATTCTATTGGTTTTTGAAAAAGCCCAAAGCTTTTGGAGTCAGCTTTCAGAAGCAGAGCTGTTCCTTCTTGGGTAAGGATGGCTGTGATGTTCTTAATGCTAGTGTATAAATTCTATTTGGTTGGATATGAGAAACTGCTACTAAATCTCACTAAGGCCAAGTATTACATTGTTTCTGTATTTTCAATGCCCTTATACTTGTCACCTCAGAGTAACACTGCTGCTGTTTGTTCCCTTTGTAGTTTCCCTATTTTACCTCCAGGATGTCCCTGCAGCCAGCCTCCATCAGAATAATGCCCCACCCATGTGAGCACACACCCACATGCTCTTCAGAGCTCTGCACACGGCTCTAGATATACACATATTGGACAGAAGTAGGCTCTAGTTGGGGCAGCAGCAGAGGGAAGGCTTCTACTAATATTCATCCCTTGGCCTGCTCTCTCTTTCCATGCCCCTTCTACTGAAATGACCACTATTTGGGGGGGGGGTTATGCAATTGGGGGACCAAGGGTAGTATAGAGAATTCCAGGTATAAGTTTGTGTGCCCCTGGAGTCTTGAGGAATGTATATTAGTTCCTCTGACATGACAGGCTAGAGGAGACACACAGCCCAACTGCCAGCTTCAAAAGGACAATCTTAGTAAGTGTCCAAGTGTCCCCCTATGCACCCTGGCTTAGTTTTACTCTGCATTCTGGGTCTAGGAATTCATTATGATAAATTACATATACAAGGGACAGATTTACCGAGGAGATCACTCACTCCAGCAAGGAATCCACACTTGAGCCATGAGCTGGGAATGTGTCTCTTGAGACGGTAGTGTGGAGAGCCAATAACAGCTCCACAGACAGATGCGCTGTGCTTAGCTGTTAGGCATGCCATGCTAGCAGACTGTCAGGGCTTTGTCCCTAGGAAGCTACACTGCTTAATGTCATTTACATCTCCTCACATGCATGTAGTTAACCACTAGGTTAGTATCTGCCAGGCTGGGGAGGGTTGGGAGTGCCTCTGCATTCTATAGAATTGTTCATTAATCTACAGAGTAAACCTTCCACCCCCACCCCCACCCCCAACTACAGCTTCAGAAAGAGCACTTGCAGCTTACACATCAGCTAGCAAAATGATCTCCTGTTTGTCCTGTAGCAAATAAACTACTTGCTGTGATGCTAAAGGTGCCGTTGGGAATCGAGAAGTTGAAGCATAGCTAGACACCACTGAATAGCCAAAACAGATGGGCAAGCACCTGGCAGATGGAAGTGCTGCTGCTTCCAAGGTCTTTGGAAGGTGGATGCATTACAGTTCCTGTTGAAGTGGGCTGGGTCACAGGACGCTTGGGCCAACATGTTGAAAGGCTGTAGTAGGAAGTGGCTGTAGTAGAAAGTGGCTGTAGTAGGAAGTGGCTGTAGTAGGAAGTGGCTGTAGTAGGAAGTGGCTGTAGTAGGAAGTGGCTGTAGTAGGAAGTGGCTGTAGTAGGAAGTGGCTGTAGTAGGAAGTGGCTGTAGTAGGAAGTGGCTGTAGTAGGAAGTGGCTGTAGTAGGAAGTGGCTGTAGTAGGAAGTGGCTGTAGTAGGAAGTGGCTGTAGTAGGAAGTGGCTGTAGTAGGAAGTGGCTGTAGGGATTACGGCTGAGCTGGATATAAGGATATAAGAAGTGGGGCTGGAGAGATGGCTCAGTGGTTAAGAGCACCGACTGCTTTTCCGAAGGTCCTGAGTTCAAATCCCAGCAACCACATGGTGGCTCACAACCATCCGTAATGACATCTGACGCCCTCTTCTGGTGCATCTGAAGACAGCTACAGTGTACTTAGATATAATAATAAATAAATCTTAAAAAAAAAAAAAAAAGGATATAAGAAGTGGTTGGGGGGCTGGAGTAATGGCTCAGAGGTTAAGGGCACTGATTGCTCTTCCAGAGGTCCTGAGTTCAATTCCCAGCAACTACATGGTGGCTCACAACCATCTATAGTGGGATCTGATGCCCTCTTCTGGTGTGTCTGAAGACAGTAACACTGTACTCATCATGTATATCAAGTAAATAAATAAGATTTAGAAGAAGGAGGAAGAGGAGGAGGAGGAGAGGAAAAAGAAGGAGGAGGAGGAGGAAGAGGAGGAAGAGGAGAAAGTTGGCTAGACAGCAGCACAAGCCTGGACAAGAATTAAAAATAAAAGATAAGCTGTAAATAGCCAGGGCCACATTGATAGATTGGAAATGTGATGGTTTCTTTTTTTTTTTTTTTCAAGACAGGGTTTCTCTGTGTAGCCCTGGCTGTCCTGGAACTCACTTTGTAGACCAGGCTGGCCTCGAACTCAGAAATCCACCTGCCTCTGCCTCCCATGTGCTGGGATTAAAGGCGTGTGCTACCACGCCCGGTGTGATAGTTTCTTTTTCTTTCTCCTCTTCACATAATTGGACGTGCAGAAGAATACTTTGGACAATCATCTATTTTATTGACTTCATAATACCAGCTGTTATATTACTAGGACAAATTAAGTATGTTAGTTCTGTAAGTCAGATAAAGAGTGACCTTGGAGGTTAAATACATACATCTTCCCAGGTTGCTCAATTCCAAACCTTGTGGCTTTGGCAAGGATGCTCTCTCCAAGAGTGAGGCACGAAGGGCCCAGAACTTCCCTTCACTGTTTCCATTAGGTAACAGTGCCTGGTCCAGGTCAAGAATGCTCTGCACACAGAGAGGAATCCAGCATGATGTGCAAGGCTCGATTTCTATGCTCTTTCCTTGTAGCCTACTGGTCGATCAGGAGCATTAAGTGCTAAAAGATGATATTATATTAGAATAACATCATTAGCAAGTGAACTCAAGGACAGCCTGGTCAACATAGAAAGTTCTAGACCAGCCAGACCTACATAGTAAGACCCAATTTCAAAAAAATTTTTTTCTGTTATATTGACATAGGTTCTCCCATAATTTAAAAAATCCCCCTTTTGTTTTTAAAGGTTCATTTATTTTATTTTATGTCTATGAATATTCTACCTGCATGTATGTCTTGTGTACTTTTTCCCTTTAGAAGTCAGAAAAGGGTATATGCCCCTGGAACAGGAGTTTAGAGATGGTTGTAATCGTCCATGTGGGTGCTGGGAATCAAACCTGCGTCTTCTACAAGAACAAGTGCTCTTAACCTCTGAGCCATTTCCCCAGCTCTCAAATTGTCTCTAAGTTAATAAAATCCATACATTTATAATATGTAGCTTGATGACCTTTTACAGTGGGATATTCTCAGGTAGCCACTCCCCCAGTGAAGACAGAGGGAGCTGGTGAGGAAAGGCTCTGAGTTCAAGGCAAAAATGTCACATAGTGGAACTGTGTGTCAAAGGGTTTGCTCCAGCATGCATTTCATCATTCCTTGGTGAAGAGAGAGTTTTTAGTCAGTATCTTGGTGTCTAGTGACATTTGGCAGATTCTTAGTCCATGTTTTAGCAATAATGAATTTTTACAAATTAGTGAAAAGGTTAACTCACTCTCTCCAGGAGTCTCGTGATTTAGATGTTATGTAAGTATTTGGATGTGTAGCTAATTGTTACATTTAAGGAGAGTCTTCATAAGATACCAATTATGTTATTTAGAAGAGCTGTAAAATTAGAACTACCTAGACATGTAGTTGAAGAAGGGAGGGCACAGCCATGGGTACCACTCTGGGCTGAATTGGAAAACCTTACCCATAGGGGTAATTTTATTCTTTGTTCCAGTCTTTTCTGTATTTTCTAAGCTTTTTTGAATGTATCTTAGCTTCATGTCGCATGAGAACAAAATCCTAACTTTTTTCTCATGTGTATGGTCATGTGACCTATGTGTATGGGTCAATATTGACATGTGTGTGGATACTTAATGGGGCATCATGGGCATGTATGTAAATGTATGTGGCGTCCCAAGGTTGATGTTGAATGCCTTCCTCTATCCTTCTCCACCTTTCTAGCCAAGGAGTCTCAGTTACACCCAGAGCTCAGAGATATGACTAGACAGTGATCTTACTCTAAGGGTTTCCTGTCTCTGCCTTCAAAGTACAGGGCTGTAGGGAGACCGCCATGCCTGTCTAGCATTTATATGCATCTGAATTCCATTTCTCAGATTTGTACAGGTAGTGCTCTTCCACTGAGCCATCTCCCAAGCCCAGCATTAACTTTTTCTTTAAAGTGACATTAGGAGGATAAATTCTTCTTGTAAAAGGAAATAGTCACAGGAATCCTCTTGACGATGAAATATCAAAAAGAATAGGAGTAACAGGGAATATGGACAATATAGAAAGTGAGGTTCAACAACTAGTGTGTCTTCCAGAGAATCGATCATGTCAGTAGTAATATGTGATGATCTTATTAAACACCACAGGCAATGAAAATAAGTACCTGCCAACACTGGAGTAAATGGCCTGCAGAGATCGTGTGAACAAAGCATGTGTACAGCTCCTACATTCCTCTACCCATGACAGACATGACTAATCAATCACAGAATTCTTTCCTACAGAATTCAGAGGAGGTTTGAAAATCTCATTCAACAACACTCCTTGTAGCCATTAGCAATCAGTCAGAGTCCCTGTGTGAGATGAAAGCTATTTGTCATTTCTGCTGGAATACTCAATTCAGTTTGGCAAGCACCGACAATTTTTAACTGAAATTAGGATAATTAGATGGGAGACTTCAGGATTGTATGACTGACATAGACAACAGAGAGAAGAAGAGCTGCTGGAACTGATGTTGAAAGTCTCAGGAGAAGCCATATACAAGTTTCAGGCCCAAGTAACTAAGTAAAACAAACCCTTTCATGCTGGCCATCAGTGAGGATGCAGCAGTGAGCCGTTTCTTGGCTGCTCTAACGAAATGCACCCTTGCCCTAGCTAAGACTGGAAGAGCTGCTGCTATCGCAGAAAGCATCTTCTGCATTAGCAGAGTCTGGCAGTAACTTGCTAATAGAACACTCTCTAGGTAGTTGGAGTACAAAATATAGCCTATAAATTTGCATTTTCTGCTTTGGTTGAAAGATTTCCGTGTAATCTCCTCACAGACTTTTTATGTCCTCATTTGGAAGTAATAACTATTACACTAGCTCCAGGATTAATTTTAAATTTATGATGCCTGGTATGTTCTTTAAATAGTGTGCCAGGCACTATTTGTGACCAATCAGGCCATTGCCAGATGAACTATGTGACATATGACAAAAGCTATGTTGTACTGCAGGCACATGTGTGTGTTCTTGTGTGTGTGTGCGCACGTGTGCATGTGCATGTGTGTGTCTGTGTATGTCTTTCTGTGTGAATGTGTGTGTATGTGCATGTGTGTACATGTCTATGTACATTGCATGCATGCGTGTGTGTTTATGTGTGTCCCATGTATGTGTGTCTGTGTGTGTCTTTGTGTGTGTGTGTGTCTGTGTGTGTGTGATGGGATATTTGAATTCATGTAGGGAAAGTGGCTTTTTCTCCTTTGTTGTTTTCAAAAGTAAACTCCTGAGTCTGAGAAAAACATTGTCTTTCCCCGGGCTTTCATTGATCCTTCATAAATATGACTTATTAATCTGCAGAAGCCTCAGGCATTACCTCATGGCCCTTCCTGGGGTGTTATATCAGTCACTTTACACACTTCCCTCCATTAGCAGCAGTGTGAGACTAACAGGACTGCACAGGACTTTCCTGGAGGCGCTGCCTGCATCATCACTGTAGACAGCCCAAATGGCTCTGGCCGCTAGGGACAACAGGAACGAGCAGCCCGTCCTTACCTCTTGCATCTGATTTAGAAAATTCTGAGAGACAGCAGTGGGATGTGTGGTCCCTGCCAACCAGAATTCCAGGGGCTGCTCAAGGGCAGCTGGGATCGTTTCTGCCTGCTGACATTGTCTTCTCTGTCAGCGTGGCCACTGTGGCAGCGTCTTGTACAGAACTTTATCTGAAATGGTGTCTCTTCTGGGTTCTGGCGCTTTCCCGTTTTCATGTCATTCTGAGGTTCCCCACATCTCCCCCTTCATTGTCCTGTGCTCTTGACCCGAGTCTCTTTTGTTTTTCTGTGCATCTGTTTTTAGTTAAACTAAAGCATTGAACCCTAGGCCTAGCTCAACCTTGCCAAGAGCTCCACCACTGAGCATGTCCCCTGGCCCTTGTGGCAGAATCTTGCTGTGTGCCTCAGGCTGGCCTTGAATTTGTAATGCTCCTGCCTCTGCATCCCGAGTGCTGAGATGACAGGCTGGTGCCAAGCTGCCTGGCCCCCAAGGTCTGTCTTTAACATTACAGAGCACTTTTGTTATTAAGTGACAGTGATTGTGGGGAACAATGAGGTAGTCCATGATGTTGAGGTAGGTCCTGGGACGTGTTGGTGGAACCTGGTGCTCTGAAGGAAAACATTGGGTTCTGCTAAGAGAGCACTGCTCCACCCGGAGCCCAGCCTGACTCCAGCTTCACGTGCTCACAGACCCCATTCCCAGGCCAGGGCTCCTCCCTGCCACCCTCTCCCTTTCTCTCCTCATCCTATTGCCTAGCCTTTCCTCTCTTGCTTTTCCCGCTCTCCTTATAGACATCACCCCGAAGTGCATGAGCTGTTAGGAGCTGACGGATATCTACAAACCTTCTGCTCGTCTCCACACAGTTTAAACTCACAGACCCTGGTGTGCTCCTCCGTATCACTCCCCTGAAATAATTCCTTTTTTCATAATCAACTAGCAAGAGGAAAGCCAAAGGTCTCCCACACTTGTGCTCCCTGTAGGGCACTAAGTTAAAGCCGGTGAAAAACATACTCTCTGGAGTGTTTGGTCTCGTGCAGTGTTTCTCAACCTGTGGGTCCCAAATGACCCTTTCCCAGGGATGCCTACGGCCATCAGAAAACACAGATATTTACATTATGATTCACAACAGTAGCAAAATTACAGTTACAAAGAAACAGTGAAATAATTTTATGATGGGGGGGGTCACTACAATATGAGGAACTATTATATTAAGGGGTCCCAGCGTTAGAAACATTGAGAACCTCTGGTCTAATAGGAGAAGTAGGCAGGGAAGGTCATGGCCTCAGAACTGTCCAGTGTGAGAAACAGTGGATCATGGCTGAGAATCTACCCTGTGCAGAGGTCCAGGAAAGTCTGTCAGAGGAAGTAGCCTGCGGCTGAACTTGGAAAGGGACCTACAGTGTAGCATAGGCAGAAAAGAGAGCTTCTATTTAATCCTCAAAAAGTGACAAGTAACTATTATAAGGCTCATTTTACCCATGAAGAAACCATTCAGTTACCCTGTATCAGCTACCTAACCAATGGTAGAGCCAGGATGTAAAACCCAGGGTTTGATATCCCCAAGTCAAAGCTCAGTGGTTTGTGCCCTTGGGTCTGATTTCCAGAAGCCAGACTCTGAAAACACACCAACAATGAATGTTGCCTGTAGTATGGCTCCAGCACTGTACAGTCCTAGTCACTAACTATTCAAGGCACATCAGTGCTAAATGGCTCTAGTACCTGACCTGATCCTGCAGCCTCGCCTGCTCCAGCCACATGATCTCCACTTGAATCCAGCCCCAGCTGCCTCTCTGACATGTGCGGAACTGCAGTTATTATTTGGGAATATTGCCAGCTAATGGCCAGAGACTCGGGAGATGTTTTAAGGCAGTTTCTGTGTCCTTGAAACGTATTCACAACTGTTCCATACTATGTAAGACCGAACTGCAAAATGGCTCTAAACTCCAATCTGATTGCTAAATATGGCCGTGTAGTGCACAGATGCCTGCCTGAGGGGGTCAGTTGGGCCAATCCCACCCTGCACTGCACTCATAAAGGCGTGTGCCCTGCCACAGGGCCCCCCTGCCACTCAGAAGAAAAGGCCCTTTTCCCCACCAGCTTAGATTAGCAAAGCTTCCCAAAGCTAACATTACCCCCGAGTCATAAGCCTATTGGACTGTGGCTGCCGTTTCTGTGTCTGTACATTTTAATCAACTGGTTTCATCAGAATCCTGAGGCCCCCTTCAAGAGCTAGTTCTTTTTAATGAACAAGCTAAAATAACACAACTGGAAAATCTTTTTTTTTTTTTTAAACATAGTCCTTCACCCCTACAGTGTGCATCTCTTGGATATTACTCACTTCAATTTGGGTGGGGAACTGTGAGTTCTCAGGGACTAATACGATCATCCTCAGCTCCCCATGATGGATGGATTAACGGAACTTCCCTCGGCCTATAGCAGGAGTCCAGCTCCTGGGACGAAATGTCTTAGATAGAGCCAGCCCCCAGCCTGGAGCCTGTCGGAAGTTGTGTCCTGTGTTTGCATTAGCTGAACAAAGAGCTACAGGCTTTCTCGCCTGGCTCCCCTCCTCCCTCCTTCTCTCCTGCACTGGGAGAGGCCAGCTAAAGTCTAGACAGCAGAGGCTGCTTGGCACCGCGCCTTCACAGCAGCCTGCAGGGCTCTGCAGCCCTGACTCCCTCAGCACTGCTCACTCTGGTTCCTTCCTTACTCATTTCCTGCTTTTCTCAAAGTCAGCCCTGAGTTGTCTTGGGGGGCTAGCATGTACCCACACACGTAAGAAGCAAGTGAGTGAATTATGAGCCTGCCCAGGATTCGGCTGCTTTGTGAGGTTCTGAACTGAGAAGTTACAGCTGGCCACGTGGCTGAGATTACTGTCCTAGCATCAAGCAAGCTCCCTTCATCTTGGGCCAGACAAGGTTGGGATGAATAGCCCAGTGGTACCCCAAGTGTGGACTGAGACAAACATCTAACCCCTCATCCCCCTCAAAAGAGTGGGAGAGACCCGCAATGTAAACTCTATCCCTGTAAGTCCACGCAATTTGGATCATCAAAATATTCTTACTTAGAAGTAGGATATTTGATTAAGCTCTTACGTCAGTTTCCTACCCGTGGGGAGCCATGGGAAAGAGAGGCTGGCCAAGGACCAAGAAAACAGTGTGGAGAAAGGCAAGAGGCCCCTGGGTCCCCCTCTTAGGTACTGAGTGCATCATCGAACTCCGAAGTGCGGTGCCTCAAGTGCCTTTGTGCTCTGCAATCCCAAGTCCTGATTACCCCACAGATATGAGTCATTTGGCAACTGTGCATCAGCACTGGGGTGGGGATGGGGGGGGGCTGGAATATCCCAGATCCCCCTGGGATTTAGGGAGGGATCTACAAACAACAACAGCAATGACAAAATGAAGATCAATCCAAACTCTATGATTTTCATGAGAAAACCGACTTTCTTCCGACTTTTCCTTCAGCTGTAGCATTGCAAAGGGCTTACAAAAATAGCTGTGTGGAAATGGTGTTTGGAATCATTCTCATCTCTCACCGTGTTGCCTGGCCCATGACCAGGATCTAGGAGCTCCTGAACAGGTGTTGATGAACGTCCTGCCTCCATCCCCTGTCCCTGATCTGGCAGTCGGCTGCATCAGGCACTGGTCTTTGTCTTTGTCATCAACACTGAGATCCAGTGACCTTTGTAAGCAAGCCAAGGCTAGCCTGGAGGCTTCAGCCCACTGGTGTGCTTGGTGCCATGTCCTGACTCCAAGCCCTAGTAGATAGCCAGGTAAATTGCCCTGACTTCTGGTCATGAATAGGAGCTAGCCATGCAATGTCTGTGTCCTTCCTAATAGAAGTTCTTGTACAGGTTAGAACTGGACACATGTATGTACACACATCTGCACATCTACACGCATGCACACTGGCTTAAATTTCACCCCTCAGGAACAAAGCCGTCTGCCAGTATCTTGTAGTAAGACTTTTCTCAACCACAGATTCCTACGGAAACGAATGAGAGGGACACATGTGTGTTGGGATTTTCTCTGATGAACTGCCTTGTTGTACCTTGTGGCTTCTGTAGACTGTCATGATGTCTAAGCCTAGGCGCAGCGCTTATCTTTTGTGGTTATGAAACTTAGCTGCTAGTGAACTCTTGTCATTCAGCCAGTCGGTCAGTCATTCTGCTTTAACCAAAAATGGTCAAAACATCTGCAATTAGTTAAGCCAGCTAAGTTTCGGAGAGGGAGTGATGTCTGGGGCATAGCATTTTTAAGAAAGCAAGAAAATGGATAAGGGACTAAACGCCAGCCCAGGGGGATTCCTGGTTACTGCCCCAGGGATCAGTGGGTGGTTTAAACGGTGAGGTGCTACGGGAGGAATGTCTGCTGGAGCAGCTCTATCTAGTGAAGCAGATATGCATGTGCTCACAGTGAGCACGGACACCCAAGTCCCCTTTACTGACTGACAGCCTCCATCTTGAGGGCCCAGGAAGACCTCATGGCTTCTTGCTGGTTTAGCCCGGTTCACAGAAGCTTTGGTTGGAAAGAGGCAAATGTTCTGCAGCCATTCATTCACAAATGGCTGCTTCAGGCTTCTCTAAATGCTGTAGCTAGGATTCCACCATCCATTAGGGCGGGGCCAGGCTACCCCAGAAACTGCAGGCTCCACTAGTCCCAAAAATTTTTGGAATGTGAATGTGCCCAGTCATCTTTGATCATTTTTCTGTCACTTCCCCTCGTCCCCTTCATTTGCCACTTTCTTTCCTGCCTTAACCTGTGTCGCCTTGGCCTACTGACAGGCATGCAGAGAATCAGAATTCCTAGGTAGACATTTATTTTAAAGGCCGGACTTTCTCTTTCTGCATCAGCCGGTGTCTGCATCTTGTTCATCCAAGATTCCTGCAGTGCACCAAGGGCTGGCTAAGGACCAAGAAAAACCCAGCCGAGGAACTCCCGTTGACTTTGGCTTCCTCAATTTCCCTTCTGGATGGTGGAGGGAGGAAAGTGAGGGCTGGCATCCAGGGGCTTACTAAAGATCGGGTGTAGTAAGTTCACTCTTCACTGTGTGACTGTCATGGCAGGAATGACGACGGACATTCCACATGTGTGCCCCACCCTTGGGCTATCAGACTATTGAAACAACTGACCCCAAGAGAATCAAAGTGCTCCAGGAAGCTCAAGCTGGAAAGGGGGCAAAGGCGGAAAGCCTAGTGCCAGCCAGAGGGGGCTTTGTGTTTAGAAGAAGGCTCAACACAGTTCTTCCAACCTGTCTGATCACCTTTCGAGAGTGTCCAGAGCCAGTGATGAGGGCCACACCTTTGTCTGCACTACTTAGTACGCTTTATGATACCTCCTGTTTAAACCATTAGAACCCCGAGGGTGAACTTTGGGTGGCACTTTCCCTAAGGTGGCCGCAGTGAGTAAATCTCCTCCTTTCTATTTTTCCTATTACTTGTTTTTGATTGGTTTATTAAGGATGGGAGACCCAGCCTGGATTGTTTTCAAGGTTGCCAGGGCTTACTTTTTTCACAGCTTTCATAATTAAGTAATTAATCAATTAATGAAGTGTGGGGCGGGGGGTCAGAGGCATCGATTCCCTGAGATGGCATTACAGTTGGTTGCGAGTTGTCTGATGTGGGTGCCAGGAATGAACTCTTGTCTTCTGAAAAATCTGTGTGCACTCTTCTTTCTTTCTTTCTTTCTTTCTTTCTTTCTTTCTTTCTTTCTTCTTTTTTTTTTTTTTTTTTTTTTTTTTTTTTTTTTTTTTTGGTTTTTCGAGACAGGGTTTCTCTGTGTAGCCCTGGCTGTCCTGGAACTCACTTTGTAGACCAGGCTGGCCTCAAACTCAGAAATCTGCCTGCCTCTGCCTCCCAAGTGCTGGGATTACAGGTGTGCGCCACCACGCCCAGCATCTGTGTGCACTCTTAACTAAGCCTTTTCTCCAGCACCTTACTTCTTAATAAAATTTCCTCATTTTTAAGAGTCCATATTACTTTCTCCTAGAAATACAACCAGAAAGAAAAAGTCTGTTTATTTTCTACTAAAGACATGTGTGATTTGATCTGTATGAGATACAGAACTGTTTGGTTATGCGTTTGATATTTTAGGCATTTTTTTAATCCCCCTAAAATCCTCAGTGGTGATAGAGAATCCTGTAAGAACAGCTAATGTTGGAGGATTTCGGACTGATTCGGTCATTTTATAGCTTAGGACACTGCATTTTCCTCCGAACCCCTTTACATGTATCAAACAGAAGGCTCCTCATGTCTGGCTTAAGTTGTTCCACTAAATGGTGGTTTAACTGGCAGCCTGCTCTCCACACAGGCTGATTCTCTGGTTGGCTGGGCTGTTTTTTTTTCAGGTGATGTCATTTTTCTTAATGTAAGTGGCATTGTCATTTAGGGTTCGTGCTTACTCACGTTATAGTGGCCTAGGATCTAAAGACCTCATTACCAGGCGGAATTTTAGGATTTTGAATTATAGGAAATGTCTTCTTTCTGTTGGGGTATGGGGCGGGGCTTGCTTTCTGTGTTGGCTGGCCTGTTGGCTATGTGCCTGTGTGTGAGAGAGTATGTGAGTATGTGTGTGTAGTGTGTGTGTGTGAGTGTGTGTGGTATGAGTTTGTAGTGTGTGTGTGAATGTGTATATGCATATATGTAGCATGAGTGCATTTGTGTATGTAGTGTGAGTGTTTATGTTTGTAGTGTATGTGTGGCTGCACATGCACACACATGAGTGAGTATGTAGTATGAGTGTGTTTGACTCCTAGGTAACTGGATACTATTGTAGGCTCTAGGCTACCAATCTGTGACCACAGATGTAACAGTAGCCATATTCAGAAAGCTATGACATTCCCTTTAAGGAGAAACAAAGATTAATGATTTCTAAGGCTGAGAGTATTCAAAGCATGAACTAACTATTCCAGGGTGATTCTCATCCTAGAAATGTATATATTCAATCTATAGCCCAGGCTGGCCTCAAACTCATGGTCAACCCTTCAGCCTCAGCTTTCAAATGCTGGGATTGTGTGTGAGCCCAGTTGTCAGGAATATTTCAAGGCTAGTGTTCCAGGTGCTAATCTGGACAACTTTCTGCAAGCAGAATCTATCTCCTTCCAGCCCTGGGTCTCAGTGTACCCATTTCCTGGGGTTAAGATAGGACCTATCTGGAGCCTTGGGCTAGTCCAAGGGAAGAGTCTTCTGGGAGTGGCTTGGGTCTATGCATCAGCATGGTTCTCTCCATAACTACCTCTGGATATTTGGGGTATCAAACAAAAGTATTCAAGAATTTTCTCAGAATTAAGACAGGCGCTCTAGGGGACCTGACTTCACGACGTAGACCAGGATAATCTAAACCCCACCCAAGTGCTGGGGTGAAAGGTATATGCTACCACATCTCTGGTGTTTAACATTCCCTACCCATTCTCCAGGCTCTTAGCAAATTCTACTACGGGCTCTGCTGTCAGAGTATATCACCTGTGGTGACTCTTCTCCGTCACCATGGTCACCACGCCAGTCCCAGCCACCATCATACCATGTCTGCATTACTACAGGAGCAGCCTAAGATGTACTGTTTGTCCATTCAGCAGCCCTAAGCTCTGTCCACACACGTCACTCTCTGTGCAGTGTCCTCCACTGTCCTTTACTACGCTATCTTCTCAGTGGCTCTGGGCCCTTGCCCCCAGTTCTTCCAGTTGTGCCCTCTACCACGGTCACATTGGCCTTTTCCCCCTATTCTGGGAACATGGCAAATCCCATCCTGCTTTGCACTTTCCTTCCCTTTGAGTGAACTAACTGTCCAGGCTTCCATTTTCAACTCAACTGTACCCACTAAGGATCCCTTCTCTCTCAGCTTTCCGTAACCCATACCTGCCTCCCGCCAGCTCCTGGGTGAGAAATGGACTTGCTTTTGTTTTCTAGCAATCCTTCTCGAATGGCATACTCCTTAAAAAGACGGGACCTTTGTTCACGCACCAACGGTTTCCCAGCTCCCAGAACTGTGTCTATTAGATAATGCGTGCTTAGTAAGTGCTTGTTGAATTACCCACGGGCTGAACCGTAACTGAGGCGGCGGTCCTACATAATGTGCTGCCCTGCCTTTGGTTGTGTCGCAGCATCATCACCATCTCTGCCAGAGTCTGCGGATGTTTCCTGTGCCAAGGACTTTGGTTGATAACACCTGCCCGTCCACACTTCGTTTAGCCTGGAAAGTCCTAGCGGTGAAAGTCCTAGCAGTGAAAATGACTTTGTTCAGACACCTGGATTCTGATCCTTTCAGGCCCTAAAGAAGTTGAAATTTTTAGCAGAGGCTATCTGAGTCTTAAACATTTTTGGTCTTTAACTTCCATGCTCAGCAATTCTGCTATAAGCGGGCACCATTCCCAGACGAAGTGAATACCCCTGGAACTGTAGAATCAAGCATTACATTTTTGTTGGCGATTCTTTTCCCATAGCCCACATATTTCTTTCGGTCCTAACTTTGCCATGTACCGAGACCCTGACTTCGGAGAATCCTTCCTCTGCCTGTGTTCATGTGTCACCGCAACTGTAGGGCGATGTCTCCAAACAAAGAAGCAAAAAAAAAAAAAAAAAAAAAAAAAATGTTCAGCATTGCTGGGTGAACACATTCAGGTCTCGAGGGGAAAGTCCTTTATTGCAGAAACATTACATTCCACAGCACAGTGAGCAGCACTGGATGGAGACCTGGAGAGCAGGCAGCTACAACTCCCAACCCCCAACTGACCTGAACCCAGGCTTTCCAAACTCTCTTACATTTGACCCACAGACCAGGGGTTTTCTAACTTACCTCTCTGCACATTGCTACACCTTTAGGTGGAGTTGGAAGTCCCTTAGTGTAACCAAAAGCACTTAAACAGGTGGCATTTCTCCAGCGTCAGTCGGTTTAAAACAAGGGTGGTAGTTTTAGGAACTATCCTGTTACATAGTACTTGGGATATTTCTGTCCCATAAATGCAGATCTGGCCACAACAGCTAAAGGAGTACAGCTTCTGTTACCCCTTTTGGACAGAGAAGGAGGTCTTTATGCATTTTTTATACAGGCTGAGGGAACTCATGGGATTTTATTCCCTAACACCCCCACCCCCGAACACTAGAAGATCTTAGTGCACTGGAACTAAATACCTCCCAGTCACTCTTTAAGTCTCCTGTCAGCTGAGCCCTGGTCTGATTAGCTAGTACATGTAGATCTTCCAGCTCTTTATTCCTAGCTGCTCTGGGGGAACAATGCAAGGCAGAAGTATTTCAATAATAAAATGTGTGTGTTTTCAGCTATTTAGTCTCAAAACATTAACAACAGTGTGTGTGTGTGAGTGAGTGAGTGTGTGTGTGTGTGTGTGTGTGTGTGTGTGTGTGTGTGTGTGTGTAGGTTGGAGAGAGAGAAGTGGAGTGGCTGGAGAGATGGCTCAGAAGTTAAGAGCACTGACCGCTCTTCCAGAGGTCTTGAGTTCAATTCCCAGCAACCACGTGGTGGCTCACAACCATCTGTAATGGGATCTAATGCCTTCCTCTGGTGTGTCTGAAGACAGTGACAGTGTACTCACATACATAAAATAAATAAATAAAAAGAAAAAAGGAGAGAGAGAGAGAGAGAGAGAGAGAGAGAGAGAGAGAGAACCCAAGAGAATCTAACCAAGGAAACGAAAATGAAAAGAAAAAGGTTTGACAAGATATATCTACCTCATTGTCTGGAAAAGCTCCAAATATATAGCTTATTTAGCCCCTTACTTACATGATCCCTGTTGTGAGCTAAGCTGTTCAAAGTCTAAACATAGGAAATAACAAACATTTTTTTAAAAATACATTTTCACTTCCTTATGTGGGAAAGATGGGCGTGTGTGCGATGGCACGTGTGCCAAGGTCAGAAGACAATTTGTTGGCCAACTTTCTCCTTCCCCGGTGTGGGCTCAGGGATTTCACTCGGGACACTGGTCTTGGCAGCAAGCTCCTTTGTCTGCTGTGCCCACTCACTGGACCCAACCATGATGCTGGAATACCTGGACCTCGGACATTGAAAGCAGAGCCAAAGTGAGGCTTCTGTGCCCCATAGCACCTGCCCGCTGCAAAAATCTAGGAATTCATTACGTTCATACCTTGCTCCTAGATAAGCTCCGTCAGTGCCTTGCCCATATGCTCACATTATCTGTGGACGTCAGTTATATATCTGTGCCTGTCTAGAGCATTCAAAGCTATATAAAGTCTTTCTGCCCCGTTCTCCTCACTCCAACTCCTCCTCTGATTCAGTAAGGTCAGAACTGGACACTCACTATCAAGATATTTAGTATGAATAGCTACTTTAGCCACCCAGCAGCTATAACTACTCCTCCGGAGCCGGTTCCAGTAAGAAATATCCAATTATCTTCTTATGACTTGTTCATCAGGCAAGCCCAGAAGCCCCAAAACAATACAATCTCTTGCCACTCGTCAACTAGCTGATAAGGTCCTATCACTAAAGATACCACACTAAAGAGAAACTAAAGTGACCTAAGATGGAAGCTTCCTTCATCAGACTAGCTTTCAGAGTTCAAAGAGCACTCTGCAGGCGGCTCCAGGCCTCGATGGTCTTAACCAGCTCTGACTCCTACAAAGTCTCAGTGCCAACCTGTTGCGCGCGCTCAACAGGCCAGGAAGAACGACGCTGCTACAGGATCCTTCTGCACACGTTTATTCAGTCCTGTTTCTTCTTGTTTATATCTCCCTTGTTCATATCTCCCCTGTTTATATCTCCCCTGTTTATATCTCCCTTGTTTTTATATCTCCCTTGTTTATATCTCCCTTGTTTTTATATCTCCCCCCTAATAGTAATCCTCTCTCGAATAATAATCCTCCCTCTAACCCGGGCCTCTCACTCTTATATACTCTCAGTTCCCATCCACGCACAGCAGGCCACGCCACCTCACCAGGCACGCAGCTTCAGCTAATCAGGGCAGCAGGGGCAAATCTCCACCAAATTGGATTCACCTGTATCCTGGTACACCTGCGCAGCACTCAAGATGTTTGTGTCTTATATGAGGAAGTCAGGTGCAAGTCATATGACTTAGCTGCAGTCCCTGGCGCCTTTAGGACTGCCGCCACACCTGCTCCTAACAATTCCCCCTTTTTTCTTTTTTGGCAGAGAGAATGTCTGTCTGTAGATAGCCCCCGGCAGCCATGCCCCTTACCCGTCCTTGGGTGACAAACAGCATTGGTTTGATCCCTGTCTTAGGTTGGTGACATGCCCAGAGAGTCTTATCACTGACTACCTCTCAATATATGCCAAGCCACTCCTGGGGAGATTGTGTTTTGCTTGCGGCAGGTGCATCAAAAGGCCAGGATGTTACTTAACCTATGGCCAGATCTTAATTGCTGCAAGCAAGCCTCATGGGTGAAGGTAGAGGTCTGATCCCCAGTGTGCAAGCATAGGGGCCCTACACAAAACCATCCCTTAGGCTCATCACCCAGAGAGGTCTTGGCCAGCTCCCGTGTCGTTTTTCCTGGGGGAAGGGAACTAGGACACTGAACCTTCATGCAATCAGACGTGCCTTCCACAGGATGCCAACAGCAAGCTATCCTCTGTGCAGTGCTTAGCCTCGCAACCCATGGCATAATGCAGCATAATTTCTTTTAGAGCGGCAAACCGAATCTGAGGAGATTGTCCCGCCTCCACTGCAGCAAAAGCCTACGCTACCATGGCGAAAGTGCGGGCCGCACACTCTGCACCTAACACATGTGCCAAACACAAAAAACACACACACTATAACAAGCATACATCCCAGGGCTCTCATCCCCGCTCATCTTCCCTGAAGCAAGGGATAGATGGCCAGCGGGGCTATCTCTTTAAGGGGAATTCAGGGATCAAAAAGCGTGGAAAAATTTGAATGTCATGTCGAGCTGGTATCGGCTTCTGGAATACCGAAAGGATCTCTCATCTCGGCTCCATCCTTTGTGCTTGTGGGATCATCCACCACATCCACAGGGGCAACTGGATCAGGAGCCTCATTCTTGCAGCGTCTCACCAATCTCTCTGGCACCCAAAGAGGTTCCATCTGGTCCTGTGGAAACACAAACAGACCCTCTCGCCCAAGTCAACACCTGATCTGGTCGATCCCCAGGGGAGATAGACACAATACCTCGTTGTAATGAGACCATAACCTCAATCACCTGTGTGTCCATCTGGGGAGTCAATATGAGAGTCAAGTTTTCACTAACTTCCCCTCTGTTAGGCAATGATTTCCACGCCCTTATAGGAATCTGATTCACCTGCTCAAACACCTGCACTGGATATCCTGTCTGTTGTTGTGCAAATCTACCTTGATCAAGCAGCATATCTCTATCCCATGCAAATTTAGCTTGATCAGTGAAAATAGGACATCCCAGCAAGGAGAATCTATCCTCTTTCCAGACCTCCGGACAGAAGGTCTGCCCATAGATGGCTGCCGAGGAGGCATAGGGAGGGGGAGCAAAAGCTAATTCGCCTTCCTCCTCTGCCTCAGCTCTTTTATTTTGTCCTTTCTGTCCACCTGATAACACTGTGTCTCCTTTCTTTTTCCTTTTTCTTTTTAAGCCCTTCTCTTCCGACATACTTTCTTGTTGCTCTATAAGGATTTTCTGACCTGTCTTGACTGCCTCTACACACAGTTTCAAACAGTAACAGAGTCCATATATCAGAACAAACAAGACCAAAACTATCAGACCTACCCACAAAGGGTCAACGGGAGAAAAAAGCATAACTACACAGCGAGGATCTATTGATCACTACACCGAGGTTATCATAGTTCCTTAACTTGTCCCAAAACCAGGAACCTTAACTTGTCCCAAAACCGGGAACCTATCGTTACTTTGTGCCTGCTTCCTGGCAACTTTATATTCCCCTCTATTTTATCCGAGGTCCTTCCCAAACTCCTGGGGTCGCAAATTTCACTCACCGTGAACTTACCCTGCCGGCAACCACTGACTGCTGAAAGTTCTGAACTCGGTGGGGGAGTCGGTTCCCCGTACGGGCCACCAATTGTCACGCCCACTCTCGACCAGCAAGAACGACGCGACCACCAGTCCTTCTAACAGCAGTTTATTCCGTCTTCATCTTTCTTCTTTCTCTTCATCAGTACCGTTCCCCAGCTGAAGAGTTCTGAATCCACGCCGGATCCTTCTCAACAGTCTGTTTTACGGGAACTTTTATTAACCACTCCTTCCCCGTGATGCAGTTCTGAATCCTCCCTGTAGCAGGGGGTCTTCACTCATGCCTGAAGATGTTTCTTTTCCCGGGTTTCGGCACCACTTCTTGCGCGCGCTCAACAGGCCAGGAAGAACGACGCTGCTACAGGATCCTTCTGCACACGTTTATTCAGTCCTGTTTCTTCTTGTTTATATCTCCCTTGTTCATATCTCCCCTGTTTATATCTCCCCTGTTTATATCTCCCTTGTTTTTATATCTCCCTTGTTTATATCTCCCTTGTTTTTATATCTCCCCCCTAATAGTAATCCTCTCTCGAATAATAATCCTCCCTCTAACCCGGGCCTCTCACTCTTATATACTCTCAGTTCCCATCCACGCACAGCAGGCCACGCCACCTCACCAGGCACGCAGCTTCAGCTAATCAGGGCAGCAGGGGCAAATCTCCACCAAATTGGATTCACCTGTATCCTGGTACACCTGCGCAGCACTCAAGATGTTTGTGTCTTATATGAGGAAGTCAGGTGCAAGTCATATGACTTAGCTGCAGTCCCTGGCGCCTTTAGGACTGCCGCCACACCTGCTCCTAACACCAACCTGCCAGGCAAAATGTTCCCCCTCCCCCAGCCCCGGTTAGCCACAGAAGGGAACTCATGCCTGCCACTGTAATTCCAGTCAAAACTCCATGGTTGAGGAGGTCTTAGGCCCTGGATGGTGACTTAGTATTGTGTGGCCAGATTGGCATGCTCCCAAACTGTTTTAGAAATACCTGTTTATAAACGTAGACAAATACTGCTCTCAGCTTTAGTCAGAGGGTCATGTTTGCATGAATGGAGATTCATGGCTACCGTGAATGGAGGTGACAGCAGAGATTCATGGCTACTCTAGGTTCCTAGAATAAGTGGCAGCTGAGTACTCTGTCCTCTGGAAGTCTCGGGAACACTGTCACAGAGGAGACCGGAAGACCGTTGGAGCCCAAGGTAGGGCTAGAGGCTGCAAGATACTGTCTTCTGGATGCGATGCAGCCATCCCAATCATGATCTCATAGCAGCCGAGTTAGCCTCCACTGGGCTTGCATAAGACTAGGTCTGTCAGTAGTCATCCATGGATGGCGGAGGGATTCCTTCCCTTCCTGCTAAACGGCTAGCAATTGGTAGACTGGGGTGGGGTGGGGGGGACTGCGGGTCGGGGTGGGGGGAGGAAGGGCATTCATTGTCTTCAGTGACCCATGATCCAACCAGGCTCCAGTAGACGATTCCAAACTCATGGCCACACAGCTCACCCTGGATAAACTCAGTGGGTCATAAAGCAAAATAAAAAGACACGAATATACAAAGGGGACTTTTGGGAACTGGGAGTGTTAATGTGGGTGGGGGAGGGGCGGGGGGCCGTAGGAGATTGGGGTGAGGGTAAAGACAACGGGATGCATTATGCTCAGGTATGCAATTGTCAGAAAGGGGAATTTAATACATTTATTTAAAAATATAGAATTAAGTCAAAAGTTAGTATGAAAAATATGTAAGATTTCTTAATAATGCTAGTTACATGTTGAAATGGTAACATTTGGGAAATACAGCTTAAAGTAAATTTTTAGCTTTTATTTGTTTTTGCAGTGCCCTCCTTTGGCTTTTTAGAAAAGTGACTATGTTAAATTAATAGAAGACTTTGCATCTGAGACTGGTGTTCTGTGTTTGTTGTCCAGACAACCTTCAGTTATATTGGTTGCTTTTCTGGTGAGCAAACATACCTGACAAGTTAGAACATTCTAGCAACAACCTCAGGAGGAGAGGCTTGCTTTGGCCCACACTTTCAGAAAGAGTTCAGTCCATCCTAGCAAGGAAGGCATGGTGACCAGAGTGGCCAAGTCCCTGGTGCTGGGGACTTGCTCCTGGAGCTCCTCATCACAGCCACTAACCAAGAAGCAGAGACAGGAAGAGCAAACAGGGATGGTCTGATCTTCAAAGGCCTTCTTCCCTTAGTGACCTATTTCCTAGCCAGACCCTACCTCCTAAGGAATGGGTCCGCAGCCTTCAAACAGTGCCAACAGCCAAGTTCAAAATACTTAAAAGGCTTAACTCATGAGCCTGGGGTGGGAGGACATTTCAGATTTGAGTTACAACATCACTGAGTCACCATTATCAGACCACAGTGTTTCTGTTGCTTGAAACCCCACGTGTATGTTCATGCCAAACCTAAACCACAAGCTGCTCAGACATGGGCTGTGCTTTGTTCTTCTTTGAGCCTACAACAGATGGACATAGTGTGATTTGAGGGAGAAAGGGTGTGTGTGTGTGTCTGTCTGTCTGTCTGTCTGTGTTATTTTACTGTTTGATTATTTGCCCTGTTTCATTACTGTCTTTGAAATGGAGTCTACTCATTTCAAATCGGACAGCAGTAAGGATTGTTCAAAGATGGATTTAGACCCTTGACCACCCCCATAGGAACTGGTTTTATGTAGCTCTTAATTTGTTCTTGAAAGATTGATATTTCTCTAAACCTACCTATTAAAAACCCGGGACCTGCCAGATCCTTCCACCTGGCAGAACAGGGAAATCAGTGGTTAAAAATGTGTCCTTGTAAGTCACACATATTCTTTGTCACCTCAGAAATCTTGGGGTAGTCCCAAACTTGTCAAAGACCTGTACCTCACTTTTCCAGGCTTAGAGTCTGGGCGTAAGTACAGGTAAATGAGGATGTGAGCTCCGTGGCTTCCAGTCTAAAGCCAGAGTAGAGATCAGGGCCACCACCAGTGTGCAGGAACTGTCAGAAACCCCTACTAGATATATGGCTAGGGTTGCCAGCATCTGGGGAAATACTAGAAGATGCATCCTGGGTGGGCCCTACCCTCTAACCATCCTACAATTTTCTAACTGTGCTTGTGGCTCAGCCAGATGCTCATAATATTCAGTTTGTATCTATTATGCCTAGAGTACAGGCATGTCTGCCGGTCTCCTGGGGGACTCTGACCTTTCCCTGTACTTCCTAACCACAGGATCCCAGAACCACTGCTTTTGGGTAAGAACTGTATAAAATATACCTCCAAGAAATGTCCCCTCTTCTGAAGAGATTTATTAAGCCCCCTGCTGGGAATGATTAACTACTGACCACTTTATTACCAGGAAGCAGTTCGTAGGCACCATGACAATGTATGTAATGACCTTTTTAGAGAAGCAAAGGAGATTTCTAATGATAACATCTAGAAGGGTAAGCAGCCACTTTGCCCCGATTTCCCAGCATAGGTGGTCCCACCCCCCAATCTCCCAGCATCCCAGTAGCAGGGCCTTTAAGAATCCTATGACTGTTGAAGCAGGGGCTGCAAAGAGGCAGTCCATGCCCTGAGTAGTAATCTCTTAGGTTCCTCACTGTTTCACGACTCATAAAAAATTCCATTTGGGTTTTTTAGTATCTATTCGTCCCATTGAAATCCAGTTCCCAGATCTGTAGCTGAGTTTCTGGGGACCCTCAGACATTAGGCTAGAGTTCCTACTCTATAAAATAACCTCCCATCCCCCATAGACCTCATCATCAATGTGATTGTGGTCATAGTTTGTGCCTGCTATATCTGCCTGGGGCTACATGAAAGGTACTTTCATTTGTGTCAGTGGATAAGATTGGCGGCTGAAAGCCACATCCACAGACACTTTCCTGTTTGTCTTGTATCACTGACCTTCCCAGAATTACTGGCTATGTAATAAAACAGAAATGGAGCCTGAGGCCTCCCTTCCTGCCCCGAGGCCTCAGATGCAAAAGCAGACAGTGCAGAGAACTTTGTTCTAACAACTTACTTGTCCTTCCTTGCTGCTGAAGGGAACCATTGGTTCCCACTTAGCATCACTGAGAGGTGGGATAGGGGACAGGAGGAAACTAGGCAGAACCCAGGAGCCTGGAAGAAGGCAAGCTGGAGGAGTACCACCTGCCTCAGGCAGTTCTCTGGAAGACTATTCCTGGGACTCCAGGTTCCTCCTGGCCAGCGGTTTCCATGGCAACACAGTGTCTGAGCACTTCTAATTACATCTGTCTGCTTCTCCTAGAACCCTACTGAGCGGCACACATATGGAGACTTCATTTAGTTGGGAGTTTCTGAGTTTTAACCCATTCAGCACTCTTAGACTAGGAAAAAGAAAATGTTTGTCAGGATATTGAAATCTTGGGCACAGCCCCAAAAGATTCCCCATTTTTAGCTCTGTCCCCACTTTTAGACCAGGTCTCCTACTTCCATCTTGTTCATCATACCTGACCTCCCTGTCACCCAGCGCTAGCCCCAGCCCATGCTATTGACGGATGAGCTCAGTCTCAGTTGGCCATCACAATCCCATTGACAGTACCCAATCCCAGGGAAAACAACTCCATAGGTCCAGCTAAGTAAGGGCCCTTCCTCCCAATTCTCTTCCCAGTAAATTCCTGCCCATTGCCAGGATAGCACATAAGCCAGAAGGAGTGTCAGGAGCCAAGCCTCAAACGTTCTGCCAGGAGCCAGGAGACCCAAATGTTCTGCCAAAAGAGAAGGGACAAAGCAAAGCAAGTCTCATTTCAGGTCCGTCTCAGGGTGTCCATTGCTGTGAAGAGACACCATGACCAAGGCAACTCTTATAAAGACAATATTAAACTGGGGCTGGCTTACAGTTTCATAGGTTCAGTCCATTAACATCATGGTGGGAAGCACGGCAGCATCCTGGCAGACATGGTGCTGGAGGGGCTGAGAGTTCTACATCTTGATCCGAAGGCGTCCAGGAGGACACAAGAAGAAGGGTCTCATCCACACTGGGCAGAGCTTGAGCACTAGAAGCCTTTAAAGCCCGCCCCCACAGTGACGCACTTCCTCCCACAAGGCCACACCTATTACAACAAGGTCAAGCCTCCTAATAGTGCCACTTCCCATGGACCAAGCATATTCACACACCCACAAGGTCTAAGTTCGAGGATAATGAAGGGGCAAGGTCCATAGAAGAGGTCACAAAAAAACTGTGCCAATAACAAGCCACTATTTCTCTTGCTATGTCTCACTTGCCAAGGCCTCTGCTTCACTGATAACTGTGACCATGGTGTCAGGCTGTTTTTACTCAGCCGGACTGTATACCCTGCAGCCCCACCTGACTTCTGCAACATTCTTTCTCTCCCTTCTTATCCGTTCAGCATATCTCACTTACAGCATACATTCATCATAGGCAAAAGACGCGGCTAAAAGCTCTTTCAGCCTCCCATTGCCTCGAAAGCTGTCTGTCAGCTTATGTGTGCCCATAGAGACGCACACTGCATCTCTTGTGTGTCTCAGACTATTCCAGATTGGTAAAACTTCAGGCTGAATGTTGATGGTGTAGTGGAGAGGAGTGAGGTCTTTGGGCTCTTTCCACAGAAGAATCCATCCTTGTGTTAGCTCTGGGAAAGGAGTTGATACTGTCACCAAACCTTGCTGCCCCAACCCAGGGTGATGTGACTCAAGTCTGCTTCTTTACTCTTTTAGTTAAGGTTGATCGGGTGACATGGGTGATATACTAGGGTCTACAAAAGGACCCTAAAACTTAACCTTTGTCCCCTAGAAAGCTCAGCTGGAAAGAAAGGAATATATACAATCAACTAATATGTTTTTAAATGGGTTCATACAAAGGAGAATTGCAAGTCAGACAAGGAAAGAGGAATTCTCACTAATCAAAAAGAAAAGCTCACTGAGGGTGAAGCCTGAGCTAAATGTTGAAGGACAAGAAGGACTTGGACAAGCAGACAGTAAAGCAGACCTCCCACATGGTGAGGGTGTTTTTTAAAGCTGGTCTCATGGGCCATTCT
The DNA here is from genome assembly GCF_000001635.26 of Mus musculus. NCBI lineage: Eukaryota > Metazoa > Chordata > Mammalia > Rodentia > Muridae > Mus > Mus musculus. Next base: position 37,804,917 of record NC_000082.6, read on the forward strand.
CTGCCCATCTGAAGGTTAAAGAAGCATCCAGCAGTATCTTATAGCACTGACACTTACAAAGGGCAACACTCTCATTTCAGCATGAAATACCTCAGGAGCTTAGTACTTTAGTCTACCTTATACCTTTAATCTGCCCTGGCCATTCACTCTACTCACAGGTCCCTCACCCTACTCTCTACAGTCAAGAAGGAAGTCTTGAAGGAAGAGCATCCTGGGCAGTGAGGCCAAGGATGGCAAGGCCTCATTAAACAGTGATGTCACATAAGAGAGAGGAAAAGATCATATATGCTGTGCACTTGTTAATGTGTCTAAGTACGTGCTGATAGATAAAAGTCAGGCAGCCAACCCATGAAAGGTCCAATGGAAACCAATCTGCAGGACAATGGCTTCTCTTCAGAATAGGCAACTGTGGTGGTTTGAATAAGAATAGCTCCCATAAATTCATAAGTTTGAATGTTTAGTCATGAAGGAGTGACACTATTTGAAAGGATTAGAAGGATTAAAAGGTGTGGCCTTGTCAGAAGGAGTGTGTCACTGAGGGTGGGCTTTGAAGTTTCAAAAGCCTATGCTAAACCCAGAGTCACTCTACCTGCTTGCAAACCATGTGTGCCTGCCACCATGTCCCTGCCATGATGATTGTGGACTAAACCTCTGAAAGTGTGAGTGAACCCCCAATTATATGTTTTCTTTCATAAGAGTTGCATTGGTCATGGTGTCTCAGTGACATAGTGACTAAAACAGGGAGCCATGTGCAAATTGGGATAATGGAATTAAGCTGCAGGTAGGTGTGAGGAGTAGAATAAGCTACTCCCTAAACAAGGAAGCCACTGTGGTTCTTTTGCCACAGCCAATTCCTTCCCTGGGAAGCATGTATTGCCAGCAACACCCAGATAGTGCTTGACTTGACTAACGGGGAGCAAGATGGCTCTTGGTTTTATCCATCTCTTAACTTCCTCCCACCAAATCAGAGCAATGAACTCTGCATTCCACTGAGATTTCTGAAGAATGAATGCTAATTGGTTCCTGGCTGGGAAAGCCTGGGGAGATGGAGAGTCAGCTTGCTTGGGATGGAGGACAGAGAGCAAGCAGGGATGTTCCTGCAGATGTGGCTGTCCCTGCAGGGGATGCTTCTAAAACTGGCTGTCTGGGACCACTCAGCCAGCTGCCCTGGAGTGTTCACCAGTCAGAATTGAGAGAATTGGGAATTTAGGTGTGGGGGAAGTTACAAAAAAAGAAGAAGAAAGCAAATGAGACCCTCAGTCAACCATTTTTCTTGAACTACATGTGGAAATAATTGGAGCATGAATGCAGAGTGAATGTGAGTCCTGGCAGCACAGGACATACCTCAGTGACAGGTTCCTGGCAGAAAAGGAGACTGAATCTCCAGTGAATTTCCGTTAGCCATTTTTTCCCTTTCTTCCCCCCTCCCCTTTTTTCATACAAGGCAAATGTAGGCAGAATTAAAACTACATTAGCAGCATACGAGTGGGGTAGAAAGTTCCAGCAGGCTCCTCACCAGTGAAGTCAGCCCACTTGGGTATCCATTGTTGTTTCCTCTAGATCTGTAGTTCTCAACCTACCTAAGGCCATGGCCCTTTAATACAGTTCCCCCTGTTGTGCTGACCCCCAATCATAAAATAATTTTATTGCTACTTTATAACTGTAATTTTTCTATTGTTATGAATTATAATGTAAATATATGGTATGCAGGATGGTCTTTTGTGACCTCTGTGAAAGGGCCCTTCAACCCCAAAGGGGTAGCAGCCCACGGGTTGAGAAGTGCTACTCCAGAGTGACCCCGGAGAAAATGGGAAAGCATTGCTTGCTTATGAAGTCCTTAGTCTATGGGAATCTACTCCAATGCTTCCAACAATATCCTTGAAATTCCATCCAGATGGCAAGTGCACCGGATGGGCATGGTGGGCCTGCCTGTCATCCCAGTACCCTGGGGGATGAGACAAGAGAAGTCCTGATAGTTCAATATCAGCCCTGAGCTACACACACTGTATTTGAGGCAAATCGAGGCTACATAGTGAGACCCTCATCTCAAAAAGTCTATAAAGACTCATTCTCTACATTTCTTCCTAGGGAGATAAACACTTGGTATTCAGGATCGCATAAAGTAATAAATCCTTTAGCTATTTAATGGAATTCAAACAGTCCAAGGGAACTGAGCATCGTGTACAGCCGCCGTATATTGGAAGTTGGTAAACGAAGGCTCGGAGAGATGAAGCTTTTTCCCCCGAGTCACACTGTATAGGCGGCAGGCACATATCTAGGGTCCCTCCCCTAGGTCCAGCCTGCCTCTTGGTGCCTGATTCAGCACTGAAATGCTCTCGCCGCCTCACCCCAGCGTCTACCCAGTCACCGTTCACTCATCTTCCATTCTTCAGAGCCTCCTTCCCAGGATCCTGAATCTTCCTCTGCTACTCTCTTGGCAGCTTTACCTTTAGAGCCCTCGCACGCTGAGCAAGCTGCTGACTACAGAGAAAGGAGAGAGCCTGTAACCCTACCTGCATTGTGCTTGCCAAGCCCTGTACACCAGTCTGCTACTGCATCTGCCTGGAGAGAAGGTGTCCTTTCTGCTCGCAGAGACCCCTGGTGGGCTGGTGGGCACACGCTGTGCTTGTTCTTGGGTTCTGTTTCCGATTTTCCCGCCCCTCCACAGCTGCCCTCAGCCTTCCCCCCCCCCCACCCTTTCTCCTGAGTCCAAAGGCTCTTCTTCCCCCACCTCTCACTCCTACAAGATGACATCCAGATGTGCATCTCCTTCCCTATTTCCAGCTGCCAGTGGGGATGTTCTACTGCCTGCTTAGACTAGTGTCCATACCTGACTCTGCCTACCTTGTGTCCCCCTACCCTCTTGCCAAGGCTGGGTCTCTGACAGAGACCTTCCTCCACCTGATGGTCCCTCAAGACTAAAGGCCTCCATGGCTCCTTCCTTCCCCAACACCCAGTATATTGGCAGACCTCCATATTCTTTAGAAAGTTTTAAATGTCCTTTAATTATGTCTCTACCCTCCTCCCATGAGTGGTCTCAGCATGTTCCCAGTCCTTTCTTTGTTTCTCCGTGTATCTACAGGGCTTATGGGTAGACCCTGCCATACTGCAGGGGGTACAACAAGCCCCCCTTTGGCAGGATTACAGGTGTCAACATGCCTGTCTCAGCACCCAGCTATGTTAGAAACCTCTTAAAGATGGAGGCCATGCCCTCAGTTCCTTTTAAACTTATGCTATATTCCTCGTGCCGTGTAGGTCACAGATTGTTATCTTCATTGGTTTTTTGTTTGTTCATTTGCTTGCTTGCTTGTTTTGAGGCAGTGTCATTTTACTTCCTAGGCGAGTATGGAGCCCCTAGACTCAGGTGATCTTCCTTATTCAGAGCTGGAGGTACAGGTGTGCTCACCACCATAGACAGCTAGATCCTCATGATATAGCCCTGGCTGGCAGAACTCTCTGTGCAGCCCTGGCTGGCCTAGAACTCACATTGATCTGCCTGCCTCTTCCTCCCAAGTGCTGGGATTGCAGGCATGTGCTGTCATCATTCTTTAGTCAATATGGCATTTATCAGATCTAAGCTTAAATACATTGAAGTCACTTCCTTTCCTTATTTGAAGAAGCCTGGAGAACTATTTATATGCCCTACATTGGCTACTAAAGTGTACAAACCTTAGGCTGAAAGAATGGAGAATGAATCTCTTGTACGGATCTACTAGGCTAATTTCGAATAGATAAATGTTCTGGGCTAGGAAGTTTCATCAGGTAGTCTAAGCTTTGACTGGTATACAAAAAAAATATGTATTTGAGACAAAAATCAAAAAACAAAAGTACACAGAAAATTCTTGTTTGTTTTTTTTAATTCATATACAACCAAATGGACTAACATTTCTGTTCCCTCTAAGTAATAGATACTATTGTGTGCCTGCCCTGAGAAGATTTAAGGTTCCCTCTTTTTTTTTTTTTTTCAAATTAAAACCATCCATTACAGTTTAGTTCACAAAATACCATACATAGTCTGCAGAAACTTCTCATCTTGTATAACTGAAACTTTGAATTCCCAAATGGCATTTAATGTGAAAACTGTTCTCTAAGAGTGGGTCTGTGGGAAGCCAAAGTATGCAAGCCACTTGCTTGAGATAAGCCATATGTGTGCAGGCTATTCTGCAGGGCTCTAACGGACAGGCTGACAAAAGGCCCAAAGCCATTGTTAGAAAGCTCTGTTTAAGACGGAAACAATGAAGCAAATGGCAAGTGGGAGCGACCTGGATGGTAATTAAGCATCTGTTTCCTTGCTTTTGCTTGCCATTCCCAGCCAGAACCCTGGGCTCCAGTTTGCATTCACTTTTGCAAGTTCTTATAGAGCCCCGCCCCAAACATTCAAGCTTTAGGCCTCCCGAAATCCACACGTGGCCCTGGTCTCTTAAACTTGAGGTAAGGCCTTGGCTGGGAACACACACAGGCAAAGGACTCTTAAGTGTGGGGTTGGCACAAATGCTTCGTGTACTGCCAGGCAAATCAGGCCAACTGCTGTAGAGCGGCTCTCCCCCTTCTTTTTCCCGTCCATTGATGGCTTGCACATTCCATTTCAAAGCTGAAGTGCAGAGACTGCATGGGGTCATGTGACAGATGCTCCAGCTAGATTTTAGCAGCTGGAAGAGGTTTCGTTTTCTCCTCTAAACTCTCCAGCTTTTTTATGAACTTGTACTCCGGGAGAGCATCTGAGAGGTCCTGATAGTCTCGTGAAGTTTCTGTGGCTAATTCTGACGAAGCAAGGAGACCCTTTCTCGTGTCAACAAAGTTGCTCTACTACAGAGCTGTGGCAAATGGGGCTGCATATCCACCTTGGCATAAGCAGGACAGAGTGAGAGGAGGAATGGAGTGGGATGGGGGCAAGAACAGAGACCATGCTGCTGACCCAGTTCCAACTGGCAAAACAGTGAGGCTGCACTAAGCCAACATGAACAGCTTTGCTTAAGAACGTCCGTCCTTGCCAGAACCCATGTTTTGCAGAAACAGTTTTACCTCAACAGGCTTTTTAGAAACCTTTCAATGTATATTTTGGGCTGTTCAACCCAGAGACTCGGGCACAGGATCGCCTCTACTGGTTTTTTGGGTTTTTTTCCAAATAACTTTCTTTTTTATTTGCATGCAAAATAATAATAATAATAATAATAATAATAATAATAATAATAATAATAATAATAATTACCTGTCTGTAAAACCTTGGGCTGAAGATGATCTGTTCCTTGGTTTGTAGAGAGATAGAATGGTTTATTGGAACTAGACTGAATTTGACAGCTGGAGGCTAGGGCCAGGGTACAATGAATGTCATCTTGGGGCAATCATTATGTTAGGATCTCAGATCTGGAAGGGCTTAATGTCAAGCTCCTTTGAGAGAGAGAGAGAGAGAGAGAGAGAGAGAGAGAGAGAGAGAGAGAGAGAGAGAACAAGAAAAATAGCCCACCAAGATTGCCAAGCAGTGCTTAAAAGCATTTGGTGTCCTTCCAGAGGACCAGAGTTCGGTTCCCAGAACCCACATGTGCTGGCTCATGACCACCTGTAACTCAAGCTCCAGGAGACCCAGTACCCTCTTCTGGCATCCTTGGGCACCCACAGGTTATCCTCATACAGATGCACACACCACACACACATACACACACACACACATCAATTTTTAAAATAAGTTTAATTGATTTAAAAATTGCTATGCAATCACACAGCATCGTTAACATGCAAGAGCTGAAAGTTGTCAACTGGTAAAAGGCATTCATTGGCCCAGAAGAATTTGTAGTGTGAAATTAGCCATGAGACTAACTCTTCAAAGTCTAGCTTGTCATATGCATTCAGAAGACAACATGGAGACAAGTCAAAGGTGGAAGATCCTAGCTACAAGTTCCTAATGCTTTTCTATTGGAGGCTATGTTAGTTTATGTCGACTTGACACAAGCTGGAGAGGAGGGAACCTCATTTGAGAAAATGTCTCCAGAAGATCAGGCTGTCAGCAAATTTGCTTAATTAGTGGTTGATGGGGGAGGCCCCAGCCCACTGTGGGTGGTGCCATCCCTGGGCTGGTGGTTCTGGGTTCTGTAAGAAAGCAGGCTGAGCAAGCCATGAGGAACAGGCCAATAAGCAGCACTCCTCCATGACCTCTGCCTCAGCTCCTGCCTTCAGGTTCCTGCCCTGCTTGAGTTCCTGGCCTGACCTTTGATGATGAACAGAGATGTAGAAGTGGAAGTCAAATGAACCCTTTCCTCTCCAAGTTGCATTTGGTCATGGTGTTACATCACAGCAATAGTAACCCTAACTAAAACAGCAGCAGAAAGCTTGTTGAGTTTCTATTTATTTATTTATTTATTTATTACTTGTTTATTTATTTATTTATTTATTTATTTATTTTAATTGTTGATGCTTGGGGGATTTTTGCTTTGTTTTGTAGTTTTGGGTTTGTTTGTTGTTGTTGTTGTTTTAGACAGTAATCTTGTTATGTAGCCCACAACAGCCTAACTCAATATCTTCATGCCTCAGTCTCTCACGGGCCACCATACAAGTGTTTTGTTGGCTTTTAAAGCTACATCTAGGTATTCATGCTTCAAGAACATAGCCGCAGCCGGGCATGGTGGCACATGCCTTTTAATCCCAGCACTCGGGAGGCAGAGGCAGGCGGATTTCTGAGTTCAAGGCCAGCCTGGTCTACAAAGTGAGTTCCAGGACAGCCAGGGCTATACAGAGAAACCCTGTCTCAAAAAACCAAAACCAAACCAAACCAAAACAAAACAAAAAGAACATAGCCCCTATTAATACTTCATCCATCGTGAGTACATTCAGGTCTATGTGTCTGTTCACACATTTGTAAGAATGGACATGCCTGAGACCTTGTATGGAGACTGTGCACAGGCCAATGTGGTTATCTTTCCCAAAAGTCATTATGACTGATGACAGTGTAAACAGTGTAAATAGTGAAAGAGCTGCACGCCATCCCTGTGCCAGGCCGTGCAGCTGGCCCCTCTGCCTGCAGCACCCTCTCTTGGCTTTACTTGAGAAGGGACTGTGGAGACTCAGGGACTAGGTCAACTTGTGTCCCTTTCGTGACTTGCCTGTCGCTGGTGCTTCCACGGAGCTTTTCTGAGTCCCAAATACTCCTCATTTGTTACATGCAACTGAAAATGCCAACACCTGAACAGGAATGGTGAGCACAGATGTCTGCAGAGGCGCGCACTGTTGTGGGTGCTGAGTTAGCATCAGTATGTCAGCCCGTGGCCTAAGGCCTTTGCAACCCCTGACTAGGTTACTACCTTAGACTTTCTGGCCAGAACCAGCCACTCCACAGAAGCCCACTTATGACTCTAAGGAACTTTCCAACAGCCTTAAGGAATGGCTCCAATACTTTGGCTTCTCAAAGATGTTGGGGTTTAATGGACAGCTTTGAATGGCACAAAGAAATGCTTCCCTAGAGGAAGTGCCCTTCATTTTTGACCTTGACGTCTGTAATCAAGCATACTCACTGTGAGGAGGTGACGGAATGGCTTTGAGCACCACAGAATAGACAGCCTTCCCACACTGGCAGATCCTTCTGCCTGTGTCCCTGGCGGGTCTACCCTCCTCTCCCTCACGCCTGTATTTCTCACTGAAAGGACAGAGCGGGGCTGCAGCAGCCAGGAAGGCTCTTCTGCAATGCGGCTCAGGGCTGTGTGAGACAAAGAGAGAGATTGCCACCTATTGACAGATATATCACCTGCAAAGAGACCGCTTATATAACCAGAGCCTCCTCCATCTCTGCTGTATGAAAGGCCCTCCAGGGGTTGCTGGGCCCTTTGCATTTTGCATCCTGTCAGTTCGGCACTGGCGTACCTTTCCACTGTCAATGAGACAGGGAAGAATGGGGACATGACAGTCCAAGGTGACAGTGACATCATTTCGCAGGGGAAACTGAAAATAAATCACCCCCTGTAGTGACAGTCGCTTCCTGTTACACAGCACATGGCGCGGCTCAGTTAATTCTCAAGACAATTCTAACCTTCAATGTTTTATGTCTGCACCCAAGGAAGGGGGTTGCAAGAGAATACTCGTGGCAGATAAAGAAGGGGGCTGGGTATGAGTGCTGCATATGGGATCTAAACGCCTTACACTTGCTATTGTAACATCCATATTCCCATTATAGTTTCCCTAACCTTAATGCATACGGATGTAAGAATCAACCAAACATAAAGGAATCATTTGCCTTTGGTTGGAGGAACATCCAACTCTATCGCTTTTTGTTACTGGGCCTCTCAAGTCAGCTTTCCTACCTGTAAAAGAGGGATAATATGACTCTGGAATTAGGAACATATAGAGCGCTTAAGTAGCACCAACCATAGTAGGTCACTTTGAGGGAAGCCAGGTGTTTACAAATGGATTCTTAGTTACCCGTGGGCTGAATAGAGGTTTCTCTCTCTCTCTCTCTCTCTCTCTCTCTCTCTTTTTAGTTTGGGGAACTTAGGCAAATTATTTGACCTTTTGGGGCCTCAAATTGCTCGTTTGTAAAATGGAGCTAATAATCATATGCATGCTCTTCTCAGGTTAGCCATGCAGTAAGGTGAAATGCTGTGTGTGAAAACATTCACGTTTTTAATTGCACTCTTCAAGTACTAGTTGTTAGGGTGAAAGAAAAAGGTGTTCTCCTCCAAACATAACGTCAGTGAGCTACCTGTGCAAATGACTTGGGTTGAATTCAGATTCCACATAATAGTGTTTATTAGGAATATTTACCACAGTAGGAGAGAAGAGGGGGTAGCTCATTGGGTAAAAACACTTGTAGCCAGGCCAGAGGGCCAGAGGTCAATCTCTGGAACTCACCCGATGGAAAGAGAACCCCCCCCACACACACACACACACCCAAAAAGCCATCCTCTGACCTCCACAAACTTGCCCTGACTGGTGTGCCCCTCCCACACACCAATAACTAAACAATAAACATGCACATGAGACAAGATGAGGCTCTGAACTCGGCAGGATCTTCTGCAAGCAGCCCTGTAAGGTGTCCCCTTGATCATGCTCGCCCCCTCCCCCACCCACCATTTTCTCCTGCCCCACAGACGAGGAGATGTGTAGTTTAAAGGATCAGAGGGACTAGTTAAGTACACACTGGGAACATTTGAGTTTTTCCTTGAATGCAGACATATGCCAAAGCTCACTGATTTGTGCATTTGTGTATCTTCAGCTCCTGTGATAGGCCCAGGGGTTAAAGTGTTCAGCTCAGGGAAGTTGAAGAGGCCACTGGAATTGTCTTTTATAACAATCAGCACTGTCTTTTTCTATTCCCTTCTGGCTCTGCTTTTTGCTCGGAGACACAGCTCCCACAAGAGGGAGAGCCCTGTCTGTCTGAAGAGTTTGCTCAATTTTATTCCCCCTCTCTGTTTAGGAAACAAAGATCTAAATCCATCCTCCACCCTTCTGGGAATTACTTCCTCTTTTCTTCACTGTCTGCCAGCTTTTTTGAATTCTCCTTAGCAACATTTTAAAAAAAAAAATTAGTTTAGCAACAGCATTTAAGCCAATGAGATCTGAGCATGCAAATGAGTTCTAGACCAATGAGAGCTCTGCATGGCAGGCAAGGGGGCTTATGGGAGACAAGAATAACCTGGAGTTTGCAGAGCAGCCTCCAAGTGGCAGCAGAGCAGCTATTATGGACCCATCACCTCTCAAGCCTCTACTTTGTTTCCGTGTGTGTGTGTGTGTGTGTGTGTGTGTGTGTGTGTGTGTGTGTGTGTGTGTGTGTGTGTCTGGTTCCCCCGTTTAAAACATTTACTGTTACAGTAAGCCTTGTAGGTATGAGTTCTTTAGATACACTGTAGGCAAGGGCTGGAAATGTGGACTTTGCTGTTACCCAAGTCATTCGTAGGCCTCTTCTGTCTTTGTTGTTTTGTAACCAGCTCCAGCCCAGTCGTCTAAGGCCTGGAAGCCTTGGGTGATTCAGCCAGCCCAGCCTGGCGGAACAGAGGCCCCGGGGGAATCCCTGTCTTTGTTTATCCACCACTACCACAGAGCTGGGGGGTGAATGTCGTGGGAGTAAAGGAATGTACCACCAACAAACTGGTCCTATCACAATCCACATGTGGCATACAGACCTTCCTCTCCCTGCAGTTCTGTAACATCTGTCTGAACAGGAAACCTGACCAGCAAGAAGCTTGGGGGCCATACTCTTTTTGGAGTGGGTTTGGTCCTCTTCATCTTGTAGCCTGGGTACACACAGAGAGTGGCTGGATATCATAGCATATCCACATGGTGACCATCCTTCGGTCCTTTCAGATGGTATTGCAGTAAATACCTTGGTGTTAAGATGTCTGGATGTGTCTCCAGTGTTTCCATTTCTTCCTAGCTTAGACTTCTCATCCTTAAAGAGACAGTTAAGGTGTGGAATCTTCAGAAAGGGCCATCTGATTCTCCCATACACCCCTGCTCCCCAGAGCACCCACTGTGGCCCTTCCGTATATGTGTTCCTCCCTGAGAGTCACAGAGTTCATGAGATCAAAGATTGCCCTGTGTAGCTCTAGCCCTTAGCATAGTGCTGGCTTTATCACAAATGCTCAAACCGTATTTTTTTTTAATGAGGAAGGATGCAAGAAAGTCACTCTTCACAGGGGAACAATCTTCAGTGCCTGTACCTGAGCCAGAACAATGCCTGTGAGTCTGATGCTAAAAGATAACTTTTGGCACACGGAAGCCCCAAGCCTGAAAGGTCATTACCACCAATGTTTCATCCTGTGATGGGCTCATCTCAGTAACGTGGCATCCTTTATGATCTGTGTTTTAGGAGGAACCTAGAAGCAAATCCAAGATCTGCGCCAATGTGTTTTGTGGAGCTGGCAGGGAATGTGCCGTCACAGAGAAGGGGGAGCCCACGTGCCTCTGCATTGAGGTGAGTCCTGGTGTCAGGCATGGGGGGTGCTGACTGTTTAGGGGGTCCTTGAGAACTTGCTCAGTAGGAGATGCGCTTGCTGCCATCACAGCCTCAGGACCTACACAGATGACTGGCATGGCAGCAGGAGGCACTGACCGCAGTGCTGGGCGAGAGGAGGCAAATCCATGGAGTTCACTGACTAACCATTCCAGCCAAATCATGAGCTCCAGGCATAGTGATAACTCTATCTCAGAAAGTTATACTGAAAACAACCAAGGACAACACAATATGGATCTTTGGCCTCAATACATACATGAACACCAAAAAAGAAAGAAAAAGAAAAAAAAAGAAAAAAAAATGATGTTAACAAGAAAATAGAACCAGTCTGGTTGTCCATCAGCATATGAACAGATGATGGAAATGTGGGACATATAGACAATGAATAATTATTCAGGGCTGGAGAGATGGCTCAGTGATTAAGAGCACTGACAGCTCTTCCAGAGGTCCTGAGTTCAAAGAGGTCCTAGGGGCTCACTACTATCTGTAATGGGATCCAATGCCCTCTACTGGTGTGACAGTACGCTCACATACATAAAATAATAGTTTTTAAAATGATATAAAAAGAAATATTATTTATCTTTAAAGAAAAATGAAATGTGTAGGAAAATAGATGGACCTAGAAGGTGTACTATTAAGTGAGATGATTCAGGCTCAGGAAGAAAAACAAAACGCATGTTCTCCTTCCCATGTGGATCCTAGACCACACATATAACACAGAGAGGTGTACAGGAGGGTACAGTTGAGGTTGAGAGAGGAAGGGGTGCTACGATGCAGTCATCGGTGAGGTAGGATGGACAGAGGGACGCATGAGTCATGAAAGGATGTACATCAATATTTTGTCTAGTTTCTAGTCTGTCATAGTTTCTACCTTTTGAATTTTGGGTTTATTTGTTTTTGTGCTGCATCTGAAGGAGCAAGAATTGTGTAGTTTTCCATACGAATCCAACGTGTGTCCATCCTTTGAGATAGTGGTTGTGATAGTTGAACAATCTTTGTAATTCCACTGACTGCTGGTGTAACAAGAGGTCACATGGCTAGTCACAAGTATATTCGTCACATTGACCCACTTTGAAAAAGTGACCTAAAAAAAATGTTCTGAGGGGAGACTCTGTAAGAGTAAATGGTTCCTTTTTTCCTTCAACTTAAAACTCTATGAAGTCACTCCATTGCAGTGTTACTTAATATGTAAACTGTATTGCAATACATGAAATTAGGTATGGTATTACATTTTAAACTTTTCTTTAAATTAAAAAGTTACTAATTGTTTGTGTGTTAAATAGCATAGGTATTTAGACATTTGTACTAATGGCGCTCAGTTCTCATTAGTCTTAGGTAACTGGCACTAACAACTTTTCTAAACACTAGACTTTCCCCTATCTATTTTATACAAAATAACATTTCCACACATAGGTCTGTGCAATTTACTTTGCAGCCTTTGGTGGGCCATGGAAGCCACCCATATCAGCATAGATTTTTTTTTAGCTCATTTTAAAACAACTGTGTAATATTTAGAAATGTAAATTTATTCATTCATTTCCTAAGAGATGGATATTTAAGTAGTTCTCTGGGGTTGTTTACCACAACAATAGTATCATTTTACAAATACCCTTTATTTTTTAGAATTGATGGCCACTGGGCACCTTCTGGGTCAAAGGGTATGCAGATTTTTAAATTATCAGACAGAGTGTCAGCTTTGAGTTTTGTTTTTAAATGGCATTTGAAAGGCAAAATAAGCCTTGAGAAGTAAGCAAGACTTTAATAAATCTTCATTCTTAATATGAATGTGAATACAATGGCCATGGGCTTTTCTCTTCTCCCTTCTATCAAGCTGCCCTGTATCCTGGAAATGGGTTAGACCCTAACTTATTGCATTTAAGGGAAAATGTACCAACTTGAAACCTAAAACCTGATCCTGTTAGGATCCCTTCACGCTGGAGGTCTGCATTAGAAGTATGTATGCTACCATATGGTAACATTAATTAGACTAAAAATCTGACTTCTAGGCTCAGCTTGTCCATGGTAATTGTGTGATTCTAAGCAAATTCCCAGGAGTTGCTGTAATACCCATGTTGGTTTTGCCTAGTATGGAAAACTTGGTGAGCAACAGTAGTAAATGCCAGTTCGGTGAATAAGTGCAGTCCACCTTTCTTACCTTGAAAGGGTCGGAGTCACTTCCTGGCTCAGAACTCTGCTTCTTTTTATAGCTGTTTTTGTTTTGTTTTGTTTTTTTCCCCTTCATACCTCAAGTAACTCTAGTGTGCCTACAAGCCGAATGAACTTTATTCCGTATTTCTGTCCATTATGATTTCCTGCAGTCTTTCACCCTCTCTGTCAGCCTTACAACACTGGTTGTGAAATCAGGACAAAAGCTGAATAGCTCCCAAATACTACAGAGAAGAAGAGAAAGAAGTCCTTGTAACAGAGACAGAGACAGAGACAGAGACAGAGACAGAGACAGAGACAGAGACAGAATTTCCATTGTGGAATGCCTGAGCTAGGAACTTTTCTAAATCATAGACTTGTATACTTCTCGCAGTTTTGGAGGCTGTGAGGTGCAAAATCAAAGCAAATTCATTTATTGTCTGGTGAGGGCCTGGTCTCTTCTTGCCAGTGAACATTTGAACACTGTATTCTCACAAGGAAAGGATAGCAGGCCAAAGGCACAAATGCTCTGAAATCCCTTCTGTAAAGGCCTGAATTCTGTTCATGAGGAAGGAGCCCTGGTAACTTCATCCCCTCCTGAAAGCACAGCCTCTTCATGCCATTGCAGGGAGGATTCATGTAGTACAACTATTATAGCAACAGCGGGGTGTTTGTGTACTCACACTGGACTAGGATAGACAGAGGGACATGGAGAACTTGGGGTAATGAGTGTCTGCTGCATCAAACATAGTAGAGTCACTGATAACCAGAACTGGGTTCCCTGGGCTCTGACAGCATACAGGCTCCATCTCTGATGGTGGTTTGTCAGGTGGTCACCTGACAAGATGGCAGCATGAGTGCATATGGCCTCCATGGCTACACAAACACCCTCCTGCTGGTCTGTTTCAGCAATGCAAACCTCACAAGAGGCCTGTGTGTGGCAGTAATGGCAAGACCTACCTCAACCACTGTGAACTTCATAGAGATGCCTGCCTCACTGGATCCAAGATCCAGGTTGATTATGATGGGCACTGCAAAGGTAAGGCATATGTCATCACTGAATGGTGGGTCTTATGATGGGGAGACAGAGACAGAAACCAGAGCAGTGTGGCCTGGCTCCATTTTACCAAGTCCACGACTACCCAGAGCTTGAGAGTGCCGGGGGCTGGGGGATCGGGGTGGGGGGGGGGCAGCCCTGGTGGGTCTTCTTTCTTTTTCTTGGTTCTTCTTCAGGCAGCAGAAGGGGAAGAGTGCCAGCAGGGTTAAGACTTAAAAGTCTTAAAAGAAATTTAGGGTTGCTGTATAATCATAAAATGTTTTCCTATCTCACTTCTAAGTCACTTTGCTTCCCTAGCTGACCTGCCTTCTGAGTTCCTCTGAGGCAGAGGGGAAAAAAAACCATTTAGCACCTCATCCTAAAACAGCAGGAGATTAAGTGAAGCAGCCTTTGTTCTATTAAACAGGGAATTTTTATATGCATACCCATTAGGTGTAACTATCTGGCTAAACATTTATCACTTGCCAAAGCTCCACAGGTTCATGGAGAGTTTAAAAACATAACTAAGTTATTAGTGAAGTTTTGCATACATAAACCCAGTCAATGTTTTATCTTCTGTCCCAACACCTATAATAAATTGTTAGTTCCTTTTTTACGACCTTTGGTTAATGGTTTTACCATTTGGGACTGTGCTCTGAATAGTTGTATGCCTGCTTACTATCTCAGAAGCAATTAACTCATGACACTAAAGACTGGTAGAGTTCTCGTTGCAGTGTTGACTATCACAAAAGACCAAATAGCAGTCCCACTATAAAAGAGCTTAATAAATACTGATATAATTCTAGGAATTCTTATAGGATCATCATGAAGAATTAAGAAATCATCTATTTGTTTATATAGCACCCCTGTATAGACAAATAGATGATGTTGTTCTGCAGAGATCTGCTCAAAAGGGTGGGCTAATCCCTAGTGACAGTTATATATATTTGATAATATTAGGAAAAGCATATTAATAACAGAAATCTTTCCTAAAATGGATATTTCCTAGGTCTTACCTATCAGAGCAAATCTGTCATAAATTTTTAATCTAAGGCAAATCCATCTCAGGAAGACTACCTGCTAGTTATTAGCTTGTCCGGTGTCAGCTCCTGGCAGGGGAGACCTCCTCTCTTGTTGGAGATGCTCCCTCCTCACATTCAGGAGCCTGCTAGGTTTGAACTGGATGGCTGGGGCCTTTGTCCTGTTTCCTGCATCAGACCTGGATCTGCTTTCGGTAGTATCTGCAGCTGTAGAGTAGGTAAGCTAACTGCATCAGTAGTCCACAATGGCAAAAATGTCCTTAAAGGACTTCCATACATTTTAGAAAAAAAAAAAAATGGTCAATTTCTCCCTACCCTGCTTTAGGGCATTTCTCAACCTAGCAATATTTTATTTTCCTTTATTTTACACTCTTAACATTTTCCAGGGTTGGAAAAATGGATTTCCAAGCATGATTGGTAATTAGCCACCAGACCTTTCCAAGTTTAGAGCCTGCCCAGACAGTCCATTCTTGACTTCCTGGAAAAACACAAAGCTTTGTCCCAGATACCAATCTCCTCTCCAACCTCTGTGCAGAATTAATCTCCATGTGAAATTTCAAAACCCCAGGAACTGCTCAACCCAGCAGGAAGGAATATAAATCTAGAAGGTCAATCCCTTGTCCACAGGCAGACATCCTTAGATGCTACAAGAAAGAAAAGCTCAAAATTTTAAGGCAGAGAAATGGAGAGATGGCTCAGTGGTTAAGAGTGCTGACTACTCTTTCACAGGACCTGAGTTCAGTTTCCAGCATCCACACAGAAGCTGGCAACCATCTCTAACTCCAGTTCTAGGGGATGTGATGCCCTCTTCTGACCTTCAAGCACCAAACATGCACACAGACATACATGCCATACGGGCACACAGACATACATGCCATACGGGCACACAGACATACATGCAGGCAAAACCCCATACACATAAAATAAAAATAAATGACTTGAAAGGAAGGAAGAAAGAGGGGGAGGGGAAGGACTTAAGGTAAAATTATGACAAGGTTGCAAGACTTGGCAGTTTTAATTCTAGAAACAGACATTTTCTTTTATTCTTCTCTTTGCTTTACACATCTCTTTTCGTTTTTTTGCAGAAAAGAAGTCTGCGAGTCCATCTGCCAGCCCAGGTAAGTGCCTGTCCTTTCTGCAGTGTGTGTGCATCTTAGGGTGGAGACTTTTCATGGAGGAAGTATTTTGTCTTCTACAAATTCCAGGAAGCAAGCATCTTGTCTTCTACAGGTTCTATTGAGCTGCCAAGGTCATCTGTGGGTCAGGACTTTGGATCCACATCTGGTGTGAGCACAGCACAGCTCAGTAAAATCATGAAACTGCATTTTTAAGATGTTCCTTTGTTTTGGAGTAAACTGGTCAAAGGAACTGTTTGAGTCTGAATGTTAGCTGTGCTACATTTTTGCTGACTAGTGACCTCACTGTAGGGACAACCAGTGAGCCCTCCCTTCAGGGCCTTGTAAGACATGCTCATATCGTGGACCCATTGAAATCAGAAGACACAGCTCTTTTTGAAAGAGGATAGTTGGGAATGCCAGTATGGAGACTACCAGAGCTCTCTATTAAAAATATATTAAAATCTCAACATGGTTTCTAGTCCCAGACCTCACAGTAACCTTGTGGGTCTCACTGGAATTACCTTAAGGTGTAGAGGCTCTTCCCCTAAATCACATAGCTAGGAAAGGCAGAGTCGGGAAGGCACATATATTTGTTCCCCGGCCCTGTACCCTCTTCACAGCCTAGCATTTGCTGTCTTCCAGGAGTTTCCTTTGGCCAGAGCTGTCTCTACCCTGCCTCTATTCCCACTTGATTCCCACCTGCTGCTTCCACATGGCTTGCAACAGCACCCACAGCAGGGCTGAGGCTTGGCCCTTCCTTGGCCTGGTTTTCTGTTGTTTATAATGAAGGGTGATGGGAGAAAGTTTTGAAAGGCTCAGTCGGTGAGCTGGGAGAAGAGCAGCAATCCAGCAACATGAACAACTGTAATGTTTTCATTTATTGATAAGTCAATACCTTCTGCTCATCTCAGAACCAAGAGAGTTTCCTTAGTAATGACTGATTTTCTCCCTTGTTCCCTAACATTCATGAAAATATCCTTTATTTCTTTTCCTTATTTTTTTTCCTTAAATGACAACTCCTCTGTTTCAAGTTTCTAAGTTTCTAGTCCAGTGGTCTTCAATCTTTCTATTACTGAGACTATTTAACACAGTTTCTCATGCTGCGGTGACCCTCAACCGTAACATTATTTTTGTTGCTACTTCATAACTGTAACTTTGCTACTGTTATGAATCGTAATGTAAGTACCTGCTATGCAACCTAGTCTTTATATATGTTTTACCCGGGGGAGCATCACTCCTGGGGTAGACACATTTCTGTACTCTGGTGCAATAGCCCTGCCTCCCTGGATGCTTTAAAGACTGAACAGGGTGGCACATGCAGAACTGAATGGCACGAGGCTCTGTGCAGGGGGTGCTGATGACCCCAGGGTTCACCTCCTCCTACTCGCCTCACATTCCTCTCCTCCCTGCAGTTGTCTGCTATCAAGCTAACCGCGATGAGCTCCGACGGCGCCTCATCCAGTGGCTGGAAGCTGAGATCATTCCAGATGGCTGGTTCTCTAAAGGCAGTAACTACAGTGAGATCCTAGACAAGTACTTTAAGGTAAGCAGAGCTGAAGCCAACCGTGTTCAGTACCAAGGGAAAGGAGGGCGCCATCTTCTCCTTGCATGACTCCCAGAAGACACAGGGCTCCTTAGAGTCCCTGAGTGTGTCCTCTCCACCAGTTATGTTACAGAGCTGTGAAAGGTGCCCTGTGACCTGTTTGACCAGTGGGTTGGCAGCAGTTGACCTTTAGGATCCAACATGAATGTGTTCTTCTTTCCCTTAAAACCACCAACATATCAAGGAGCTACCGTGGGAAATGTGGTCAGGCGCTCTCCTGCCCAGTGTAACACTTCAAATGCTGGTACAGAGCACCTTTTGCTATACCAGACCCACTTCATCCTTCCTGCCCAGCTTGCCATTTCTCCACATCACTAACTTGGCCATTTGTAGCTTCTTCATCTGAGAAGAAGCCAGGAATACGTGGGACTAGAGATATTCCAAATCCTCACCATGTGGCTGTCTACCATATTACCATGTCTACCGTAGAAGAGGCAGTTCCACTGGAGGCCCAGACAGATACTGATTTTGAAGGAGGAAGAGTGAGGAACTTATGTTTGGTAGGGGTTAAGTGCACCAACCATTGGAAGAAACAGTTAAAGGCACTCTGCTAGTTAGTTGACAAGAACACAAACACACACCTACAGTATTTCCAACACAGAGACACTCCCTGTACTCAGCCACACATTCAAGTACTGCATGCACACAGAAGCACCAAGCCCCTGCATTTTCCAGATGTACATAATGAGGTCAGTGTTTCAGGTACCCACTCCAGTGCCTGTGCACAAAGCCTGCTGTCCCAACCACTAGCCAGCCAGAATTTAGAGTAGCTCCACACATCCAGGGGACTTGGAAGTTCTTGTGCTCCCCTCCCCCAAGTATGTTTCATTCCAGCCTAGTCTATGGGTTCCTTAGCTGGCATTATGGATACCCACAGATAAAGAGATGCTGGTTTGGATTGAAATAAATATTTGATCATTTAAGGCAATGGTTCTCAACCTTCCTAATGCACGACCCTTTAATTCAGTTTCTTGTGTTGTAGTGACCCCAACCATAAAATTATTTTCATTCCTACTTCAGAGCTATAATTTTGCTACTGTTATGAATTGTCATGTAAATTTCTATATTTACTGGAGGTCTTAGGCAGCCCCCAAAGGGGTCATAACCCATAGATTGAAAACGACTGATTTAAGGCATCTCCTATATTATTGGATAGACATTTTTTTCTACTGTGACACAGATTTAAACTCTGGATTCCTAGTTTTTGATATTACACTGGAGAGAAAGCATAGCTCTTCCCACTCTCTGCGTGCAGTCTCTTGGCCATTGCCAAAGCACTGAAGACATTGGCAGGTCTACAGAAAACCGCATCACTTCACTGAGCACGGGAGTCAGATGGGGGTAGAAGCAATGTAATGAAGATAACTTGGGGCTGGTCGGCTGCCAAGTCTAATGACCTGCACTCAGTTCTCAGGAGCCACATGGTGAAAAAGGAAAACCAACTCTTACAAATTGTCCTTTGACCGTCACATACATGTTATATCATGACACCCTCACTCACACATACACACATATGCATACATACATATAAACATAAACAATAAATAAATGTAATTTTATTTTTTTAAAGAAAATTATTTTTCCTGAAGCCAAATGAGTAATATCTGCATAGCTTATTGTAAGTAGTCACTCTATCCTGTCCTTACAACATGAAGCTGTTGGGCACATGACACTATTTCCAAGGGGCCACATGGGATCTGATAACCATTTGTAGATGACACCTTGGCCTCAGGCACTTCTGATACCTGCTATTAAATCTGATTGCCAAGTACCCGGGCCTCAGGGCCACCCAATACATCTCCATGTCCCCAAGCAGAAACACTCTTGGAGGCTCCTAGCAGCATCTCAGCATGGCCGCTTGGGAAAGCAGCTTTTCTCTGGAGTACTGTACTGAGAAAGCGTGCTCACAGCTTACAGACACAAGCTCCTCTTTCAAGACATCTGAGGGAGATGCCATCCTGCCAGGTCCACAGCTGCCTGTAGGTGAGAGAGAGAATATCTCAGAGCCTAGTTCTTCATCCCAGCTGGCTTTCCTCACACCAGATAGTTGAATAGCAAATCTAATCAATATGTGAGTAAGGCCCAAACTGCCTTTCTCCTGCAGACACCATTTCTTTGATGAACACAGAACAGAATCAAAAGGGAAAGCCTTACATCCCCATGCTATTCACACCCTGTGGCACTAGATGGGAGACTCTCGGAGCCTGGCACTGAAACTGGAGCCAGCCTTCCTACCTCCCGACCCCTAACACCATACACCCCATCGCCTCAGCTGCTTCGTGTGGGTGGGTGCCGGGCTCAACCCACCTCTTCTGAACACTAAATGAACATACGAGGATGGCTCTCAAGCATGGGTCTCAAAATACTCATCTTCCTTCCTTTCTATAGTCACAGAACCAAAAACGGAAATGTTACTGTCTCAGAAATAGAGCTACAGATATGGGCATGCAAACGTATCGGGTCTTTGCATCTGGTTAGTTGAGTGAATTCTGCTGGATTCTGGCCAGGCACTGAAATGCCTCGCAGTTTAATGCTATTTCTAGGCAGGTATCAGATTTATGAGATGAGGCTGCCAAGAGCTGGGATGGCCCCTTAGTTCTAGGCCTGCGCTCTGCTTCCCTGATAGTTGAAGGGTGTGCACAAAGCACTGGCTTTTAAGAGCCTGCTATACTGTAAGTACCAGGTCCAGAGCACCCAGTCCATGGCTGTGCGGCCACTGGTGAAGTTCTAGGTCCAGATAGCCCAGCCAACAGCTACGAAGCCACTGCAGGGCCATTGCTTTCTCTTCACTCACTCTTGTCCCCAGACAGATGACAGGGTTTGTTCTAGCTGTCCTCGGGAAAGTTCTCTGGTCCTCTGAATGTTCCCGGATCACGCTGGTTGAATTGCACATCCTTAATTAATCAAAACCCCACAAGTGAATTCTTGTGAGATTTCCTCAGGGCAAGCATACAGTGAGTGCATAAAGCACACCTGAGACGTGGCCCTGAGAATCCGGACAAGAGTGAGAAGCAGGTTCTAAGCAAAGGCTTAATGGGTGTTTCATGGATTCCCCTCACTATATACGCCATGGAAATTTTACAACACGTGACCCGTGGCAGCCATGAGAGGAGAAAAAAAAATGGCTATGTTTTGCCCTTACCTTCTTCCAGACTCTCTTCCATGGTATAAGGAACCAACTTGAAAGCAACATGGAAATGCTGATCATTATCCAGCACAGCCTTCAGAAAGCGTGGGGAAGGAAGGGGTACTGCTGGACCTAGTTAGAAATTTGATCTAAACCTTCGGATTGATGCTTCCTCTTGTTGCTAGGACGTAGGCATCTTGAAAAGTTGCCAATGGCTGCTGTCTTGGTTTAGCATCTTGCTTTAGAGGGATTAATGCTTGACCTCACCACTCCCTGTTCAGTTGTGTTCTTGGGGTATCGACAGGTCATCTGCCTGCACAGTATGGCCTGAGATCCTGTACACACATCTGCACTGGGGCCCCAGCGTAGGGTATAGGGGCAAGGAGGCTGGTCTTAAAATAGAAAGATAGACTTCTGTGAGTCCCCTGGGCTTCACCTCCTAGATTCTAAGTTACTGCTTATAATGCCATACCTTGCTATGTGTTCATAAGGGTGTGAGACAGTGACTTTACCAATCGTCTGAAGCCGGGTCTATAGGACAGTGTCAGGGACTGGGTCAGACATCTGTTCAGGCTGCCCTCCTGAGCAGGATCCATACTGAAAGAACCCCTCTCCCATGGCCTCTGTCCAGGCACTTACACTTGCTCATCTTGGGGGTTCCTAGTGATCTGAGCCATTACTACTGTGGGCTAGGATAGCGTTGGAGTGTGTTAAGAGTAAGATGAACTGAGGGGTCAGGCCAGAGGGTGCACCAATAAAACTGTGGCTGTCTAAGCACTGCTGAGAGGCCTCGTCATCTCTCTCTAGAGCTTTGATAATGGCGACTCTCACCTGGACTCCAGTGAATTCCTGAAATTCGTGGAGCAGAATGAAACAGCCATCAACATCACCACTTATGCAGATCAGGAGAACAACAAACTGCTCAGGTGAGGAGTGGGTGATTGGGCCTACGGTCTCCAGGGAAGATTGCCTGAGAAGGGGGTGGGATTTGAACCCCTTCTACCAACAGTGGTACTGCCAGGGCCAATGTGAAAGAAACAGAAAAGTGAGGTTTCTGTCCCAATCTATTCTGTGAACATTACAAAAATGGAATATCGAGCCACATTGATATCTGATCAAGCAGTTACTGTTTGGGGTCAGAACTCGCAAGGATAAAAGAATGTAATTTCAGAATAAATTATCAAGGTCATGTCATACCTACATTGCTTCTGGGTGTTCTGTTGTTGACCTTCTGAAGGAACTGCTAATGTGTTCTCTAGTTGTTCTGCTCCTGGTGTTTACGACGATCCAAGCTGTTCCATGTAGATTTCCCTAATTGTTATGAGTGTATGTCCTTCTTAGTGTTGCCTTAGAAAAATATTAATAAACAAAGAAGCTTCTAGTATGGAACTGGTACATCAGTAAGAATTAAACATGGGAAAGGTAACTCTCTTTTGTTCACAACAAGTTCAAAGTGCAGCTTTTGTGATTCTTCCTAGCCATAGTCCTTGACCTTATGGAAAATAAACTCAGAAAGATTGAATAATTAGTTCAAGGTCATTTGAGTAGAAAATGGCTGAGCCAGGGCCCAAGTCTTAGGCAACAAGGGGTGATAGAGCTGGGGAGGCTCAATAAAACTTCTGAAAGAACTCTCTAGGGCTGGAGAGATGGCTCAGTGGTTAAGAACACTAACTGCTCTTTCAGAGGACCTGAGTTCAACTCCCAGCAACCACATGATGGCTCACAACCATCTGTAAATGGTGTGTCAGTGTCAGCATACTCATATACACTAAATAAACAAACAAATATGTAAAAAGAAAAAAGAACTCTCTAGAATGACTATGAGGTGATTCTTGTTTAAGTTTAATATTCTTTTGCCGGCATAAATATTATTTTGAGGGTTTGCTACACTCCCTTGTTGGAAATATATTAAGGGTTTCTACCATATAGTTCCCAAATAAAAGACACAGAGCCTTTAGATTTATGATACGGTAAAAAGAAAAACACTAGAGCTGAGCAGATATCAACCCTATATGCTATTTTATCTATTTCCCTGTCAATATCCCCAAGATATCACTTGCCATGTTCTGCCTGGGCCACTCGTACTCCAACAAGCCATCCCTCATGGCCATGTGCTCACCATCCAACGACCCCATGGTGACTTCCTTCCTTCTTCTTCCTCTTCTTTCTCATCTCTCCTCCAAGCCCGTGAACCTTTGCTCTACCTCCCTCTCTTCTGCCCATCTCAAGCTGTAGGCATCTTTATTAACCAATCAGGGATAACTTGGAGGGCAAGGTTTACCAACAAAAGCTGGTCTACATGAGGATCTCTTAATGGGGGGCCAACCAGATCTTGGGGGCCAGTATCTAGCATTTGAATACAAGCAGCACCAGGCGAACCCACTACATTCTTTCAAGTCCTATACTCCTTTTCATGTCATCTGTCATCTCTCTTCTGGAATGGTTAACTTGACAGTCATCCAACAGATGACAATCTACACTAGAGGAGGTATGCAAATGGTGGGAGCATTTGTTAACCAAAGGTGGACTAAATTATTCACAAGATGTTAGTTGTCACTGGGGACGCATATGAGCAGCTTAAGTGATCTGGGACACAGCTTAAGAAGCTGAAGGTTGGAGGTTTGGGGTTACTGGGCCACAGTGTGACAGGTTAAAGAGGAGGGAGGTGTTTTCAGTGTACAGTCATCTTGCCTGGGGCTCCAGGTGTCTGTGAGCCTGATGCTTGCTTTCCTTCTTAGGGAGAGAAGCCAGGCCTTGCTGATGGCATTTCTCCTGTGTTTCCTTTCAGAAGCCTCTGTGTTGACGCCCTCATTGAACTGTCTGATGAGAACGCTGACTGGAAACTCAGCTTCCAAGAGTTCCTCAAGTGCCTCAACCCATCCTTCAACCCTCCTGAGAAGAGTACGTCCAATCTAGAAACTGAGTGCTGCTGGGGATGGAAGCTTGGCAGGGAAGGAAAGACTGGTAGAACTCTCCAGAGATAACTGATCTAGCCCTCATCCATGAAACTGGGCTGTCACTAGCCCATCAACCTCCATGATAAGATTGAGGCCATAAACGTATGGGGCATTTCCCCATGAGATACAAGGCCGTCCTTGTCTGAGAAAGGGGCATGTAAGTGCCCAGACTGTATCAGAAACATCACCCAGCTCAAATCTCATGTCTCAACTGTTGCCTTTGTTTATGGTCCAACAGAGTGTGCCCTGGAGGACGAAACCTATGCAGATGGAGCTGAGACTGAGGTGGACTGCAATCGCTGTGTCTGTTCCTGTGGCCACTGGGTCTGCACAGCAATGACCTGTGATGGTGAGCCATACTTAGTGCAGAAGGAGGGAGCAGTGCTGTGACTTGAATGAGAGAAGGTGACAGGGCTATGATGAGGAAAAGAAAGGCCGGGAAGGAAGCGGCAGACCCGCAGCTCCCCAGGGGCAGCACTGTGTGTAAAGCACTTGCTTCAGGTATGTCAGGTGTGACAATTACCCCAGAAGCCTCCAGTTAGAGAGAAGGCTGAGCCACAGCATGAATGAATAGCAATATGAGACTGAAACCATCACCATGAAAGAAAACACTGATCTGTGAGAAATGCGTGCCAGCGCTCTTCCATGGTCTTTGCATCCTGACCAACTTCATCCTTATGACACTTAAGGAAATACTGTATATTTTATAAAAGTGTCATGTATTCAGAAGTCAAGATGTCTTAGCTTGCCATAACATGTAGGAAAAACAATTTAAGAAGAAGTGTAAAAAATTTTTTTAAAATTAAATATTAAGATCATTGCAACATGGACAAGATGGATTTGGGACATATAGGTGTCGGAGTTTGGGAGGCAGAGTGGAGGTCAAAGAGTAAATTAGAACCACTTGTGTCCCATCAGAGACCTCTACTACAGTGATGCCAGAGATCAAGAGAGAACTTATATCAAAGCCAGATTCAAGTCAAGACAAAAGCAAATCAGAGATCAGTCTTAAAGCCAGGTCCAGAATAGAAATCCCGCTCATGTCAGTTAGAACCAGACTTAAAAGTTATACCTGCAGGAATGACCCTGAACTTATATTTTAGGAAGTTAACTGGGGCAGAAAAAGCTGATACTTAATATTATGCTCAGGGAGATCAGGTAAGATGGTGACTAAGAGACAGAAGTCAAAGCCCCAGGAAAGCATGTTAGCCAGGGAGCCCAGAATACCAACATGTAAGTGGAAGCCAGTGTTATCCATAGATTCAGTAACCTTCCTAGGACCAAGTCTGCTTCAACATGAGAGAGTAGGTGCCCAACCTAACCATAGGGGCAGATGAAAAAGCAGAAGAGACTGTTACGAGACAAGAATTTTCTAGAAGTTACTGGAACTGATAGCCAGATGCACACATGGTAGCTACTGAAGCCATCCGAGGGCCCCTTTAAACATCGACCCGCCTGCCTTAACCAGGAAGCATCCTCAGAGACAGAGAGAAAGAGAAAGAGAGAGAGAGAGAGAGAGAGAGAGAGAGAGAGCGCTGCTCGGGTTCTGGCTTTGTGAAGGTATCCCTCCTCCATTTCTAAGATGTAGGAGTCAGTGTGCACTGACTTATGGAACCCTAAACACCATCATCTGAGTAAAGCCCAATCACAGTGCATCAAACAGAATTTAATCCCATGAGATTGCCATAGCCACACTGAGAGCTGCATGCCCTCCACCCAGAGAGTACAGTCTATGGAGCCTCAACACATCTTGGTGTACAGGCTGTGTGATGTAAGAGGACATTCAAGAGGCATTTTCAAGCTAGTACCTGGAAACTAGCAGAACCATTTTAGATCACAAATCTCAAAGACACAAACAATCAGGGGCGTTGAAATAATGCCCAAAGGAGCCGGGGCCCCGAGAAGTGGCTATGAGGGATGAATTGATTATCCGTATCTGCAGTTTCCTAATGGTAAATACTGTGTTCAGTAAACGGAGTCCCAGGCATCCTTTCAAACTTTCTAGGTTGTAATCTACCAAAAGAACATCTTGAGGATCTGTGAAGGATTTGGTTTTTTTGTTTGGTCATTTGTTTGGGTTTTTTGTTTTGTTTATTTTTACTGTTTTTTATCGTTGTGCTCGAGAAATTTTTGTTAGATGTTGTAGTAATCCGCCCTGGGTGTGCAGAACGACCTCGAGAGCTCTTCAAAAAGCAAAATCTCTGGCACCCAGCTACCACCCACCCCAATCAGTTACATCAAAATTCCAGCAGGTGAAAGCCAGGCCCTTCGAATTTATTTTCTCTTTGTTTTGCAGTTCTAGGGGGTGGGGATGCGGTTTGCATGCTGGGCAAGCACCCTGCCAGTGAACTACATCCGGAGCCAAAAATTACATCTGGGACATTGTGGGAATGGCTGAGAATCGCTACCCCAGAGGAATTTCCTGAGCCAGGACCCCAGTTGACCCCATTGCTTTTCTGTAGGACTAGCATGTCTTGTGGGTGTGCATTAAGGAAAATATCAGGAACAGAAGCCGAAGAACTAGGATAGCTTTCTTGTTTCTATTACCTTGGATGTTGTAATACTCAGAGAAAGGTGGGCAGTTTAACTCTCCCTCCACGGGTTAAATGTTGAATCTGTTAGGTAGTGTCTTCCCTGGCCTAGCACAGCCCCCTTTCTCTGAACGTTGATTCTTCTTGCAGGAAAGAATCAGAAGGGGGTCCAGACCCACACAGAGGAGGAGAAGACAGGATATGTCCAGGAACTCCAGAAGCACCAGGTGAGTGGCAATCACAGTGCCAGTTCAAACCAGGCTCTTTTTTTTTTTTTTTTTTTTTTTTGGTTTTTTGTGACAGGGTTTCTCTGTGTAGCCCTGGCTGTCCTGGAACTCACTCTGTAGACCAGGCTGGCCTCGAACTCAGAGATCCACCTGCCTCTGCCTCCCAAGTGCTGGGATTAAAGGCGTGCACCACCACACCCGGCTTCAAACCAGACTCTTAACACTACCAAGAAGCTGTCTAGTGTCTCAGCAGATGAGAGAAACTCACTTCATTCAACACAGGAGATCCCGGATGATGACCTCATCGGCCCCATCAGACTGTGATACAGACCCTTCCCTGAGGGAGTTACTGTGACAGGGGTGGGAGGGGCTGGGGTTCCTCTAGAAAACCTTCTCTCAGCCATCACCTGAAAGCTGCTACCAGGAAACAGTTCTTAGCATTTCTATCCTCCAACACAACACGTGTGAGCCGAATGGGCTTCTAAGATCAGAGAAAGCCTGAGGCAGAGAGGCAGGTGTAGTCAGTGAGACAGCAAGCTGGTGTTCGCTGAGGAAGCTTCAGTGCCAGGCAGCTGGACAGGGAGTACCAACTCTGTCTCATAGATGCCAGCCACGGTTGTCAGCAGTTTCCTAGCTCAGGTTTTAAGTTGGAGGAGAATTAGCATGTCATAAAATTTACCCCTTTCAAAGACCCAATTTTGGCCAGGTGGTGGTGGCACACACCTTTAATCTCAGCACTCCCTAAGAGAGGAGGGAGAAGCAGGTGGATTTCTGAGTTCAAGGCCAGCCTGGTCTACAGAGTGAGTTCCAGGATAGCCAGGGCTACACAGAGAAACCCTGTCTCAAAGAAAAACCAAAATTAAATTAATTAATGAAATTAATATTATGAAATAATACTATGTAATAATTAATTAAATTAAATATGCAGCTATGCAAGTGAGCAACTTTCAGTGTATTCCTAAATTTGTCAGCTACTCCCCACTGTCTAATTCCAGAGAATCTTAACCTCCCCCGAAAAAACCATCACATTAGAAATTGCTCCTCATTTCCCTTGTCCTCATCCTCTGAAAGTTGCTAATCCTGACTAGGAATTCATATCCCACAGAAGTATTAAAAACAATAGGTCCCAGAGGTGCCCTTATCTGGGCCTAACTTGACTATTCAACTGTCCTAGAGTCCTTTGAAGTCTACATCTTAACATCTTCAACTGTTACATGAGAGCAATACTACATCAGGTCTTGGAACAGGGCCTGACACATTCCTCCAAAGATGTGCAAGTAGCCAGTAAGGGTTTAACACCATTAGATGCTAGAAGGGTGCCTGGTCTGGGTGCGTCATAGAGAATGACCCTTTTCTGTCTGACTTCTTCCACTTAGAATAATGCTCTTTGGGTTCATGCTTGTAGCATGAATCTGCTTCCCTCCCCTTTATGTGAGTGCCACTCCATATATGTGATAGTTTGTATTCATTACATGATGCGTATTTAGGTGACTTCTGACTCTGATGAACGATGCTGTTGTGAATGTTATTGTACAAGTTCCTGTGTGGACATATGTTTTCACTCCCCCTATATATTTAGGAATAGAAACCGCACCAAAAGATAACTCTTTTAATCTTTCCAAATACCAGTCACTGTACACCCTCCCCTCCGTGTTCTTTACATCCTTGCCAACGTGTGTTACTACTGTTCTTTATCTCATCCGACCAACTGAATGTGTAGACGTGTCTCATTGTGTTTCCATTTGCACCCCTCTAACATCTAGTGGTGTTAAGCCCTTGTTGGCTATCTGTACATCTTTGAAGGAATGTGTCAGGCCCTATTGTAAGACCTGGTTGAAAGTGTTAAGATTGTAGCCTTGAAAATATTGTCAAGGACACTAGGAATGATCAAGTTCAAGCCCAGACAAGTACGCCCGCCCCTGAGGCCCATTGCTTTTACTACATCTGTGGGAATTGGATTCAGAACACATTCCCTTTAGTACCCTTTTATCCTTAAAACTGGGGCAATAATATCTGATTCATAGGATGTTCATACAGGGTCAGCTGGTAATCCCAGACTACCCCTAAAAGACCATGCCACAAACTGACATAACCTCATGTTTATCACTCAAGAAGGAACCATACAAGTCAGCAACTAAAATCTAGCATAACCGCGTGTCTACTGATGCTATGGAAGGTCTGGGGACCTGGATAAACACCACCAACCTTTAATATCTTCGTAATGATTATATCCTCTTACATCTCAAAGGGCACAGCAGAAAAGACCAAGAAGGTGAACACCAAAGAGATCTAAGAAGAGGCACAGAGCACCGTGTCCGGAGCCCAGCGCCTCCTCTTCAGCGCTGAGCCCAGTACACACAGAGTCTGCAGCAATCACCAAATCACTAGTATTTGCTTGTATGGCAGCGAATCTTATTTTGTTTGTTTTGCAATAAAGGAAATGAGGGTGGCCAGCCTAGCGAGGGAAGGCCACAACCTTCACCTGTAGGAATGCTTTAAGAGAAACTAAAGGACACCTTGGGACGAGAGGCAACTAAGGAAACAGCATCGGGTTGGCAGAGGAGCAGAGGCAGGTTTGAATGAAGCCTTTCTGGGGTCACAGCAGCTGCGAGGAGAATACAGGAAAAGCATAGAGAAACATTGAACTAGCCCTGCTGGAGGAAGTGGGGGGAGCTTTGTAGGGAGGAACCCTGCTGCTTTGACCCTTGTCACCACTGTCAGCATGACAGACCTGCAGCAAGTCTGCTTCTCCTTTTGGTCCCAACAATCACCTGAACACACAGCCGCCCAACTAGTTACCTGTGTCCCTCAGCCTTGCATGGAGTTTCCTGGAGGAGGTGTTTAAATGATGCAGACACTTATGTACTTCAAGCGCCATGGAGACCTAACCAAATTTTTAAAATACATTTTTCTTTTTTTTTTTTTTTTGTTAACCAAAGGTGCTATTTCTCTGTAAAAGACTTTTTTCCAAGCTGACTTCATTCCTCAGTTATTACCGTTATATTATTGTTGTTTTTTAATATTTCATTTTTTGACTAGATATTAAGCTTTTGTAATTATTTTTTCATTAGTCCTACTATTTCAGAAGTGAAGGTGAAGGGGGTTTGGGCATTTTTCCAGGTACAGGGAACTCTGTAACACAAACAGCCCATACCCTGTCACATATTAGACCGGTTGCAGTTCGGAGCTGCACCCCAACCCAGAGCTTCTAGAAAATCAGCTCCATGCCACGAAGCACAAGAGGCCCCTCAGACAGAAGCCACAGGACAAAGCATCTTCATAGACAGCTGTTGAGATCCAAACAGTTAATTTGCTTTTGTTTCTTGTAAGAAGTTCCAAGGATGGACGCTCAGGCTATCCCAGCCTGCCAGCCTGCTGTGATCTGTGGCTAACTGGCAGAGTCAGCCACTGTGGTCCTTAGCTGCTCCTGTTTCTAGGTGTCAGTTTACTTAGTAAACTGGTAAGAATGAATCTTGGAATTTAATAAATGGTAGTTTGTGGTTTAGCCAACTGGTCCAGAGGGAGCTACCTTCTCCTTAGGATAGATGAATCTACACCATAAGAAAAACCAGCCAGGAATAGCATGGATGGGTTTTGCTTTGGTTGAAATGATCCTAGCAGGTGACTGGGTATGAGGACTTCATGGTCACTCTGCCCAGGAAGAGAGCGTGAAGGACAACTAGCAGCTTCCTTAGGGATGGTACACATGAGTGTGATCTCTGGAGTCAGAGGTTTCCCCACACACATGATGATAAAACTTTTCAGATTTAGAGCGGTTAAAACTGGAGATCGAATCTGGATTGAGAATCAGCACTGGGGGAGAAACTGTTATTGAAAGTCAATCCTTTCTTTGAGCCTCCGAATAAACTATGGAGATTTTCCTGCATAGGAAAGTGTGGAATGTTGAGCTATTGAGATGGGAGTGGAATTCGTCCTAAATAGTTTTTCCTGGTCTCATCTGAACAAGACAATTTGGCTCTGCCTAGTGTTCTGTGCCCTCCCTTTCAAAAGCTCTGAGCCCCGCTCATGCAGTCCAGATTTCATCCCCCTCTCCAAGTGCCTTGGAGAGCTCACAGCAGCAATGCCATCATCAAAAGTTTTGCTGCTGGGAAGAAAAAAAAAAAAAAAAAAGAAAAAAAAAGTTTTGCTGGTTCTTGGAGGTGATGGGAGAGGGCAGGAGTATCAATTTGTTCAAGTAGCTGCAGTGTCTGTTGGCCAATCATCTTTAGAACCCTGTAACACTGAGTACCAGAGGGCAAGCCCACATTCCTCTTCTGCTACTTCAGTGTAACTAGGGCAGCTGTTGTCTGAAGCACCATAGATTCAGGTGATCCTCCATAGATTCAGGTGATCCTCCATAGATTCAGGTGATCCTTGAACCGTTCATGAAAAGCTGCTAAGTAGCCTGGTTTGGGAGACTTGGGTTGAGATTTGCATGGGACCAACACGCAGGATTACATCTTCTTCAGTTCCTAGAGTCCTCTAGAAGCCTATAGAACAAGACGGCAAGCTCTCTGGGCTTGCTCTGGGGTTTTGTTCTGTGGTTTTATGTTGTTCTTGTTGTTTTATTAACATCAGTGTCTCTTAAGATCCAGGACCCAGGGAGGTCTTTTCACATACATATACCAGGACTC
The DNA here is from genome assembly GCF_000001635.26 of Mus musculus. Taxonomy (NCBI): domain Eukaryota; kingdom Metazoa; phylum Chordata; class Mammalia; order Rodentia; family Muridae; genus Mus; species Mus musculus. The sequence goes on from NC_000082.6 coordinate 37,836,268, forward strand.
TTGGGTACTACTGTCAGTCTTGGGGAAGCAGGCTCCTCCATCGGCAACCAAATCCATGTGAGCACTCCGAATGCCTTGGTTAGTCCTATGACCTAAATAGTTAAACTTCAGAAAATGGTTTCAACAGATTTCTGTGCCGAGTGGTTTTGAAATTGCATTTGTATTTGCTGTGCTTCTGTATTCCATTTAACTGGGTTTTTTGTTACTTCTGATTTTTGTTACTATTAATAAATAAAAATAAAATAAAATAAAATAATAGTTGGTTTCCTTATTGCCAATGAAGGCCAATGAAATCATGAGGATATTAACCTTTTACCATGTAAAAGTAGGCTCTGAGTTCCTTGGAGCCTTGGTAGGGGTGATATGAATACATAATTATTTCCTTCTCTTTGATGCTAAGCATTGAGCCACCATGCATGGCAACAGTCACTTATTCTCAGCAGTTTGACCAGTTATGAGTTTCTGCAATAAGTGTTGCCCATAACTGACCAAGGCTGACAGCAACAAAAATCTGTGGCAGTAAAGAAGTGTCTAGAAGACAATTTAACAGGCACAGCACAGCTGCTTAAAGCAATAGCCGTAGCTTCCCCCACTATGGCTATTCTTTCACCTCTCTCTCTGGCTTACAGTACCAGACATAAAGTCCTGGCTATGGAATAGGCATTGAGTCCAATCAGAAGAGAGTTGGTTGCATCAGTAATAGTCGTGCTTCTATTGTACCAATGGGCACATCTTGCCTGGAAGATGATAGTCTGGCAAGCATGATCCATAACTATGAAGTATTATGTGTAACAATTCTTCCTCAGCAGCAAATCTATAAGACACTCAAAGGCTACAATTGATTGTTTGTTTGTTTTTCAAGATGGGGTTTCTCTGTCTAACAGTCCTGGAACTCACTTTGTAGACCAAGCTAGCTTCAAACTCACAGAGATCCACTTGCCTCTGCCTTTCAAGTGCCGGGGTTAAAGATGTATGCCTGCATGTTCAGCTCCAAAGACTACAATTCTATAATGAAACTTCTTTTACGTAGATTAAAGAGGATCTACCGCTGTCCACCTTAAGCAAGTGCCAGTTGGTGTGGGATTTGGCAGCTAAGATGGCTCTGTCTAACTGGGTTAAGGTGAAGAGTTAGTATAAGACTGGAGTCTGTTTCCAAGAGACAGAACACGATCTTGAGAATTAACAACAGCAGTGATAAATGGCTGGAATGGGCTAAGAAAAAGACAGCACATGGAGAAGAACCGAAGCTGATCACAGCTCCAAACATTTGGCCTCTGTCTTAGTTAAGGTCACTATTGCAGTGGCTAAACACCATGACCAAAAGCAACGTGGAGAGGAAAGGGTTTATATCACTCACAGTTTCCTATAAAGTTCCCTATCAAAGCAGTGAGGTCAGGAACTCATGCAGGGCAGAAACCTGGAGGCAGGAGCTTGTACAGAGGCCATGGAGGAGTGCTGCTTAAGGGCTTGCTTCTCATGGTTTGCTCAGCCTGCTTTCATATAGAGCCCAGGACCACCAGCCCAGGGATGGCCCCACCCACAATGATCGGATTTCTCCCCATCAATTACTATTAAATTTTCCCACAGGCTTACCTACAGACCCGTCTTAATGGAGGCATTTTCTCAATTGAGCTTCCTTCCTCTGATGATTCTAGTTTATGTCACAGCAACATAAAACTGGTCAGCAAGCTTCCCAGAGGAAGTGTCATCCAAATGTAATGGTGACAAAAGACAGGCCATCCTGTCTCAGAGTAATGTTTATAGCTATGTATGTTTACATTAAGAAAAAAAATCAGATCTCAAATAAATAACCTTAGGATGCATCTCGAAGTCTTAGTGGGGGGAAAGCAATAGATGTCAAGAAATAAAATTCAGAGCCAGGCACACCTTTAATCCCAGCACTTGGGAGGCAGAGGCAGGCAGATTTCTGAGTTTGAGGCCAGCCTGGTCTACAGAGTGAGTTCCAGGACAGCCAGGGCTACACAGAGAAACCCTGTCTCAAAACTCCCCCCGCCCTAAAAAAAAAAAGAAAGGAAGGAAGGAAGTTCAGGGAAGAAATTAATTAAATAAAGACTAAAAGAATAATTCTTAGAATCAAGCAAAGAGCTGCTTCATTGAAATGATAAAAATTACAAACTCCTAGCTCAACTAAGTAACACAAGGAGAAAAAAAGACCCTAATAAAAATTAGAGATGAAAGGGGGGGTGCTAAAATTGATTGCAGTGAAATCCAGATCATATTTTGCAAACTTACATTTAAAAAAGTAGAAAATATGGAAGAAATGAATCTATTTCTAAAGCATATAATCTGTTAAAAGATACAAACACTTATACATATTTATAATGGGCAACACAATTGAAGTTTTAATAAAAAGTTCCCCTCCAAAAAAAAAATCCCTCAAGACTGGACACATCCACTGCGAAATTCTACCCAATAATTTTTGGTTTGGTTTGGTTTGGTTTTTGGTTTTTCGAGACATGGTCTCTCTGTGTAGCCCTGGCTGTCCTGGAACTCACTTTGTAGACCAGGCTGGCCTCGAACTCAGAAATCTGCCTGCCTCTGCCTCCCAAGTGCTGGGATTAAAGGCATGCGCCACTACCACCCGGCTGAAGTGGGTTTTTTTTTTTCCAATAATTTTTTAAAAAGAGCTAATATCAATACTCTTGAAACTGTTCCCCACCCCCCCAAAAAGGAAGGCACCCTACCTATACATTCTGCAAAGCCAGCATCACCTTCATATCAAAACTAGCTCAGAATACAGACAATAGGAACAACAACCAAACCAATGGACCAATCCCCCTGATGAAATTTGACATCAAAATTCTCAGTAAAATACTGGCAAGTTAAGTTCATGAACATTCTAAAAACATCATACTGTAGCAAAATGGCTTCACCCCAGGGGTGGAAGTCTGGTCTGACACACATAAATTAGTAATTATAATACAACACAAAGACAGAAATAAGGGCAGGAGCCATGTGGTAAAAAGCCTTTGACAAAACTCCACATCTATTCATGGTAAAAGCTCTTATGGAACTAGGGACAGAAGGAGCACGTGACAACATAAGAAGGATCGTCTTTTCAGTCCTTAGGCAACACTAAGTGGGGGAAACCAAAAGCATTTGCTCTAAAGTTAGGAATGCCTATTCTCACCACTGTTTAATGGATGACCTAAGTCTTATTGAGAAGAGTAAGACAAGAAATAAAAGCAATACAAGTAAGAAAGAGGTCAAAGTATCCTCATTGACAAAAACAAAACAAACAAACAAAATGCCAGGAGTCCCCTTGGGAGATTTCCAGCACTAAGAACACTTGGTGAGCAAGCACAGGGACCTGAGTTCAAATCCCTAGCACCCATGTAAAAACCCTGGTATGGCTTTGTGCATATCTATAGCCCCAGAGAAGTGGAGAAGACAAGAGGATCGATAAGCTTGCTGGCTGCCAGCCTAGCTGCAGGTTCAATGAAAGACCCTGCCTCAAAGGAAGAAGGTTGAGACACTTACTACCCTCTTTTGGCCTGTATGTTATATTGGGGGGAGGGGAACACATGTATAACTACGCACACGCCGACACATACAAAAAATAAATATAACAAAGGAGATGAAAGAGTTTTGTAATACAAACTTTAAAACACTGAAGGAAGAAATTGAAGAATTAAACAAAATGGCAAGAACATGGATTGTCAAGATCAGTATCTCGGAAATAGCTACGTTACCAGAAGCCATCTATAGGTTCAATACAATCTCCATTTAAATTCCATTCTTCACAAAACTGGGGGAAACAATCCTAAAACTTGTATAAAAACACAAAAGACCACCAGCTAATGAAATCACAAACCAAGAATGTAATGCTGGAGGAATTCAGATAACTAATCGTAAATCATCGATGCATAGTAACAAGAACCACCTGGTACTGAACCCCGCCCCCACCCACCAAGAGATGGAGATGGGTGGAAAGAACCCAGAAGAAACTCACACAGCTACAGCTAACCTGATTTTGTCAAATCTGTCAAAAAAGAAATACATGAAAAAGGGGGAGGGGGGACAGCCTCTCCAACAGATGATACTCTTCTGTGCACATGCAGAAGAGTGAGAAACTAGGTCTGTGTCTCTTTGCCTACACAAGAATCTATTCAAATGTAGCAAAGACCTCAGCATAAGAGCAGTAGCTTTGAGATATCTAGAGAAAGCAGTCAAACTCCTTAAAGTGAGGGGCATAGGTAAGCACTTTCTGAGAAGAACTTAATGACACAGGAAATAGTCCCAAGGATTGATACCTGAGAATACAGGACGTGCAACAGCCTCTGCACAGCAAATAAAACAGGCACCAGAGCTGTGGTTCTCAGCCTTCCTAATGCTGTGACCCTTTAACACATGTCCTCATGTTGTGGTGACCCCGACCATAAAACCATTCTCATTGCTACTTCATAGCTGTAATTTTGCTGTTATGAATTGTAAGGTAAACATCTGGTATGCAGGATACCTGATATGAGCCCCGCCCCCCAGAGTCATGACCCACAGGTAGAGAACCACCTTACTAGAGTAAAATGGTAGCCTACATCTGAGAAAAAGCTCCACCAAATACACATCAGACAGGAGACCGATACCCAGGATACAGAAAGAACTGCAAAATGTAAGTGGTAAAAAGGTAAATCAATAAAGAGAACTAATTCCAACCCTCAAACAGACGGCAAATAAATACTTCAAGAGTCTTCAGCACTCTTAGCCATCAGGGAAATGCAAATTAAAAATAATTTCAGATTCCATTTCTGCCCAGCTCTTGTGAAGAAAGCAAAAGACAAAAGGTACTGGAAAGGATGTGGGGAGGAAGGACCCTCACCCACGGCTGGTGGGCGTGTGACCTGGTGTAGTCATTTCAGAAGCAGCATGGAGGTCCCTCAACAAACCAAGAGTGGAACTGCAACTTGACTCAGCTACACTGTAAGCACCCACTGCCCACAATAGCTGAGAAATAGGACCAGTCTCGATATCTATCGATGAATGAATAAAGAAGTAGAATATGAATGATTAGATAGATCTAAGCAGATGCTATCAGACCCTTGGAGTAAATTTAGCATAGAGATGGGACATGAAGACATCCGTGGGCTGCTGGTACCAGGCACTATTACACACCATGACCCACATGGCCTTGAGGTTGACCTGGCTGGAGTGACAAGGAGCGGAGATACAATGGACACATATGCAGGGAAGCAGAGATTGGGTGGAATTGGAATGGGTTCTGATGAAGACGCAGCAGCATCCTGGAAACTCAGTGTGTGTGTTATTCACAGCTGAAGATGGAGGCAGGCTAGCTAACCTTGGTAGAGCGCCTCTCTTAGGGGAGCAGTCTCAGGCCACAGTTGATCTGGAGGAAGACGCTGTGGTTGATACTCTTGGTACATCCTGTCAACATCTACACACAGACCAGGGAGACTTGCAGTTTTCATGGGTCCGAGGCACTGGCATCCTTGACCCAGCCGTGTTTATATCAACAGTACACATCCACTCAGGAGATTCATCTATTCTACACATCTCCCCCTTTCTTCTTTCTTAACTGCTCCTGATGCAGCTTGACTTCTAATCCAGCTCTGTGCAGTGTCCAGAACCAACAGAGAAAGAAAGAAAACGTCTCCACGTCTCCATCTCTGGGCTCGCTTATTCAGGTCATCCTTCCCAAAACAGGAAACACCTGGAAACGGATGAAGTCCTTCCCTGAAGCATGGCTCTCTGGAGGCTGCTTGTCAGAGCCGTACCTCGAAGATGGCTAGGACCCATGTGCACACATGATCTAGAATCTAACCAGCTCCTAACTTTATGTGCTTATTCAAACCCCTGAGTAACTCCTTCAAGTCTTAACACTTTCAAAAGCCAGTTGTCTTGGAAATGCTGTTCCTGCCTCTAAGTTTGTAAGAGCCAGGCCACAAAGTCTTAGTGCAATCCTTGTAGGCTTTGGTGAATCTCAACAGTATTTTCCAATTTGGTGGTGGGCTCTCTCTCTCTCTCTCTCTCTCTCTCTCTCTCTCTCTCTCTCTCTCCATACCCTTGAGGTGGCTATGTTGATTTGTTGATTGGCTTGCAAAGGACAGTGTAACTGGGTCCCAGTACCTCCCTGAGATCCTGTACCCATGAGCATGCCCGCAGTTACAGCAGCTCCGTGAACTAGATTCCACTGCGCCTGGTCCTGACAGGATTCTGAAAACTCAGTCTTGAATCCCCTGGCTTGAGGTAAGATTTTGCTGTGCTTAGCCAGTCAGAATGAGGCCAGGAATTGTCTCCAAGGATACTCTACTCTGAATAAATCCTTGTGCATATGGAGCCTAGGCCCATTGGCTATATGGGTTTGTTTGATCTTCTTTAAGGATTTGAAAGGCGGTGTCTCATGATAACAGACCATTTGGTTTGGATTTTGTGGATCAGGTCACACAAACACAAGAAGGCAGTTAAAAATATTAATGTCTTCCCCAGCTGTCTTCCCCTAAGCGAGGTTGCAGTGAGGATTAAGTTTACATCACCTTAAAGCTCTCAGTGGCCCAGACCCAAGATGCAATATCACTGTGGGTTGGGTAGCCCCATCCTCTCCTCACTTCCCTCAGTACCAGTCTGAGGTGTCAGGTAAGTCCAGGCAGGGATGACATGTGAATCAAAGTCGCCTCTCTGTCTCTCAGGTCCTGGTGGCATTGTAAGAGCTGCAGCTGTCACTATCTGTGGCTTTCTCGGGGGCAGAGGGCCAGTCCTTTGTAGCAGGAGTTTAGTAAGATTCTGCAAACCAAAAATGTAAAAACAGGAGTTCATTCAGAGGCTTCAGCTATGTATCCAGCTCTTAACTTATCTGCTCTTTTTTTCTAAGAGCCAATTCCATCCCTTCTTATGGAAACCAAGCGTCCATCTCCCGAACACAGCCTAAGAGCTGATGGAGCTGAAATGATTTTGTGTTCTGTCTGTGGTTCCTCGAAATCTTCAAAGTACTAACGTGTAACAACAGCATGTCTCTAGATTATGCTTACCTTCTGGTTTACACCCAACACACACAAGTGGCCTCCTCCTTACCTGGATTGGGGCCCTTCTCATGAGAGCACCCCTCGCCGGACGGATGTGGGTGCCCTGTGGTCAAGGTTCCCATTTAGGCACCACTTATGAAATCCTGCACGGCTTTGAGACTGATCTGACTGGAGCATCAGGGAATGAAGCAAGGCAGACTCCTGTACAGAAAGGCCTCGATGGAGTGAGCCATGCCCTCTGACGGAAACCCACCAGCAGTGCAGAAACTCAGAGTGTCTGAGTGTGGAGGCGGGTTTATGGTATCGACCTGAATGAGGAGGCTGGCTAGCCTGGGCAGGGCCTCTCTGCAGGGGAGTAGTCTCGGGCTACTGGGAGGAGGAAGCTGCAGTTGATACTAACTGCACATGGTGCCAACCCTCGGCACCCTTGATATGGCCATGCTCCTATCAACAACACACATTCTCTTGGGACCTCATCCGGTTCCCACAATTACACCGTGGGATGCAGCAGGTCAATGTTGGCGTCTTAATAGGGGGTCTTCCTGTCAATAAGATACATGTACGTGATTAAAAAAAAAAAAAACAATTCTTAGAGTCTATCAAAGAAAATGTAACAGGTAAAATCATCTTATAGAACGAGTGCGTTTGTATGTGTGCTTGTAACTGCTTTCAGGGTGGTTACGCAATAGACATTCCCACGGAAAGTACATAGCTACGAAAGTCGGCTTCCCTGTGCCTGCAGACTCTCTGGCTACCAAGGACGGATATGAGGTTCCCCGTGTGCTTATTTTTTGTTACTGATTTTGTTGTTCTGTTTGAGAGACTGGGCATCTATCTATAGCTTGGATTCTTCCTTTTGCTCATGTTTTGTGATTTGTTGGCCTTTTATGCTCTAGGTCAGTAATAATTAGTTCTTCATGTCCTAAGCATTAGTAATTATTTTCTCTTGCTTTGCTCATCCTTCCTTGACTTATGTGTGGTATTCTTTTTTTCTTTCTTTTTTTTCCCCCTCAAACTTCACTGCTTATATAAGCGCACTTATTCATCTTTTCCTTTATCATTAATGTTTGCCACTGAAGAAGCCAAAGAAGAGAAAACAACCACAGAATAATTCAAAAGCCCTCAAAATAAACACCAAACAAACAAACAAACAAAAAACCACCACCAACAACAAAAACTCTCTGGAGAATATTTGGATCATGGTGTAATGCAGTCATTACCAGAATTGAGATGTGTATAAGCCAAATCTAGAATAGTAGTTTCGGGAATATTCCAGAATCGAGTATGAGAAGCTCAGGAGAGGATCTGAGCTGATTCATGTCATCCTATAGTCAGGTCTGTGTTGTGACTCATTAGGAGTGATTTCTAGCTCTTTTGTTGAGATAAAGTAGATGCTAAGGTCAGTACCATTTATGGATATTCTAAGCATTTTCTAAGCATTTGTATGAAGTGTTTGGATGCATCAGGAACCAGTGTAGGAGGGGGATAATTATCTCTGCTTCGAGAAGCCCATATTCTAGTAAGGAGAGGTAGATAGCAGGATAATAAAAGATAAACTACATGATATATAAGAAAGCAATAAGATAGCAAGATGAGGGAACCAGAGCAGGAGTGTCAGGAGAGAGAGGGAGTGGCGGGCATGCACAGGGAGAAGTGACGGGTGGGACAAAAGTTACAGGAGGGGAGTGTTTCTTAACAACCATGTTAAGACTTGGGTTTTACTCTGGATGAGAGACAGGCATCTACAGTTCAGCAAATGGGGAAACAGTGAGTGCTTCTCACTCTGCCTGTGTGCCCAGTCCTTAAAACTCCTTCTGTATCTTTGTGTCAACCGGAATTATTCTCTCTTACACGTTTGTACATTCAGTGGCCTGTGAAGTGGACCTCACAATCATTCACAATGATTCTGATAGAGTGAAAAGTGTTGGATTCCTAGTTGTAAGAGCTCTAGGTACATAGATACCATTTGAATCTGTAGAAAAGAAAGGTGGATGCATGTGTTGTTAGCAGAGGTGAACTAGGAAGTCTGAACAGATAAAGAAAATAGAGTGGAGCAAATGTCTCTGCAGTCCCTGATATCGGGCACTGAAAGAGGAGTTGGCATGGCAAATAAAATCAGAATCAGCCTCTTGTCCTCGGGAAATGTGTCTGGCCGCTGTGTTATCTCATGAGCACATTGTAACAAAGATAAGAGACCAGTCTGGGAAACAAGATCAGCACTGTGAAGTCAGCAATCATGGGTGAGTTTTCTAAACCAAACTCTGAGGTTGGATGTAGTGGTGAATGCCTCCAATCTCAGGAGACGCAAGGAGAGAAAGGGGATGAAACACTGAAGGGGTCGCCATGATTAAATGGGAGTCCTATTCGCTTCCGAATTTTCATACATTAAGGAACACAGCTAGGAACCCAAGGACAGTTTCTCAGAGGCAGAGGGATGGTCCCCTGAGCAGCAGAGCAGGCAACTGTTGACCTTGGCAGCTTGACAAGAAGTAGTAGGCTGAAGGTTATGATGTCTAGAGGAAAAGAAGCAGGCAGGACAAGCAATGTTTGAACAACTGCCCCCCAGGTGGGGCTTTGGGATAGCAAAATTCATCAAGGCAACAATTGTTCCTCCCTTTTCTTTATCTAGGTCTCAGGTGTCATTTTTCTTGGGCTTAGGCTAGTTGTAAAACAGAATTTTATCTCTAAGGCAGTAAGATTTAGGAGACCCCAGACCTTGTCTAGACATTCGAAGTGCTTGCTATCTACATCAGTGTTCATCAGTGATTCTGTTATTTCCTCTAGAGAATACTATCTGCAAAGGCTAAACTCTGGCACACTGATATTAACATACTCCCAACGTCCCCTGGAAGTTCCAAGGTCTTTTGCTCATTCTCTTTCCTCCTGCCTGTGGCCCCAATAACATTAGAACAAGGGAGGATGAGGCAAGAGGATTACAAATCTGAGTCCCAACTATGGTACGGGGTGAGACCCTGTCTCAAAGGATGGGAAAAAAGAAAAGAAATCCACCATAAACAACAAGGTGGACTTGGCACAAGCAGAATTTTCCCAGATTGTACTCAGAGGGAGTACCAAATACGAGATGTGGAAATGGAGAAGTAACAAGAGCTACAGGACCAGACCTGGGTCCGAATCCCAATTATTGTATCACATCAAGCAAACGTGCCTTAAGTATCTTCATTTATAAAATGGAGACAACAATCATCTGGATTTTACAGAGTTGTTATGAGAATAAAATAAAGTATAGTATATAGAAAAAAAATCTAAAAGTCCTAATGGGTGCTGAGTATTTGCCATTCTTCTTGTGGTGGGAGCTATCCTTTTCTATAGAACAAAAAAAATAAAAGTTATCCAGAACCCTATGTGTAAGTGAAATGAAGCAAACATGTTCAGACCTTGGCATACAGTGAACTGCCAACGGAAAAAGCAATCAGGGCTGGCCTTGAAGTAGAGATATTTGTACAGCCTGTATCTTGTGGATAGCAGAAAACTAATGGGGGCTAATGACTGGAGGGGGGCATGGCCAGATCTGGCTTTAGATTAGACGTAGTATAGACAGGAAGAGCCAAGTCCTAGCAGATAAGACAGAGACTACAGAAAAGAAGGAAGAAATCATAGTGATTTGATAATGGCCTTGGGATTAACAAAAGTTTAAGGAGGTAGCCTCAGCAGGAGTTGGCTCTTAGTCGATAGAGCCATTATCTAAGACTGTGAAAATAAAACACTTGAGTGGGGAGAGAATTAATGAGAGTCCTCCATACGTTAAATCCGAGTTATCTTGAGATATCATGATGGACACATCTTGTAGTTGAATAGGAAGGCTCTAGATCTAGGCTGCACTGCATATCTGGATCCAGGACTAGAGAGAGTATTCCGGACAGGGACAAACCAGCAGCCATGGACACGTATAAAGAGATGGAGCTGTTGTATTGGGCAGGCCTGATATAAAGTGCCAAATGCCTGTATCCTTTTGTTGTTGTTAGAGACAGAGTCTCATTGCATAGCCTAGGAGGCCCTTGAACTCCGGAGGTTCCTGTCTCAACTTCCTGGGTATCAGGAAAAACTTCTTAAGAAACTCAAGACATGTTTTTCCTGCATCCTCCTGGCCTCATCAACACAGAACATTCACAGAAACATTGTACAATGAATCTGCTTTGTACTAAAGAACACTCACATGTAGGAAATCCAGATAGGAAAGGAAACTCTGAGGCTTGCTGGAGATCAAAACTGGCACAGAAGCATCATCCACCATCTATGTATCAAACGGAATAGCACAACTTGGTGGAAAATAGAATGAGCAAACCAGGGAGGACCAAAGAGGAAACCACAAGCTGAGATGCCAGTGCTAAGATGTCTGGCCTGACCAGCTGGGGTCAGATAAAAGGAGTAAAACAAATAGAAACATGAGAGTATACAGGTCTGTAAGGAGAACGCATTGCTACAACAAATAAGAAGGGCAAGGCTGTGAGCCAAGGATACATTGTGTAAATCCAGACATGTGTACAAATTGTCAAAAGAGTAAAGTATGGGTGAGAAGTTTTTGCCTACAGAAGAAAAGGGACTTTATCTTCCTAGTTCTTGACCTAATTTTAAATACAGAAACTACCAGAATTTCTCCTTTTCAAGGAGTTGAGACAACTCTGTTCACTCTAATATTCTTGCCCTAGATCCATATACAGAGCTGGTAAACAGCTATCTTATCCATTTATCTTTTGAGAGACAGTCTCACCCTGCAGTCCATGCTGGTCTCAACTTCGTCATTCTCCTGCCTCAGCCTCCCACGCCCTGAGGTTATAGTTTTTTTTCCTATGTTCTTAATCTTCCACAGATATCTTTCTTTCTTGTTCTCTCTCTTCTCGTAAGCCCCAATATATTTAATTGGGATGATATTTTTGTGCTGTTTAAGATACTTCCGCACTTATTTATTTTTGTGTATACGTGATGGAGCCTTGCTACACACATGGTGTGAATGTGGAGGTTAGGGGAGAACTTGTGGAAGCCTTTTTTCTTGTTTTACCACGTGGGCTCTGAGGCTCTAACTGGGTTATTAGATTCGGTAGCAAGTGCCTTTTACTTGCTGGCCATCTCACAGGCATCTCTTTTGTCTTTTCTGTATTTTGCAAATTAGTAAACAAAGTAATGAGTTTCATTGAATCATTTTTAATAAAATAATAATTATTACTGTTACTCTTATTAGGTCCTTGACCCCTCTAACTCTTACACCTATAATCCCTCTCCCCCCATACCCTTTTAGGATTAAATAAGCTAATGTGTGTTAATTTAAAATTTTCTGGCATATGAGAAATATTGTGTCAATTATCATGATTATCAATGTCTTCATCTCAAATATTGCCTCAGTTTCCATACTGTGTCAAAATGTCTCACAGAAAAGGAACAGGAAGGCAGGCATACACTTAAGAACGTCTCCAAGACCACAGAACTAGAAATAGACAGAGACAGGAATCAAATCCTCATGCCTCCCATTCTATAACGTTTTCCTTTTTGCTTTTTAAAATTGTTACATTAACATAACACATTCATTTCCAGTCAGTGTTCCTTGTAATGAAATTGCTGAATTCACAGAAGTAACGCACGCATCTCCCATCTCTGACAGTTCCAGTGACATCAGCACAGCCTCTCACTTTCGGGCCAGGCATCCTAAAGTGGTCCACATCCCCCTTTGTTTTCCCACAGGTATGAGCAGCCTTAGCACATACCTCAATGCTTACCTTAATAACAAGGGGTAGAGGCGTGGCTCAGTCGTTACAAGCACTTACTGCTCTGGCGGAGAGAGGGGACCAGGGTTTGTTTCCCAACACCCATCATCAGGAAGTTCACAATTTCTTGTCACTCCAGGTTCAGGGGACCCAATGCCCTCTGGTGTCTGTAGGCACCTGCATGCATACTGATAACAGCTCACACAAGCATACATACATACATACATACATACATACATACATATAAATAAATACACAAGTATTTAAAAGAATAAAGTAAACAGGAATATAGATATCATTTCTGTACAAATGCACAGGTCCATCCCCCTGATTTGTCCCTTTTCTAGAATATCCTATGCACTGGTTTTTAGAAGCAGATATATTCTTTATGCCCACTAATAAAATTATTTTATCACCTGAATTATCTAACTCACAAAATTAAGGTTTTGAACCAATTAAAAAGTCTGTTTCCCACTGGGAATGGGGCTGTCTCTGACTCTTTTGCCTGCTTCTGAGACCCTTTTCCTCCTGCTGGCTTACCTTGCCAAGCCTTGATATGAGGGTTTGTGTCTAGTCTTACTGTAACTTGTTATTCAGGGTGTGGTTGATGTCCCTAGAAGGCCTGCTCCTTTTGGAAGGGAAACAGGAAGAATGGATCTAGAGGAAAGGGGAGGGGAGGGGAGGGACTGGAGGGAGAGAAGAGAGGGGAAACTGCAGGTGGATACAATATTTGATAGAATAAATAAATTAAAAAATATTTCCAGAACAATTTTCTTTTCTATTTTTCTTAATGTCTTGTTACTATTTTCTCCTCTGTTTATAACCTAAGTTTGAGTCCTGTGAACTCGAATAACAGGAAAGAACCAGTCACACCACTGTCCCCAAAATAGAACAAAGAAAGATGCCTAACTTCACCTGTGCTGCTATAACAATATATCATCACCAAGATGGCTTATTCATGGTTCAGAAGAGTGGAGGGCCCAAGATTAAACTGTTGACAGATCCAGTGTCTGACAAGAACTCCCTTTGTGGCTCATACATGGCACCTCTCATCTGTCCCCACACGGTAGAAGGGACAAGGGCCCCTCTCCCCAGAACACTGATCTCATCCTGAGAGCTTTGCCTTCATGACCCAGACACTTCCCAGGGACTCAATCTCTTATCCCCATTACTTTGGCTGTAAAAATTTCAAAGAGTGAATTTGAGGGAAAGATACAATTCAGACCACAGCAGAGTGGTAGATGAAATCTATTTACAAAAAAGCACAGAGATGGCAAAGATTTAGAAATCTAGATACAAGAATAATGAAGATAAAAATCACTGGGCAAACAGAAAAGTTCAAAGTTAGCATCGGCGTTTAATCTCTGATATTTCTACAGCCAGTAATGCATAAAGGACTTTAGCAAACATATTCATGATAATCTGAGGAAAGTATCTCTTTCTTAGGCTCTCCTCAGTTGGCAAAGTACCCAAATCACATCATTATAAAAACAAAGGAAAACCCTGTTGTAGAGGAAGGATAGAGTGTCTCCCCTCTGCTCTGACCTCACCAAGTCATCCAACACGGATGCACACCCCAGTGAGACGGACACAGGACACACAATCCTCTATAATTTTAATCATTTATTTTGCAATGAAGACTTCTGAATTTTACTCAGGTTTTGACATGTTGGAAGAGCGAGATTAAATAAAATAAATCTCTAAGCAAAAGAGAAAAAAAAAAAACAAGATAAAGAAGCCAGACTCTGTTAATATGGGACACTCTGGACTGATAGACTCTTTGGTTTTGTTTGGGGTCAGGGGTTGTTGTTTTTGTTTGTTCATTTTGCTTTGTTCTACATTTTTTGGTTAGTAAGTAGCCAAGACAAAAACAAAAACAAGAAAAACCAAGAACTCCACTGACTAAAAACACGGCAGATTCAAATCTTTTTTTAAAGAATTATTTATTTCTTTTATGTATATGAGTACAATGTAGTTGTCTTCAGACACACAGGAAGAGAACATCAGATGGTTGTGAGCCACCATGTGGTTGCTGGGAATTAAACTCAGGACCTCTAGAAGAGTAGTCAGTGCGCTTAAACTCTGAGCTGTCTTTCCAGCCTTCATTCAAATCTTTTAATAGTAGTTATTCTCATTGAATCTTTTCTCTGAAAAGGGAGAGGGAGGAGGAAGAAAGAAAACATAGACGTTAGTTTTGTATTAGAAGCAGCTCAGCAGCAATGCCTTCTTAAAGCCACGCAAGAAGGAAAATCTGTGGGGAACGAATCCTTTCTTCCATCTAAGAATGGTAGCTCTCTGCGTAGGTTCTAAAAAGTACTCTAAGAGTAGTTTCTTAGCTGCTGTCCATCTGTAAGATAAAATTTTGATTTACTAGTTCATTCATTCATTCACTCAACAGATATTTTTGGAGAGCAATTAGAAAAAACAAAAAACAAAGGAAATAGGAAGGGAAAAAAACACTTATTTCCTATTTCCTCTCAGTACTCAGAGATAAAAAGGAAAACCAGCGTCCCAGGCCCTGTGCCTCAGGGTAGCCCTCCCTTGTCTGCTAAGTGTGTGGGGCTGGGACCTACGGTGAGGA
Organism: Mus musculus; assembly: GCF_000001635.26. NCBI lineage: Eukaryota > Metazoa > Chordata > Mammalia > Rodentia > Muridae > Mus > Mus musculus. Next base: position 37,851,561 of record NC_000082.6, read on the forward strand.
AGTTGATGTCAAAGGTCAGCAACTCACACCGCATTCCAGGATGCTCTGGGGGAAATGATCTCAGACAAGGAATGGTTGCAGACCAGACTGCTTCCCTTCCCGTCTCTCTGTAAACTTCTAGCTTAGTGTTACAGCTCTGCTGCCGCCCTCCTCAATCCTCATGGCTTAGCTGCTACTCTTGCTCAATTCTTGGTGTCAGTGTCTCTATCCCATGTCTGCTGTGTCCATTCTAGCCTTCTAGGCTCTTATTTTACTCACCCTGGCATGCTTAGTACTTAGATTACACCATTAGCAATCACTATGGCAAACTGAGTACTACCATTTAACCAGCATCCACACCAGTAAGTGGACTATTGCCAGCACCCTAGAAATCTCCTTATGTTCTCCTAGTCCCTTTGCATCCCCACTCCAAGGGTCACCACTATTCTGACTTCCTTCACATAGCATAGATGATTTTTCCTGGTATTGAGTTTCATGTAAATGGTGACATGCAACACCTGTTTGCTATGTGTGTCTTTCCCACGAACAGTATATGCAAGTTTCTTTCAGGGGTGTAAGAATCCATCATTCCCTGGTGAGTATCTAGAAGGATATGGCACAGAGCTGGAGCTCAACAAATATTTGATGTGCAAAGGAACAAAATATTGAACAAATAGAAATGACCATGAGAGAAGGGCTTCAGATTTGAGACAAGTCTTGGGAAATGGTTAGGAGTTTGTGACCAAGATCAAGAAAAGAAAGGTATTCCAAGAGAGGCAGAGTCTGCCCAAAGACATGGCCCTGTGGGGTGGGAGGGGGGACCAGTCTGAAAGCCACAGGAATTGATAAGCCCCCGAGCAAGAAGCAACGGCTGTGTGAAGAGCACCGGCAACTGAAGAGCTGGGAAAACAGGCAGATGCCAGATCTCGAGGGGCCCGGATAAATATACAGATGAGAAGATGGCTTTTTAGGTGTTTCTAAGGGTGTTGAAATTTAAGGGGATTTTTAAAAAAACAGTATTTTTGAAGTCACTCATTAATCATGTATCCTGGTGTTCTCAGAAAAGAGTCTGAGGCCCCCTGTAACTTTCACAGACAACAAGCTCTTGTAAACGTGTGGGAAAGACTGAGAAGTCTGGCAGACAAGTGAGCTCCTCTTCTTCCGTTCAAAGGAAAGGCCAGCTCATGTGGGACATTTGAATGCACTGAGTCTATCCCCTTCATCCTGTTTTGCCAGACTGGGCGAAGAAGGTGGGAACTCTGTCCCCCCCCCCCCAATCAGACATGGCTATGAGGAGACTCGACCCCCACACAGAGAAGATAGACATACTCTTGGTATCTTTACCACCCGCAAAGGCTTACATCATACACCAGTGGGTCTCAAACTTAGAGTGTAGATCGGAAAAACCTTGAGGCCATATCAAAACTCAGTGCTGACTCTCCCCCAGGATTTACATCCCACCTGTTGTGATGGGACCCAAGAACTGACCTGTCCTTGAGTTCCCTGTGGTGGCATTGTTGCTGCAAGAGTGTTACAAGGTCTCCTTTCCTTCTGGCAGAGATGTGAACTCTCCAGCCCTATCATTCCTGAGCTTCAACTAAATGTCTCACTAAATGTTTCTCTTACTATAATTTATCAGAAAAAATATAGGGCATCCAGTTAAATTTAATAACTAATATTAGTACATTTCAGATAGGTATTACTCGACATTTGTGACACTATTGGTTGCCTGAAATCCAAAGTTTGTGTTCATTAGTCAAGAGCTTGGTCAAACTATTTAAGGTCCTACTGTCTTCCGATAGAAAAAAACAGTAACGGCAATTGTCTTGCTGGGCTAAGTTACAGAGGTCACATATGTGGGCTGGGGAGACGGCTGAATGAGCATGAAGCTCTGAGCGTGGTTCTCCAGCTTCCAAACAAAAGTTGGGTCTAGTCATGCTGGCTGTAGTCCCAGCCCTGGGGCGTCAGGGTTAGACAGATTCCTGGAGCTTGCTGTCCAATGCTCGGAGCTGAATGGGTAAGCTCCGGCTTCAGTGAGAAATCCTATCTCAAAAAAATTAAAGTGGGGAGCCCGGCTGTGGTGGGGCAAACCTTTAATCCCAGCACCCGGGAGGTAGAGGTAGGCAGAGCTTTGAGTCCCAGGCCAGAGTAGTCTAGAAATTGAGTTCAGGACAGTCCAAGGCTACACAGAGAAATCCTGTCTCGAAAAAAATTAAAAAAAAAATAAAACAAAACAAAATGAAGTGGAGGGCAACTGAGGAAGAATACCAGCACCGGCCTCTGTGTCCATGCTTGCACACACACATATGCATGCACAGAACACACACACAGACATGCTCGCACACACACACACAATGTATGTAAAGTGCCAGGCATGAGGTTAGTGGCGCCAACAAATGGCGGCTGACTCCTCAGCCTATCGCATCTGGAAGCTCGCGTGTTTAGCAGAGGACCAGAAGCCTCATCAGGAGTAGCTGTTATTCCCCAGGGCACAGTTCTTTTTCTACCTCAGGGAGACTCCACCTCACTACTCTCTCTGACCCAGGCTACAAGCTCGTGTTCCTGAGGTTTCTTTAAATCCCCAAAGTGCTCGAAAGTGCCTGCTACACTTGGTGGTCAGTAAATACTAACTGGGGGAGTGGTGAACCGCAGCCCCATCCATCTCTCCGCCCCCCTCAGATCCGCACTTACTCGGATACCGCCGGATGGATCTGATTGGCCGGTTGTTTTCGTTCATCTCTGTGATGTGGCAGACGTATTTTTCATTTAACTTGACTGGGTATTTGAGGACAGAGTACACTCTGTACAAGCCGTTCATCTGCTCCTCCAGGATCTCCACCGTACTGTGGTTGCTCAGGTCCCTCTCTCCCCGGTCCAACCAGGTCACATTGGGTGTGAGGTACCAGCCTTTGGATGTGCACGTAACCACATCTTCATCGTCGATCTTGTCAAACTTCACCTGGGGCGTTTCAGAATCTGGTTGGGAAAAAAAAATAACAAAATAATTAGTTCCTGTTTTGGTTTAGTCCCGGGAGGTTCAAGCCTTCAGTGTTTATGTTAACGTTCTGAGGTCCCCGTATTGAAAACTTTGGCCCAAGCATAATTAAAGAAACACAAGGTATGTATAGTCTCCTGCTATCTATTGCTGCTGTCTTCATTTTGGAGTCTCTTTTGTTCTTACTGTGGGTTCATTCCAAACTCTCCACTGACCTCAGATGCCCCAATTGAGAATCACAGAAGAGCCTGTGACCACACAACCCGGAACAAACCGGATCTCATCTGACCTCAGAAGTTCAGCAGGGTCAGGCCCACTTAGTACTTAGATAGGCTAATCACAGAAGATAAGTAACAAATAGGACACATTCCTGTGATTTCCATTACTCAGAAGGCTGAGACAGGGGGACTACTGTGAAAGGCGAGACTGGTCTACAGAGAAAGATCCTGTCTCAAAAAAGAAACAAACAAAAAAATGAGAAGCAATTCTCACTGCCTTCCCACATCTTTCAACTCTTACCCTGGAGGGAGGCAGCCTGGCAGAGCTCACAGTACCATGCGCTCTCTGTCAGAAAGGACAGTTTTCCATGCAGTCCTAGAGGGTAAGGGTCCCGGGGGAAGTGTGGATTCAGCCCAATCAATGTTTTTAAAACTACCTTTTAGATTTAAATCTTTAAATTTTATGCATATGTGTTGCCTGCACATGTACATGCCCAGTGCTCATGGAGACCAGAAGGGTGGTTGGGTTGCCTGAAACTGGAGTTATCAACTGTGAGCCATGTAGGCACTAGGAATCACACCGATGCTCTTCTCTAAAAAGCCATCTCTGTGGCCTTGAAACCTTTGCTTTAATAGCAAGAAGAGTGAAGCCTTAGGAAGGCCCAGTGTCCTCCAACAGCAGAACTCCAGCCTCCTGATTCCCAGTTCAGTGCCATTCACACCAAACTGTGTCTGACCTTAGCACCTTCCTAGGGGACTACTGTTGTATCAAGTGGGGGTAGGGGGGAGAGGAGAGAAGTGCGGGGGAGGAGAATGGGGGTGGCAGTTACCACGTGTAACACTTGGGATTCAACCAGTGCAGCCTTGGCTACCCTTCGGTTCACTCATATTAAATTAGTGAGTGATTCATACTGGTACAGATAAAACACCTTTTGCTCAGGGAAACCGTTTTAGCTAAAGTAAACTGATATTCCACTAGGAGTGAAGTAATCTGAGTTAGAAAAATGAGCTCACCCTTGTGGGCTGAGAGCAGACCTGAAAGCAAGTTCGTCTGAGAAGTTCGTTTACCTTCCACTATCAGCTTGACTGTGCTCTCTCCTCTCCCATTGGGGCTGACAGCTTTGCACTTGTACAAGGCTTCGTCTGAGAAATCCACGTTTTGCAGTTGAAGGGTCAGGATGCCCTCAGCAATCTCACTCTGGTCCACAGAGACCCGTCCTTCATATAAGGCATTCTGGTCTTCGAGTTGTTCTTCGTTGTCATAAAACTGGTAGACCACCTTTGTGAAAACTTGAAAGAAGTCGTAGTACCTGAAAAACCGATAAAACTCACGGTCCTCCGCGTCATACTCTTCTATTATGTCTTCTCTTTCCCAGTAAAACTCAAGGTTCTCGGTGCTGTCTATGAAGGAGAACTCACAGTCGAGGCTCACGTCAGTGAACGGGTGGGCCCGCACCTCTTCTGCTGCTGCTGGATTGTCAAAGAAGAAATGGGGTCAGCAAAGGCCAGTGACCACAGCATGGGCTAAGGAACAACACTATGACCCAGAGCAGTTACTGCAGGAGGATGGCTGGTTATAAAATCACTAGAAGGCTGGAGAACTGTGCCCAAATAGGTGTAAGGAAAATGAGGCTTGTGGTGTGTGCTGGGCCCCTGCATTGTGCCAGGCCCAGAATGACACAGCAGAATAGATCTGTCACAGTGGACCCGTTGGGAAGCTGTGTCACTGAGGGTGTTGGCTCCTAGGCCAAGCTGTGCTTGCCAGGTTCTCACTGGCAGAAGAAAACTGTCCCATGCACCCTGCAGCATAACCTTTGCATCTCCTCCATCAGTGGCCAGCTCAGCTCTTAGGTAAACATGGCTGATTGATGGAGCAGGCCTTGCTCCCAGAACCTTAATGTCAAAACGATCTTAAAACTGTTCTTTCCTCTCTGCTTCAGCAATCCTGAAAGGCACATCGGAATGTCAGGAAGATGGTTAATATGTGAGAATCTTTCAGTAAACTAACCTATTCTACCTGACACAAATACCTCCCAGACAGGGCAGAGTTCTCACTAGGGCCCTGACGGTTGTGGGGACCACAGCCATGGACTATACACAACTCATGGGTTCTTGGCATGGTATAGATTCCTGGCTGTGGTGAGAGAGAGAGAGAGAGAGAGAGAAACAGACACACAGAGAGAGAGACTGGGGTGGGGGAAGTTGACAGCACCTGACTTGATATTTTCAAACTATTTCCACCCTGAACTTGCCACCAGCAACAGATGAAGACTATAGCTTGCCATTTCAATCCGAATCTCTCTCTCTCTCTCTCTCTCTCTCTCTCTCTCTCTCTCCCTCTCTGATCTGTTTCACTAGATGACAGACAGCAAAGGGGACAAATCAGTGAGAGGGAGCCTCAGCAAGGGCGCTGCTTTATATAAAATCTATGATGACATAGAAGGAAACTAAGCACTAAAAACAATTCTGGGTGTCACATTGAGTGGGCAAAGAAGCCTCCAAGCCATTAGCAAGGTGCACCTGCCAGATATCTAGCAGAGGACATTCCAGAGGACAGAAGGCCCAATCTGCTCACCCCAGCTCTCTCTCTCTCTCTCTCTCTCTCTCTCTCTCTCTCTCTGTGTGTGTGTGTGTGTGTGTGTGTGTGTGTGTGTGTGTGTGTGTGTGTGTGTGTATGTGTGTGTGTTTGTCTATGTCCTGGAGAACCCTGACTTTATCAGTTTATGTTTATTTTGTGTTTACAATATACTAAACATATTTTAATACCTTTCTTTTCTTTATTTAACTTTAGTCCGAAAACTACACCGAAGCAGGTTCTCTCTAATACTAGGAGGTGGGTTGTTCAGGGACACACAGTTCACTTTGCGGGTGGTAGCAGACTCTACTGAGTCTCTGGACTCTGGTTCCAAAGCTCTCCCTCCGAAATGTGCTCTTTCAGCTAATAGTAGTCATTCTTTCTAAAGTTGACAAGCAAATCAATGACCAGGGAAACGGGTGAGTGGATACAAAGAAAGGCGAGGCCGAAGGGACGGCATAGGAAGGAACCTGTTATGCAATGCTTGGAAGGATGGGTTTGCATATTTTTTAAGCCCTGGTCTGAAAAATTACAAATCCAAGCTCTGGTTCTGAATAGCTCCTTACTTACCATGTGGCTTCAGGCAGCTTCATTTCTGTGTATATAATTAGGACACCACCTGCTCCAGTGGTTGTGAGACACCTTGGGATTTTAGTGACTGTTTTTATATGGCATGGCTCAGTCATCAGAAGGACACAGGAAGAGAGCAGATGTGTGTAGCTGCACTCACTTCAAGCTCTCTCAGAAGAATACATACTCTACTCCATGGGGGATCCTTGATATTAGCATCTAGGGCTCAACCTAGAAGGTCTTGCTACAGCCATACCCTTTACAGCCTTGGAAGAAAAGGTTTCATTCATAGTCTAGAACCTCAACGTGCCAGCTGATATATAAAACATCCCGGTTAGCACTAACAGCTGTAACCCCCTCTTTCTCATCAGCATCCACACCCATTCTTTTTAATGGCTTGGATAGCACTTTAGTGTGAGCAACTCTCAACTCATTTTGACTTTGTCTCCTTTACCTACACACAAACATAGGCACACACACACACACACACACACACACACACACACACACACACACACACACGCATATCAATCATCAAGTGAAAAGAGCCAGGAAATATTGCCCAGTGAACCAAGGCTTGTATTAAGTCCCAAGTTATCTCTGAGGTCTAAGGATATCTTCAAACTGATGCTGCCCATCAGAGACAAGAGCCACTGAGGGAGGGCTCCTGTGAAATGACATGCACCTTAAGGATTGTAATGTGTTAGGTCACTCTGTGGAACGAGTATCTTGCAGTTTGCACATTAGCTTTTTATAATTTTTTAAAATAAATGTTACTTATATACTTCAGGTTAGATCAATTACATTAACAATTTCAAAATCTGTGCCTGGCTCATCACCAACGTTTTTTGCAGACTTGAATACAGCTCTAAAAAGAAATCATGTTGTATGACCAAATACTCTGATTCTATAAAACTGGGTACTTTTCAAAGTCACTTGAAGGTGGGAGTTCTGAGTGTATTTTCATTTCTGTTGTGAAGTTTGCACTAAACATGGGGATAAAGTTAGTTGTGTGGCTATGGCTTCAAACAGACAAACCACATTTGGAGGGAGGGGTTTCTCGTTAAAACAGAATTAATGTTTTTACAAAATGTATATTATATTCTCCCATGCATCTCACCATGTTTTGTAAGGCAAATATAATATTCCTTTTTCATATTTAGCAAATAACAAGACTGAGATTTGAAGAGATTGAATCACCTGCTTGGGTTTTATTTTTTTTTTTTTTAATCACTGTCCTTACAATCTCCAAAATAGTTTCAGAAATTCAAAGTTTTTGAAAACAAATCACTCACCTGCACCATGAAGAAGTAGAAGTAGGCTAACCCACACCAAAAAGAAAGCCATTCTGTGAGGAACAAAAGGGTAAACATTTGTTTCAGCTAACAGAAAACCCAGACCCCACAGCCACAGCCGTCTGTGGGGAGTGGGGTCTTCATCATATCACTTGTACATTCTGTGTGTAGATAAAGACACAGCACTCAAACTGAGTCTAGCCTCCCACTTGGCTTCACTTCTAATTATTCCTCCAAACCTTAAATTCCACTAATACATCACAGCATGATAGTGCCATACCCCCAACACACACACACACACACACACACACACACGCCATTGTACCATTACTGACATCATTTAAGGGGTAATATGACAAATAACAGTCACTAGGACGATAGCCAAATGTCATGGAGGAAACAGTCTAAAAATACCTTGTGTTTTTTATAACCCAAGAAGATTTTACTAACTCTATCTGATGTGAAAGCTTGTCATCGTTAAGAAAGATAGACTCCCAGGCCTTCCCGATTGCCTTCAACCCCAGGTAAACAGAATTTTCACCCCTCTGCAATTCCTCTGTCCTCTGCACTGCTGTGTAATTCTCTTACACATTAATAAAGCTTGTTTTCAATGATCCTAACAGAAACATGGACTTAATGTAAAATAATTTTTAATAGCCAAAAATATTGAAGTCACTTTCAACTTATCTACTTTGCTATTTATATTTGTGTCTAACTACACATCTATTAAGCTGATTGTTCCTCAAGAACAGGACTAGGCACGCCTCTTATTTAAAACACCCATCATAGTAGTCCATAAATTTTAAATCCAATAAATGTTCATTACTAGAACTAAGTGAATCTGGCTTAATTTTTTTTTTTTTACAAAGTTTCATTGTCGGGGTGGGGGTGGGGTGGGGAATAAAACAACCTCTTCAAAAAGCTAAAACAAACAAATAAAAGAAATTAATTCACTAGTACTAATGAAAGTAAGTTGTTCTAAAAATTCTAGCCAAGAAGCCAGGCCTCGCTTCTAGTGGTTGGTTATACCTTCTTGAAGTCTCTTTGGTTTGCAGAAAAACCACAGAGAAGTCTATGAACCATCGCCGTGGCCACATGATCATTATGGGCCCAGACACAGTTGGAGTAGACATTTCAACACTTCAGTTACACGGTGAGACGCTTGACTGGCCAGCAATTCCTCCCTCCTAGGTAGGCATTCTCTTTATGCAAAGAACTTACCTGTATGGCAGCTGGTTTCTCTGATCAGCCAGGTAAGAAGCAAGTGAGGCGGAGCAGCAGGCCTTCGAAGGGTTAGCTGTGTGGCAGTCCTCAGGGAGAGGGCTCGGAGACACTGCTATTACCAACCTGGTGTCACAGATGTTCAGTAAGAAACTGTGAGAAGACAATATTCCTACAGTCATAGTTGTTAGTTTAAAAGTCTCATAAGGCAAACTAAAAAGAAAATTCTAAACCTCTGCTGAGTACTTATTCTAAACTCATTTTTAAGTAAAAAATTTGAAATCTAAAAAAAAATAGTATGTGGGAAATATTTGCCGTATAATTTTGGTGGAAAAAGAAAAACCAAAGTACACAACTTTACATGCGCATAGTACGTGATAGCAACCTTGTGAGAGGAACTGTGTGCTCACAGAAGAAGAAAAATATATCATCATCATAATAATAGCAGTGATTATTTCTGGGGGTGGGGGATTCAATCCTAGTATTTTCATTACATGTTCCTGAATTAGTGAGCTTTTATATTACATGTTGACAAAGAAAAGTGGAAGAATAAGAGTGATAGATGTTATACACATCCGGTGGTACAGAGAATGGGGGTCCAGAAAGGAGCAAGCAAAACAGACTTCTCCCTTGTAAGTACAGATTAACTCACATTCATTAATGCAAAGTTTTTATTAAGACATCTGTTTCTCTTTCCCATCCACACAGCCCACAGATTACCATCCCGTCTTACCTGGGCTGACTGTTGCCTGACCCTCAGAATAGCCAAGGTGAACTAGTCCAGCACGTGAGCGAGCCTGTCTGTCAATCAACACACTCCGTATAGCAGGGCAGATAACATGGTACCAAGAACTGCAGATAGCCTCCAGCTGGGAGTCACGTAGGATCATACTCTCCATGCTCATTTACGACTGAGTTCTGTCATAAATAGGTTAGCATAATGTCTTTGAGAGTAACATGTATTGACATCTCTTTGCTTAACAGTGTTCCAATCACCGTATGGATTAATCACATTTTTATCAATCCTCTATCAGTTTATGGATTTGGGGTTAATTCCAGTTTTCCAAAGTGACTAATCTATTTTCCATTCCCACCATCAGCCTATGAGATAGATAGCCTATGGGCTCATTGTTCACATATGCACTAACGCTGGTTGTTATTTTATCATGGCTTTTCTAGGTGGGCATGAGTAGATCATCGTGGCTTTTATTCATGTTTCCTGGATGACTAACAATGTTTATTATCTTTTCCCATGCTCAGGTGGTATGTATGTGTCTCCCTTCTAAAATAGCATTTTTCAGTGATCTCTACTTTCTATTCCTACACAGGAAGTCCTACACACTTGAAGGCAGTGTGGTGTTTCAAATTGAGATATTCTCCCATATTCTTGGGCACCTAAATACTTGATCCCCACTTGATGACATTATTTGGGTAGGTTGAGGAGGCGTGGCTTGCTGAGAGAAGTATTTCAGTGGGGGTGGGCTTTGAGGTTTGAGGTTTGAAAAGCCATGAACCCTTTCCAGTGTGCTGTGTTTGATTTTCTTCCCCTTTGGGGTTCCTGGGTTCCCGAGATGTGAGCTCTCAGCCAAGGCTTTGTGCCACCTACTACCTCTGCTCTGATAACATGGACTGGAAGTGTAAGCCAAATAAATTTGTTCCTACACATTGTTGGTCATGGTGTTTTATCACAGCCACAGAATAGTAACTCAGCCAGGCAGTGATTTAACGTTTTAAAGACTTATGACTACTATACATTAAATTGCATTGTGATGCCACCCAGATCCATCATATCTTGTGATTTGGAAAGTTAATTAATTCTCCTATATCTTGGTTTTATTGTATGTAAAATGGCATTAATACTATCTAAGTTACAGTTTGGAGATGACATTGAGTAAAATATTGATCACAAAGCCCATAAAACAGTATATGGCGCTTAGAACCAATAAATGTATTTTGCCTGTGTGTTAGTCTGTGCCCGTGGAAGCCAGAAGAGGGCATCAGAGCCCTTAGAACTGAAGTTACAGGTGGTTATGAGCTGACACGTGGGTGCTGGGAGCTAAATCCAGGTCCTTTGGAAGAGCAGCCAATGCTCTTAACTGCTAAGCTGTTTCTCCAGCCCACATTTTTAGTAGTTATACTTTTCAATGTATATCCACATAATATTTGTGTTGGCTTACAGACAATTCTACTAGGTTCCTCCCAACAGCAACCTAGCAACAGCTTATGTCATCACCTGCCCGGTTCAAGCCAGATACACCAGCCCCCTTCTTCCACTCTTTTTTTTCCCCCATGTTCCAGGGCCAGCCTCACTTTCTCTCTTTCTATCCTTCTCTGCTCCCCCTTTCTCTGCCTCTACTCCTTTTCCAGGTTCCCACTCCCTTCCCTTCCCCCACAATAAACTTCCTTATCTCAGGTCTGTTTTCAGGGGGCAACCTTGGCATGGGCCCGCCAGGTATTCTCTTACTCCCATCACAGCATTTATATTTCATAACAATTTGATCAATGAGTATTTGTAAATTAATAAGTTGGAAGTTTACTTTACTTTAGATCATTTATCATTGACTAGCTATCAGGGAAACAACATAAGAATGAGAATGGCTAGCCATGTTATACCACTTTAGTTCCAGCCCTTGGGAGGCAGAGGCAGGTGGATTTCTGTGCGTTCAAGGCTAAATTCATATAGTTGAGTGTCTGGACAGCTAAAGTAAGCTACATAGTGAGACCCTGTCTCCCGGAAACAGTGTCGGTTTAGTTATGAAATATAGACTAAGCAAGTAGTTAAAATAAGAAAATATGGAGTTGCTCAAGCACACACACCCCAAAAAAAGATTTCATCAGGTTTGAGGTGGAAAAAAAAAGCTTAAAATGAAGTAAACCCAATGCTAATATCATGTAGCACTAATAAATGCTCAGCCAAAGATACTCCCATGCAAAAAGATCATGTTATTACCTGGGTTTTCAAAATAAAGAGAGTCCAACTATCAACAGTGAAGCCTGCTTGAGGAAAGGCATACAGGAAACCATTCAATCTATCAGTCCTCCAGCAAGGACAACTTAAAGCCAAAGACATGCTGCTGCTAACTAAACCGGTTGAGGTTTAACTATCTGAAGACTTACTTTGAGCCCCTGGAAATACAGAGGCTAACATCTTAGGATAAACTCAAACACTACAGTCTCAATGATTAAAAGTACAATGATTATGTATGCCATCCTGAGGAAATAGTAATTTTTGTACACTTACTAAAAATGATAAAAAATAAAAGGAATCACTCAAGCTTTACCTACCTTTAGTTTTGACACAACAGGCATTGCTGCTCTGGGCTTGGTTGTTTGGACAGGGTCACAATGTAGCCCTGGCCAGCCTGGAACCCAGAATATACAGTAGGCTGTCCCCAAACCTGCCTCTGCCTCCCAAGTGCTGGGACTAAGGTAATCCACCAGCATGCCTGGCCCTGTGTCACTGAGCTGTTTTAAAACTTTCACTACAGTGCTAGGAAGATGAAAGAAGATTAGTCTATCCTAGGGACGTGTAGATAAACCAAAAAGAAAGGGATTCTGCAGGGGAAATAAGTCACAACCCTGTGTTCCAATCTGAGCACTTGACCTTCATCTGACAGGCAGTGGTCTTTGCACACAGGTTTCACAACCAGCAAACATTGCTGGAACTCTCTGTGTCTCTTTCTAGTCTGCTTCCATGGGTTCCCTCTGGCTTCCTTGGGTTAAATTAACTTCCTAAGAGGGAATGAGAATCGCACGCATACACTCATGTACACACTTCTGATAGTCTTCATTCAGTCAGGGTCATACAAGTGATGAGCTTCCAGGCAGTCTACAGATGGCCTTTCTCATCAACTGTGGTCCTGAAGTAGAACAAAACAAAACACAGAACAAAAGCACAGCACCTCAAATTTTGTTTCCAACTAGGTGCTTGCCAACTATATGGTCTACTCTGGCTGGCGTCTGGTATGCACAGAATTCCCAATCTCAGCAAACTCCCTATGATTCTAATAATCACATTATTTTTGAAGTACCATAAGTAGGTAGATGCCTTTTGAAATCCTGTCTAGTCACTATATAAAAAAATCGTATCTTTCTGAATGGGGGTGGGGGGGGGAGCATGAGCCTAGGTTCAATGAAGCCGTGTGTCGTAATTTAAAGGTCATGGACTTTGGAGTCACACAGATGTAACAGTAAATTTCTACAATGCCTGTCACTATTTATGTCATACGAGAGATTTACTCTCAGCTTAGGTTACCTCTTCCTCTAAAATGGGGGCAAACTGTAATTTATCTGATGTAGAAAATAAAATTAAATGTCAAGTTCCTGATAAATGAAGATGCTTAATAGATGTTAGTCTGCTTTTAATTAAAATCGTTTATAAATAGACTGCTACTCAGAAGCTGAGGCGCTGTGGGGACTGGAGATACAATCAAAAAGGAAGACGTTCCTCTCAGCTCCTCTCAGCTCCTCTCAAGGACCTTTCCAGCCAACCTAATCACTAAAAAGAAGATAGAGATAGAGATAGAGAGAGAGAGAGAGAGAGAGAGAGAGAGAGAGAACCAACCAGCAAGTCAGATGCACTAGTCCACTCAGTAAAAATTATCTGAAAGAAATTACACCTGCAAAAATGCACAGAGATCACCATGTAAAGGGAAAGAAATCACACTTGGGAAGACAAATGTCCCATATTTTCTTGCATACATTAATATAGATTTTAAAATCTATCTCGCTCCATATGTAGAAAATATACATGTATAGGTGTGTGTGTGTGTGTGGTGTGGTGTGTGTGGTGTGGTGTGGTGTGGTGTAGTGTGTGTGTGTGTGTGTGTGTGGTATGGTGTAGTATGTGTGTGTGTGTGTGGTGTGGTGGTGGTGTGTGTGTGTGTGTGTGTGGTGTGGTGTGGTGTGTGTGTGTGGTGTGGTGTAGTATGTGTGTGTGTGTGTGTGTGTGTGTGTGTGGTGTGGTGTGTGTGTGGTGTGGTGTAGTGTGTGTGTGTGTGTGTGGTGTGGTGTGTGTGTGTGGTGTGATGTGGTATGTGTGTGTGTGGTGTGGTGTAGTATGTGTGTGTGTGTGTGTGTATGTGTGTGTGTGTGTGTGTGGTGTGGTGTGTGTGTGTGGTGTGGTGTAGTGTGTGTGTGTGTGTGTGTGTATGTGTGTGTGTGTGTGTGTGGTGTGGTGTGTGTGTGTGGTGTGGTGTAGTGTGTGTGTGTGTGTGTGTGTGTGTATGTGTGTGTGTGTGGTGTGGTGTGTGTGTGGTGTGGTGTGGTATGTGTGTGTGTGGTGTGGTGTAGTGTGTGTGTGTGTGTGTGTGTGTGTGTGTGTGTGTGTGTGTGGTGTGTACGTGTGTGTGTGTGTGTGTGTGTGGTGTGGTGTGTGTGTGGTGTGGTGTAGTGTGTGTGTGTGTGTGTGTGTGTGTGTGTGTGTGTGTGGTGTGTACGTGTGTTGTGGTATGTGTGTGTATGTGCAGAAAAGGGACTGAGTGGAAGGAAGAAGGGGTTGGTTTGACAGGAAGGGGTAAGGAGAAGAGAACAAACACTGCATCCTCATATGCAGGACGTCTGTGTACATAATATGAAAGCAGGTCTGGCGGGAAGGGCTGGGTGGCAAGGGAGAGTGAGGGTGGATTGAAGAGGCAAAGCCACAATGATACGCATGTATAAGCAAGCTGTGAAGAACCACGTGACTTATTACACTTGCATAAAAAGTAATTATAGCCGGGCGTGGTGGCGCACACCTTTAATCCCAGCACTAGGGAGGCAGAGGCAGGCGGATTTCTAAGTTCAAAGCCAGCCTGGTCTACAGAGTGAGTTCCAGGACAGCCAGGGCTACACAGAGAAACCCTGTCTCCAAAAACCACACATTAAAAAAAATTTAATTATAAACAAATCGTGCCTGCAGTGAATGGTAGGGAGTTGAATATAAGGGCATGCACTAAAAAATGAAAATGAAGAGCTTTTCTTTACATGGGAGCCCATTCTGGTTGAGGAGATACACTGTTTACGTTGATATTGATCGTTTTCTTGTTATAGCTTCAAAAATAATACCATGTTCAACTTTTACAAGACAGTTTCTGTTCGACGATCTGCTTCCATCTAGCCTAAATTCAACAAACAGATATCGATAGCACAAATCTTTATTAAAATAGGTCATACTACAGCTCTTCAAGCAGTAGACTCTAAATTTTGTCAGTTTGCCCATTTCTTTGCTACAGCTCCATTTTCTACCCTCTTTCCTTCACTGTTTATTTAAAAAGGAGTTTCTGCCCCACTTAGGACTTTCTGCATAGCTTCAGATTCTATTATTGAGATCATCTTTCCCCTACTACCTGATGTTTACACAGGCTAGCTCTTTTTCTCAATCATGTTTTGTTTTTTTCCCTCGTTTGACATTGCTACTGCTTGTTGTTTTACCAAGAGTACACATTTTTAAAGCATTAAGTATTCTTGATCACAGTAGGGCTTCTTCTAGAATATTAGGTTGATCTGAAATAAGGTCCATTTTAAAAAAGGAACTTCCAAATCAGATGTCTTCAAGACACTTGCAGATTTTATTTTATTTTTTAGACATGGTTTCTTTTTTTTTGTTACCCTGACAGTCCTAAAACTATGTAGATCAGGCTGGTACTCACAGAGACACTCCCACCTCTGCCTCCTGAATGTTGGGATTAAAAGCAGGTACTACTATGTCTGGCACATATTTTTTAAATTCCACTCATAGATTGTTTAAACTAACAAACATGACAACTCAATCATAAAGCTTAGCTGTGAAGTAGCATGAAGTCTCTCATCTGCACAACTGAGTAGATGAGGTTATGATTTTTAGGAAAAAAAGCAATTTAATCCCACTGGTTATCACATAACCTTTTAACTTTCTTGTATTTAAGCTCGGTAAGAAACTAAGCTTTTCTCTTATTTCCACTAATGACTTTAAAATTACAAAACGAAATCTCAGAAAAGATTGACATTGAAATGGGATCAGGATGAAAATAAATCTACTGGAATTAGTGAATTAGAGCTAGAGTCAAGACTTTCCCAGTTAAATTCTATCTAGTTCTCACTTGCAGAGTGCTTTGAACGCTTTCTCCATCTGAGCTCAGTGTAAGCTAGATCTAATAAAGGGGGCTCCTATATCCAACTCCCAAGCGCATTCCCATGCCCAAGGGACCAAAGCCCACAGGAGTGATTCTGTGATTGACGTGGACAAAGTTCTTATTGGACACACAATACTTTTACAATGGTGCTTTTTGTTGTTGTTTTGGGGTTTGTTTTTTTTCCAAACAAGGTTTCACTGTATAGCTGTGGCTGTCTTGGCTCGCTCGCGTTAGACAATGCTTTAAGAAACAACAGGCAATCAGGGAAGGGAAGGTCTTCAAGCATGCTTTCCAGCTGGGGCGACAGCCATCTCCGACTTTGGCTTTAGCTTCGAAGAGGCCTTTGTTCTTCACCGTGTAGCCCTGGCTAGCCTGGGCTATGTAGGTCAGGCGGGCCTCAGACTCAGTACGGCTGCCTCTGCATTTCAGAGCGGGGACGAGAGGCGTGGGGCCACCAAGCACGTTCTCCTGAAGACATTAAATTCTCAGGCTACGTCCCCGTCATGGCTACTCTCTCTGGATCCCGCAAAAATGGGGGGGCCCCGGCCTCAAGTGAGAACAAAGGAGGCGGCGCCCCGTGACGCGCAGGCCCCCGGGCGGGATCAACAGCCCCGGAGCTGTTTACTCTGGCGGCCAAGGCCACCACCGGGTGCCACACTATAAAGGGCGAGCTGCCCGCTCCGGGGAGCCTCAGGCCTCCGGCTCGCCCACCGAGCCCCGCGACGCCCGGGCGAGCACAGCTCCCTCACACGGTTCCCGGGAGCGCCAGGCCTCGGCTCCTGCGCAGCGGACGCCGCGCCGTGCGCCACGTGAGGCGGAGCCCGGCCCCCGGAGCGGCGCGCGCACCCGGCGCCGACCATCGCGTGACTCGGAGGGCGCGCGGGGGTGAGCGCCCGGGCCGTACCGGGCCGCGCCGCGCCACTTCCGACGCGGCGCTCGCTTTAGGTTCCGGGGCGCGCCGCCTCGGCTCGCGGGCCCGGGATCCGGCGGGATGGAGGAGGCCGCGCTCGGGGAGGCCGAACTCAACTGGTCCCGCCTCAGCGTGTCGGCCGAGGCGTTGGAGTCGGAGCTGGAGGCGCGCGCCGAGGAGCGGCGCGGCGCGCGCGAGGCTCTCCTGCGGCTGCTGCTGCCCTACAACCGCCTGACGTCGCTGCCGCGGGCGTTGGGCGGCGGCTTCCCGCACCTCCAGCTCCTGGACGTGAGCGGCAACTCGCTCACGGCGCTGGGGCCCGAGCTGCTGACGCTGAGCGGCCTGCGCACGCTGCTGGCCAGGAACAACCGGCTCGGCGGCCCGGGCTCGCTGCCCAAGGGCCTGGCCCAGTCGCCGCTCTGCCGCAGCCTCCAAGTGCTCAACCTCAGCGGCAACTGCTTCCAGGAGCTGCCCGCCTCGCTGCTGGAGCTGCGCGCCCTTCAGACCCTCAGCCTGGGCGGCAACCAGCTGCAGAGCATCCCCGCCGAGATCGAGAACTTGCGGAGGTGAGCGGCGGCGAGTCCCGGGGGTGGGGAGCGGGGCGGTGGCCCGAGCTCCGTGGCACCGGGTTGGAGGGGGAGGGGGACTAGGCGAGCCATTGTCACCCGTAGCGTCTGACCAAGGGTGGGTGGGTGGGTGGTAGCCTTTGGGTTGTGTTTGGCCTGCCGCAGGTCTTCGACGCCCCCCGCGCCCCCCAATGAACTCTGGAATTCATTGTGGAGACCATGCTAACCTCAAGCTCACAGAGCTCCGCCTGCCTCTACCTCCCAAATCTGGGGCTAAAAGACATGCGCCACTAAGCCGGACTTCGCCTTCTTTCTTGAGTCTAGACAGGGAGTCAAAAGGGCTCCCGTTAACAGAGGTTGGCGATTTCTTACTGGTTAAGTCTTCCGAGACTTTCCATGCGTTTGCATCAAAGTGGCATTTAACGTGGCGTAGGAGGTGCTGACCTACTTCCTTGGTTTTTATTTCCAGTTCCCCTCTTTTCCCGATACCCAAAGTACCATTTGTGGAGTCAGTGAGCCTTGCACACACACACACACCCAGAAAGGCAGCTTCACTAAATTGTGGGGTTGGGGTTGGGTACAAAAAAAAAAAACAAAAAAACCCAAAAACAACAACAACAAAAAAAAACCACGCTGCGCTTCCTTTGACCCTGAGGAACTATTCACATTTCAAAATTTTATCTTAGGAGTCTTTTCTGTAATTCTAAAAAAAAAAAAAAAAAAAAAAAAAAAAAAAAAAAAAACTGTTCCCAGGACAATTAGAGCCAAATTACTTCCTCTGTGTGTCACACATCATACCATTGTATCTGTGTTACTGTATGTTACTGAATGTGATTCCTTCTTTACAGGAACTGTCTGTCCTATCTCCTAGTGGCTTAGTCAGTAGTGTACTGGAGTGAGGAGGTGCAGAGAGGATAATAGAAGTGCTCTAATGTGCCCTGCAGGGGAGTCAAAGCAAAACAAGAAAGCATCTTCCACTTGTTAAATATTTTTCCTCTCTTTTAATTGGTTAGCCAAGATAAAAGAATGTGGAGCCAGAAAGAACCTTCGAGTTAACAGGGAAAACATTGACCCAGGAATAAGACTTTTTCTTCACATCTCACCCTTCTGCTGGTCACTTAGCACTTCCTGTTTGCCAAATGAGGCATCTGGACACAGTGTCCCTTAATTTGCTCCTCGATAGATGTTTACACAGTACTTGATGTGTCCCAACATTTTCCTAAGTTCTGGGGCTAATCCCCTGAGATAGAATGACAGGGATTTGACCTATTTTGGTTCTTGAGTAAGTGCCGTTTGAGTCAGCCTTCTGAAGGAAGTAACAGTGAAGATTTGAGTGTGAGCCATTGGACCAATCCAGGTAAAAAGAAGAGTGTGTGTGAAAGTCCAGGAGCAAGGAAAAGAACTGCTGAAAGATGATCATTGCAAAGAACCGGGGACACTCAGAGGGTGTCACATCTTGAAGACTTCCATAGAGTGTGGGTTGTATTCTGAGTGCACATGTTTGTTCCTGTGGAGTGGCAAGGGGCTGAATGAAGGAGAAGGGATTTGGGGGCTGGTTAGGAGGCCATTGTGGTAGACACCGGTAACCTACAACAGGAGTACTAGGGAAAGGTAGGATATAGGACAGGTAAGGGGAGATTATGTTCATTGGACAGACTTTGGTTCCTCTTAATTTTAACATGTCGTGTTTTATTTCAATCAAGTATTTTTAAAATTTTTTATTATTTTTGTTATTTTTGTTTTTTTGGTTTTGTTTGTTTCGAGACAGAATTTCTCTGTGTAGCCCAGGCTGGCCTTGAACTCAGAAATCCACCTGCCTCTGCCTCCCAAGTGCTGGGATTAAAGGCGTGAGCCACAATCTAGCATATTAGGAGGAGCCCAGGGAGAGTAGTCAATGATTCTAAGATGAGGCACTCTCCATTTTTAGAGGAAGAAACAAGGGCTCAGAGAAATGAGGTCTCTCTCAAGATCACAAACCTATTAAGTAGAACTGGATTTGAATACTGGGGTCTCTGATGCCAAATTCAAGAATTTTCCACAGTGGCCAGCTAGGGCTAGGACTTGAGTGTCTAGGCTTCTTTTCTGGGAAATACGCAATTCAGAGGATTGGGTCAGGCCATGTATACCTGGTTGAGCTGATTTCTGTACTGACAACAACTACGCAAGGCTGTTGGTCACTATGTTCTTGACTTGAATTTTTGCATCCTGGTTGTTGTTGTTGTTGCACTTTATTTCTCTACTAATAGGAATCAGCAAAGATTTAGATAATGAATTCTACTTGGATGTAGGCCAAAAGGCTCATTGCAGAATTGTACTCCTAAAGAAAGCAGCAGCTTTGACCATGGCCTAGTTCGTTTCCTTCTTTTCAAGGATGAGGAAGTTGAGATTTTGTATGAATGAGTTGCTTGAGGCCAGATCAAGGCCACAGCAAGAGTTGAGTGATTTTAGTTCCCAGAGACTGCTAACTATTCTGAGATAGTTCATTACTGGTGGGACATGGAGAGGTGGTGTTACAGTCGCTTGAACATCATGTTCTTCCAGAGCCTGGCATGTACTAGGTGCTGTAGTGGGCTGGTCTGCTCCTCCCTCCCTGCTGCTGAGGGTGGACTGCATGGCCTTCCACGTGCCAGCCAAGAGCCACTGCTTGAGTCAGGTTGACTATTTTGGCACATGAAGAAGATTCTGTCCTTGTAAAGAACACTTAAGAGAACAGTTTTTTTTTAATTACACAGCATATATAGGCCACAGAAACTCCTCGTGTCCACTAGTCACATTCCAGGGAAGAATAACAAGTCTTGGTTGCGTGTGCCACTGGCCTCTCTGCGTCTCCTGGAGGTCTCAGATGAGATCTTTGCACTAGACTTGTTGATCCTTCCCTTAGTGGCAAAAATTAAAAAAAAAAAAAAAAAACAAGTAAATGGGTGCTGGAACGGAGCTCTTGTTTATTTTTATGATTGACTTCATTCCCCTGAAGTCAGGATATTATAAATATAATTCTGTTTGTATAGGATTTATCAGCAAATAAATGTACGTTTGTGGCTTTTGTGTAGGCAAACATTTTTGTTTTACAGTGCTGAAAGGTAGTAGTTCTCATTTGACACTTCTTCTAATGAACTTAGGTTTTATCCCTCTCAGTTCAGAAACTAATTGAGTAAAAGATCAATTTATTACTCCTTGAGCAGCAAACTTTGAGTAAATTGGTTGTATGGCATCCATTTGGAGACTAAATCTGAGCCAACTGAGTTTCATGACTCTTTTTCCCACCCACCCCCTTTGATGTCTTCTGTTTTGATGACCTTTTCTTGGTGTCTTTTTAATGTGGTTATCAAAGATAAAGATAGGATTGTGACAAAACTAAAAATTAATCCCTGGAATGTTAAAGCTGTCTTCGGTGGACAGCCTAGGGAAGGCGCAACTCAACAAGATCATAGAAGGGTGTGCCAAAAGTTAAGTAAAAACTCCTCCCCGTTTACATTCATATATCAGATTTGTGGGTTGGCCTCCTTCAATTTCACACAATGCATTTTGATAGTGGTCCACTCCTACCTCTGGACCCACCCAACTTCCACGTTCTCTCTCATTTTGTATTTTCTTTTAAACCCACCAAATTCAATATTTGTGTTGCCTGGCTACTCTTGGTTGTTGGCCTTGCTTTGGAATATGGTTGACCTACTGGGGGTTACACCCTTAAAGAAAACTGACTTTCCCCATCCCTGCAGCTATCAAATGCCTAAGTAATAACTCAGTTAATGGTGGCGCTTGGAATCCACCTCCTCCACTCCATGCTGGGATTCCGTGTGGATTGAGCTTACACAGGTCATAATTGCTGTGAATTTGTATGTGCAGTGATCCTCTCCTGTCTAGAAAATTCTGCTTCCTTGAAGTTATTCACCACCTCTAGCTCTTGAGAGTCTTTCTACCCCTTCTTACTTGACAATTCCTAAGCCTTGATGAGCTATATATGTGTCTATGTAAAATGGATGTCCAATTTAGGACTTAACACTCCTCGGTCTTTTATTCTATGAATGTCAACCAGTTGTGGGGCTCAGTATTAATTGTTATTTTTACTTCAAGAAGAAGTAGAATCTGGTTATAATTGAGAGATGCACTAATCTTGTATATAGCAGTAAGTCATTAGGAGTCCTTTTAATACTAATCCATTTACTAGAATAATATTAGTTTTCCATTAGGCCTCTGACATACCCACAGGTTGTTTTGCTTCATTAACATTGGCAAATATGGGTTTGATTTTATGGAAAAGGCCTTAAATCCAGTCAGAACGTAGCACCATGCCACTATTGCATCTGTGGGCAGATTCAAGCTCAGACCATGTGCTGTGGCTTGAAAGGTTTACCACTGGCTGAGATTACTTTCCTCTGCTGTATCATACAGAGCGCCTTCTAGCTAGCCAGGAGAGACGAAGCTTCCTGGGCAGTACCCATTTGATTTCTCCGTGTTTTATGATTCAGATATATAATATCTTCAGCAATTTAGTCTTACCATGGAGATCTGGAGGATAATCCAAAGCACTGACAGTGGCCTGTAATAGTTAGAGATTTCTGGGACCCCATTCACCACAACTCAAAAAAAAAAAGCAAACTATTTATCTTCTGGTATGTTGAGGTATTCTGCTGGCCAGTTTTATTGCATTTTGGCACAGATAGAATCATTTGAAAAGAGGGAATCGCAATTGAGAAAATATTCTCAGAAAGTGTCCTGTCCAGTCTACCGATTTCTTAATTGATGATTGATGTGGGAGGGCCCAGCTCACTGTGGGTAATGCCACCTCTGGGGCTGGTCGCCCTGGGCCAACTTAAGAAAGCAAGCTGAATTGGTTCTTTTCTGTTTCTATTAACCCATAGCATCATTTTAATAAATGTCAAAATACCAGCTTAGAGAGAGGGGGGGGGGAGCAAGCCAATAAGCAGCATTCCTCCAAGGCTTCTATTTCAGTTCCTGTCTCCAATTTCTTGCTCTGACTTCCCTCAGTAATAGACTGTTACTGGAAGTATAAAATGATGTAAATCCTTTCATCTCTTTCTGTTACTACTATTGAATCATGTTTAAGGAGATAGCATTTGAAGATAAATTAAGTTATTGGGGATGTTATTTCAAGAAGCCTTTTTTTTTGTAGTGTGTGGTATTTGTTTTCTACATCTGTATATTCCTTTTTCACTTTAATCCCATTTTAACTAGAGATATAATATGGACACACCTTTATATTCAATATACCTATTAAACTGAAGAAGCAAAAGCATTTTCTGTGTGTGACTGTGGCTAAAGGGGATAATGGGCACTACTTGAAAAGCGTTACATAATCAAAAGTAGTAAAGAATATACCATTGAAGTCACCACATAGCAAATAAAGAAGGTGAGCTTATTAAAGCAATTGGAATTTAATAAATGGGAGTGATTATATCTGAGGAAATATCTACTATGATTAGCTACCCGTAAAGGACTTGAAGTGCGTTTCCTAACTCAGAAGGCAAGAAAGGACCTTTTCAATGAAGCAACAAGAAAAGTTTTAAAATAGACATTTATGAAAAAAATCAATTAAAATTCTTAGAAAAAATATACAGTAGTCTCCCACACCAACTTATGATATATCTTTACTGGGTTTCAATTACTCACCATCAACTGTGGCCCAGAAATATTACATGCATAATTCTAGAAATAGATATTTCGTAACTTTTAAGTTGCAGCCCATTCTGAGTATCATGATGAAATCTTGCATTGCCCCATCAAAAACTTGAATGGGCCCTTGAAGGTGGTACCCAGTCCCTGGTCCCTGCCTTTCTCTGCTCCCTCATCTCCTGGGAGCTTATCTACTTGATATTCCTACCTGCCCGTTAATTACTTAGTAGTTGCCTTGATGATTATTTTTATTTCACTGTAGCAAAATTCCTGACTGAAGTAACTTGAGGAAAGAACTGCCTCAGTTCTTGTGGTGGGAAGGCACGGGAAGCAGCACAGTTCAAGGAGTACTGTGTGGCAGAGGCTAGTTACTACATGGTCAATGGCAGGAACCAGGGACTGAGTGGTATGTACCCTCAGTGCTCTGCCACTAGTGACCCACTTCCTCCAGCTGGGAGCCAAGCATTCACAAAATGAATACATGGGAGAGCAGAGCAACTTGATGCCAGTCAGTACGTAGTAGACCTGAACAATACAAATGCTAACCACAGCAACAAAAGCTGGAAGGGGATTGATAATCAGGGGAAGTGGATTTCAAAGCAAAATGATTTAAAGGAACAAAGAAAAATGCTTTATGTGAGTTAAGTAACACTCCAAAAGGAAGTTTTAGGAGTCAGAAGCTTGAATGTCTGCAGTGTAGCTTTTGTATACCTGAAGGAACATTGTGGTCATACAGGAGACTAGCATCCAGAAAGATGGCAAATGACAAACTAAAGCTTTGGAATGGTTCCTTTTACAAAGAAAGTCAGCTTGAATTCTTGTAATACATATAAAAGCAAGTAAGAGTGGGCCTCAAAGAAACAAAACTATGCAGAACACATATTTAACAGCAAAGCTTTCAACAAAGTAATGGAAATTGTCTAACCCATGAGAAAACCAGCAAATGGTATGGAAACGAAATGCTTTGAGGATTTACACATGACCAAGAGCAACAGAAGGATGATAGATACTCAATTTCACTAGCAAACTGCAGGTCTATCGATGGAAAGTACAGATTGGTACCTTTTTCACACCGTCAAATTGTTTTTAAAAAAATTAGGGGCTGGTGAGATGGCTCAGTGGGTAAGAGCACCCGACTGCTCTTCCGAAGGTCCGGAGTTCAAATCCCAGCAACCACATGGTGGCTCACAACCATCTGTAACAAGATCTGACGCCCTCTTCTGGAGTGTCTGAAGACAGCTACAGTGTACTTACATATAATAAATAAATAAATCTTTAAAAAAAAATTAAAATGTTGGCAAGGAGTATGGTTCAGGGTGGAGATAGAATCACCAAAGCAGGTCTGGGGGTGGGGGTGGGGATGGGGGTGGGGGCTGCCTCCCGTGTAAGGTAGATGGCGACTGAGAAAGACACTCATGTCCACTCTGGCTTCTGCACACATACACATGCAAAAACTGCCCATGAGATAATTCCTATTTTGGATACTAGTATAGTAGCCTTTTCTCCACTTGAAAGCTGTTGTTTTATTTTACTTATGTGTTGTTTGAAAATCTTCTTAAAAGAATGATAGTTCTGAGAAGAACAGCAAAACCAAAAGTGATAGTGAAAACGTTCCAAATACACTGTGTGTGTGTATTTTATTTTTATTATATTGTAAGAGTTGACTACCACCTCCCTGAAGACATCTTTCAAAAGCAGCCTTGCTACAGTCATCAGAGAACAGTGTTATATTATGTGTAAGATGTTATTCCATGAGGTAAACCAGGATTACCTAGAAACTTCATAGTATGTACTGGCTTACATAATTTATTCAGATTGCCTCTGAAGAATGTACTTGCTATGGTAAGAACAAAGAAAAAATATAGAAACCTGGATATGAGTTTCTGCCCTTTTAGGAGGGTGAGCAAGACTTTTGGTTTCCGTGTTGCCGGTTTGTGAATGCATCTAACATAAGCATGCCAGCATGGCCTCTGAGGGTACCTGTAACCTGGTGACTCCAGCCTTGTCTGGGGTCTTCAGGAAAAACTCTTATTTACAGATGTGCCCATAGACTCTTTAAAGCCCCCTCCTCTACCCAGAATATTTTCTCTTTCTCTCCATCTGAAGGGCAAGGTTCATAGCCCAGCTGAACTCACAGTACCCTGGGGCAGCCTTTCTGGTGAGAGCTGCTATGACCCTTACTATTCTTTGTCAGTGTGTTTGAATTGCCGCTCTTGTTTGGTAGGTAGTTTAATCATGCAGTGTCTTGTCTGATAAGATACAGTCTAAGGTCCCTGGGGATTGCATTCTCTTTTCTGGACACTGCCTGGCACATAGCAGATCCTGAGTAAGACATTTGGTGAGTGAGGAGATGTACTGTGTCTATTACAGTAGAGATAGTGGAGTATCTTGACCAGCTTGTATTTATTCACTTTTTAAATTTTTGCTTTTGCAGTTTAGAATGTTTATACCTTGGAGGAAACTTCATTAAAGAAATCCCACCAGAATTAGCAAATCTGCCTTCTCTGAATTACTTGGTGTTGTGTGACAACAAGATCCAAAGTGTGCCTCCCCAGCTCTCACAGTGAGTAGTCTTGGCCGTAGACAGCCATCTGTGGTTAGGAACCACTGAGAGGAATGAAAGTACGCCAGTAATCTCAGCACTGGGGAGGTGAAACAGGAAAACCTTGAGTTCAAGACCAGCTTGGACTACATAGTAAGATCTCAATTTAAACGGAAAAGAAAAATCGGTAGTCTCAAGAAAAGTTGTAATTAACAGCCCCACAATTTGTTATGAGCTGAATAGTTTTCAGTTTTACTTTTAAATGCTCTGGTTTACTTCTCAAAATATTTGCTCAGCTGTGTATGTGCGTGCGCACATGTGCGTGCATATGAGCACACACAGGTACAAGTGTGCATGCTCCTGTCACTTGCATGTGGAGGCCTAATAATGACCTGGAGTCCATTTGTTTCCTTTGAGATGGGGGAGGAGGTGTCTCATTGGCTTGGAATTTACCAGAAGGCCTCAGGGAACTGGCTCCTCAGTGCTGGGATTACAAGTGTGCACCACACCTCACTTCTTTATTTTTTTTTAACTGTCATTTTCACAATTGAACTTGAGTCCTTGTGCCTGCAAGGCCCAGGCTCTACTGACTGGCCCATTCATTCAGTTTTCTTCTTGGTACTTGAGGGTAGGGAGAGGCAGTGGGGAGTGTGCTCACAAAAATGGAGTAGTAATTTGGCATAGCTTTCCTTGGGTCTTGTGGGACTTGACAATTTGTATTTTTGATCTTAAGCATTCCTGTCCTGGTGTGACTTTGTAATGAAAAGGATCATTATTCATAGTATACGTAAAATCTTTTTTATTGTATAGGTGATATAATATGTCCTCTGGTGTCTTTAAATCTATCGTTTAGCTCAGCTAGGACACAGAATACTTTATAAATGTTTTCAGTACTCTTAAGATC
This sequence comes from Mus musculus, assembly GCF_000001635.26. Classification (NCBI taxonomy): domain Eukaryota; kingdom Metazoa; phylum Chordata; class Mammalia; order Rodentia; family Muridae; genus Mus; species Mus musculus. The sequence goes on from NC_000082.6 coordinate 37,878,061, forward strand.
CCAGAGGGATAGTCTTTGATAGCATTTTTAAAACTGTATTCTGAGCTGGTTTTAGATACTTAATTTTTTATTTATTGACTCTAATCCTAATTGTTAATTTATATGGGAAGCTCAGAGCCTATATACACACACAGAGACATGTTTGTACATATAGAAGTGTATGTAAGTATAACTTTGTTATGTTACTCAGCCATGACCTTTGGTTTCTGCGTGGCATTCACTCTAGGTTGCATTCGCTTCGATCCCTCAGTCTGCACAATAACTTGCTGACTTACCTGCCTCGAGAGATCCTTAATCTTATTCACCTGGAAGAGCTGAGTTTACGAGGAAACCCGTTGGTTGTTCGTTTTGTTAGAGATTTAACGTATGACCCTCCGACTCTTCTGGAATTAGCTGCAAGGACCATTAAGATCCGAAGTATTTCTTACACTCCCTATGACCTTCCTGGGAATCTTCTTAGATACTTGGGTTCAGCCAGCAACTGTCCAAACCCAAAGTGTGGTGGTAAGTTGACCTGGGGTTGGCCTTCGTCACTCTCTTAGCTATTTGTGAATTTTGATGTTGTATTTTAATTAGCTAAGGCTTCTTTCACAGGAAGGCAGTTAGTAGAAAGTAAGATGCTTTGTCGCCTCAGCTTCCTCCTTCCTTAAAAAAGTCTTAAGTTTAGAATGTTTGGCTGCCGTCCGTGTGTATTTGAAGGTTCACTATTTATTGTATTAGGTTCCACTAGTCGATGCTTCTCACCCACCCACCGGGATGGCATATAGATATTTACATTACAACTCATAGCAGCAAAATTAAGTTAGGAAGTAACGATAAAATGATTTTCTGGTTGAGGATCACTGTACCGTGAGAATTAGGAAGGTAGAGAACCGCTGCGATGGGTATGCTTGAAGATGTCTGAGAGCAGACTGAGTGGCTACCCATTTCTGGGTGTAAAAAGAACTTTAAATCTATGGCTTAAGATTTATATTTAGAGCATTTGAAGAAACATCCTGCTTTTAAATAAGGTACTGGTGTGAAGACAAGTATAAACACCAAGAAAATGTTGCATAATAATATCAAAGCTGGGGTAAGATTCTGAAAGTCAGCTGAAAGGGGAACAAACTAAATTTGTTTGATTGTTACAAGATAAAAAGACTGGGCGTAGCCTGGCAGTGGTGGCGCACGCTTTTAATCCCAGCACTTGGGAGGCAGAGCCAGGCGGATTTCTGAGTTTCACAGAGAAACCTTGTCTCAAAAGGAAACAAACAAACAAACTGGGTGTAAAGAAGAGCCTTCTCCCAGCAGGACGCATGCTGGTCAGTGAGTGTGCTAAGCCTTCCTCTGTGCACAGGCCTCTAGCCTGAAGCAGGTGCTGGCAGGGCAATGTTGAAACTAGGGTGTGGAGACTTGTAAGAGGTAGCATTCATACAGGGATTCCTGCTGAAATCGCCGATGTCCAGCACCCATCCTCTTCTGGAAAAACCTCTAAAGAGAAATGAATTCTCTTAACTGTTTTTTTTTTCTTTTTTTTTTTAATTTACTTTTTTAGTACCTTTGGAATGCCTTAAAAATTGTTCGTTTAAAATTTCAGATATCATCAATAAATCAGTAAAATAAAGCCAATCATTGAACATGCTTCTCTACTTCTACTACCCCAGGTTCCTTATTGAACTATAAGTTAAAAATCATGACATTTATAAGACACTTTCTCTTTGTAGAGTTTGAAAGTTTACATGAGAGTATTACAGGAAGCTAACATGGTTACTAGGATTTATTATAAGCCTATTGATGTCTCTTAATTTCTAAGTTGTTCAGAGTAGTAAACTATAAAGAGCTATGGGGGAACCCAGGCCTGGTGGCACACACCTCTATTCCCAGTATTCAGGAGGCATAGGCAAGTGGAGCTCTGTGAGTAGGAGACCAGCCTAGTGTACACAGAGAGTTCCAGGCAGGCCAGGTCTACATAGTGAGATCCTGTCTTTATGAATGGATGGGTGAATTTTTGAATATTTGGTCTGTTTTGTGATAGACAGGAGTTGGAAAGCTTAGATGCGTGTGTAAGATTCGGGGTTTGAGATCCGTCTTTAGAGAGACAGTGTGCCACAAATCTATATAGTTTGGTTATACTGTAGCCATAGGGATGGACTTTGTATGTTAGAGAATCTGTAAGGTAGAGCCTGGCAATACAACAACCTTTGCTTTCCTCTTAGCTCTAGCTGTAGCTCTACTTCACTGAAGGGCCATAGTTCAGGAGCACTGAGTTAAAAACCAAATAAGGGAAATGGCAGTTTTAGTCTACCATAGTGTATTTGATTTTGTGTGAACTAAATGAGATCATCAGCTTTGCAGCATGGAGATATAGAGCCTGCGTAAATGTGAGATGACATTTTGTTAATGTCAGTTTTGCTCTCCCAGTCAGGGTGCTTGTGTATTGATCCTAAACCCTTCCTTGGAAGAGGTGGAGGCAAGAGGATCGGGAGTTCAAGGCCAGGCTAGAGTTTTATAGGCTGCCTGGGCTTTAAGTGACCTTGATTTCCCAAAGGATAAGAATGGATATAACAGTTACTAAAGGGGTTTCTAAAACTATGGCTCTTGAATTTTACTGACTTCTTATATTCTTCTTCCTTCCTTAATCATTACTAAAGGAAGTGCTTTTTAGTCTCTGACTGTAGGATAGTGCTAGCAACGGGAGGTGGGGGCTTGGGGGGTGCGGTGTAGAATAAGGGCACTTTACACATCCTGTAGTCTCTTGACAGATACTGGCCCCCAAGTAACACAGAGAAAGTGTTCTGTCCTTTCTCAGCTGGCTCCTTTCAGATACATTGTCTTGCCTTTTTTCTTGTTTTCTAAAACATGATTAAGAGTATGGATGAATTATGTCACAGTGAACAAAGAAAGATTTCGAAAGTCCATCCTTTCCTCCTCCCCTCATAGATTCTAGGGACCAACTCCATTTGTCAGGCTTTGCAGAAGCACCTTTATCTGTTGAGCCATCTCTCGGGCCTTCCTGGTGTTCTCTTAGCAAACAGATTGCTACCTGGAAGTTCTCCCGTTATTTCTCTGTGCTGCTCTATTAGAAGGGACTGTTGTAATACTTAAGATTCCCAAAGAGAGTTTATATGTAATATATCTCCAAAATGCTGGAAAGGGGTTTTAAAAACTGTGGCTCTTGAATTTTACTGACTTCTTATATTCTTCTTTCCTCTAGGAGTCTATTTTGACTGTTGTGTCAGACAAATTAAGTTTGTGGACTTCTGTGGGAAGTACCGTCTCCCCCTCATGCACTATCTGTGCTCTCCAGAGTGCTCCTCCCCCTGCAGCTCTGCCTCCCATAGCTCCACCTCCCAGAGTGAATCTGACTCAGAAGATGAAGCCAGTGTTGCTGCACACAGAATGCAGAAAGTCCTTCTTGGTTGAGCAGCAATGGGTATTGAAAAATATTAAAACACTGAACAGAAATGACTAAAAGGAAATGGGTCTTGAAGTTGATTGGAGACCTGAGCGTTTTCATCTTGAGTGTCCATGTAAGACCTGCCATGATGTGAAAGAAAGGTTTTGCATTCTGTCTACACATTCGGCAGGAATGAGTCCAGTTCCCTGTTTAGATTCTTTGAGTGTAATTTATTGTGAATGGCAGTTCAAAATTCAGTTGATCGGTCTTAATTTTCATGTAAGTCTTTGAAGAAACACTAACAGGATGGTTCATTCTGAAGAACAGGCTTGCCTGTAATCAGCCGGAAGTGGGATCGCCTGGGACAGCTGAGTTGCATAAAGACATCATCACAGTTCTGGTACAAGGGTTGTCCTGGTTTATGCTGAACACTAGACATAAAATGAGCCTTCTCCTTGTGTTCTTCTCCTGGACTATTGAAAGCCTTTCTGACCAACTAACAGGACAGTCAGGACTATAACTTTTAAATGGAGTATTAAACCAGCTCTTGTTTTGTGTGTTTGTTACTAACTTTATATAATCTAGCAGTGATATGTTATAGTGCCTTAATCCTAGTAAGATTATGGAAGCTTATTATAGAAATTATTTCAGAGCAACCTACAACCTGACACTGTGTAAAACACTTGGAAATATACTTTAACCAATTAGTTGAACAATTGTTTAGATAACACCTGGGTTCTGAGGGCCTGGAACTCTGTAGAATGGGCTGCTCTGGAACTCAGAGATCCACCAGGTGGGAGATCTTCCAGGTGGCAATTCCAGGGGTCCTCCACCTCCCTAGTTGCTGAGATTACAGGTGTACACTACCATCTGCTTCCTGCTTCCATGTCCATCTTAACTTCATTTTTGTTTATTACAATGATCTCTTCTAAGTAAACAGCTTTTACACTTAATGAGAATGAGAGGCTAAAGTCTTCATCTGTCTATTCACCAAAAGACAGAATAATAATTTGGGACCAAAAAAATCTAGATGACGGAGTCAGCGTCTACCCGAGAGCACAGCCTTCTTGCAGCTCCTCCGTTGCCGGTCCACACCCCCAGTTCGCCATGGATGACGATGCCGCTGCGCTCGTTGTCGACAACGGCTCCGGCTTCGCAGGCGACAATGCTCCCCTCCCCGGGCCGTCTTCCCCTCCATCGTGGGCTGCCCTAGGCACCAGGGTGTGATGGTGGGTATGGGTCAGAAGGACTCCTGCATGGGCGACGAGGCCCAGAGCAAGAGAGGCATCCTGACCCTGAAGTACCCCATTGACCATGGCATTGTCACCAACTGGAACGACATGGAGAAGATCTGGCACCACACCTTCTACAGTGAGCTGCGTGTGGCCCTGTGCTGCTCACCAAGGCCCCCCTAAGGCCAACAGTGAAAAGATGACCCAGATCATGTTTGAGACCAATACCCCAGCCATGTCTGTAGCCATCCAGGCTGTGCTGTCCCTGTATGCCTCTGGTCGTACCACTGGCATTGTGATGGACTCCGGAGATGGGGTCACCCACACTGTGCCCATCTACGAGGGCTATGCTCTCTCCCTCACGCCATCCTGCGTCTGGACCTGGCTGGCCGGGACCTGACAGACTACCTCATGAAGATCCTGACTGAGCATGGCTACAGCTTCACCACCACAGCTGAGAGGGAAATCGTGCGTGACATCAAAGAGAAGCTGTGCTATGTTGCCCTAGACTTCGAGCAGGAGATGGCCACGGCCGCATCCTCTTCTTCCCTGGAGAAGAGCTATGAGCTGCCTGACGGCCAGGTCATCACTATTGGCAATGAGCGGTTCCGATACCCTGAGGCTCTTTTCCAGCCTTCCTTCTTGGGTATGGAATCCTGTGGCATCCACGAAACTACATTCAATTCCATCATGAAGTGTGACGTTGACACCAAGATCTCTATGCCAACACAGTGCTGTCTGGTGATACCACCATGTACCCAGGCATTGCTGACAGGATGCAGAAGGAGATTACTGCTCTGGCTCCTAGCACCATGAAGATCAAGATCATTGCTCCTCCTGAGCGCAAGTACTCTGTGTGGATCGATGGCTCCATCCTGGCCTCACTGTCCACCTTCCAGCAGATCGGCTCAGCAAGCAGGAGTAGGATGAGTCTGGCCCCTCCATCGTGCACCGCAAATGCTTCTAGGCGGACTGTTTTACACCCTTTCTTTGACAAAACCTAACTTGTGCAGAAAAAAAAAGAGAGACAACATTGGCATGGCTTTGTTTTTGTTTTTTAATTTTTTTTAAAAGGTTTTTTGTTTTGTTTTGGCGCTTTTGACTCAGGATTTAAAAACTGGAACGGTGAAGGCGAAGGCAGTCGGTTGAAGCAAACATCCCCCAAAGTTCTACAATGTGGCTGAGGACTTTGATTGTACATTGTTTTTTTGATTTTGTCTTTTTTTAATAGTCATCCCAAGTATCCATGAAATAAGTGGTTACAGGAAGTCCCTCACCCTCCCAAAAGCCACCCCCACTCCTAAGAAGAGGATGGCCGAGTCCACGCCCTGAGTCCACCCCGGGGAAGGTGACAGCATTGCTTCTGTGTAAATTATGTACTGCAAAAATTTTTTAAATCTTCTGCCTTAATACTTCATTTTTGTTTTTAATTTCTGAATGGTCAGCTAGTGTGGCCCCCCTTTTTTGTCCCCCCAACTTGATGTATGAAGGCTTTGGTCTCTCTGGGAGTGAGTTGAGGTGTTGAGGCAGCCAGGGCTGGCCTGTACACTGACTTGAGACCATTTTAATAAAAGTGCACACCTTACCAAAAAAAAAAATCTAGATGACAAGTAGTCTAAGAATACCTGCTTTACAATATTGGAATAAATGAGTGAAAGTTGGACATAGTTGTGCACACCTTCAGACCAGCACTTGGGAGGTGGAGGCAGAAGAACAGGACTTCAAAGTTACTAGGCTTCATAGTAAATTTGAGGCCAACCTGGGCTACAAACATGAAAACTTGTCTCGATATGGATGGGGGGTGGATTTTAACCATCAAGTGTGTCTCCTTTGTTCCTCTTTGTTACTAAACCATGACTTCCAACTACATAAACATGAGCATGAAGCAGAGCCCGTTATGTTCATCCACAGTAGAGTAGTTCACAGAGCTAGCATAATCATTGAACACTGAAAAAAGTATTAAGAAAACATTGTATCCTTAAGGTGTGAAGAAAAATAGTAACACAAATTATTGTCATTGGAAATTAATACATTTTACTAACTAGTTGATTGGGCAATTAAAAAATACTAAAAGTATAAGCTAACATTAAAAAATATGTAACTCTCACTGCTGATCATTAACCAACCTGTAATGACAGGAAGCCTAGTTGGTAAGTGCCAAAAGTAGTTTCACATTGTATTAGGGCATCAGGTGGTCTCTTCAAGTGTGTTTTATTAGAAGCCAACTGTATGCTCAGAGTAGTTGTGTGTAGGTTTCTTGTATATATTATTTTAGTAGAATATATTAGTAGGTTCTAGGGTAATTCAGGGTTTGTATGTGTGTGTATCACGCCATGAAACACAAGAGTTTCGTGGCTGCAGTTGTGAAACGCTGCTATAGTGAGTCCCCTTACCTTTCCCTCGGAATAGTGTAGTAAGATTATTTTTTTTTTTCTTTTTGATTTAGGAATTTTCTTCCTGTGTTTATAGAAGTGATGTTTCTACTGCTAATGTAATTGTATGATAGAACATATAAAGTCTTTGTTTATTTCGCCAAGTAAGCATCTGTAAGCTGCAGATTGCAAGGTTGGGAAAAGCAAAGATGACTTGTAAATGCTTTGTAATTAGATCATTTAGTTAAGCAACACTGAACATTTTCTTGGAAAATGCTCAAATTGATGGGACCACATTCTTCTGGATTAAATACTTGTACTTTCTTGACTGATAGTCATCTTGACTTAAGTAGTTTGAGTAGCCTTTTAGGAATTACTTGTAAATAGCCTTGTAAATAGAGCATTTAACCATATGTACCCTTCCTAGCCTCCCAGAAAGCAAGTGTATCGTTTCTTCTTTTATAGTTGTAAATAATCCAGCCAGAGGTAGTTTCTAGCCTGTGCCATATAGATGTTTCCTACGGTGTTCTCTCAACAAAGTGTTTATTGTGGTTCTTTATGTGTATAGCTAAAGTCTATGTGCAGTGTGCTGGGTCAGCGTGGTGGGGATGCTGGGGATAGGTACAGAGCCTGGTGCGTGTTAGGCAAGCTACAGTTCATGCCTGGCACAGGTCGCTTGTAATGAAATCTGCAGTTAGCTTTTATATTTTTTAGAACTCATCTTAGACCCTATCTTTTACGGAAGTTGCTAGTGATTTCTTAATTTTTTTCTTTCTTTTTCATATTTTTTTAAACTAATGATTAGATGTCAGCTTAGTGTAATAGGAATTGGCCATCTGGAAGCTGATCATCTTCTGAAGTCAGCAGATGATCATTTAAGACTGTTAAATGCTATTTGGCCTCATTAGTTATGAGTTGCATGTGTATCTAATGAATGCTTAGAGTTTCAGAATCCGCAATTTTTATTATACAGTTATTTTCTTTTCCTTTTTTTTTCTTTCTTTTTTTTTTTTTTTTTTTGGTTTTTCGAAACAGGGTTTCTCTGTGTAGTCCTGGCTGTCCTGGAACTCACTCTGTAGACCAGGCTGGCCTCGAACTCAGAGATCCACCTGCCTCTGCCTCCCAAGTGCTGGGATTAAAGGCGTGCGCCACCACCGCCCAGCCATTATTTTATTCTCTGAGACAGGGCCTGGCTGTGTAGCCCAGGCTAGCCTTGAACTTCTTATGGTAACTCTTGTCTCAGCTTCCCAGCTGCTGGGAATACCACATACCCTGCTTTAAATGTTTTACTTTAAAATGTGCCAAAGGTGCCTCTTGGTCTAAAAATCTTGATATTAAATGTTATTGCCAATATTAAAAATAAGCGTTCATTATAAATTGTACTTGAAATATATGACATTTTGGGGTGATGTAAATAAAAGTAGAGCTCAACCCTTAGTAGTGCAGCACGTCCCTGAGACCAGTTCTAAGAGACGCTGAAATATTGGGTTTAAATGAAGAATCAAGAAGAGGCTGTTGGCTGGAATGTTAGATGAAACAAATCTTTTAAAATCAACATGGGGTAGGGAAAGAGAAATCATAGGTACCCAGGCAAATCCCTGAGCCAGTAAGGCCCTGTAGAGTAATAATGAATTGTTACCTTAAAATCTTATCACTAACTTTATTAGTATTATTAATTATTACGTTGGTTCCTACTGCTGGGAAGCTGTTCACATCGCTCCTTATACAGGAGCCAGCAAGCTGTAGGCTTTCTTCAGCCTTGCTCTTCCCAGCTCTGGAGAGTCCCTCCCTGACCTGGTGGTTATAATACAGCAGGCGGCCTTGGTTAATGTTTACCTTTTCATTGTGTTTTTGAAAACTACAAATCAAGTATTTAGTAGTAGCTATTTACAAATGTGTTTGCATTCGAGTGCTTGTAGATACAACTTTACATGTAAACATGTGTAACATTATTTAGCTACATTGAGTTTGTAAGTGCCTTTACCTAAATGATTTGCCTTTCATCAAAAAGTAGACATTCTATTATAAGTATTGCTCTTTGTTTAGTGCAAAATACGGAGTTCTTAAGTTAGACTGGGCATGTAACACAGTGAAGGTGCTGTGTAGGCTTTTAGGCGGCATGACCTTTAGCGCATAGTTCTATGCCAGTGCTTAAATAGAAGTGTTTATTTATCCTTCACTAGTTATACATTAGGCATATAATGTTATGTGACATTAACTCAGTAATGTGTGGTTTTATATTTCTGACATAGTGTGATCTTTTTAATAGTACCGTAGGTATCGTGTCCTTTGTGATCTTCCATTTAGCCCTTAGTGTGGGAAAGAAAGTATATGGTAAATTGTTGGCAATAGCTATATGATGCGTATTTGACTTGAGGGAGAAAGACTGCTCCTGAGAGGTTCCTCTGCCCACAACAGATGTAGGAAATCTTCATCATGCTGTGCCAGGAAGATCAGAGCCCTCCAGAATCAAGGATGGAGCCCTACCACTACCACCCCACCCCCCAGTCAAACGGTGTATCTTTTACCTAGAATTTTATTTAAAATGTATTTGCTACCACAAAGGATAAGAGAAGTTCCATCCTCTTATGAAAACATTGTTACTGAGGTCTAGCGAGTTTCAGCAACAGTTTTCCTATAGGTTGAAAAGGGGGTCGTTTAATAGGAATAAAAACCTCCATTCTTTTTATATTTTTTGTGATCTGTATTTACAAAGGATTGAAGTAAGCATTCCACTAACTCACAGAGTTGAACATTTAGAAGGCAGTTTTATGGTTGCTGTCAGGCTTTTACTTTAGTCAGTCTCAATGAGTGACATAATATGCAGTCTCATGTATGTATTGAATTTAGTGGCTTAATGAAGGCTATTTACATGCAGAAAGCTATCTGCATTCATCATAATATACTTGATTCTTTCAGCCATAAATAAATTGAATATAACTGTATTATTTAAAACTCTAGCTGGAGGAGTCTTAGATGAGTTGGCATTGCTGTTTGCTGGCATTGGAGCAGTAGCTAAGTTGGTTGGTTTTGTGTACGAGGATGGTTAAGAGAGTCACTGAGCACAGTTTACATGGTCAGCACTGCTGTTGTGAGAAACAGTGTTAACTCACTTGTCACTTTCTGTCATGTCTAGACTTGTGTTGAGATGTGTCACATTCTCAGCCTACTTTGTGTGATAAGCAAAAACATAATGGGAAAAGCTTTTTAAATAACAGGTCTTAGCTTTTTAAAATTGGGGGTTTCAAAAACAACAAGAGATGCTGAAAAGATGTTACCTTTTACTTTGGTCAGATCATTACGTATGCTCTGACATCTTAATTTTCTATACTTAAAGTCTGTATTAGAAATATCTGTATAAGTATATACATAATTAAAATGTAGCTCAGAAATATGATTCAACAGTGGAGTTTTTTTTTTCTGGAAAAAATATAGTCCTATTGTATCAGATTTATTTTACTTTATTATGGCTAATATTCTAAAAAGAATGTTTAAGCTATTTTAAATTCTTGTGCCTCTTCCCCCAAAGGATATTTAAAAATATGATCTTATATTAACTTTATATTCTTTCTTCATAAATTTTGCCTTAAACATTGTGCCTTGTTTTATTAGAATCTAATTCTGGCTTTTGTAACAACATTTTATTTTAAACAGACATTTACTTTTAAAAAATCCTTATAATGCTTGTATTTGCTATATCACTGCTTATCTGTTTATTGAATTTATTGAATACACAACTCCAAACACTAAGCGTGTTTTAGCATTTATTGTATGTACTAGATAAAAGAGAAAATAAAGATACAGTGTGTTCTTCTGAGTTTCTTCTTGGTCCGGTCATCTTGCAGCCATGATTAGTCACAGTATATTGATAATCCCACACTTCACACTGCTCTTCTTAGAGCACTGTATGTTCTGAATTCCAGAATGTAGAAGAGTGTTTCAGTTGGCTGTGAGCTGGGGCAAGCAGTGGCTGGGAAAGACAATATTTGCAAAGCAGTTAATGTTTCAGATTTGTGGAAATGGGAGCAGCTCATGGGTCGCTGGTTGCTGCCTAGAAAAACCATCTTACAAAAACAGGCCTAGGAACTGCAGGGATGAGGGGAAAAAACCATTCTGGCCTCTTGCTGTCCTGGATAAAACTGCCCCGCTTCTTAGAGCTGGTGACCTGACCTACCTGTAGCCATCAGATGCCCCAAACATTCAGGGGTGTGTTAGCTCTGTCCCATCCATCGCAACAGTCACTTCCAACAGCAATACATTAGCTTGCCTTAGTACTGAGGAGCTAGAAGCTAAGTGTGCTCACTTAGGGGAGAAGGGTAGGGGGCACTTAAAGTCAAGAGACCCTTTTTCTTGACAGTTTCATACACTGATGCATGCTGTAACACTCATCTACCCTGGTTTGATTCCCTCTCCCTGCCTAGCTGCAACTTCCCTAAAAATCTTTCTCACCTTTGAGAATTCCACTGAGTTTAACCAAGGCTGGCTGTGACCATGTGGGCATGCCATGCATTTAGAACTATCCATTGGAGCATGGTGGACTCAGTAGTAGGTACAAAACTGGAAAAACAACGCCTCAAGTCTTACCAGTTATAACTAGTTTGGCAGTAAGTGGGGCCCCATGCAAGTTGACAGGGCCAGCCTTGGCTCAGGGCAAGTAATGGCTGCTGTTCATAATTGTAATCACGATTTGAAGTCTGATGGGAGAACTTAGAGAAAAGGAAACATCTGGATAACTACAAAGAATGAAAAGCTCACTTCTTTTAATCCGTTACTAGCACTGAGCTAATACTAGAAATAGTTGAACTAAAGATCTAAACACCAGCTTTGTGAAAAGAGAACTCAGCTGCTTACATTCTTAAATTGAGTGTAACCAATCAAAAGCCCAGGCTTCCCTGTGGTAAATGAGCAGACAGCCAACACAGATCAAGTCTTAAGCCCCCGAATACTGCTCTGTGAGGAGATCTGAACTGGTAATTTCTAGATTGCCCATCTAAGCAGGTGAGTTTTCCATCTCTTTCTCACTGAGAAAGGGGCTTGCTCTGGGCAGATGTTCTTAGGTTTTTAAGCCTAAGGCTTGATAATTGTAGAGGAGAGTAGGAGTATGCAGGACTCATCCCTAGAACAATTTAATCCTAATCTCTGAATATACTTTCACCTTAAGCGATTTGGTTGCCTAGCAAGGATGACAGATAATGATTTGGCGAAATCCCCTTGTGAGGACTTGAGGTTGAGAGACTATGGTGTTTCTTGAGAAAGTAATGAAGTAATTTGCCTAAGTTCTCCTAGACAGTGACAGAGCTAGCACTAGAATGCATCTATCAAAAAATATTTTAGGAGCTGGAGGGATGGATCAGCAGTTAAGAATGTGTTCTGCTCTTCCAGAGGACATGTGTTCAATACCCAATACCCACCTCAGGCAGCTTCTGGCCTCAAACATCTGCATTCACATGCAGGTATCCACACACAAGCACACATGCCCATACATATAATTAAAAATGTTCAGGTTCTAACCATACGGCAGGTGACCTTTCCTTGTGAGAAAAACCTTGTTAAGCCATGCACTGGTTATGATGACTGCAGATAAAAATTACGTGCTACTTTGAAGCCATATAATATCCCAAGAAACAGGAAGTATATCTGCCTGGAGGACATTGTAGTTAACCCACCATGACAGGGCAACAGTAAGGAAAGTTCAACTAAAACTTTATGCCTAGGTTTTGCCTTCACTTCTTTTAGCTCTATGAAACCATATGATTCTTTTACTGTTTAAATCAGAACAGTAATACCATCTTAATACTTGGGTAAAAAGGAGCTGAAGAGCTGGTTCAGTGGTTAAGATAGATCATTTGCTGCTCTTAGACAGGACCCAGATTTGTTTCCTAGCATCAATATGGTGGCTCATAATTAATTGTAATTAATGTTCCAGAGGATCCTGCGCCTTCTGACCTACATGAGCACCAGGCAAAATACTCATACACATGAGATACACACACACACACACACAGAGACAGACACACACACACATATATATGTGTGTGTGTGTATGTATGTATATATATATATATTGCATGTAATACTAAAAAAAGCAATCCACGCTATTGCTGGCTATGCTCTAGTAACCCCATGCTCCCTGCCCCATGGTCTCCATGTGGCAGCCGCCCAACTTGCAGTTTGCTTGCTGTGGATCCTGCTCACATTCCCAGTCATCTGCCCCCCCCCCCCCGTGGTTAGCTGTCGAAAATCCCAATAACCCAGTAAAATCAAAACTCTAGAGGCTTGTAATTTATCAGTCAGATTTATATCAGTAAATTCTCAACTCACAAAATGCCCACACAATAAACTCAGAGCCAGTTGATATTGATACAAGCTGCCCACCTGGATTGGACATATTGTCCTATATTATTCTATCCCTTCTATGATATTCATAGCTCTACCTGTGGCTATTTAAAGTCACGTGGATCGGGTTCATTCTCCTTCCTCCATCTTCTCTGTCCTCCTGTCCTCTCTGACCTATGTGTTCCATCTCTAAAACTCTCAGCCCACTTTCTGCCCCCATTCACAGGCTCTAGCCTTATCTTGTGCTTGCCCTCACCTCACTTGCATATAGACAGCAATCATTTTATATATATATATATATATATATATATATATATATATATATATATGTATATATGTATAAAAATAATTTTTTTCAAGACAGGGTTTCTCTCTTTGTGTAGCCCTGGCTTTCCTGGCACTCAGTAGACCAGCCTGGCCTCAGACTCAGAGATCTATGTAGTGAGGATTTGGGTTTCTTTAAAAATATAAAAATATTACAAGAATGTGTTCTCATTTTAATCCCAGATGTGGAATGTGAGGCTGCTTCAGATTGTCCACAGCAGCTGACTATGATTTACCTCGTGCTCCAGCAGGAGCGTGATTTTGCCAGCGACAGACAGTTTCTGTGAGTGTGTGACATTTGGAATTCTGGGGACTTGGTTGCTTGCTGTTTGCTAAGTAGTAACGCACGAAGAAGAAACAGCAACAACAGGAAATTAGATATCCTGACAGCAAAGACCAAACTTGCTCCAAGGAACTCATAGCCCCTAATCAGCAGGAAGTACTCTGAGGATAATGTCGCCCCTTCCCCCTCTATCCTTTTGTTTTTTTCTCTCCTATCTAGCATTAAGGGGTTAAAAGGGTGGAATAAAGAAGAACTCACTAGGTAGCCAGATCCAGCTACAGATCTGCCTTGCCTTTGCCTCTGGAGTGCTGGAATTAAAGATGTGTGCCTCAATGCCCAGCTATAGGCTATCTTCTTAACGGTCTTATTTTAAAAGGTATTCTGTAAATATTGGGAAGGTTTAAATGGAAAAGGAAAGTTGTACATGATGTCATGAGAACTCTAAAAATGTTCTTAAAATGTCATTATTTATATGTATTTTCCCTTCATATAAAGACCGAATTTAAAACCATCAGTTTGATAGTTTTTTTTTTTAATTAAAGCTGAAGTAAATAAAGGTCTGTAAAAATGAGTCTGAACTCCTTAGAAAATAAGCCTGTTTTACAGCCTCTACAATTTTTGAACTTTTTGTTGCTAGTTTGAAAATCTTTGTAACCTTAGCAATGACATCTGAGGTTCTTCCTAAATTTTAGAGACTACAGTTTCCTGTGTGCAACACCTTCCAGGTTTTTGCAGCTTTCAAATATTTGTACATTCTTATATGCCCCCACTAAGCCCCTATTAGTCATCCCTATTTAGGTCCTTTACCCCCTCCTCCTAAACCAATGGGCATGTAGCCAGGGGCCTAGCTACTCAGCTAGTGAGAATGGTACCCTCATCTGTAATTAAAATTCCGCCCTTTCTGTCACTTCCAAGGAGTTAGTGTAATAAATGGCAGATGGCAGCGAATCAATTGGTTTTCATTTCTGCATCCCATAAAGAAAGGCATGTGGTAATTGACCAGTGGCTAGGAGTAAACCAGATGGTTTCAAGATGCCAGTGGCATAATTATAATATATACTACATACATATTTTTATTCTGTTGTGCAGTAGGAATTTCTCTCCAATTCTAAGCAATCACAGAATCATAGGGTTAGCAGTGAGAGCCTGAGAAGAGGTTAACACATCATGTATGTAGTGAACAACCTAGCCATCAGGAAGAAAACCCTTGTTTAAACAACTCAGAGGTTGCTTCTTTAGTGAGTTTCAAGTTTCATGTTTCCTAAGGTTCTTCTGATGGGTGCTTAGTCAGGTTAAATATGTCAGCAAGATGAAATGTGTGAGGGTTTTGTTGCTATGAAGAGACACCACCAAAAAGCAAGTTGGGGAACAAAAGGTTTATTTGGCTTACACTTCCATATCATAATTAATTATTGGAGAAAGTCGGGACAGGAACTCAAGCAGGGCTGGAACCTGGAGGCAGGAGCTGATGCAGCGGACATGGAGGGTGCTGCTTACTGGCTTGCTTCCCCTGACTTGCTCAGCTCGCTTTCTAAAGAGACAGGGAGGCCAGGCTTGCCTGTAACCCAGGGCTTGGGCAGCAGAAGCTGGAGGATTCCAAGTGTAAGAGCTCGGACTATATAATATGACTCTGTCTCAAAAACCAAAGAAGGCGACTAGCCAGATGACTCAAAGGGTAAAGGCACTTGCTACACAGCTTGATGACCTCAGTTTAATCCTGGGAACCCAAAGGCAGAAGGAGAGAACCAACTTCCACAACTCCACGTACACACACACACACACACACACACACACACTAAGCAATATAGAAGTGATTTTTTTAAAGTCAGAGATGATTTTTTTACAACTAATTTGATACCTAAATGAAAGAAGATAATAATCACAACTGAGGGGTCCAAATTAATGGGCTAAAAGAGCAAGCGGAAAATATTCCATAGCACAGAACAAAGATTAAAGCAAGAGACTGGAGCGAAGTCTAAGAGGTATAGCAGACTGTGTTGCCGGATCTGCATAGGCAAAGGGCTCAGATAAAGGAAAAGAAACAAACTTGCAATGGAGGAAAGTTCTTGGATGGAGAAATCCCAGACACTGTGCTGAATGGCTCATTCAGGAAAATTCATTCCAGACTGAACACACAAGCCAGCAAGTTCCTGATAAGACTTGAAACTCTTTGTGTGGGTGTGAGATAAGGGGTCACAAGCCAGTACACAGGAATTGGATTCCAGAGGCTGGAAAGAAGTCTCAGCAATTAAAGAGCACTGGCTATTTTTGCAGAGAACAAGGGTTAGGTTCCCACCCTGCAAACAACTAATGACCATCCCCCAGTTCTAGAAGATAAGACACCCCCTTTTGGCCTCCTCAGATACTTCCTGTATGTGGTGTATATACATGCAGGCAAGACACACACACACATACACACACAAATAAATGAATCTTGTTTAAAAAACAAACAGAATCTGTTCTCCAGAAGTTAAGGCAATAATATTCACAGACTTCTCATAGAAACAGACTCCAGCTCATGAAATTCATGACCAGTTGAAACTTCAGTTATCAGGGAGAAAGAAATCTATTTGCAGATATGTCAGAAGTGGGAGAAAAATGCCTATATATTTCACCTGAAGAAAATGTGTAAGAGGAGATTCAACCAACAAACAAGACAAACCATTGCAGAGCTAGAAAGACAAGACAGGAGGACATGGTATGGAGCAAAGAAACTTGAGATAGAAGTACACAGGTAAAGATGTAAATCGTGGTTCCTTCAGGTCTGAGCCGGTGCCCTGAGCAGACCTTGGATGCTAGCTCTGCACCCAGTCCCACAACACCCAGAGGAAGCTGGACTCCCAGGAGCTCTAATGCCTCCAGGATCATAGGTGAGGAGGCCACAACATCTGCCCCAACACCAGGAGTAACTGGGACCCCCAGGGATCCAGGGACACAGGAACCCTGCCCAGTCAGTGGCACAGGTTCCTTCTGGTCTGAGCCAGTGCCCTGAGCAGACCTTGGATGCTAGCTTTGCATCAAGTCCCACAACACCCAGAGGAAGGTCATAGGATCATAGGATCATAGGATCACAGGAGCTTGATCTCACCAGGATTTCAGAATCCCAGAGGCAATTTGACTCCCATGAACTCTTACACCAGATCTCAGGATCATAGCGACAGCTGGACTCTGAGGAGTTCTGACACAAACAAGATAACAGGAGGGACAGGCTCCAGTCAGAGACAGTGAGTGCAGGTAGCACTAGAGATAACCAGATGGTGAGAGGCAAGCACAACATAAACAACAGAAACCAAGATTACTTGGCATCATCAGATCCAGTTCTCCCACCATGGCAAGTCCTGGATACCCCACCACCCCAGAAAAGCAAGATTCAGATTTAAAATCGCTTCTAATGACAATGATAGAGGACTTGAAGAAAGACATAAATAACTCCCTTAAAGAAATACAGGAGAACACAGGTAAACATGTAGAAGCCCTTAAAGAGGAAACACAAAAATTCCTTAAAGAATTATAAGAAAACACAACCAAACAGGTGAAACAGAGCTAAACAAAGAATTCTCAACTGAGGAATATCGAATGGCTGAGAAGCACCTAAAGAAATGTTCAACATCCTTAGTCATCAGGGAAATGCAAATCAAAACAACCCTGAGATTCCACCTCACACCAGTCAGAATGGCTAAGACCAAAAACTCCGGTGACAGCAGATGCTGGTGAGTGTGTGGAGAAACATTCCTCCATTGTTGATGGGATTGCAAGCTGGTACAACCACTCTGGAAATCAGTCTGGCAGTTCCTCAGAAAATTGGACATAGTATTACATCAGGAGCCAGCTATACCACTCCTGGGCATATACCCAAAAGATGCTCCAACATAAAACAAGGACACATGCTCCACTATGTTCATAGCAGCCTTATTTTTAATAGTCAGAAGCTGGAAACAACCCAGATGTCCTTCAACAAAGGAATGGATGCAGACAATGTGGTACATTTACACAATGGAGCACTACTCAACTATTAAAAACATTGACTTCATGAAATTCTTAGGCAAATGGATGGAACTAGAAAATATCATCCTGAGTGAGGTAACCCTATCACAAAAGAACACACATGGTATGCACTCACTGATAAGTGGATATTAGTCCAAAAACTCAGAATACCCAAGATACAATTCACAGACCACATGAAGCTCAAGAAGAAGGAAGACCAAAGTGTGAGTGCTTTGGTCCTTCTTAGAAGGGGGAACAAAATACTCATGGGAACAAATATGGAGACAAAGTATGGAGCAGAGACTGAAGGAAAGGCCATCCAGAGACTGCCCCACCCGGTGATCCATCCATATACAGTCACCAAATCCAGACACTATTGTGATGCCAAGAAGTGCTTGTTGATAGGAGCCTGATATACCTGTCTCCTGAGAGACCCTGCCAGATTCTGATGTATACAGAGGCAGATGCTCGCAGTCAACCGTTGAACTGATCACAGGGTCCCCAATGGAGGAGTTAGAGAAAGTGCTGAAGGAACTGAAGGGGTTTGCAACCCCATAGGAAGAACAACAATATCTACCAACCAGAGCTCTGAGTCTAAACCACAAACCAAGGAGTACACATGGAGGAACCCATGGCTCCAGATGTATATGTAGCAGAGAATGGCCTTGTCCAGCATCAATAGAAGAGGCCCTTGGTCATGTGAAGGCTCGATGCCCCCGTGTAGGGAAATGCAAGTGGAGGGAAGCAAGAGTGGGTGGGTGAGGGCACACCCCCATAGAAGCAGGAGGAGGAGGAATGGGATGGGGGTTCCTGGGGGTTATTGGGAAAGGGGATAACATTTGAAGTGTAAATAAATAAAATATCCAATAAAAATGACTAAGCAAAAAAATGTGGAATGAAGAATTAGAATAACTAATTTATTCTCTCTATGTCAATTGATGTATTTCAGCACTAAATTGCGTTATGTAATTCAAAGATGCCTTTTCACATGTACACACAGTTCATAACATAGCAAGTTATTCTGTACATGTGTAAAAAAAAAGATGTAAACCGTGACTGTATATGCACATGTGATAAACAACACAATGGCTAACTGTATGTACTAGGCCAAAGCTGTAAGAAATGCAAAAAGAATTAGATAATTATACTGAAGACTCCAATATGCTAATTTCAGAACTGCAGAAATCTTGAGTTCATGTTATGTACAGCATGGAATGATAAAATAATTGGTAACATGATATAATAGGTGCCTATGTAGAGACATAACACCTCTTCAACAAAAATGAAAACAAGATGTTTTGGTATCCATGGAATATTTACAAAAGTGAGATCTATTTCATAATGAGTAAATCCTTGAAGTGAGCAAGCTATAACCAGTATTCAGAAGACAGAGGCAGAAGGATCATGAGCCCATGGCCAGTTATGGCCTACATAGTGAGAGCCTGCCTGAACAAAAATCCTTCAATTTTCACAACTACATTCTCTGGTCTTGTTGCTTTATGATGCTGAGACGCACCTCAGTATCACCTTTGCTTTTCTCGGCACTGCTGGAACACGTCCTTTGACATGTTTTCAGATCTCAGCCAAAGTATTGTTTAAATTAGATAATATAAAAGTGATTAAAATCAGGGCTAGAGTGATGGCTCAACATTTAGAACTCGTACAGTGCTGTTCTCACAAAGGACTGGAGTTTGTTCCCAGCATGCAACTCAGACAGCTCATAAACACTTATAATTTCAGCTCCGGAAGACCTGGTGTCCTCTGGGGGACCCTGCTCTGATGTGCACCCACCCACACGCAGAAATGCAAACATACACAAAGTTACAATTTTTAAATGATCAAATTCATGTGTAAAGGAAAAAAATTCAAAGTATAAATTACTTATCAATGAGCCAGAAAAAGAGCACTTTTTTTTTTTTTTACCATTATCCAAATGTCACAGTAAAAACTGCACTCAGAAAATAAAAACATATGCCTTGTGTGTTTTGGATGTTAAATGAGAGAAAATAAAAACACACTTTATTTTTCAAAAAATAGATTTAAAAAAAAACAGCAAAGGAGGGAAGACAAAGCAAGCGGTTGTAGCAGAAAAGAAACTCTAAGTGAACTCTGACATCTCTAAGTGGACAGGCTCCTTTACACTGGGATGTGACAGGCGGTCAGGAAGAGCCTGGGTGAAAGCGATTCATCAGCCACAGTGAGAGACTGACGTGATTAAAACGTAAGGATTCTAGGTCACCAAATGAATTTTGAAGACAGTAGGTAATTTCCTAGTGGAATCACAAATTATCTAAATAAAAACTGGAAAAACAAAGACGGCCACATCAATCCTAGAAAAACTCGGAATGGCGCTTTCGACCCCTGCGCTCTGTGCTGCAGACAGTCCCCAGGTTTCATGCAGCTGGGCCTCTGAGGCCTCTTACTAACTCTAATGTTGTTGCAAACAGCCAAAGTCTAGAAGAAAAATGAAAACAGGGTTCTTTTCCGTCTCTCTTGTGGTTCCATATCAACACTGTATGGTTTTATTTCATCTAATGGAAGCCGCCCAGGGTTGTAAAAATCACTTCGTTTAATGTTCCATTGCAAACACACTTAGGATTTTGCTTTAAATTTAATAAAAGCAATGCTTCGGGTCTATTTTTAAAGTTTCAAAGGCTGACGAGAGAGACAGAGACAGAGAGACACAGAGAGATAGAGATAGATACACGAAGCACATACACACACACACACACACACACACACACACACACACACACACACACACAGAGTTGTCTTGGTCCTCAATGCCATTCCATTCTGATGGCTTTACACACCTCAGCTTCTGTCAACGAATTTCTCTACAGTGTCGGCCCTATATTACCTATATTCTTTTCTAAAAGAAAGGTCTGTTGTTTCTGGGATTCATTTCCCCATGACTACATGCCCTTGGCAAGTTTTGATCTATAGTGGCTTTCTTGTTCTTGCCAGCAGTTTGTCATTGGAACACTTCAGACCTGTTCGTAAAGGCACAGAGGCCATTTGAGTCAGGTTAAGGCCCTGGCCTGGCCAATGGCAGCTTTTCTGCTGCATTCTGATTTCAGAGATATTAAAACATAAAGCCAGATACGTCACAGAATCAGGGAATGCAGTAGTATGCAAAAGGAACGCTTTGGGCTGATTTCACTTGTAGACTGCAGGCAAGAATATTCTAGATATGGATTAGTCATTAGGATCATATAATATCAAAACAACATCCACCAAGAATTACAAGCACTGTTTGAGCATGTAACAAGGAGAGAAATAGAGGGAAGATGTTTGAGCTGTGAGTACTGATATCATTTTAAAATCTATCATCGTCGTCATCATCATTATCATCGAGAAACAGCGCTGGAGACCTAAGTTATAGCCTTGGTTCAGTTACCTACTATCCATACACCCTGGAGCCTGCAAGCCCTTCCCTGGTTCTTATTGTCTCCATGTGAAAGTAGGGCATATGTGGGTTCTTTCCATGACTGTTCTAGGAGTCTGTGGAATCCACAGGAATCCAGCCCAGGTTTTACCTGGATTCTGTACAAGGCAAAGCCTTGGTCACTCAGGAAGAAAACTGGTCATGCCGCCCAATAAATTCTCCTGCTCTTTAATTTCACACAACAGTGCAGAGCCTAATTCCACCTCAAATGGGAATTTAGAATGACTAAGTTCTCCTTCCCAACCTGCTCCAGACAAATATGCATGTCCCGGCTCCTTTCTGAGCACCCCATAAAAGCCAAGGTTAACCTCAATTGCCTTGTGTGAGAGTCACAGGCCCAGGCATTAAGCTCGTTTTGAATGTCACCTCGGGGCTGCTCACACACCCAGCGGGTCTCTCTTCCTGCAAATATATTTTTTTTCATCAAAGTGAGTTTGACTATGCTTATTTACTGTCTAGTTATAGAAGATAGATGTAACAGAAATTTAGCATCTTAACATTTTCTAATCCTATAGCTCAGCAGCATTAAGTACACCCACTCAACACTGCTGTGCAAACTCCTTGTTTATATTTTACATTAAAAAAATAATAATAAACGGGCTGGAGGTTCAGAAGACGGCTCTCAGGAGGTAAGAATGCTTGCTCTTTCAGATGACCCGGGTTTGATTCCTAGTGCCCACGTGGCAGCCTACAACGGCTTGTAATTCCGGTTTCAAGGGATTCCAACTTGCTCTTTTGGTTTTTGCAGGTTCCTGCTCTCATGGGGCACACATAAATTCACCACAGGCCCTCGTGCACACACACAGGTAAACAAATAAATCTTTAAAATGAATAAATGACCAAAGGGTGTAACTCAGCAGAGGCTCGCGTGGAGCCCCAGGGCCCATCCCCAGCATTAAGTGTTTTCTGTATATATAATCCCAGCCTGGGAAGGTTGAGGACAGCCTGGTATACAGGAGATCTTGTAAAGAAAAGAAAAGGGGGTGGATTGAAGGGAAGTCAGAAAAACATGGGACTCTTTCTATAACCTAGGGAGAAATGAAATCTTTAAGGGACAGAATTTATTGACGCCTGTGTCACTCCCTAAGAGCATTAAACGGTGCTCTCCTGTGATTGATAGCAAAACAGTAACGGTCATAGGAAGACGAATGTTCCAGTCAGACTCAGGGATGATCACATATGTTGGCCACAGGCCTTGGGAATCATTCATTCTATGGTTGTAAAGAACAAGAAAAAGATCAAATCTAGGCCAGCAAGAGAACTTTAATGCAAGTCAGATAGATAATGCATCATTGACTAAGGATCCGTTAGTTAATGAAGCAGAGCAAGCTTCAAATATCAAAAAATGTAAAGGAAACCCAAGAGAGAGCAAAATAGATGATTTTTTTAAAAAAGGAAAAATGGAAACGTGAGGAATTTCTCACGACTATCTTAAGTTGTACGACAGGACTGTCACTCACATGGCATGTGTTAAGGACTCAATACAGAAAACCCTCGGCCGAAATGAATGGAGTTAGCTCAGTCTCATTTTAAAAAGACTCCAAGCTGGAGAGATGGCTGAGCACTGACTGCTCTTCCAGAGATCCTGAGTTCAAGTCCCAGCAACCACATGGTGGCTCACAACCCTCTATAATGAGATATGATGCCCTCTTCTGGTATAGAAGCCAGTGAAGACAGCTACAGTGCACTCATATACATAAAACAAATAAATAATTCTTTAAAAGAGGGGGTGGGAACCCCACCATGTGAGGCTTGACCCAGCCTGCCCAGGATCCTGATAGCCTCAGTTGCTTAATTATGCCAGAACTTGTCTCCCCTTGGATGTCAGAGACATAAACCTCAAAGGAAAAAAAAACATTTTGTTCCTTGTTCCAATCCTGACAAACTTCCATGGGCACCCTTGCATATTTAGGTAGGAAAGGACAAGTCTTGGCAATATGCTTCCGGTTGTGGAGTCTGGCTCTAGGCCAAAATCCTAGACGTGACCTTTGAAAGCTGGCTGTGGCCTTTGCTTGGCGGGCCTTCTGGAGAAGCTGCAATCTCACACCACACTTGAGGCGCTGAAGGTTCATTGCGACTTGAGCTGATGCGAAGGATTTGACTGCCTCTGCTCCCACCGGCTAGCCACGCCCACATCTTCAAAGCTCAGGGGCCTCCATTCAGGGGCCTTCTCTAGACATTGGCTAATACGTTTGCCCCACACCTTGCTGGAGCACGTTCTGTACTTCGACCTTTCCACTCCTAGCATTTCTGCCCTTTGTCCTTGGTGGAATACCCAGGGACCTTAAAGGCTCCTTAGCAGTGGGAAGATTGCACCCACTTTTCATTGCACACACAGAAAAGTGTCATTGATGATCTAAACGCTCAGCAGTGGGGCTGATAGAAGTAAGATTTGTGCACCCAAGACAAAACTTTGCAGATATTTTAAGTGATGGGTGTAAATGAAAAGTTCTTACTATTAGTAGCTCTAAGTAGCATGCACTACATTTATGTATGTTCAAAAAGTACATAAGCAGGACAGAGAGTGGAAGTTACTTCAGGGGGCTAGGGTGGCATGGCTGTGATAATTGTGCCTATCTGTGTTTCTTGGTCCAGGATAAGGATGTGTTATTTCTGTAATGCAGAGAAACAATAGAAGCTATCGTTTTTAATATTCCTAGTCCTTGAATAAGCGCTCATGTTCCTGGGGGTTCATCTCTGAGTTTAAGCATGCAAAGCAAAGACTAAGCTACAGTCTTAAAAACGGTTTGTAACAGTGAACTTTCTGAAGCAGCTCGGTTTCTAGTACTTGAGGAAAATGAGAAAACAAATTTTAACATATGCATAGATTATAATATTAGGAGGCTAAATTGAATATTGAGTGATCTGGAAACACTTTCATAATATTAAGTAATAGGTTAAAAGTGTCAGGTTATATAACAGTGTATGTTCATACCCTTTGGCCCCGCCATTCCAGTTCTAAGAAATACTTGCACAAAGAAGAGTCAACAAGTATAAATATTATGTCATGTCAGTAAAATATTAGAAGCTGCCCAAACTTTATCAATGGAGAATGCTGAATCAAATGATGGCATATTCACTATGGAGTACCAGCAACCATTAAAAAGAGTTATGTCTTATGGATAAACCCTGAAACTGTGATCTAAGTATGTAGAAAACACCATACATAGAAATGTAATTCTATATGTCATGTATAGATATATGCATGCATATACAATACACATATAGGTGTGTATGTGCTATATGGTGTGTGTATGTGTGCATGTGTGTGGTATGTGCGCTGTGTGCATGTGTATGTATCTGTGTCTGTGTATGGTATGTATGTGTATGTGTGGTATGTACATGTGTGTCTGTGTGTGGTATGTGTGTGTATGTGTGGTATGTGCATGTGTGTGTGTGTAGTATGTGCATGTGTGTGGTATGTGTGTTTGTGTATATGTGTATGTATCTGTGTCTGTGTGTGGTATGTGTGTGTTGTATTGTGGTATGTGCAGTTGTGTCTGTGTGTGTGTGTAGTATGTGTATGTGTGTGGTATGTGCATGTGTGTCTGTGTGTGTTATGTATATGTGTGTGGTATGTGTGTCTGTGTCTATGTGTATGGTATGTGTGTGGTATGTGTTTGTGTATGTGTGTGTGGTATGTGTGTTTGTGTGTATGTGGCTGTATTGGTATGTATGGTGTATGTATGTGTGTGGTATGTATATATGTGCCTCTGTGTGTGTGTGTATATATTGTGTCTGTGTGGTATGTGTGCTTGTGTGTATGTATTTTTATCTATGTCTGAGTGTGTATGGTGTGTGTGTGTGTCTGATATGTGCATGTGTGTGTTGTGTTTCTGTGTATGTGTGTGTGTGGTGTGTGGTAGGCCTGAACTTACAGCCTCACTTATGCAAGATAAACATTCTATCACAGAGCTACATCTCCGGACTCCACTGCAATTCTTAAGTACAAAAGTATTATGAATTACATTCTAACTCTTCTATGACATTTCAATAGCTTTACTTCAAGCATCCATGAGTTCTCTTCTCAGGAAAAAGATTGTATGATGTATGTGAGATGGCATTCATATAATCTGTGTAGCAAGCACTCTGAAAGAATATTTAGCAAAGTGCTAACACTATTCCTGAGACATTAGAGGTGATTTTTTTTATTCCTTTCATTGCTCTACATTCTTTGAGGTTTTGATAACTGCTTTAAATTTAAAATGTCCATTTGCTTCTCATATTTAAGGAGCTGAAATGCCTGGGTTCCCACTATGAAAATGCAACTTCTCAAAGGCAAAAGCAGGTTAGATGAATATGATGTATGATATGTGATATGTCATATACAATATGTAGTATGTAATATAGTATGTAGTATGTTATATATACTATGAATTATATAATATACATTATGCAGTATATAAAAGACTGAGGCCACTAAACTTCAGACTGGGGAAGCTCTGGAGACAAAAGTAGAACAAGGAGCTTTTCCCTTGGGAGCAACGTTAGGGAATCCAAAGACTAGAAGGCATGGGATAGAACGGCACAAGATGTCTTATCTTTTTCCCCTTTTAACATGTTCCTTCTAAAGTTTCTTGTAGTTTTATAACACAGAGTAGATGCTACAATGGTTCAGTGGCATGTTGGGTTTCAATAAAGTTCCACACTATCAGAGTCATACATTTTCATCATTCCTGTTATGTTCTAGCTTCCTCTAAGATGGAAACATTCCATCCTGCTGGAAGTGCCTTTAAACAGAATTGTGAACAACTCAAGCAGCTTCAGGAAGTCCCTGAAACTGACCAGATTCTCTAGGTCCCTACCTTCAAGAATAAGAGGGGGAAAGCTAATGCCCCTCTTAGACAAGAGGAGTTAAGCTGCAAAGAAGATTCTCAGACAAGCCAAGCTGCAAAGAAAACAGAGACCAGACTAGCTGCCTTAATAAAGCAGAAACCATCAGAGATACCTGGAAGATATTTAGACCAACTGAAGCAACTGGAAAAGAACTCTCCCACCTATTGCTCCAGGCTCCCAGCTTCTGTGAGCCCACCGTGCTCGGGTAGGCTTTGGTGGTACAACTGTCTCTGAGTCATTTCTGCTCTTTTAAGAACTCCTCGTCCATAGTCTTGTAAGGAACCGCAACAAAATTCATGGTTCAGCAGATTGGACTTCAGTGATATCTGTACTTCGTCATGGGCTCCCTATCTGCTCTGAGTGTGTGTGTGTGTGTGTGTGTGTGTGTTGTATCTCCCGTGGAAAATTTTGTTGCACATCAATAGCATTTTCAGATGAGAAAACAAGTGAGAGCTCAGATAGACAGTGTGCTCAATTGCTTGCAAGTGGTGGCAGAAGTCTGCTTTCCTCTGTGCTCCACTTCAGTTCTGCACTGCTTCTGGACCCTTAGTCGCCATGCTACAGCCTAGCTATTGTCGCCTAGGCTGGTTTCCAGCTCCTGGATTCAGATGATCTTCCCAGATCAGCCTCCCAAATACAAGGACTACACATGCTTGCCATGGTGGCTATTTGAACCATTTTGAAGTGCACAGTTGTATGGTATTGAGTCCACTCACATAATTGTTCAAACCATTGCTCCTCTCCATTCCCAGCACTTTGTTGTCCTGCCTCCAATGACGTCTTGTATCTTTTAATCCCCCACTATTACACTTTCCTCCCACAACCTGTGACAGCCCCCATTCTCCCGTCTGTCTCTGTGATTTTGACTATTCTAGGCATACCACATGAGATTACACAGTATTAAGCCTTCAGGAACTAGCTTATTTTACTTAGCACCATGTCTTCAAAGCTCATACATGTTGTAATAGTGTGTGTCAGAACCATTTTTAAGGCTGAATCATATTGCATGGCAGATACATATTATAATGTATTTATCCAGAAATCCATTGCTACTCACTTACATTGGTTACAAACCTTTCCTCTTGAGAATAATGTTCTTTAAGCCCCAGCTGTCAGTTCTTTTGGTTATATATCTGTCTTAGTTAGGGTTTTACTGCTGTGAACAGACACCATGACCAATACAACTCTTACAAAGGATAATATTTAATTGAGACTGGCTTACAGGTTCAGAGGTTCAGTCCATTATCATCAATGCAGGATCATGGCAATGTCTAGGCAGGCATGGTATGGACAGAGTTGAGTGTTCTACATCTTCATCTGAAGGCTGCTAGCAGAATACTGGCTTCCAGTCAGCTAGGATGAGGGTCTTAAAGCCAACACCCACAATGACACACCTACTCCAACAAGGCTACACTTACTCCAAAAGGGCTGCACCTTCTAATAATGCCACTCCCTGAGCAGAGCATATACAAACCATCACAACATCCAAGATAGAACTGATAAATCATATGGCAATACGGCAACTCTATGTTCGTTTGGGGAAGCACCACACTGTGCCATTTTACATTCTCAGGAGCTAGGATTAAGTTTTCCTAAAATAGACTATAGCTACAGTTGCACATAATGAGTTCATGAACCATATGACAATTGTATATCCACGAATTCACTGAGTACTTGCCTTGCAAACTTTAAATATATAAGTTGTATATGAACGAATGAATGGGTGAATGAATGACTAAAGCTGTTTCTTTAAAATGTGTGTGTGTGGGGGGGTGCATTTTCTTTAAAAAGCTAATTCCTTCTCAATTTCTATTCTAAGAAGAGCTAAGACAACAATCAGGCATCCCAGCCTCAGAGGGCTGACGTGGTCTGGCTTTCAGGAGTGTGGAGGTCCTGTCAAAACTCTCCTTATGGATCATGAGAGGGGAGAAAGAAATTTAAGGGAGGTAGGAAATAGAAAATAACAGGATACTTGTAGTAGGAAAGAAGAATTGAGGACTGGAACAAGAACAAGAACCAGCTGACGAGGCGAGGGGAGCGCAGTGAGGGAAAGAAGGAATGAGACTAAAATACAAAGTGTCAGCCAGGCGTGGTGGCGCATGCCTTTAATCCCAGCACTTGGGAGGCAGAGGCAGGCGGATTTCTGAGTTTGAAGCCAGCCTGATCTACAGAGTAAGTTCCAGGGCAGCCAGGGCTATGCAGAGAAACCCTGTCTAGCAACCCACCCATGCCCACCCCCACCCCCCAAAATACAATGTGTCTATGTGTGACGATGCGGTGATGAAGCTCATTACTCTGTATGCTGGTCTAAGGGGCCAGAGAGATGGCTCAGTGGGTAAGAGCATGTACTACCCTTGGAGAAGAGCCAAGTTTGGTTCCCAGAACTCATGTCAGGTGAATCCCAACTGTGGCTGTAAATTGTTAACCTGCTCTGAGCTCCCGGTGGGTGATCACACTTCTTGCCATCTGCCAGAGCTCTCTAGATTCATGAATAAAAAGACACAACACATACACACTCAACCTTTATATTTAATAAGCCTTCACTTGCTCAATGGCTGGGTATTTCTGAACCTCCCCAAAGCTAGCATACACTCCCTTCCAGTATTCACGAATTAACACTTTCTAAATCTATATTCTGTCTTTGCTGCCTTGTTTCCTTCTGGGCAGCCCTCCCACGGGGCCGCTTCCCCCTTTGTACCTACATTTCAGCTGTCTCACTCTTCTGCTTCTTTGTGGTGTGGTCCATCTTACAGCCCTCTCATGGTGGAATCCCTTCTTCTTCCCCTTTGTCCCTTGTCTAGGAAATCTTTAAGCCTTGCCTCTGTCTCCCTGCCCAGCCTTTGGCCACTGACAACTTTATTTCCCAGTCAGAGCCAACTGGGGGCAGACTTCCTTTAGCCTACATGTGGGACATTGCAAACAGGTTTTTTGGGTAACACATTTAGCATGAGAACACAAGCCGCTACAGCCAATCACCTATAACTCCAGTTCCAAGGGACCCAATGCCTCTGGCCTCCAAGTATAGCTGTGATATCACACACACACACACACACACACACACACACACACACTCTCTCTCTCTCTCTCTCTCTCTCTCTCTCTCTCTCTCAAAACAACTCTGAGATTCCAACTTATACCCATTAGAATGGCTAAGATCAAAAATTCAAGTGACAGCACATGCTGGTGAGGATGTGGAGCAAGGGGACACTACTCCATTGCTGGTGGGAGTGCAAACTTGTACAATCAATGGAAATGAATCTGGAAGTTTCTCAGAAAACTGGGAATAATTCTACCTCAAGACCCATCTATACCACTGTGGGTTAAAAATGGGGTCCTGTATCTGACCCAGGGCTTGGGCTGCTGGGCGAAGTGGGTTGCAGGAAGTCTGACTGCTCTCACCCCAGGTAGGGTTTGCCCTGGGGGTGGAGAAGCAGAGTCTAAGTTCCCCACGGAACTGCCAGGCTTGGCTCAGGGTCCCCAGGCCTGCACAGAGGCTGAGGAGACTGAGGACGACAGGTACCCAAGTTCTTAGACACTGCAGATGCTGCTGAATGCCACGCAAGAGCTGAGAACGAGTGTGGGCCAGGCTCTGGCCCTGGGGAGGAAAAGGGCAGGGAGAAGAGCTGCGGCAGGTTCTCACAGGGAGGAGTCTTTAGCTTGCGCGGTGCCTGCTTGGCTTGGTGGAAATCGCATCTGAGAACGCAAGAAGGCCTAAGCGGAAGATTAGACTCGGGGCTCTTTAGAGGAAGACCTGCTCCACTGCTCCAGCATGGCTGCAGATCCCGATGAGAAGAGGCAGCCCATGGTTTTAAGGCGTTTATTGTAGAAAGGCGGGGAGAGGGGGTGTGGAGAAAGTAGAGGCCAGCCATGGCCACGTGGAGAGAGGAGGGAAAAGAATGTGGAGAGAGGGGGAGCAAGAGGGCAACAGAGAAGCAGGAGTAAGAGTAAGAGAGGGAGGAGTGGGGCAAACATTCCCTTTTATAGTGGACTGGGCCTACATGGCTGTTGCCAGGTAACTGTGGGGGTGGAGTCTGGACAGCCTACATGACTGATGGCCACAGAATTATGGAGCTGGGGCCTCGTGTCAGGAGCCTATGTCTGGGAGCATGGCAAACAGGCCTTCCATCCCTTGCAGAGTTATCTGCTGGATCTCCGGGGTTTAAACCTAGCTCAACCAGAAAACAGTCTGTCTTTCACAGTCCTACATACCACTCCTAGGCATATGCCCAAAGGACATTCATCCTACCACAAGGACACTTGCTCAACTATGTCCATAGCAGTTTTAACAAGAAACTAGAAACAAACTAGATATCTCTCAACCAAAGAATGGATAAAGAAAATTCGGTACATTTACACAATGGAGTGCTACTCAGTTATTAAAAACAACGACATCACGAAATTTGCAGGCAAGTGGATGGAACTAGAAGATATCATCCTGAGTGAGGTAATCCAGACACAGAAAGACATGCATGCTATGTGCTCACTTATAAGTGGATGCTAGCCATAAAGTACAGGAAAACCTGCTACAATCCACAGACACAAAGAAGCTAAGTAACAAGGAGGCCCCAAGAGAGGATGCTTGACTCTCACTCAGAAGGGGAAACAAAAAAAGACAACAAAGGAAGAACAAACAAACAAAGCAGTGTGCCACGGAGCATAAAGTATTTGTTCATGAAAGCAGAATGGAGACAGTGCTAGTTAGTTTTTGTCAACTTGACCCAAACCTAGACATATCTGAGGGGAGAGAAATTACATCCACCAGACTGGCCTGTAGCCAAGTCTGTATATTTTTAATTTTTTCTTTTAAATTATTTTATTTATGTGTTTGGATGTTTTGTATGAATGTCTGCATGCATGTCATATGCCCTCCTGGTCCACGGAAGCCAGAATTGGTCAGTGGATCCTCTAGAACCTGAGTTACAAATAGTTGTTAGATACCTTGTAGGTGCTGGGAATCTAACCCAAGCCATTTACAAAAGCATCCAGTGCCTAACTACTGAGCCATCTTCTTCAGCCTCAAATTTTTTTTCGTTAGTGATTAATGTTGGAAAGCCCAGATCACTGTATGCATGCAGTGCTATCCCTGGGGAGGTTGTGTGGTCTTAGAGGGGTTTTTTTAAAGCCTACTTTATTTAGGGTTCTTAAACATTTTAACCTTCCTTCTAACCCATTGACCAGAGGTAGGGGAAAGAGCTTAATAGGAAAAGCGTGTTGTGGACATGTTTAGAAGTAGTTTCTCTGACAATTCTACTCTTCGTTGTCTGGATGCCGGCAGCCTAGTTCAGTAGCAAATGCCAAGCAAGAGTCAGGAGTAGTGGCACAAACCAGCAGAAACAGCAAGGCTCAGCCAATTAGTGAAAGTCAGTGGAAGCAGCCAGAATCCGCTGGAATAAGAAGAGAAGTTGGTGCATTTTTCTCTACAAAGTGAAGACCAGTGAAGGCCAGTGAAGGCCAGCAAAGACCAGAGAAGGGGTGCAGCCTAGCCATGCAACAGAATCCTCACTGCTTTCTTTCTAAATATCATGCACTCTCTCAAGTGTCTGTTTCTAGCAAAACATCACAAGCCCCTTCCCAAGGCAGAAAAACATCACATGACAACAACTGAACTGTTCCCTCCTCACATTGCTTTGGGTCATGGTGTTTTAGCATAGCACTCAAAACCTAATTAAGGAGCTGGAGATGGCTCGGCAATTAAGAGTACTGGCTGCTCTTGCAGAGGAACCAAGTTTGTTTCCCAGCACCCACTTGGTGGTTCACAGCCACCTGTAATCCCAGTTCCAGAGGATCCAACATTCTCTTCTGACTTCCTTGGACACTGCATACACGGAGTACACAAACATGCATGCAAGAAAAACATCCACAAACATAAAATAAAATAGGTAAATCTTTGTTTGTTTGTTTGTTTGTTTCAAGACAAGGTCTCTCTAATGTAGTTCTGGCTGTCCTGAAACTCACCATGAAGACCAGGCTGGCCTCGAACTCACAGAGATCCACCTGTCTCTGCCTCAGGACTGCTGGGACTAAAGGAATACACCACTACACCTGGCTAAATCTCTTTTTTAAAAAAAGAAAGCACACTAAAACAGAATCACCTAGCCGGGCGTGGTGGCGCACGCCTTTAATCCCAGCACTCGGGAGGCAGAGGCAAGCAGATTTCTGAGTTCGAGGCCAGCCTGGTCTACAAAGTGAGTTCCAGGACAGCCAGGGCTACACAGAGAAACCCTGCCTCGAAAAACAAACAAACAAACAAAAAAGACAGAAATCACCAATTGTATTAATAATGTCTGCTTCTGTTTTCCATGAGTCCTCTCCTGTGTATCTTGTTCCTGCCTGTCCCCTGGAACTCATGGTCTGACAGGTGAGATCTCTTAGACATATCCCTGTTAAGAGCCATAGTGATATTCCATACCTATGGCCTCGAGTGCACCAAGGCAAGCGCTGACAAAAGAGCACTCCTGCCTCTTTAAAAGGCTTGCTCGTAGCTAGAGGAGTAACCAAAGTGTTACTCAGGTGCATGACTATAACATGAAAAGGACAAACTAACAAAAACCTACGAATTACTATGACTCAGTCTGGTACACACAAGACAGGCACCAGCACATATAAGACCCTGCTCACTTGGTACGAAGTTATTTGGTTTGCGTCCTGAAACAGCTCTCACCCATTGTGTTATTGGAATCCTGCAGGGTATTAGCCCTTCTTCCTCAAACATGCTGCTGCTGCTGTGCTCTTTCTGGGTATAGACTTCTCTCTCCCATCGACATCATCATTTAAGTTTTTAGGAACCATCTGGTATGAATGTGGGGTTTGTTTTGTTTTGTTTTGTTTTTCATTTCTCTGAGCTCCCTTCCTGGTTTGGAAATGAGAAGTTTGACTGGATTATCCTTAAGAACTGTTTTGATGTTTTGAACCAGTTTTGATGTTCTACAACTGCATTCTGATCAGCCGTAGAGAAAGGCATTTATATGTTTGTCTTCCCACAGTAGATTAGGCCCTACTGGGAAGCCCTCCAATTGTGTTACTGTTTTGTATCACTGACCTTTAACCATTATCTCTCTTTAGTGGTGAGGAAATTGCATGTTCCAGTTCCAACCTACCCAACCAATCATCTCCCTTCACTTTACAACAAGATCTCTTCAATTCAGTCACAACAGGCCTCTTGCCTTGGGCATCCTGGCAATACTCAGGAAGTCTTTTCCTTGGGGCAATTTCAAGGTAAAACTTGTAGGAGTTTGCTTTCAATTCTAAAAGGAATGAATGAAAAGGGAATCAAGATGAGAGTCTGAAATAGAAGTTATGGTTTTGAGAGATGGGCTGGGATGGATACAAAGCTTAACCTAGTCAGGTAACAACAGCTAACTGACAGTCTATTGATATAAACTCGGGGAATAACAATGCTTCTATCTATATGAAAACATCGCATCTGCCAGTTGGACACACACACTGAAGTGTCTGAAGTGAGCACAGTAATAAACCTAATAGATTGCTCTGTTTATCAATATCGAGTGATCACTTTGATCTTTTTTGACTAATTTTGTCTCAAAGTCTGCTTTGTCTGATATGAATAAAACAACACCTGATTGATTTCTGATTCTGCGAACTTAGAGTATTTTTATCTTTTTATTTCAATTTGTGTGTCTGTTACTGAGGTGAATTTCTTGCAGGCAGTGAATAGTAGGATCTTACTTTTAATGTTAACATTTAAAAGCAGTCTACATTTTTCACTGGAGCGTTTAGGTCTGCAGTGATCTATATTGAAAAGTCAGAGAGTCTCAAACAGATTACCTAATGATCAAGTCAACGTCTTTAAAATAAAAAGAGCAAATGAGACCTGAAATACATAGATGGAAAGAAGTAATAAAACGCTAGAAATTAATGAAAAGCAGATGAAAAGAATAATACAAAGGGACAAGACAAAGAGGTGATTCTTTGGAAATCTGGCAAACTCTTAGCAAAGAAAACCAAAAGAAAATGAGAGAAGGGGGGACTGGAGAGATGGCTCAGTGGTTAAGAGCACAGACTGCTCATGAGTTCAAATTCCAGCAACTACGTGGTGGCTCACAACCATCCGTAATGAGATCTGATGCCCTCTTCTGGTGCATCTGAAGACAGCTACAGTGTACTTAGATATAATAATAATAATAATAATAATAATAATAATAATAATAATAAATCTTTTTTTAAAAAAAGAAAATGAGAGAAGACCCGAATAGTTCCAGCAGATACCACAGAACCAGAGGATCACTAGAGAAGAGTTTGAAATCATATCTTCCATTAACTGGAAAATGTTGAAAATACTAAAACACAACCAATAGTACATAACACACTATACAGATCGCTAACAAGCAAAGGGAATGGAGCAGTAATGAAGAGCCTCAACAACGAGAAGCCCGGGACCTGGTAGATCCACTGGTGAATTCTATAAGACTTCTAAGGAAGCACACCAATACCCACACCGCCCCCTTAGACAGAAAGGAAAGGGACATTTTCAAAAAACAGCGCACAGATTCCATCTCACACCAGTCAGAGCAACTATCGTTAATAATAATAATAATAATAATAAAGATGGGAGAGTGGATACAACGACACTTGCAGCTTGCATGTGAGGACTAGAATTTGGGGATTCCTCACCCCAGGGCAAGCTGACTAGTTAGACTAGGCAAATCAGCAAGCTTGGGTTCAATGAGAAACTCTGTCTGGATAAATAAGGTGGAGAGAGACTGAGGAAGACAGCCGGTATCACCCTGTGGCCCCCATGTGCAAGTGCACTTGCAGACATGTGGATACACATGTAAACATAGATGTACACCAAACACACATATGAATGAGGGAGGAAAGGGGGTGGAGCCAGAAGGGGGTGGGGATCTCGTACACTATTGTGAGAACACGAAAGAATCCAGCTGTTAAGGAAGTCAGTATGGAGGTTCCTTGAAGTCCTAAATACAGATCTGCCTGATGATCCAGCTGTAGTATTTTTTGCATCTATCCAACTACAATAAATGCAGCATGCAGAAGCCAGAACTGCTCACCCACTTTTATTGCAACAGTATCAATAAAGGCTACATTGTAGAATTAACCTCAGTACCATCAGTGAATGGATGGATAAAGAGAATGTGGTGTGTATGTATGGTAGAGTACTGTTCAGTCAAAGAATAATGAAGGGCTGGAGAGACGGCTCAGTGGTTGCAAGCATGCTGCTCTTGCAGAGGCCCAGAGTTCAATTCCCACACCCACATCAGGGTTCATAATCACCTGGAACTTGAACCTCATAGGATCTATGTTATCTTCTGGCCTCTATCTCCATGGGTACCCATATGTACATGCGCATATCTACATGGACATGAATAAAAGTGACAAATCTGTTTTGAAAAGAATAATGAAATTATGTCACTTGTAGTAAAATAGGTGAGGATACATAATTTCAATTTATCTGAATTTGTTAACATTTAAAAACATATTTTGAGTAAATAGACTTACATTACATTCTTCTTTCCCTTTTGTACCCCAACTCCTCCCAGCGAGCCCCCAAAAACTTGTAACACCTTTAGTTTTTTATCATATTCTTTAAAAATTTATAAAATATTGTAACAATAAAAATGAGTATTATAAAAGTTGTTTGATTTAAAACAACAATCAATTGAACAGTCTTATGTAGATGTTTTAAACCTGTTTTTTAAAAAGATTGTGATCACATATTTGGGAGACTGAAGCAGGAGGGCTGCCATAGGTTTGAAGTTGGCCTGAGATACATGCCACGTGAGTCCTGTTTCAGGAAATTATATATGATATATATTTCAATATATAATTTATAGTAATAAAATATAATTTAATTTAACAAATTTTAATTCATTAATACATTTATTATTTAATACATTTAAACCTTTTAAAAGTAAAATAAAAGCATGTGTGGCCAGTGCCTTGGGAGAATGATGCCGAGGTAAAAGCATCCTTTGTCTTGTACACTCTGGAAGTTGCTAGGGTGACAGGAAGATACACCCCGTTGGGGCATACAACCCAACCTAGCGCTGTTACAGACACAGAATGCTGGGAAGGAGACATTAACTCATCTCACAGATCTGAATGATAAACTCTGGAAGAATGATGCTGACAAGGCATTTGCTTCAGACATTGAAGGTTGGGGGGAAGGGCAAGTCAACAGGTAAAGATGTGGATGAGGGAAGTGGGGAGGACTAAAAGAAACAGATGAATTGGCTTGACAACCCAGGGTGTGTGTATTCAGAACCCAGCAGTTAAGCTTGAGTGGACCGAGGGTTGGAAAGCCAGCCTGCTCGCCCCAATTGTGAGAGCTCAGGCTTAGAATTGCACAGGGGCCTCACTGTGAGCTTAGGGGGGTGGTTTGCTTGTTTTATTATGAAAGTGGCGTTCTTAAGTCTGTGCTGATGGTGGGGAGACCGGAGGCAAAAAAAACCTGTTAGGAAACTATTAAAATGATCCAGCCCAAGGTAATTAAAACTTAACAAGGGCAGCAGTGTGGGAATGCAGAGAAGAGTCTCCAGAAACACCTCTTAGGTAAATATGGTAGATCCAGGTGGGAGATGAAAATTGGTGCGCAGTAATTGAGGGGCTGCGGGATAACTCAATGGAAAAAGGACAATGGGGTGAGGGAGAAGGGGGGGGCAAGCTGGAAAAGGGAGTCCGATATAGAAGAGCAGTGAGAGTAACTGGTTATTGTTTTCTGGGGGAGTCTGAGGTAAGAGAACAGGCAACGGAGATCAGAGGGGAAATTCTTAATGGGGAGCGACAGACTCAAGATCCAGCTTTGGACACTGAAGTGAGAGTGATGGAGAAAGACTGTGCCAGAAACGTGACTGTGCGTGCATACACGTGGAGTGCAGAGCACTGATGGTAGTTGTCTCCCTCAATTATGCTCCACAGTGATTCTGAGACAGACACTCCCACTGCACCTAAAGCTTACCAATGTAAACTGGCCGTCCAGCAAACCCCAGAAATCTGCCTGTCCCCTTCGCTGCCTCCAGCCTTGAGATTACAGGCAGAGGCTTTTGTTGGGGAACCCCAGCAGGTCCTCACGCTTCCAGAGTGATTGCTCTACCACATGAGGCATTGTTCCAACATCCCTGTCCTGGGCTTTTAAACTGAGTAACCCCAAAAGTGGAGAATCAAAGGGGGCCTCCCCAATGACAGCATCTAACTGCACAGAACAGAAACTCACATTTTGCTCAGTGTCTCACATTCAGGACAAGATGTGAGAAACACGCATTGTCCTGAATAAAACGTTTGCTTCATTTCTTTCCCCATATTTTCCTCTCCAATGAAGTATTTTCCTGTGAAAAGAAGCCTTTGGGTGAAATAGTGAGGGAGGGGTTAAAAAATTTTAAAGCCAATCCTCCTTACCATGTGTGATCTGAACCCTGAAGTCCTACTCGGTTCCCCCTCCCCTCCTGTCCCTAAAATATGTGGTCAAAATGTGGTGTTTGAAATGCAAGCCTTTAATCCCAGCCCTCCAGCGGCAGAGGCAGTCGAACTCTGTGAGTTCGAGGCCAGCCTGGTCTCCAAAGTGAATTCCAGGCCAGCCAGGGCTGTTACACAGAGAAACCTTGTCACGGGAAAACACATGCACACACACACAGACACACAGACACACACACACGCATTCCTATTATAAGCAACATTCTTGTCTTTCTAAAATAAACACAAGCTCAATGTAAAGAATCAAAAAATGCCCAAATAAAAAATGAAGAATGAGGAAAAAGAAGAGATGAGAGGGAAAGGCGGGGAGTAAGAAAAAGAAGAGGGAAGGAGAAATGCAAAAGGCCAAGGGAAAGCTAATGGATAACCTCCCCCCGTATCAAAACAAAACAAAAACAAAGCAAAACAAAACAAACAAACAAACAAACAAACAAACAAACAAAAAACCAGAAACCGGGATCTGAGACTGAGGAACCAGGCACAGGACCTGCTCCGGAGGTCTGAGCATCCTCGGGCTACAGGGCTCCTCAGACCGGCGCTGCAAGCGGCTCTTTGAGCACAGCAGCAGGAAGTCGCCCAGAGAACCGCTCAAACAGGAGTGGACGTCTTTGGAGGAGTGGAGGATGCGGGAGTAAAGGGACTCCGGAGTAGAGAGGCCTGCAGCCGAGCGCAGGGTCCGGTCGCGGCGCGGGGTGGCGCCAGAGGAGGGACGGCGGTCAGACAGAGGAGGAGGCGACCCGCAGGGCACCGCGCACACCGCACAGCCGCCACTCCGGCTGTCTACGAGGCGATGGGCGCGGTCCGCGTCCCTCCCGCCACCTTCCAAACCCGAGAGCCCACCAGAGACCGGAAGAGCACGCGCGTCCCAATCCCGGCCGCGGGCTCGGCGCATCTCTGCGGACGGGGACCCCGCAAGGTGAGCACAGTGCGCCCTTGAAGACCCCAGATTTTGTAGGACCTCCCTATGGACACAGACACCTCCAGTAAGAAATGGAGAGGGCAGGAGTCCCTTCTCCTATTCAAAACCTGAGCAGGATATTCAGAAATGATTTAAGAAGTCCAAAAAGTAGGGAAGAGCGCGTGGCCACGCATCAGGGATGGCGTTGATAATTTGGGAGGAAAAAGGGGAGGGGAGAGTGAACCCAGTGTGACTTCTCTATTTTATTGAATAAGCAACAAAGTGCTCAAAAAGGAGATCTCAGAACTATTTCCCACACTCGGGTGATTTCCAAGCGTGACCCCAAATCTACCCTGCAGGTGCAAGCTCACCCCGAGGGCAGGGTGGTGAGCTGACGTTCCCCCACCCCCTCTCTGAAGTCTGAGAAGAAAGTTTTACTACACCGCCTATGTTCTGTGTGGAGGCTTTGTTCCTGGGCACTGGAGGAGTGACCCAGGCTCCTGAGCATCCTTGGATCTGACCAGCAGCAGTTTCCAAGCGTGTTGTAGAGGCTTCCACTTAGAAAGTTGGGCATCACGTGCTACTTCCTTAATGCTTTCTGTTACCTGTTAACATTTCGAGATTAAACTGTGTAGGGAAGACGGTGTAGCCACTCTACCCATTTGTTTATTTTCTGGATGCATGAGAACTAGGTACCTCTGATAAACCTGTTTTCCCAGTGTATTCCTTAAACAAGCTGTGGAGGGAGATGCTAAGAGTGTGAATACTTCATTGAAAAAGAAGAGTTTTCAGATGGGAGTTTAAAACCACCATATTTGTTGGTGTGTTAATTAAGCAGCAAGGCCGCCAAAGAGGGTGGGGGAGAAACACCTTTTCTCCACCAATAGCTGGATTCTCCCAGGAGTTGGAACACCAGCCAGGCTTCCAAGTTTGTAGTTTTAACTGCTGCAGAAGGAACAAATGGGTGTATCCAGATAAATGAGGAGGGAATCACTTGTCTGGGGGCTGTAGACACTTTGACTCTGGGATATAAAGTGCCTTGGCAGGCTGGCTTGAGTTGGGACTCTCTCAGAAAGAGAGGGGGCTCCCTGGTCCCATTTTGTCTGTGTGATTCCCCTGCAGGACCACCACTGTATCTGGCATATTCTTTCTGCTTCTCTATCATTGCCCCCAGCTTTAGCTTCTCTCTGTTCCCTAGAGTTGGTCTGGTCAGAGGCAAAGCCTTTATGGAAACTTGGGAATAGAGAAGCCCAGTCTTGGGAAAACAGGAATGTCCTTCAGCAGAGACCAGGAGGGCAAATAGCTAAAAGCAACTTCTGTCCTAGAGAGTGGAAGAATGAGCAAAGGAATGAAGTTAACTAAAAAGAAGCGGCCTCAGACACACCATTTTGTTTTGATTTGTTTTGGTTTCTCAGGACCGGGTTTCTTTGTACAGCCTTGGCTATCCTGGAATTTGATCTGTAGATCAGGTAGCCTTGAACTCACAGAGATCCAGGTACCTCTACTTTCCAGGTGCTGGAATTAAAGGTGTGTGCTACTATGCTAGGCCTAAGGACTACACTGTTTCACGATGAGGGCTCCTCTATTACATTTTCTTGCTATTTGTCCATAAGGGCATTTGAAAGTTTTATTGGAAGAAATAGAGGCCCCTAAGAAGTGCCCTCTCTCCTCAGATTCACCGTTAAAAAAATACCCTTGTGCGTGCATGCATGTTTGTGTGTGATAGAGAGTGTATGTAGTGTGTGTGTGTGCATGCATGTACATGTGTGTATGTGTGTGAGTATTTGTGAGTATGTGTGTATGTGTGAGAGTGTGTGTTTCCATATGTCTATGTGTGTGCGCGCACATGTATGTATGTGTTTGTGTGTGAATGTGTGTGTATATATATGAGAGTGTGTGTGTATGTGTGTGTACAGGCACATGCAGACAGATGCCTCAGGTTGGGTTCTTGCTTCCATTTTGTTTGAGGCAGGATCTCTTATTTGTTAGCTGTGTGCACCAGGCTAGTGGGCCCGAATCTAAGGATTCTCCTGTCTCTGCCTCTCACCTCCTGTTAAAACAGAACTGAACACACAGCACATGGCTTTCTATATGGTCTGGGGATCCAAACACTCACAGCAAGTGTTTACCTGGTGAGCTTCCTCTCTGGCCTGAATTCATGTTTCATTTCATGCTTTGAATGTTTTCAGAGAGTAACCTGAGGCAGAGAAGAGAGAAAAAGAATGGCCAGGTCTCCTGTAAGCCACAGAAGCCACAGAAGCAGTGAAGGGCAGATGACTTGGGCAGAGAAACTGGATTCAATAGTTGAACGGAAAACAAACAGAGCCCTTATTTTATGAAAAGGACTGTGAACTTATTAGTGTTTAGTTTCTAAAGAGTTCGCTAAAAATGCTGACAGAGAATTCAAGTCCCTCACTTTTTCTACCAACATTTTACTATGAGAAATTTTAAAGATTCCCAGAAGTTACATCCATTTCTTTTTTATAAACATTTAATTATATTATTTTTTTTAATTATTTGTTTTCACTTTTTGCACGTATGTTGTTTTGCCTGCGTGTGTGTTTGTGCAGTGCGTGCATGCAATACTCACAGAAAACAGAAGAGGGCATCAGATCCCTCTGGAACTGAAGTGGCAGCAGGTTGTGAGCTACCACGTGGGTTCTGGGAACAGAATACTGTTCATCAGCAAGAACAGCCAGTGCCCTTAACCACCGGCCCACTAATTATTATCTTAAAACATAAATAATAATAATAAGAGTCTGAGTATGTGATCCAGGCCTGGACTGCCGTTAAATCAGAAACTTATTAAGAAATAAATATGAGAAAGATTTGGGGGGGGGACTATGAATTATATGAATGTTATTCTTCTAAATTTCCCATAATAGGCAACAAATCTCTTGATCCTTTATTCCTCTCTCTGTCTATCTGTCTCTGTCTCTGTCTCTCTGTCTCCATCTCTCTGCCCCTCTTTCTCTCTCCCTCCAAATTTAAGATAGAACATCCGGCATTCAGTAAAAAAACAAGAGGGAAGAAGGCAGACTGATGCTTTTCTTTTACTCATTCATTTGTTCGTTTGTTCACTCATTCATTGCAACAAAGTTGTACTTATGTAGCTCGGTCTAGCCTCCAATTCCCAGTCCTCCTGCCTCATCCCCCAATACAGAGATTATAAATGTCTTCTTAAGAAGACATTTGGATTTATCATTCCCCAGTGTAAAACCCTGGAAGAGCATCCCCCTGACACTTAATAACACCCAGTTCTCCATCAGAGGTGACCACAGTCCTGTGTGACAGAATGTCACATCTGTTTCCTACTGTCCTTAATGGTTTCACTCTGCCTGAGAACACCCCCCCTCCTTCTCATTCTTGTGGGAATGTCCCTGGCATTTGTCACCTTTTGATGCCCGATCTCTGTCTCTGTCAATTGACATAATCTCTACCAGAAAGGGCAAGAATTTTTGTTGTGTTGTTGTTGTTGCTGCTGCTGCAACTACTGCTGTTGTTGTATTCATGGTTATGCTGCTAGTTGGCAAGTGATAAGCAATTAACAGATATTATTGAATTAATTAGATAACTAATGACACAAACACAGGCTTATCTCTCTCCCACTAGGCTTGTGAAACCACTGGTAAAATACTAGAAGCCCCACTCAGGCAATCAATATTTTATAGGTGAACTATGATCTGGAGATCAGTGAGCCTTTTATCTTCTAAGCTGCACCTGCTGGAATCGGACTCAGTTTTGACCACACATCCCAAGCAAAATACACAAAACTTCACTCCCTCCAATTTCTCTTCATGCCTCTCTCTAG
The DNA here is from genome assembly GCF_000001635.26 of Mus musculus. NCBI lineage: Eukaryota > Metazoa > Chordata > Mammalia > Rodentia > Muridae > Mus > Mus musculus. The sequence goes on from NC_000082.6 coordinate 37,920,409, forward strand.
TCACCTCCACCATCTAGAAACAATATATTCCTCTTACTTGGATGTTAATAGCTCCTGCACGGTTGTATAAGTGTACTTACATAGCATATACTCTTTGTCTGCCTCCTTTTTGCTGTGAAACACCCTGAGATTCATTGTTGCTCTTGAGTGTACCATGAGGTCATTTCTTTTTGCTTCAAAGTGGTAGCCACTGTATGGCGATTAGTGTGTGTTTATTCGTGCTCGTATTGATGGACACTCAGGTTGCTTCTGGTTTGGGGCTATTTTGAATCAGGCAGCTATGAATATGCTTATAGAGTCTGCCTTATTCTATCCTTTATTCTATCCTTAGTATTTCACTTGAAATAGAAAATCCTCCTGACGGGCTCAGTCAGCAATGGGCAGTGTGTTTCCATCTGAAGGCATTACTGCTAAGAGCTAATCTACCTTATATTCTGGGGTGTGGAGGAGATAGCACTTTGAAAATGGACACCCATGCAAATCAGGGGAGCCCTCGGGAATTTCTTAAATATGTTTTAGGTCCTTAAAAGAGACAGTGCAGAATGCTTCCTCCCCTCCCTGATATATTCCCCTCCCCCTCTCTCAGCTTCTCCGCCCCAGTACAAGTTGACTCTAATCAGCCCCTGAACATTATGCTACTGAGGCGCTAAAACATTCATGAGAAAGAGTCTTGTTCAGAGCCTGATAAAATATTTATGTGTTTCCATGGGGCATTGCTTTCCATCTAGCTTTCTCAAGGCGTTTTTCTGAGCTGTTTGTCATAATCAGGAGCTATACAGACAGATGATACAGCCTCAGACAACCCCGTGTTACCAAGGCCAACATCAGAGCATCCCCCTTTCTGGGGATGGAGATAATGAGGGCACAGAAAAAGACGAGCTTTCAGCGTGTCCACATCAAGCATACGCCATTGAAATGGCTTAGGAAGAGAAGGGCTTGTTAATTTGGAACATTCACAGATGTGACCCAGAGGGGACAGTGAAAAGAACTTGCTAAAATGAAGAAGGATTAATTAAAGTGGAATGCTTACATTTCAAACGGAAGAACGAAGGGACCAGTCTTGTAAAAGGCTTAGTTCCTCTGATTCTGTCATGGACAGAGCCTACACAAACTAACTATGCCCAGTGCTATGAATTTTATTGCCTTCAAATGAGAGTCTGTAGGCAGGAGGAGAGTCTGCAGGATTTTCATAAGAGAAATAAGTCACAGGAAGAAGTGGCTTTGGGGTTGAGTTCTGAAGGATCGATACCTCCCTGATTGACAGCTACAGTGTAAAGGATTTTTCCAGAGGCAAATTTGTCATTTGAATTATAACAAGATCGGGTATGATAATCAGGACCAAAAGTGCTAGTATGGTTTGATCGAAGTACAAAGAAGACGAGGGGGTTGGTGGCCTGGTTTTGGTAAGAGGTAAAGCTGGTGGGTGGCACACATCTTTAATCCCAGCACTCAGGAAACAAGGCAGGAGGATCTCTGTGAGTTCAAGGCCAGCCTGATAGATAGATAGATAGATAGATAGATAGATAGATAGATAGATAGATAGATACATACATACATACATACATACATATATACATACATATGTAAATACATACATGCATAGGTACATAGATAAATAGATAATAGAAACATAGATGATAGAGACATAGATACATAAATAGATGCATAGAGAGATAGATACATAGATAGATACATAGATAGATGATGGATAGATACATAATACATATATATGTACATGCATAAATAAATACATACATAGATGATAGATAGATGGATACATACATACATACATAGACAGACAGCAGGCCAGCTAGAAAGCTAAAGGTCAGGGCATTGGTTGGACTTTAATCTGTTTGCCATAGGTATCCATGTAACTTTTAGCTAGAGACTGGGTCAGATATTGAGTCATTCTTGGGATGCGCACCCAACATAGGCAAAACCTTGAGATATGGTAACAGAAGGTACTTCCAGACTATCCCACCATGTCCTGTCCAGTCTAGAGACTCAGTGACATCTTGTTTCACTATGCCTCACTATGTCCCCAGACATGGCCAGAAATAGGCCTCTCTACCCACTTTACTGCCCCTGACAAAACTCAAATGCTCCAAGTCAAACAGAAGTTAGAGGCTGTGCACTGAGTCTCATCTCTTTATCAAAACTCCTTTACTTCAGTGGGGAAAACTGAGGTCTAAGTAGCCTTCATCCCCTGGACCCAAATCTGGTCAGTATATTCTAGTTGAGGGCTAGTAACTGTGATGGTTTGAATAAAAATGGCCCTCATGGGCTCTTAGAGAGTGACATTATTGAAGGTATGGCCTTATTAGACGGAGTTTATCACTGGGAATGAGCTTTGTGGTCTTAGATGCTCAAGCCAGGCCCAGAATGTCTTTCTCTTCCTGGTGCCTGTCAATGTGGATTTAGAACTCTCAGCTCCTTCTCCAGCACCATGTCTGCCATGATGATGACAGTGGACTAAACCTTTGTAAGCCAATTCCAATGAAACGCTTTCCTTTATAAGAGTTGCTGGGGTCATGGTGTCTCTTCACAGCAATAAAACCTTAAGACAGTAAGTGATGGAGCTTCCAGACCATCTTCCCAGACCACCAGATGGGGACCACAGAGACAGTTCGCAGGGTGGAACTGAAGTTGTGCACACAGACGGCCCATGGACAGGGCTGCCAGCCATCTTCTATATGTGTTTTCTTTTCAGGCTGCAGGCTTCTATCCAAAATAGGCCATCCTTCTTAACAGACTGGAATGCTGATTTTTCAACCTGAAATGAAAAATGACAGGAGAGGTGTTAAGCATTATAGCCTTCCAAGTGTGATGCTGCTGTGAGAAAGGTCACTGTGCAAGGGATGGCTCTGGGAAGTCAATCTTGGAAGCAGTAGTTAGAAGCTTTGGACACATAGCCATCCTTTGGTATCTGAGACAGGTTGGTTCAGAAACCCCTGCACATACCAAAATTTCCAGATACCATCTCTCATATGAAACAGCATAATATTTGCATACAGCCTATATGTATCCTTTTGTGTACCTCTAGGTTATTTACAATACCCATTACAATGTAGATTCTATGTAAACAATCTGTGTTCTACTGTTTAAGGAATGATGATAAGGAAAAAAGGCCGCGCACAGACAAAATGTTCCTTTCCCCAGTATTTTCAGTGTAGGCTCAGTAGAATCTACAGGTGCAGAACTGGAAGGCAGAAGATGCTGGTTGTATGTTGATTAGCCAGAAGCTCTCGGTGAGAGAGAGTATTTTCTGCAGTGAGGACTGTAAATGGCATGGGAAGATCTCATACAGACATTTCCCATTCTGGCTGGTTGGAGTTCCTCCCTCGCTATGATGGGTGGCAGGCAGGGTTCCACAGTGACACTGGGAACACCTGATCAAGTGTGCTCTGGGCTTCACATGGTTGCCCACCTCTGCTAAAACATCAGGCTGTCCGTGGGTACTGCCAGCACTTCGTCATGGGTAGGAACCCATGGGGGAAACTGGGACGATCGTGAGAGAAAAAGCAAAAGTAGACACCTTAACTAGGACGTGTTGAGAGCATGAAGGTGTGGCCTGGGCTGAAGGTGTGGCAAGGACTTGAAAATGGTCTTTCAAAATGCCAGATCAACAAAACATTTCTTGGAAGCTAGGCATGGTGGTATGTGATTTTAGTCCTTGCACCGGGGAGGCAGACCAATCTTTGAGAGTTTGAGGTCAGCCTGGTGTGCATAATGAGTTCAAGCCAGCCAGAGCTACCTAGTGAGACCCTGTGAAGGAGAAGAAGAAGGAGGAGGAGGAGGAAGACAGAAGAAAGAAACAAACAAAAAAGGAAGAAAGGAGAAGAAAAGGAGGAAGAGAAGAGAAGAGAAGAGAAGAGAAGAGAAGAGAAGAGAAGAGAAGAGAAAGGAAAGGAAGAAAGGAAAGAGAAATAAAGAGAGAGGGAAGAAGGGAGGAAAGGAAGGGGGAGAGAGAAGAAGGAGAAGAGGAGTAGTAGGAGGAGGAGGCCACCAATAAGGGAGCTGGGAATATGGTTAAAATGGCTGCTCTTCCAGAGGATCGATCATAGTTTGGTTCTCAGCACCCACCTGGTGGTTCTCAACCCCTGTAACTCCAATTTCAGGGGACCCAACAACCCTCTTCTGACCTCCACACTCTCCAGGCATGCATACGGTGCATATACATATATGCAGACAAAACACTCATTCATTTGGGTTCTGTGTGGTAGGACTGTGGAAGAGAATTACCTCTCCCTCTTCTTTTTTTTCTATTAAAAAAAAATGGATATTTTCTTTATTTACATTTCAAATGTTATTCCCTTTCCCGATTTCCCCCAGGGACCCCTTATTTCATCCCCCTCCTCCTGCTTTCTATGAGGGTGTTCCCCCACCCACCCACTCCCACCTCCCCACCCTGGCATCCCCTACACTGGGGCATCAAGCCTTCACAGAACCAAGGGCCTCTCCTCCCAACTGGTGCCAGACAAGGCCATCCTCTGCTTCATATGCAGCTGGAGCCATGGGTCGCTCCATGTGTACTCTTTGGTTGGTGGTTAGCCCCTGGGAGCTCTGTGGTGGCTGGTTGGTTGATATTGTTCTTCCTATAGGGATGCAAACCTCTTCAGCTCCTTCAGTTTTTTCTCTAACTCCTCTACTGGGGACCCCGTGCTCAGTCCAATGGTTGTCTGCAAGCATCTGTCTCTGTATTTGTCAGGTTCTGGCAGAGCCTCTCAGGAGACAGCTATATCAGGCTCCTGTTAGCATGCACTTGTTGGCATCCATAATAGTGTCTGGGTTTGGTGACTATATATGGGATGGATCCCCAGGTGGGGCAGTCTCTGGATGGCTTTCTTCAGTCTGTGCTCCACACTTTGTCCCCGTATTTCCTCCCATGGGTATTTTGTTTCCCCTTCTAAGGCCTGGAGCACCCACACTTTGGTCTTCCTTCTTCTTGAGCTTCATGTGGTCTGTGAATTGTATCTTGAGTATTTGGAGCTTTTGGCCTAATATCCACTTATCAGTGAGTGCATACCATGTGTATTCTTTTGTGATCGGGTTACCTCACTCGGGATATTTTCTAGTTCTATCCATTTGCCTAAGAATTTCATGAAGTCATTGTTTTTAATAGCTCAGTAGTACTCCATTGTGTAAATGTACCACATTTTCTGTATCCATTCCTCTGTTGAAGGACATCTGGGTTGTTTCCAGCTTCTGGCTATTGTAAATAAGACTTCTATGAACATAGTAGAGCATGTGTCCTTGTTATATGTTGGAGCATCTTTTGGGTGTATGCCCAGAAGTGGTATAACTGGGTCCTTAGGTAATACTATGTCCAATTTTCTGAGGAGCAGCCAGACTGATTTCCAGAGTGGTTGTACCAGCTTGCAATCCCACCAACATTGGAGGAGCAAATCCTACCAGTGTGTGCCACCACAACCGGCCCTCTCCCTCTTCTACAACTTTGACTGTGGAAAAGGAAAGGGCAGTCGAAGACAAATGGTGGTTAAAAATCAAATTCTTCAGATTTCCAGAATCTGGGGAAAAAAAAAGTTTTTGAATTCCATATATGTCACACACACACACACACACACACACACACACACACACACACACACGCTGAAGATCCCGAATGTGTCCATTAGAATGAAAGTAAGAGAATGAAGTCACAGACACTCCAAGCCTGGGCAGTTGTGTCTCTCCACAGTTTCATGTGAATTCCTGCAGAGGCTGGGCCAGCTCTGTGCATCTCATCTCTGGAGGAAGCAAGCGGTGCCAGAAAAGGCTGTCAGTAGTTGGAGTGGTGGGCTATTCACAGACAAAAGCCTGGGCTATTCTCATGCATGTCTTTGCCGGCTGCACAGGGCTCTAGCAGCCTCCTGGGAGGCTCTGTAGCTGAGGCATTGAGGGAGTAGATATGATTATCGTTTCACGACCGCTTGGTTTGTCCAGTAGCACTGTCGATTCTGTGCTTTAATTGGCTTCTGTTGAATGACACCAGGCCAGTCCTCTCTCCAGGAGAAGCGCCTCTTTACCTTTGTCCACTCAGATCAATTGAAAGCACATGCCAGAAAACCACATGTCCCACTGAGCTCGGGGGCCAGGAGGGGCTGGTCTTCCTTGCAATTATAAAATATCTGATCCTTTAAAAATGTTAACCATGTTGAATTCTTAGATTACAAAACTAATTCTCACACTATAACAAGCCCGGTGAGAAAGTGGTATATGAGAAAAACGCTATCGAACCTAAACTTTCTCAGTTTTGCCCATTCTGGGAAATGTGTCAGAAGGTCAGTGTGGATGCCTTCAGTCCTGCTCATCCCAAACTAGTGTGGAATTATTTTTGATATTCCTGTAAACAGAATCAGAACACGTCAGCAATTATGCTGTTTTCTTTTTCACCCTATTATGTACATTATTCTAGAGTAACAATATAAATGATCCAATTTAATATTAATAGAAAATTTTGTAATTTTTTCCATTGATAGCTATTCACGTTTACCTCCAATTTCTTTTTTTACACAACAAACTCTGCTACAGTCGCCATTCTTTCTCTGTTTATCCAGGTTGAGGGGTTTGGTTTTGTTTGTTAATTTATTCTTCAGTGGGCTAGAGGTTGAACCTAGGGTCTAGTGCATGCAGTGCTATGTTCTATAACTGAGCTATATGCCTCATGCACTTAGATTCCCATTTCTGTTGGACAGAGTCCCCAGCCTGGCATTTCTGGGCCAAAGGGAATACACACGATTGTCATTCTCTGCGTGAATGAGGAGGTGGTCCCCTCCCTCCTTTTGTCTTTCTCCCCCTACCTTCCTGCAGGAAGGCCTGTGTGTCTCAGCAGGAGAGCCTACAGGGAGACTCTCTGCCAAGCGGGGATTATACCAGCTCAATGGGTCTGCAGGAACTGGTTGCCTTACCTCTGTTTTGTGTTTGGTTGCCAGACTGTTTATAATCCCCCTTGTTCATTTATTCCATGCTGTGGAGTGGAATTATACATGGCCTTCCTCTTGGGTGAGAGTGTGTAAGGGACCATCTGCAGAGCAGAGTCCGGCTTTCAATAGCAAGTTTCTCTGCACCTCTCACAAAGCTATATCTGCTGTGTTGTGCCTTTTAAAAAATGGTTTAATTGAGAAAGGACATTCCGTTCCTTTATCTGTCTTCTTCCATTTCAAGGACATGGGGAGCTTTCTAAGTATATAGTCAATCAACTGTAACTCATTATTTGACATGAGATAATTATGTGCAAAGGTGCCAAGCAAGAGATGTGAGCAGTTTTAAACAAATGAGTTTTGTGAACCCTGGAGTCAGGAATGAGCTTTTCAGTGTATTAGGCTCTCATTTTTAGTTTTGCTCTTGTTGGACTTTGAAACTTAGTCTCTCTGGCTAGGGAAAAGTGGGACTCCCCACCACACTAGAGATGAATCTAACAACAGGGTACGCTGGTGAGCACAAGCAAGCGAGGTCCTGTTAACGTGGGTCCAGTGAGCTAGCAGACACCTTATGGGAATTTGTGATCCTAAACCCATCAGGAGCTCCAGTGGGGTTCTGCACTTACAATGCAAATGTTAGCGAATGTTCCCTTCCCAGGCAGCTTCTGACCTGATTCTGTAGGCTGCAGTTTTGGCTTAGCAGCTTCAGAGTGGATTTTCTATCCCAGAGCAAACATTAAAATCGGAGAGGCAGAGGAGAAATTACAACTGATTTCTAAGGAGAAATGTCTAAAAGTTAGTTTGCACATATAGATGCCTGCAAATAAATGTTGGCTTTTAAGTTAGTATGCATCTTATATAAACTTTTAAATTTTAAATGTGTTTGATAACAGTGATAGTAAAATTAATACATACAGATGTGACTTTTATAACTTAAAGATTCCACTATGTGTCTTATCGATGTAGTTAATACTAAGTGTAGTGGTTTGAATGGGTTTAGGCCCCATAGACTCAGGTGTCTGAATACTCTTGGCCCAGGGAGTGGCACTATTAGGAGGTGTGGCCTTATTGGAGGAAGTGTGTCACTTTCGGGGTAGGCTTTGGGGCCCTCCTCCTACCTCCCTGGAAGTCAGTTTTCTCCTATTTGCCTTGGGAACAAGATGTAGACCTCTCAGCTCCTCCAGCACCATGTCTGCCTGCCTGCCACCATGCTTCCTGCTATGATAATGGATTAAGCCTCTAAAACTGTAAATTAGATCCAATTAAATGCTGCCCTTAATGGGAGTTGCCTTGGTCGCAGTGTCTCTTCACAGCAATGGAAGCCCTAACTATGACACTAAGAATGGTCATAGTGTGTAGTATTTGTCCTGTCATATGTACTTATAAGGTAAACATTATCTTTATTTTAAAATTACCTTTCTTTATTTGTGTGTGCTCACATGCATGCCATAGTGTGCACGTGGAAGTCAGAGGAGAATTCAAGGGTCTTGGTTATCACCTTGTGGAACCCAGGAATCCAATTCAGGACATCAACTTAGCAACAAGCATCCTTACCTGCTTAGCCATCTCAGCAGCCTGTAGGTGCTACCTTTAACCTATTTGTCTTGTCAATAACAACAACAACAAAACAGTCAAGTTAAAGATCTCTCCAGATATTAAGCATCTGCGTCTGGCAGTCTCAGGCTAACTCAGTAGATTATTGCTTCTATGGATAAAAATCTAGAGAAGCTTGATTTTTTTTAAATCATTCAAATTCACAGGAGACCTACTAAGGCAGCCAAGAACTTAAGAGCTAAGAACCTCCTCCTCCAACCTCCCAAAAGGAGAGAAACTCACTGAATGCCTCACATTCCAGAGCCAATAAAGGATCTGCCAGGAGCCTCAGAAGCCAAGAAGAATACTGTACAGTCTGGTAGTGCTGAGAAGAAAGGAATGCCACAAGAACTGGGCACAGGAGACCACAATCACGAAAGAAGAAGAAAAAGAAAAAGCAAAACAAAATCAGCCTAGTCATCTATAAACAGTTTCCCACCAGCTGTTTACTGGCCTGGACGTAGCATAGACAAAGCAGGGAAAATGCTGTTTTAAAGCTATGGGAACTGGAGCAATTGCTCAATGGTTAAAAGTATTGCTCTTCCCAAAGAGGAGAATTCAATTCCTAGCACCCATGTCAGGTGGCTGGCTCACAACCACCTATAACTCCAGCTTCAGAGAGATTGGATGCCTCTGGCCATCCAGGGCCCTGAACTCATGTGCACACACAGACACATACATACATACATACATACATAATGAAAATAAATCCTTAGAAAAATGCTTAAAAGCTAATTAGAGCCATTTGGATTGTTTACAATGATTATTATTTTTCTAAAGATTTAAAAAAAGATTTTAGAGGTTTAGTCCATTATCATGGTGGGAGGCATGGCAGCCTGCATGTGTGTCTATGCACTGTATTGATGTAGTGCCCACAGACGCCAGAGGAGGGCATCAGATTCCCTGGAACTGAAGGTACAGATGTTTGTGAGCCAGCATGTGGGTGCCGGTAATTGAACCCAGTTCCTCTGGGAGAGAAGCCAGTGCTTTTTTGTTTTGTTTTGGTTTTGGTTTTTTGTTTGTTTGTTTGTTTGTTTGTTTTTCAAGACAGGGTTTCTCTGTGTAGCCCTGGCTGTCCTGGAACTCACTTTGTAGACCAGGATGGCCTCAAACTCAGAAATCCGCCTGCCTCTGTCTCCCAAGTGCTGGGATTAAAGGCGTGCGCCACCACCGCTCAGCATAGCCAGTGCTCTTAATTGCTGAGATGTCTCTTATCAAAGTGGAAAGACAGAAATTAGGGCCCGGAAAGCATCCTCAGTATTTTCTGAGGTTCCTGAAGGATTGTGGCCACACAGTTAGGGGAACACAAGAGGTCTCATACCATCTGAGACCTCCTATCAGCCCAGTCACTGACTGGATTAGAGGAATTTGTTCTTATTCCAGACCCCGGCAGAAGCTTGTCTCTATGCTCTTTCTAGAAAAGGAAATGTTCCTTGGTATCTATGTACTTAGTAATGGTTTATAGTATTCAAAGAAATAAAACAACAGGCACATCAAGACGGAGCTTCCAGTCGACAGTACAAAAAGAATAGCACAATGTCTCTGCCTTTGAGTCTAGGGAGACCAAGGCAACCAGATTTCTCAGGAAAGAATACCAGAGAAGAGAACAGGGAAGACATCAGAGTTTCCAGGGTGCACCACAGGCCTAACTTTGTGATAAATAAGCCAACAAAAATAATTAAGAATCAAAAATAATGATTTGACCCCACTGGTCTTTATGTGATTCACTACCCAACAACAGGAAAATATACCTTCTTTTTGTCTTAGTTACTTTTCTATTGCCTGACAAAACACCATAACCAAGGAACTCATGAAAGAAAGGATTCGATTTGGGGTCCATGGTTCCAGAAAGTTAAAGTCTACTACCTTTATGGCAGGAAGTATGGCAGCAGATATACAGGCATGCTGCTGTAACAGTAGCTGATACCTTATATCTGATCCATAAGCACAAGTCAGAGAGAAAGAGAGAGAGAGAGAGAGAGAGAGAGAGAGAGAGAGAGAGAGAGAGAGAGAGAACTAACTAGAAATAAAGAGAGCTTTTGAAACCTCAAAGTCCATCCTCAGTGACACACCTCCTCCAACAAAGCCACACCTTGTAATCCTTCCCAAACAGTTCCATTAACTGGAAATCAAGTACTCAAATATGTGAGCCTATAGAGGTCATTTCATTTAAACCATCACACTTTTTAGGTATAAATGAGACATATATTAAGCTAGACCATATCTTGCATTATATTATACCACAAAGACTCAATACACTTAAAGAGATTGAGGTCATACAGAACATGATCTTGAACATGGTAGAATTGAGAAATCAATAAGAGAAATCTACAAGCATTTGATAACAAAATAACATGCTTCAGAATAACTCACAAATCAAAGAATTTAATCAAGAGCTGGGAGATTGCTCAGTGGGTGACAGATCTACCACACAAGCATGAGGACCTGGCTTCAGACCCATAGGAAAGCCAGGTACGACAGTGTACACCTGTAATCTTAGGTAGGTGAACCCTGGGGAGGGGGTTCTGGAAGATCACTGGAGCTTGCTAGCCAGGCTCCTCTTGCGCCCACCCGACTCGCCAGCAAGAATGATGCTGCAACAGGATCCTTCTGCACACGTTTATTGGGAGAGCTTGATTGCAGAGGCGAAGTGACCCCAAGCCCAGAACTGGTGCTGCTTATATAGGCCTGGGAGAGGTGTGTCTCACACCCAGATTGGTTATGCATGGATTAAGCTTACCACCTCATTTGCATGCCTACATCTGATTGGTTAACTTATCTCTCATCTGATTGGTTAACTTGTCTCTCATCTGATTGGTTAACTTGTCTCTCATCTGATTGGTTAACTTATCTCTCATCTTATTGCTTAATTCTCAAAATCTCATCTTGGCAAAAAAAAACTTTACTGTCTATGTATGCGTGGTGGCCAGCGGTAGCCAGCTTCACCCTGCAACGGCACATGTGGCTTCCCACAGGCTCCCTCACCAGGAAGTAAGTTCTGGGTTTATTGTGTTTCAGAAAAGAAGGCAAAGGATAGCAGAGGAAGATACTTGATCTTGGCCCTCACCCTACACATGCACTTGAACACACATGCACATGCATGTATACAAACTAGCTGGATGGGATGCCACACATCTTTAATCCCAGAACTCCTGAGGCAGAAGCAGGCAGATCTCTGTGATTTCAAGGACAGCCCAGTCTACATAATGAGTTCCAGCCCAGCCAGGGCTACACAGCGAGACCCTGTCTCAAAACACAAAACAAAGCAAAGAATAAATCAAAAGAGAAACTATCTTCAATGAATGAACGTGGAAAGTCACCCATCACATCAGTATCTAGATGGAAATTTGCAGCAGGAAATGCTGATGAGAGGAATCTCTCCAGGCAAAGTACACACTAATAGTCTCAGAACTCAAGAAGGGGAGGGGAAGAGATTGTTGTCAGTTTTAACATAACCTAGGCTACACAGTGAGTTTGAAGCTAGCCTGCGCTACAGAGGAAGGCCCTTTCTAAAAAGTAAACAACAACAACAAAGAGAAAGCCTCAAATCAATACCCTCAGCTTCTGCCTTAGCCAAATTAAAGGAAATGAAACTCAAAGTAAGCCAAAGAGAAGGAACAAAGGAACAATGAACGGCAAAGCAGCAATTAATAGAATTGCCTTAGACGGTAGAAGAAGTCAATGCACACAGCCAGGCCCCTTGAGAAGATCAGTAGCACTGATAAACTATTAGACTGGTCAGGGAGACAAAGAGCAGGCACAATTTACCTACACTGAAAATGAGGAAAGTACCAGGCTGCGTGCTGGGTCACCACACATTTATTTAATCTCAGAAGAGGCAGGATCTCTAGGAGTTGGAGGACAGCCCGGCTTATATGGCAAGCTGCAGGCCAGTGAAGGCTACGTTGTGAGATCTTGCTTATCAGAGGGAGAGGGAGGGATGGAGGGAGGAAAGGAGGGAGGAAGGGAGGGAAGGAGGGAGGGAGGGAGGAGAGGCATCACTACAGACTTTACAGGAGTAAAGGAATAATAAAGGACCATCCTAAACAGTTCTACTCCTGTAACTTCATCAACTTAGATGAAATGAGGAAAATCCTTGGAAGACACAAAAAGGCGATTCAATAATAAAGCCTGAGCTATTATGTATGAAGTCTCAACAAACTGAGAACAGAATAGAACTTCCCTAGCATGGTAAAGAGAACCTCCGCAAACCCTGTATCGGACGGATACCCTGTTTAACACGGAAGATCATATACTTCCCCTCAGCACCAGGACAAGTCAAGGATGTCCACCCTCATTATTTCTGCTCAGTGTTGATGTTAGTGTTGAACTGGTGGTCCTGGCTGCTGCCATAAAGCAAGAAGCAGAAGTGGGAAGACACCCAGTCAGGCAAGGAAGTAATAGAACTGTTTTTCCATGTAAATCTGACATCTATACAAAAGCTTCAATGAGACCTACAGAGAACTATAAACAAATCAATGTCATTTGTCCCCTAACGGACAATGGATGCCATGCAGTCCCATGGTAAATCCAGATGCCTTTTGCAGTAATTGTTTTCTTGAAATATTCATGTGAAAGTGAATAATACTGCAAACAGTCAAAGACAACCTTGGGTCTTGAATGTAGCTCAGGGTAGAATGCTTGCTAGCTTCAAGTTTGTGGCCCTCCTGCCTTGGCATCTGGAGTGCTAGAATTACATGCATACATTACAAGGTCAGGGGTTTGTTTTGTTTTTGTTTTTGTTTTTGTTTTTGTTTTTGTTTTTGTTTGTTTGCTTGTTTTGTTTTGTTTTGGTTTGGTTTTGGTTTTTGGAGACAGGGTTTCTCTGTATAGCTCTGGCTGTCCTGGAACTCTCTGTAGACCAGGCTGGCCTCAAACTCAGAAATCTGCCTGCCTCTGCCTCCCGAGTGCTGGGACTAAAGGCGTGGGCCACCATGCCCGGCACAAGCTCAGTTTTAATGGAGCTTTTTTTCCTTAAAGCTGATATGGAAATGGGGTATTAAAAAAAAAAAGAAAGAAAAAGAACAAAAATGAGATTGAACAAGTAAAACACATAACTTAGTGGATTGTTAAACATGTGTGTGTGTGCAATTACCTAACATTTATGTAGAATACCCCAATTAAAACACAGATTCATGATTATCATTAAATTGTTTTAATTAGTAACGAAGCTTATCATGACCTTTATTATCTATGCGCATCATGCTTTGTGGGTGGCCACAAAGATACACTTGTATTATGAGAGCACTGTACAAATTGCTTAATTTAAATGTTTTTACTCCTGGCTTCATCTGAGCTGTGGTTTGAAATGAGGACCTTCACTTGGAATAACTAGGTTCGGGGGTGTTGTGGTTTCTCCTTAATATTGCATACGTGATGCTTTCTCTAGGCGAGAGTTCATAACCTTCAGTATGGCTGAGACTATTTAAGAATCATGACTTGAATCATGGATGGACTTGGTGGATTTTTTTAAACTGAAAATCGATTTTTTTCATATAATATAATCTGATTCTAGTTTCTGTTCCTCCCCACTTCCTCTCCTATTCAGACCCACACCCTTTCTGTCTCTCTTAGAAAATAAACAGTCATCTAAGAAATAATAAGAAAAGAAAACAGACAAACAAATGAACAAGTCATAATATAGGACGGAACAAACAGGAGAAAAGGAGCCAAGACGCATGCACAGGAAAAGCACATGTATGTGCAGAGGCACACACAGGGATCCACGATAATACAAAAGCAGAAACCATAATATATACAAAAAGGACCTGTAGGGTAATAAGAGAACTAAGCCTTGGTATCACATTATGAGACAAAGCCCCTCCAAAGATGCCCTTCAGCTCACTGTGGGTTGACCATCTACTGCTGCACACGGAACCTACTCTAAAGAATGGTTTGTCTTCTCAGTGAGACTCCCTTGAGTCTTACTTGGAGAAAACTAATTTTTCATTTGCAAATGGCTATCAGTTGAAGACTGATTCTGGGTTAGAAATAGGGGTGTGTGCCCACTTCTCTCAGCTCTAGGACTCCATCGGGTGCAGACCCATGCTTGCCCTGTGCATGCTGCCACAGTCTTTGTGAATTCATGTGTGTCAGTTGTGTTGTGCTCGCTTGCTCTCTCTCTTTCTCTCTCTGTATTTTTCCTTTCTAAAGATTTGTTTATTATGTATACAATAGTCTGCCTGCATGTATGCCTCTGCACACCAGAAGAGGGCACCAAATCTCATTACAGATGGTTGTGAGCCACCATGTGGTTGTTAGAAATTGAATTCAGGATCTCTGGAAGAACAGCCAGTTGTTCTTAACTGCTGAGCCATCTCTCCAGCTCTTTTACAATCTCTCTCTCTCTCTCTCTCTCTCTCTCTCTCTCTCTCTCTCTCTCTCTCTCTCTCTCTCCCTCTCTCTCCCTCTCTCTCCCTTTCTCTCCCTCTCTCAGATTTATTTATTATTATACATAAGTACACTGTAGCTGACTTCAGATGCACCAGAAGAGGGTGTCAGATCTCATTATGGGTGGTTGTGAGCTACCATGTGGTTGCTGGGATTTGAACTCAGGACCTTCGGAAGAACAGGCAGTGCTCTTACCCACTGAGCCATCTTGCCAGCCCCTCTTACAATCTCTTAATTGTCTAATTTTTCCTCTTTCTTTCTTTCTTTCTCTCTCTCTCTCTCTCTCTCTCTCTCTCTCTCTCTTTCTCTCTTTCTTTCTTTCTCCCCTTGTGTTTGTGGGGTGGGGTAGTTTTTCTGTGCATAGCCCTGGCTGTCCTGGAACTCACTCTTTAGATCAGGCTGGCTCAAGCTTAAAGATCTGCTTGCCTCTGCCTCCACAGTGCTAGAATTGATTAAAGGCATGCACCAACAGACCTTAATTGTCTAATTTCTGAATCAACTTCCCTGAAGTTGATTGATGAGAATAACTTCAGTGGCTTGATGCATGTACATGTGTGCCAGCTTTGTCAGGGTAGCCTGCAGTAAGTTATATCAAGGGCTTGTGCAGTTCAACCTCTGATGGAGTCCTGTATTTTCTGTGCTGAGCTCAGTTCTCATAGAATGGTTTCCTAGTCAGGAACAGCTATCAGCACTTAGAACTTGTTGGAATGCAAGGCCAGGCAGGGCAACATAGCAAGAGGAGAGGGGGAGGGAACAGGGGGCAGAGGAAGAAGGAGAAGAAAGAAGTGGGGAGGAGGAGGAGTACCAGGAGAATGAAGAGGACGAGGAGGATAAGGAGGAGGGAAAGGGGGAGGACCAGGAGGATGAGGAGGACCAGGAGGATGGGGAGGACCAGGAGGATAAGGAAGAGGAAGAGGGGGAGGAAGACCAAGAGGAGGAGGACAAGGAAGAGGAGGACCAGAAGGATAAGGAGGACCAGGAGGATGAGGAGGATGAGGAGGATAAGGAGGACCAGGAGGATGGGGAGGACCAGGAGGGTGAGGAGGATGAGGAAGATAAGGAAGAGGAAGAGGGGGAGGAAGACCAAGAGGAGGACAAGGAAGAGGAGGACCAGAAGGATGAGGAGGACCAGGAGGATAAGGAGGTCCAGGAGGATGAGGAGGACCAGGGGGATGAGGAGGACCAGGAGGATAAGGAGGTCCAGGAGGATGAGGAGGACCAGGAGGATAAGGAGGACCAGGAGGATGAGGAGGACCAGGGGGATGAGGAGGACCAGGAGGATAAGGAGGACCAGGAGGATGAGGAGGACCAGGAGGATTAGGATGAGGACAAGGAGGAGAAGGAGGAAGAAAAGAGTGAGGAGCAGGAGGACCAGGATGAGCAGGAGGATGAGGAAGAAGAGGAGTAAAGGATGAAGCTGAGAATGAGGACCAGAAGGATGAGGATGAGAACAAGTAGGACGAGGAGGATGAGGAGGACCAGGAGGTTGGTGAGGCTGAGGAGGACGAGGAGAAGGATGAGGAGAAGAAGGACGAGGAAGACAAGGGCAAGGAAGAAGAGAAACCCCCAAGTTCTAGCCAGGTTAAGTGTGGTTTAAAGATGTGGCTACAGAGGGGCTTTGATGGTTGATGGTTTATATTTTCCATCTTTCTCCTCAAGGAGCACAGGAGGGGTGTGTATTACATAGCAGTACTGAACTACAGTTTCGGGAAATCTAATGTCCAGTTCAAACTGGAATTCACAGACAGCATGTGAGCTCACTTACAAAGATTTACACCAGAAGGCTTTCTAGGATGAGCCCCTGGGTTCCAAAAGCGTTGACACAGAAAGCCTTTGTGTAGTACAACAGGTGACCCTCACCCGGCTGTGTAGCATCCTCACAAATGTCCTTCAGCCAGGGGCCCAGGGTCACTGTGCTCCGTTAGCACAAACGCTTAATGAAGCAGCTCAGCCCGAGATCTGAGTACTGAGGGTCAAGGGTCTCTGTGGCAGCAGGCTAAACCTGAGCTGTCCAAAACCCAGATCCGAAGCTGTCCACTTCATTCATTCTCTCTGGTCCTGCAGCCGTCAGAATCTTGATTTGTTACGACACCTGACTGTTCGGCTGATGAGAAACAGCATCCGGCACTGCGTAGCAGTTTTGCCTTAAAAGAGGGCAGCTGAGTGTAATTTATCCTTGGCCCTTAATGGTTTTCAAATGAGAATTTTATTGCGTATGAATGAGCACTAATTGACATTTGTTGACTGGTTTTTATGGAAATCGTGCACATATGATTTGCATAATAGTATCTAAATGCTACTAGGTTATAAGGGCCCAGGATTTGCTGAAGAATGATACCCTGGGCTCAAATAGTGTGTAAATGCAAAGAGTGTTTTATTCTGCAGAAATCCAGCGTGCTGGTATCTCTCCATTATCAAGACAGAAAAAGACAACCAAATGAGCTTGCAGGCTAGATTTAACGCAGGCTAGGGGATTCCGGGGTAGGTGACCTCTATGATAATCTGTTGGGCCCATCTCTAAGGACATCCCATTACCAAGGTGTGGGGGCTGGGAACTTGCTGGAGAGGTCTGGGAACTGTTGCTGGGGAAGTCTGGAAACTGCTGCTGACCCCTTGCCCTTGCCTCAGATCAGGAAGTTGGGACATTCTATTACCTGGGCATGAAGGCTGGAGCCTGGGTTTGTTTGTTTGTTTGTTTGTTTCCTATTAGTAATTGACTCACCCAGGCTTGCTTGGACTTGCCCAGGTTTTTGGCCTAGTCTCCTTAACTGCCAATTTGAAGTCTGTCGTGGAGTCAGCCTAGCCTTCTCAAGGTAACAGTGCAACTCTGAAAAGTTAGTGAGGCTTTTTATACAGTGCTTTCCTTCCCCACCCCTTCTTTTCAATCATCGAACCCAAGTCTGTTGAATAGTGAACGGTCTCCAGGATCCAAGTATGAGGCAGGACAGATTTACAGGCTGGTTTTGTGATTGTGCCAGCTTGTACCCGAGAGTTAGCAACACACTTCAGGATAGGTCTCTGAAATCAGGAGATGTGCCAAGTAATGCAAGCAATATTGCAGCCCATGAATCTTTGGATCGTGTCAGCATGCAGGTATTGCTTTACCCACTGCGTGTAACAGCCAGTGTTATGCTTTATAAAATGGCAGTATAAAGGCGTAACGCAGCAGCGATGGGAACAACTTGGTGGGCTGAACAATCCTTCCATGAGGCAGACCTAGTACAAATAAAGTTTATTGGGAAAAGGAGATGAGTGAGGACCTGGAAGGGGGTAGAGACAGAGAAAGGGGGGACAGAAATGGACAGAAAGGGAAGAGGAGGAGGAAGAACCCAGCCAGCCAGGAACACGTTGGGAGAGAAAGAGGGAGGGAGGGAGGGAGGGAGGGAGGGAGGGAGGGAGGGAGGGAGGGAGGGACAGAAGCGGGTAGAAAGAGAAAATAGGAGATGGAGAAAGAGCTGGGGTACTTAAGCAGTCCCTCTCATATGCCAGGTTGGCTCCCACCTGGCGGCAGTTGATGACGTAAGTTGTTGCTAGGTTGCTGTTGCTAGGTCACTGTTGCTAGGTTTCTGGGAGGAGCCTAATAGAATTGTCCGTAAGCCAATAGGCAGTGTGCGAGGTGCTTGAGCAACACTGTTGGCTGTTCCCAGGTGCATGCATCCTTACCTCTTAGCAGGGCGACTAGCAGATAGCGTTAATCAATGCTCATTGAATTAAACAATACGCTCTCTGCTCTGGAGGCCTGTAATTCATTATTCTTATAAAAGCTGGCTTTAAATACAGCACGAAGATCATTACTCTTTTCGTTAGAGAATGATTCAGAACCTGGGTTCTATGAGGAAGTTTAGAGAAACAATA
This sequence comes from Mus musculus, assembly GCF_000001635.26. NCBI lineage: Eukaryota > Metazoa > Chordata > Mammalia > Rodentia > Muridae > Mus > Mus musculus. Next base: position 37,939,167 of record NC_000082.6, read on the forward strand.
TGGATGGGTAGATAACCTTGATTGAGGGTTCCCTCGTGTTCTGTATAGGCCCTTCTAGGTTGTGGAAGTGAGAAGTTGACACTTATTGACGATGTAGCAGGCCTCCGCTGCTTTTGCATATGTACTCTATGTGCTATCGTCTAACAGCAGCGATCCCCTGAAGCATTCCTATTCCACTAAGCAGGCAGCTAAGGATTGGAGACGTCTTGGCCCAAGATACCACTATCAGAGTGCTATGAAGCTGGGGCTTAAATGCAGACCAGGCCTTGTCTATCACAGCGCCACTTACTAAATCCCAGCATAGGAGAAGAGAAGCTGAACTCCTCATACTAATAGAGAAGAAGCTGGCCAAGAGACACTACCATATTCTCTTCATTCAGATGACCTGCTGTGCATACAAATCCTACCGCTTATAGGACTAGAGAGATGACTCGGAAGTTACAGACACTCAATGCTCTTTCAAGAATACCAGGTTTCAGTTCCCAGCTCACAGTCATCTGTACCTCCATACCATGCCTGCTTCTGCTCTCTGTGGGCCCTGCATGCATGTGATGCACATACAGATATTCAGGCAAAACACTCACAAAAATAAAGTAAAATACACAAAATAAAAGTAAGCAGACCAAAAGGAAAAAGATCCTTATTGTTTATAAACACTTTTACTGGAACTTTTGGGATTCCAGGGCAGCATCCAATCTGTTTTCCTATAATTTTGTCTGCCGAGCAGACATTTCAAGCCGTGCAGTAAAAGGGTAAAGTCAAGGTTCAGGCCAAGAAAAAGTTACTTGTAAATGTGAAACTAAAAGACTTGGGGGGCTTCCTGGAGTATCCACCAAAACCGCTCTTGAGCCTATAGAAGGAACCGCGGCGGGGAGCTAGGAGGGCAGAGGGGCAGAGGTTGGGAAACAGGGAGATGAAAGAGTAGGGGGAAAGTTCACGAGTGTGATCACGAGCTAAGGTCCACAGCTGCAAGATCAAGTTCACCCTCCCTCCCACCCACCTGCTGTTGAGAGACTGCAATTCGAGAGCAGCGGCCCTTCCTCTTCTTGCTCTGCCCTCTGTTCCCAGGAGCTGGAATGATTGTTTAGGAAGCACGAATGTGGAACTGTAGAATTCCTGAGGACTTTAGGAATCATTCCTTGTTTTGTTTTGTTTAAGTGAGATGTGTGAGTGCGTGCGTGCGTGCGTGTGTGTGTGTGTGTGTGTGTGTTCACACATGCGCAAGTTTGCTGGAGATGGAATGCGGGGGGGGGCCCCAGGCCCGCTAGGGCATGTTCTGCTGTTGACTCATGCTGCCCAGTCCCAGTGACTCATCACCATGGATGCCACTCTTGTCCCACATGACGGCAGAGAAGCCATTATTGTGGAAGCTATAATATAGTTTTCACAGTAGGATTGGACTTGGATTTTGTTTTTTAGGCTCAGATTTAGGCTCATAAGGAAAATACGACCCACCTCATTTGAGATCTCTTGGTAACCTCTCCGATCTTCTCAAAGGCTCTTTCTCTGCTCTGTCTTTTCCTTCGTCGTCCTCAATAGTTTTGAAGATAATCTCTTACTTGTGTCTTTCACCTGCAGTTATTGTTCAACTTCCCTACTGACATACTGTGCTGGAAGGGGTCTTCCTTTCAGTCACCGCTGCTTTCCAGGTGTATCTGACAGAGCCTGCCATGCAGTATCTTGAGAGAGAGAGAGAGAGAGAGAGAGAGAGAGAGAGAGAATATGAATTCATTGTCATGGAGATTTGTGTGAACATCCACACCCTCATTTCCTAGCTCCATCATAACTCAAGTTTGTTTGTTATGCTTTAGTGTGTGGTGCTGAGAATCAAACCCAGAACATACTAGACATTACTTTCTTTACCTCTGAACTGTGTTCCCAGGCCTGTCATGATTCTATTGTATTGTTAGTAAGGCAGGATCGTACGTACTCAACTGGAAGTGAGAATAAGATCCAAGGTGACTGTTTTGAGAAATAAAAATATATGTGGTTTGAATGTAAAGGACAATTCAACACTTGCATATTTTCTAACATGTGTGCTTGTAGGCATATCTTTACAAATAACCCTTTTCCGTTATTGTGATATTTTTTCCCCGGGGAGACTATTTCTGTTCACCCCAGAAAGGGAAGGCAATGACTGATCAATGTAATACTTTGTCTAAGTTCAGTGTGGGAACCAGTGAGTCTATCAGTTCTTACAGAGCATGAGGAAAGGGTCACCGTCAGGAGCATGGAGACTTGGGCAGCAGAAGCAAAACCCACCCCAGCATGGGGGCACCTCCTGAAAGCTGCATCCTGCAGGTCTCAAATGATTGCTGCTTACACAACCTTAGGGGCAGGCCTTCTGAGTCTTTTAAGTTTCTTGAGCCTCTTGATTCTAAGTTTCTTGAGAGTTTCATGAGCCTATGTGTCTCCCTCTCCCTTCATGTTCTAATCAGGAAAAAATAGTCACACAATTAAATTTATCTTGCTTAAGTCTTTGGGCTCCGCATTTAGGGCTGGTACCATTTTACTTTGGAACAAAGACTTTCCTCTGCTCTGGCATTTCTAGTTTTTCAAGAAAAGGTTTCTTTGTAGCCTTCTCTGTCCTCACTCTCTCTTTAGACCAGGCTGGCCTTGAACTCACAGAGAGCCACCTGCCTCTGCTTCCTGAGTGCTGGGATTAAAAGCATGAGCCACCACTGCCTAGCTTGGCATTTTTTAAAAATATGTTTTTCTTAATTGTTGAGAATTTCATATATGCATTCAAAGCATTTTGGTCACATTCACATTTATTCCTTCCTCCACCTCCTACCAGATCCACCCTGACTTCCAACTTTATGTCCTCTGTGTATGTACACACAGGTGTATACACATGCACACACACACAGATAGATAGATAGATAGATAGATAGATAGATAGATAGATAGAAATGGATAGATGGATAGATAGATAAATAGATAATAGATGGATAGATGAATGATGGATGGATAGGTAGATGATAGAACAATAGATCAATAGACAAATAGGTAGATGATGTATGGATAGATAGACAGGTCAATAGATAGATAGATAGACAGACAGTCAGATAGATAGATAGACAGATCTATCCCAGTGAATCAAATTTCTGCTGCTCATATATATAAATGATATACATGGACATTGGGCCATCTACCAGAGGTCACATCTTTAAAAAAAAACAACTAGCTCTCCCTCATCCAAAAACCATCCACTGCTTATAGTACCTAGTTCTCATATTTTCTGGGCTATTTCTTTCAAACTGTTTCCCACTGTCTCCCCTTGGAACAACAGTCACTCGTGTGTTGGAGCACAGGCTATCCTTCCACACATCGAGATGCTCATTTTCCTCTATGCTTCACCGTGCACATTTTCTCTTGCTAAGTCCTTAAGTCAACCAGCATTTCCTTCCAAAGTATTTAATCTTGGGTATTTTATCTCAGATATTCTATTTTTCTCTGAGGGGGTTCTGTTCAGCTCTTCTTTGTATCTTTGTTTCCTGAGCCTTCTCAGGTTTTGCTTTGTGACAAAGAGCCTGTGTACAACAGTTGTTTTAAGGCCTGTGGGGCCACCTGTATCATTTCTGTTTTCTGTTTCCATCGAACTATATTTTAAAGTTTTATCTTTGTGAGCCATATTTATTATTTTGATATCTGCAAGTCATATTTATTTCTTAACATTAAAGGCTTGGCATGCTTATTGGAGGCTGCATGTGTTTATGTGTGTATTTGTATGTATATGTTCATGTGTAGGTGCAGGTGGTGTGCATATGTATAAATGTGCACGCATGCATATGGAGAGGCCAGAGGTTGAGTAGCTTGTCTCCTTCACCTGTCTTCCCACTACTCTGGCTGGATCTTCCTGTCCACCTCCCCCATGCTGGGATTGTAAGAGTTCATTGCTAGGGCTGGAGAGAGTGATCAGCTGCTAAAAGCATTCATTAGCTGCTCTTCCAGAGGACCCGGATTTAATTCCCAGCAGCCACGTGACAGCCCACAAGTGCATCCAACTCTGTCACACAGACATACATGTAGACCAAACAGGAAAAATGCACATAAAATAATTACATAAATAAATAAGTGTACATTGCCATGTTTGGCTTTAAAACAAACTAACAAACATGGGTGCTGGAAATTGAACTCATGTCCTACGGGTGTGCAGCAAGCATTTTGCCAGCTGAGCCATGTCTCCAGCTCCTGTATGGTAGCATTACTAATTTGATGTGGTTAACTGTTAGCTCCTGCTGTGTTGCAGAAGAGGAATTGGGTTGTGTTGTTGAAAGAGTTGAATTCATTGTGAATCGCTCCCACTCTTCATAGGTTTTGTGGGGTTTGAAGCATTGTGAGGACCAGCCAGAGGACGCTTTCCACTTGGGTTCATTTAGTTCAACTATTGCAGTGTGACTTTCCTGAAGATGCTTTTCAGTGTTCTGCATCGTATGAGTCTCTACTTCCTGCTGCTGGAATTCTGTGTACTTTCAGCTCTAGGGAACTGCCCGGCTGCTGCCTGACACTGGTTACTTCTTCAGCTTTAAGGAGAGAGTTCTTGCATTCATACAAAGATCTGAGCTTAGAAAAGACTGGGGCTTCCTGCAGATTCCCCAAACTTTCTCTTCTCCGTTACACTGTCTTACAAATTACAGCCAACCCAGCACTGCAAAACAACCTCCCCCCCCCCCCTCTCTCTCACACACACACACACACACACTTCAGCAAGACATCTAGTTTCTGTTTGGTTTGGTTCTCTCTCTTTGCGCCCCAGCCCAGAATCTGCCTTCAGGCAGAATGTCTCTTAGGAGCTAAAGTCCTATGATCTGTTGCCCAATGTCTGAAAAAAAATTGCTTCATATGTTTTGTCTGGTTTTTAAGTTGTTTACAGGAGTAAAGCAATTCTCACAGTGGGGAATTCTTCCTGGGCAGTAGCAGACTTCTATGAATTGCAAAATAACTTGCTAATAGATGGTGGCTAGAAACAAATAGGATTATTTATAATAAAAGTTAAATAAATAGGTTGATAAATTATAAGACTATTGAAAGCCCCCATAAAACACCATCTTGGAAAAGAAATCTGTGGCCTATTGTAAGTGCGTGGTGTTGGGTCTGCTACTGTGTGTAACATGAAACATAGCATCCCCAGAGGGTTTTCAGTGTGGGGGTGTGGGGGTGGGTTTGCTTTACAAAGGGCTTGGCGGACTTTACTCTTTGAGCCTTGGTTCTAACTCTGTCTGATGATCTGATTCCTCTCCATTGCCCTCTCTGACTGCCCCCGCCCTGACCCAGTCAGTCAACACCGAGGTCTTCAGCAGTTCTCAATGGCTGAGCCCTTCTCCCTTTCAGAACTTAGCTTAGGAGTGTGTCAACATGGAGAGATGCACTTGTGATTGTTCATTTGTGAATTTCTGTGGCTAAGTGCTATCTTTGGGACTGTATGCCTGTCCCATATGGAAATCTAATATCATAATATATAGGGTTCGCGCGCTGGATATTCATGGACCAAAGGGTTTCTCAAGACTTGGTTCCCAAAGCAGTGTTTCTCAGGGTCAACTTTGAGTAAGTGATGTATCCTGTGTCTTTACCAGGGTGTGACCAGACTTTTGGCTAATTTATTGGTTTCTTCTTCCTAGCACCCTTCTCCAACCTTCCAACCCTCCAACCCTAGGTAGGAGAGCAAGAAGGTTAGAGGGGAAAGAAGGTGTTGATCTTGTTAGACTGCTTCCTGTTGATTAAGGAAGTCCTTGGGGCAAGTGTGATCTTCATCACCAGGATACCTCCAACCAGCAATCAGCTATAGCAGAAGAAGGAAGGGCAGCAGCATTTGTATACCCTCTGAAGCGTCCCCAGAATGCCAAATGTAAACTATTTTCAGCTGGCAAAATAACATCCCTGCCCGAGCATGAGACAAATCATAGTCAGCTGCTGTGGACAGTCTAAAGCAACCCCACACCTGGGATTAAAACAAAAACATAGTCCCTTAACATTTCTGTGCTTTTAAAGGGACCAAAATTCTCATGACGCCAGGGAGTCTCAATTTGGCACATACTGGGCACAGTTGGCAGTGACTGGCAGTTGTTGAAACTGTTAGGAGAGGGCCAGGCATGCTGCCAAACATCCTCTCTTCAAAAGATGGTCCAGACAACAAAGCATTATCAAGCCAAAAATAGGTCTTTGGTTTACCACTAAGATGGAGAAGACAATGTAAAAACACACGTCCTTCCAGACTACCATAGTGTAGTTTGCTCTGTGACTCCTCACATTGCTCATTGCTAGAATACTCAGTAGGAAAGTAGGGTGTGGCTAGAAAAAAAGAGAGAAAGACCCTTTCTGTTGGAATTCCAACAAAATTAGGATACGAATAGCCATGCCTTGTTTGCTTCGTAATTTAATATTCAGTCATCTGTCCAGACAGCACAAGAATTCAAATGCTGGATGGGAGACAGCGGACTCTAATTTTCTCGTGATTGCTCTGTCATGAAGCTGGTAAATAATTCAAGAATATGGTAGAGTCCAGTGACAGGGCAACACCTGGTGCTGTATTGTTTATGTCTAAGTACAGACTCCAAAGACGGCACTCAGCACCTGTCACAATTGTTCTGCTTTAACCATGGGTCTAGTGTTCAGTGACTATTGATTAGTAGCATCTAATATTTGTCCAAGTTTCACACACACACACACACACACACACTCACACACACTCACACACACACACTCACACACACACTCACACACACACACTCACACACACACACTCACACACACTCTCACACACACATACACACTCACACACACTCACACACACAGATGCTATACTAGGTGCTTTCAAAAACACAAAGCAGAAATGGCAACCTCTTACATTCCTGTGACTAACCCCAAATCTATCTTTTCTATTAAAAGATGGGTTTGTTTTCAAATGTAGGGATAAGACTCAGGCATGTCCAGTCTGTGACCCGTGGACCACATGCCCCATCCACTTCTCTCTCCTCCCCTCCCTCTCTTCTGCACATCTTGCTTTGTAGCCAGGCTGGCCAACTCCTACACGCCCACCTCGGCCTTCCAAGCACTGAGACTGCAGGTGTCTGTCTTGGCTTCTCTTCTGATCACAGTATTCATATTATGAATATTTTCTGAGCGTAATAATCTCTCCTCAGTGGGTCACTCAGCCCCTCTCCCTAGAACCCAACTAACCCATGGCAGCTCCGTGATTCTGACAATTTAAAAGCCAGTACACAGAGGGGATAGGAACTCCACTGGAAGACCAATAGAGTCAACTAACCTGGACCCCCAGGGCTCTCAGAGACTGAACTACCAACCAAAAAACATGCATGGGCTGGACTTAGGCCTCCCCACACAAATGTTGTCTATGTGCAGCTTGTTCTTCATGTGGGTCCTGAACAACTGGAACAGGGGCTATCCCAAAGCTCTGGCCTATATGTGGGATACGTTCTTCTGGCTGGGCTGCCATGTCTGGCCTCAATGGGACAGAAAGCACCTAGTCTCAAAGAGACTTGAAGTTTCCGGGTGGGGAAGATATCCAGGGGAGGGGACCACCTGCTCAGAGAAGAGGGGAGGGGGTGGGGGAAGGATTGTGGGAGAGGGTGACCGGGAGTGAGCAGGATGTAAAGTGAATAAGTAAAAATAAATGTTTAATTAAATTTAAAAACTAAATAAATATGGGGGCTGAAGAGATGGCTCACAGGTTAAGAGCACTGACTGCTCTTCCGAAGGTCCTGAGTTCAAATCCTAGCTCACAACCATCTGTAATGAGATCTGATGCCCTCTTCTCGGCTACCTGAAGACAGTTACAGTGTACTTACATATAATAAATAAATAAATCTTTTTTTAAAAAACTAAATAAATAGATAAAAACCAGTACACGTTTTGGGCAACTCAGCTGTCTGGACATGGAAGGCTCTTCCTCATCCTGAGAGACAAGAGACAATATGGGCCCTTGATCCCAGAATCACCTAGGATCAAACAGAGGTTAAGCAAGGAACTGTGTGGAAAGATCTTAGGACATGAATTTGGGGGAGGGAAAAGGGGATGATGTGCCTTATGAATCAAAAGTAACATTTATACTTTAAAATGTTGCGATATTTATAAGCATATACCTACACACGATAGAATGTAACCATGTATAGCTGAGATACTAAAACCATTTTAAACCTGCGTGTGCATGTTTGTTAACCAGTCTGATTGCTTCCCTCCAGGGCCCAGTGTGGGAGCACGTGGAGTGCTGACTGCCCTCTGGTGGTGAGCCAGAATCAATTCGTTCTATGACCTGAGATGCCCACTCTTGACCATGTGCTACCCACTGGGAGCCAGGAACCAGCTGAAGAACATTTGCTCTTCAAATATGCATGATGAAGGAGACTAATGAAACAACCTTTCACTTCTACTTGGAGCCATTTGTTTTTTAATCCTGGATTTGGACTCTGGAGGCAACTCTGAGATGGAGCCTCTGGCAGAAAGACTCGAGTTGTTTCTGTGCTTCAGCGAACGGTTTGCATCCTTGACTGGGAATAGCCAAGACTGAGTAGATGCCCATAGAAGTGCATGGGGTGACATGGAGCCAGAAATCAACTGCTCTGAATTTTGTGACAGTTTTCCTGGTCAAGAGCTGGATCGGAGACCCCTTCATGATCTTTGCAAGACAACCATTGTAAGTGAACAGCCATGGGGCGTTATATAGATGCCATGGGACTAGACATAAATATGGTGATGGTGGTAGTGGTAGAGAAGGAGGAGGAGTGGGGAGGGGCAGAAAGAGGGGGGAAGGGGGAGGAGGAGGGGGAGAGGGAGGAGGAGGAGGAACTGTCCATGTAGCACAAGCATGGCCCTACTTTGGTGCCATCTATAGATCCTTTATTCTTTTGCTTGTTTGGTTTTGGTTTTGTTTCCCTGTGTATCCCTGGCTATCCTAGAACTTGCTCTGTAGACCAGGCTGGCCTGGAACTCAGAGATCCGCCTGCCTCTGCCTCCTGAGTGTGAGGGCTCATATTAAAGGCGTGATCCCTCATTATTAACCTCTCCTTTTTTTTTTTTTTCTGCCTCCAGACTGAGTCCCAGCACAGTAGTACAGCCGCCTCCCCACTGTCTCCTGCCCTCTTGGGGATTATGTGGACCTTTCTCAGCTGTGGGCTACTTCTGGTGCTCTTCTTTCTGGCTTTCACAATTCGCTGCAGGAAGAACAGGTAAGCAGCCTCCTGCCTAGAGTCTCAACCCCTATAACCAGAACTGTGAAATCCAGAATGCTGACATCATCTTGGCACCAAGAGCGGCTAGGCCTAGCTAGGGTCCCCCTACTGCAAAGCTAGTGACCATAGGGACCTTGTCTCTCATGCTTCCCACTGTGCCTCTAACACTTCAAACAGACTGACACATAATGGATACAGTAAGTGTGCTTGGTGGTCTTGGAAGAAAGGATGCTTAAATCCAAGTGGTGAGTGCTGCCAAGAAAAGAACCGTAAAGGGCATGAGTATGGGGTAGAGACCTACACGATTTTTATAATGTAAACTAGCGCCCTGTCAGCAAATTATACAATGATATCATTATCTCTCATGTGGTTTGCTCCCAGTAAACCAGTAGCTGAAAGCATTCTGGGGCAAGCTTTGTTCACTTAAACGAAAGAAACTTTGGGCTGGAGAGGCAGCTCAGTAGACAAAGTGCCTGCCTAGCATCCACAGAGCCTTGGGTTCAGTCCTCAGCATCATGTATACCCAGATGCTTGCCTGTAATCCCAGAGCTCAAGCGGGAGGCAGGACTATTAGGAGTTCAAAGTCATCCTTGTCTATAGAGAGTTTGAGATAGTCTCTCCCTTCCCAGCCAGGGAGGTGGATCAGTGGATAAAGGATCTAGCTGCCAAGCTGGAGGACCTGATTTTGATCCCTGACACCCCACATGGTAGAAGGAACTAGCTGTAACAAGTTGTCCTCTGACACCAGAGAAAAAAATTTAAACATCCCTCCCCCCCAAAAGGAAATGATGCTTTTAACTTGAGACTACCATGGAGTGTGCCCCTTTAGTTGTTAGGGTATGAAATGACACCTTCCATCTTGGGTCTTGTTCTTCTCTCGGTTGCTCTAGGCTGCTGCGTTGTAGGCTGCCCAGCAGTGAGGCCCATGTGAGAAGGATCTGATGCTTGTAGCCGTGTGGATACCTGGGACTTACTCTATTAGTCATGGTTTTCTAGAAAACCATAACTGCTGTATATATGAAATTTATTAAGTCAGAGTATTTATAAAGAACAAGATGATAAACACTGTGGATCAAAATACATTATGTGGTGAAGTAGCTCATGAAAGGAAAGATAAAATAGCCCATTTTAAAAAGTGCCATCTTGGACAATGAAATTTGTTCAAAGGAGCAACAATGCAATCAAATAATTCAGCCAGGCATGGTGGCACACGCCTTTAATCCCAGCACTTGGGAGGCAGAGGAAGGCGAGTTTCTGAGTTCCAGGCCAGCCTGGTCTACAGAGTGAATTTCAGGACAGCTAGGGCTACACAGAGAAACCCTGTCTCAAAAACAAACAAAAACAATCAGATGATCTGCTTCATTTCAGTCTGAGGGTGTGTCTGTCTGTCTGTGTGTCTGCATGCATAAGGGTATGTGTGCATGTATGCATGTCCGGTTATGTCTAGGAAGCAGTTTCCCTGAAGTCATCTACTACTATGCCTGGCTTTTACAGTCTTTCTGACCCTCTTCCTCATAGATCCATGAGCCTTGAGGTGGGGGCTTTGATATATGAGACAGCCCATTTAAGGCTAAGCCCTCTCCTCATGTTTGCATGGTGAGCAGCTGTGAAGCTCTGTATAAATTGCCACCTACAAGAAGACGCCGAAGGCTGAGTGATGTATTGATCCATGGCTGAACCAATAAGTCATTAGGAGCCATTTTATTGCTGTGTTGATTTAGCAGAATAATAGTATGGCTTTTTCCCCCCGGGGCCCATGACCTAACAATCCGTAGGTTCTGGACCTTGCTGACAGTCTCAGGGACAGGTTCCTTTTCATGGACTAGGTCTCAAATCCACTTAAAAACAGTTACTCCCATAGTGTTCCCTCTGCTGTTACACAGGTATGTCTTCTCAGAAAGCTCAATTCTGTAGCTCACAGGGTTCATAGTTAGGTTAGCTTGATAATTGTCTTTTTCCCCTGAGGTAGCACGACTAAAACCTCCCAGCACTAAGAAAGATACTAGTAAGGATTAAGCTTCCAGTTGAATAGCAGTGAGATTTCTCCATGTTCAATGACTCAAGTATATGATGTCTTTAACAATAAGGCCTTAAAAGGGACCTACTTCTAAAAAAAAAACAAATAAACGTCTATGATGTCTTTACTCTCAGATAATCTGATTATATAGCAAATCCAAAGGAATAGATCTTTAAAACAAACCCAATCATAGTTATATCCCCCCATTTTATAAATATGCACACATATATACAATATATATATATGTGTGTGTATGCATATATGTATATTATATATGTGTACAAATATATGTATGTATAATGTATATGCATATGTATACAATATATGTGTGTATACACATATGTATGTATGTCATATATGTATATATAACATGTGTAATATATATATAAAATCAGCAAGCTGATCCCAAAGTTCACTTGAAGAACCTAGAATTCCCAACTCAGATTTCAAAAAGCATAAAATCACTAGGACCCACCCAATTTCAGGACTTACCACAAAGACACAGTAATAAAGTCAGTTTTGCACTGGCAAATATAGACATATACATTGACACAAAGATAACATTGAAGTAAACCCACATTTTTTGTGGCCCACAGATAACAACCAAGAGCAAAGGCAATTTCATGGTAAAGTTCACTCCCTTCAACAAAGGACACTGGAAAAACTAGATCCCCACATCAAAGAAGTGCCTTTGACCTACACCATGTACCACGTTCAAAACTAAAATCACAAACTCTAATGTTTATTCAGAAATAGTAGAAAATTTTTGTGATACTGAAAAAATATTCCTTGGATAAAATATCAAAAGTACAACCTATAAAAGAAAATGTTGAAAAATCAGCTTCATAAGAATGAAATAACAACTTGTCTTCCAAAGAGAATCTTGAGAGTATAAACAAGAAGCCATGGTTTGAAATGAAATATTTATAAATCTGATAAAAATTCTTCTATTTGTATGTGTTGGCCCACACTGCTGGTAAGAGTGCATTGTGGTAAAACTATTGTGAAAACCTTGTCCACTGGTTTCTTTCAAAATTCAGTTCCCAGCAATCTTACTCTTGAGTTTTTACTTAAGAGAAATGACTCTATGTCTATAGAAAGACTTATAACCAATGTTCATGGCAGTCATATTTTAATAGCCCAAAGCTGGAGATAGCATAAATATTCATAAAAAAATGAACACAGAAAAAATACTATACGCTCATGTGATAGAATACTAATCAGTAATAAAAACAATGAATTGCTGATTTGGAAAAATATAGGTTAAATCCGAAAATAGTTATACTGAGTGAAAGAGACAAGGCAAAAAATAAATAAAATACTTTTATAATTCCAGTTACACAAAGTTCTAGAGAAGTAATCCATTGCTAACTAACTTGTGTTAGCAGAAGAGTCAGCAGCTGACTGCAAGGGGGTGAGGTCGGTAAAAAGAGACAGGAAAGAAGAATTATGAAAGGTCATGTGGGAACTTAGATAGCTCTGAATGCCCACCTTGTTAGTAGAGACACATACATGAGAAGGAGCTTGTATTGGGGCTGGAGAGATGGCTCACAGTAGCCGCCAGGGGCCCCAGGTCACTGGGTTCCTGAAAGGAAAGCTGGGGATGGGTGGGAAGGATGGCGTGAGAAATAACAGGCCAAGACAAAGTTATCTGATCAAGGCTCAAATTTTTAATGTATGGCCCTGAATATATGTGGGGAAACCCAAGGACCCATCCCTTTGTTTCCAGGAGGCAGTTCTCAGTTCTTTGGCAAGAAGATGTAAAGGTAGCAAGTCCAGAGGCCTGGCTCCAGCGTCTGAGGAGGTTTGTTTAGCCAACTCAAGGCTGTGGGAGGGGCACAGCTCACTGGCTGCAGACTCTGGCTCAATTCCCAGCACCCACCTTCTTGAAATTCCAGCCCCAGGGCATCAGGCACATATACACAGGGTACGCAGGTATATATGTTCAGGCAAACACTCATACACATACAATAAAAGTAAATGTCATACAAACATTCCTATATTTCTGAGAAAGCTCTCATGGAATAAAGTATATGATATGAAGTATGTTTTTCTAAATAGCTTTCCAAGTATCTTTAAACCATATGATAACTTACTAGGTATTAATATTTAATATAAAAATTCACTTAGATTATTTGTGAACTTATTAATAAGAATATTCATTTATTAATATTCATATTAAACTGTAAGGATCACACTAACTTTACTGTTGAAACTGTTGAGTAGTTCAGGCCCTTCAGGAAGCTCTCCTGTGCCCACTCTGACATGCACAAAGTAGGGTTTATGTTGTAAGTTCTACACTAAGCTAACCTTGTTCAATAAGCCCTTTTATTTTGAGGCTTTCTTTCCCTATTACTGGAGATGATAGTTATAGATGATAGATTGACATCTTGTTGTACCTCAAAACTGATGCTGGAGTTCCCATCACAGTCTTCAGTAAAATGTTGCTGTCTGAGAAGTATGCGTTATAAAAATTGTGTAGAATGTGGACATTTACTCTACTTGCACCTTTCCAACTTCACCTGTTACTGTTTAATGAACATTAGCAAAAGACAAAAGCCCCCTGGTTCAGAGCCAAAGTAGTCAACACTCTTGACAATAACAGTAGGCAGCTTCCTGTTAGACTCGTTGACTCCCAGGACGATGGAGGGACTGTGGACACAGTTCATATCCAGAGAGGACAAGGAAAGAAAGGCCCGTGATGGATGCTTGTGTAGCCTGTGAGTTATACCTGCCGAGGAGAGGAGACTCAGTCCAAAGGATTCACATCCTTTACCGTGAGATATAAGTAAGTTAGGTGTGTGAGAGAGGAGAGAAAAGGAGAAGATGCAACCTGATCCTCCAAGGTTGCTCATGTATTAAACAAACAGTCCTGAGAAGGGTGTGGATGAAGAACAGGCAGGCATTCGTGTCTTGGAGTACTCAGCAAGAGTATACAGAGCTGTCCCTGGGCCCATGGTAGCTCTGCATCCATCTCAGAGCTCTGCATAAAGGCGCCTTCCATATCTGTAGGAGTGACAGTCAGATGCTCAGACTCAAAGTGCCCTTTCAATGCCCTCCTCACTCCCCTAGGCTTCCTCCCTGTTAGGGTCAGTGCATGGGTCCTCTGATGGCGTCTGGCAGGACCACTCACAATCTTGTGTGCATTGCTGTGTTTGCCTTCTCTGCCTTCAGAAGATCCACACCCTGGCTCCCGAGCACTGCCTTGTACCCTTTCTGGACTCTGCCTCCTGGGTTTCATGTAATCATCATCACAGAAGTCCTTAGCATCTCCATGCTTTTTGGAGAAGTCTTTAACGCACCTCTTCTTCCTTTTTCCCATTTCTGAGAGTGTTTTATTATCATCTGAGTGAGGCTGATCTTATTACCATCAATAGGAAATGTTTAGTGACCTGAATACTTATGTACCCAGGATACTGTGTAAAATATGATTTATGGGTTTCTGAGACCTTGAAATTTATCTGTCCCCAGGGTAGAGAAACATGAGCAAGTCGAGGTACATTCTGGTTTTGGGAAGAAAAAAAAAAGCTTTCGCGCAGAAAAGGGGCTAGTGGGGGAGGGAGATGACCAGCAGGAAGGGTTGGGGACTGGGGAAGGGTCAACAAAACAATTATCAAAATGCCATAATGAAATTCATTGCCTTGTAAAGTGGTTTTTTTTTTTTTTAAGAAATTAATTTTAAAATCCAGTTTGCAACCTAATGCCTTGCTGCCGGGCAGGATCTGTGCTGTTTTTCATATTGATTGTCCCAGGCCTGTCATCACTGTGGTTTGATTCATTGGAGCTGAGAGCAAGGTGAGGGGAAGGACAGGCTAGCAATACCAATCACTTTTGGCTGAGAGAAAGCTTGCACACTGGAGTTCTGGGATCGTTGCTGTAATCCCTGAATCCTGAGTGACATGGTGATTGCTGAGGAAGGAAAAGCAATCCATCCCAGAATGAACACCGGCCACGTAGCTCAGGTTAGGATGACATTGCAGGATCAGGGGCTGGATGAGGCAGAGGGACCAGGAACAGATCCTGGCTCTACCGCCACAGAAGCTAAGATTCATAGAAGGGAAATATTATTTGAGTTGTCATTTCCAAGGGATTGGACAGGGAGCTAAAACTAGATGTGGTGTCATGAGGCCAGATGCCACTGGCGTGTGGGGACAGGGCAGGGAGAGAGATGCGAAGCAACAGTGAGATCGTGCATAGAGAAGGTCTTTCTTGGGTCCTGCGTGTGGGATGGGATATGGGTGAGAGTGTGTGGAGGTTAATGAGGCAGTAGCAATAATCCATAAGAGCAGCCTCAGCTCAGTGGTTTGGCGCTCTTTAGCCATGTGGCAGACAGGCCTAGATGGATATTCAGCCTGGATGAACTGCTCACACCATGCGTGTGTGTGTGTGTGTGTGTGTGTGTGTGTCTGCGGATTCACATAACTAGCCAGGCATAGTGGACAAGCCTTAGGAGTCAGAAGCAGGAGGCTCATGAGTTCAAGACCAGCCCAAAATAAAATTTCTGTCTGAGGAAACCAAAAATAAATAAGCATCTTAAAATAAAAATAGATAAGACACATGGGCCAGCAAGATAACCAAGTGGTAAAGGCACTTGCCACCGAGCCTGACCTCCTGGGTTCAATCCCCCGGGGCCCATATAGTAGAAAGACAGAACTGTCTCCCATAAGTTGTCCTCTGACCTCCACATGCGCACACACAAGCACACTAGATAGATAGACAGACAGACAGACAGACAGACAGACAGACAGAAAACAGAACACAACTGTCGTTGCCCTATTACAGCTGATGATGAATGAGATTTACTGAATTGGGAGGAGGGTGTTTTAACTCTCTTACCACATAATGAGATCCTTGAAACTTAAAAAAAAAAAAAAAGATTTGTTTTTATTTTCATTGGTGGTTTGCCCGTATGCATGTCTGTGCACCACGTGCATGCAGTGAGTGCCCTCAGAGGCCAGAAATGGACCCCAGATCCCTAAAACTGGGAGACGTGAGCTGCCATGGAGAAGCTGGAAATCGAGTCCTGGTTCAGTATTCTTAGCCACTGAGACGTCGCTCCAGCCCCTCTTCTTGAATTGTTAATACTTATACATTTATTTATTTATTAGTGGTACTGAGGGTAGACCCCAGAGCCTTGCTCGTTCCAGGCAATTAGTCTACCACTGGCCACACCCCGGGGCCCCTGAGGGTTTTCATCTTTGCCCTCCATTGTGCCCAGACTATGCTGTTTCCCGAAGGACCGCTTCAGCTGGTCTGGAATAAAATCAAGTACAAGGATAAGCTCTTGGAAGACAGACAAGCTCTTTCCCCTCTTTAACACAGCTTCAGCTCTACAGACTGTGCATAGCAAAGCAGCTGCCTTAACTGTGACCCTTTGGCCCACTGCTTACTCCCTCCCCAGACACGACATGGCAAGTTCCCGAAGCCCTTCTGCCTGTAGTTTTACTGAACCTTCGTCTCAGTCCCAGCGTTCTACTGAAACCATCTGCTCTGGGCACACTACTGGCCATGTGCGCTGTACTTTTAGAAGGCCTTTGTGCATTCAAGGTTTTACGTGGGTGACTGTTGTTTATACAATTAGCTACTGGAGCCAGCATGGTAATGCAAGTCTTCACTCCCAGCTCTCTGAGCAGGCAGATCTGTGAGTTCAAGACCAGATTCGTATACACAGGAGTTCTGGGTCAGCTGGGAGTAGATAGACACCCTGTCATTTAAATTAAACACACACACAACACACACACACCCCAAATTGTCACAGTGTGCCAGATACTATCTAGGTTCTGTGTGGGTCAAAAAAATGGGGTCCCGAGTCTGGGTCGCTGGGCGTGGTGGACGCAGGGAGTTTGCCACAGGACCTCCGCTTCAGGGGTGAGGAAGGGGCAGTCTGGGGGTCCCCACGGACCTGTCAGAGTCAGACTCCAACTCTTGGGTACCACAGACGCTGCTAGGTACCAGGGAAGAGCCAGTTCTGGGGTCCCTGGGCCCCACGGAGGCCAGGGATGTCAGGTTCTCAGGTCTGGACACCACAGTCGCTGCTGGATGTTGCGGAAGAGCTGAGAATGGGTGGGGACCCACAGGTGGACTTTGGCCTGGGAGCTGAAGGGGAAAAGGCAGGAGGAGAGCTCCAGCTGGTTAGTGTGGGGAGGAGAGTCTTGGCTGGCTCAGAGGGCTTGCTCCATGGGCGGCTTGGGTTGGTGGTGGGGTTAGATTCCTGGCTTGTTAGGGGAAGACCTGCTCTGCGGATCCCGATGAGATGAGACAGTCCCTGGTTTTAGGGCATTTATTGTAGAAAGGCGGAGAGAGGGAGAGAGTAGAGAAGTAGAGGCCAGCCAATGGCCACATGAAGAGAGAGAGGAGAAGGGAAAGCGGAGAGAGGGGGAGCAAAGGAGCAAGAGAATAAGAGATAAGAGCGGGAGGAGGGGGCAAACAGCCCCTTTTATAGTGGGCTGGGCCATCCTGGCTGTTGCCAGGTAACTGTGGAGAGGATCATACCTGGCTGTTGCCAAGTAACTGTGGGGGTGGAGTCCACACAGAATACCAGGAGCTTGGGGCATTGCCTATGTAACTGATAGCCACACACCTCTCTTTGGGGGCGGGAGGGCTGTGGGAGGCTGTAGCTGTGACAGGAGCCAGGGCCACTTTATATCCCTTAGGGTCACCGGGATTCCAGGCCTGTGCTCAACTGAGGACCAGGCTGTCTGTGTACAGCTCACTGCCCCACAGTTCTGGGGTCATATTAAAGGAGAAACTAGACACACACACCGGGGGGGGGGGGGAGGATGGGGGGGAGAGAGCATGAGAACACAAAAAAATCACATTCTTCATGGAATTTGTTTTCTCAAAGTATGAGTCAGAAAATAATAAATATATGGGATTTTAGTGAAGAGAAATAGTGAATATGAGTTCTTAGGATAGGGTAGTTTAGACAGTGTGGCCAGATAAAACCTGACTGAGAGGTAACACTTGAGAATAGATTAGAATGGCTTGGGAAACAAGTCATTAGGAAAAACCAACCCTGACAGAGGGAACAGAGAGTATGAGACCCCTGAAGAAGGAACATGCCCACTGTTCAAAGAAAAGGAAGGAGAGAGATATGGCTGGAGCAGATTAAATGAGCCAAAATAGGAGCAGATGAGATCAAAGAAGCAATCCATGGGCACTCTATAGGTCGATGTAATTAGTGTGCCCTGAATGTTACGGGAAGCCATGGTGGGATTTGGAGCTGAGAAAGAACATTGCTTGACTTCCACTGGGTAGGAAGTCTAGCTGCTGTTTTATGAATAGAATATTAACATTTAATGGAGCTGTGCAGAAAGACCTTAAATAAAATCATCCCTCTGGGTGCCTTCATCCAGGCACCTAAATGGTAAAACTTAGAAGTTCCTCGGAAGGCTTGGACAGCGCCTCTTGGCTACCTGCTACTCTTGGGTAGGAAGTGGGCACCAGCTGGGCTGGGGTTCCCCTGCAGAGTATGTCCACATCCACCCCTTCTTCTTCATGTACTCTGCCACTGGAGGGCTGTCAACACAGAGAAGAGGCTCTGGAGGGACAGGGCCCTTCATTGTCTAAGAGAAGAGAAACTTGGTACCGAGAGGGTTGAATGCTTTATCCTAATGGTACTAGTTTTGTTTATTTGAGAGAGTGAGTAGGTGGGGGGGGGAGGGGAGAGGGAGGATTAATACGAATAATTGAAGTGGCCATAGGTGGTGTCAAATACCTCTGGAGCTAGAGTTACAGATGGTTGTGAGCCAACTGGTGGGAGCACTAGGAACTGAACCCATGAAACTCTGAAAGTTCTAACCACTAAGCCACCTCTCCAGACCCTCCGATGTACTATCAGGTATACCTGGGGACAGTATTGGCTACAGGATAGAAACGAAAGGAGCAAAGAAAGTCAGGTTCCAGCATTACTGAATAACGATAGGACATGTTCAAACAGTATAAAAACCGTTATTCAGGAAGAGAAAGATTGCTGAGTTTCTCTACATTGAAACTAAAAAGGTGAGTGTGGTGGTGCACACCTTTAATCAGAGCATTCGGGAAGCAAAGGCAGGGGGATGTCTGTGAGTTTGAGGCCAGCCTGCTTACATATTGAAATCCAGGACAGTCAGGAGTACATAGAGAGATCGTGTAGATAGATAGATAGAAGACAGATAGATAGATGATACTGGAATTCTCTGTTTGTTAAAAATGCTACTTTAAAAAAAATGTAGCCAAGCTGTAGAGTGAGAGAGTATACTCATAACATACATATATCAGTAAAGGATTTTTATCCAGAATGAAGAACTATAAATCAATAACAAAAACAGGAAAAACACCAATTTTTCTTTTATTGAAGATAGATTTTTTTTCTCATACAATATATCCTGATCATAGTTTCCCTCTCTGCTCCTCCCAGTTCCTCCCTCCTCCACTCTGCTCTAGATGCACTCCCTTTCTGTCTCTCATCAGAAAAGAACAGGCTTCTCGGAGATAATGACCAAACATGACAAAATCAAATATAGTAAGATGAAGGAATTTTTAAATGGATAAAAGATATGCAGTAACACTTCCCAAACAAATATATCCAGCTAGCCAATACACGAATAATGGTTGGTCGGAAACATGCAGACTGAAGTCACAGGAATAACCTACATGCTTATTCAATGTCTATTAGGGAAAAAATGGACAAAATTAAGTTTGGAGAAGATGAAGAGCAATAGGAATCCCAACGCATTGTTATGGAAGCATAGTTGCTTAACTAGAGAGATGTCCCAGACGCCTCATGATTTCAGGCATTGTGTGAATACCATAACACATTACACAGCCTAGACAGCCTAGTCTACTAGAGATGTAGGCTCTAGAGACCACTGCTGTGCATGCAGTCTGTATTCACGTGGTGTCTGAGTGTATATATAGATACATTCACTTTGTAAAACTGTCTAGCAAAATCTATAAACCTTGAACATATTCATACCCTGTATGTCTGAAATCCCAGCAAAACTACACATATTGCTACCAAAATATACTTACTACTATATTCCTAACAGTACTATTTATAACAAACCTATTTCAGACCATTTTGTATTGCTGTAACAGAACATCTAAGGCTAGAACATCTAAGAGCTTTATTTAGCTCATGATTCTGGGAGCTGGAAAGTCCAAACAGATTAGTGCTACTATTGGGTAAGGGGTCCCTGGCTCTATCACAACATGACAGAAGAACAGAGAACTAAAAATACCCAAAAGAGGTCAAGTATGTGGGGGTCATCTTGATTTATACCAGTTGACTGTCATGTTAACCAACTAAGATCAAACCTGTCGCCAGAAGGTGGACATTGATCCTCTCTAGACTGGTGCTTACAAGACCCAAATCACCCTTTGATATTGACATCCTCTCTCAACACTGTTGCCCTGGGAACCATACCTCAATATCAGTTTGGTTTAAAACAGCCTGTATTCACACCCTAGCAGAGCTGTGGAGAAGCTGGAAGCAGCAGCTCAAATGTCCATCAACAATTTAATATCTCAGTACCTTCAGAGATATCCCATGACTCTGTACTACACAATAAATGACCGTGGTCTACAACTACCTACCATAGTACAGATGACTCTCAGAAAAATCTTATTGATCAGTCTTGCACGCGCTCAACTGGCCAGGAAGAACGATGCTGCAACAGGATCCTTCTGCACACGTTTATTCAGTCCTGTTTCTTCTTGTTTATATCTCTCTTGTTTATATCTCCCTTGTTTATATCTCCCCCGAACCCTGGGCCTCTCACTCTTATATACTCTCAGTTCACATCCACGCACAGCAGGCCACGCCACCTCACCAGGCACGCAGCTTCAGCTAATCAGGGCAGCAGGGGCATATCTCCATCAAAATGGATTCACTGGTATCCTGGTACACCTGCGCAGCTCTCAAGATGTTTGTGGCTTATATGAGGAAGTCAGGTGCAAGTCATATGACTTAGCTGCAGTCCCTGGCGCCTTTGGGACTGCCGCCACACCCGCTCCTCACAGATCAGGAGAAGCCAGACATGGAGATTATACCCTGTGTGATTCCACAGGCAAGCTAACCCATCAGAAGTCAGGACAGAACCTGGGTCAGAGGGAGAGAAAGGGTGGGGACCAGCCGAGCAAGCTGCAGGCTTCTCAAGTAGAAGTTGGCTTCTTTTCTCGAGCTGCATGCTGGATGCAGAGGTGTGTTTGGTGTGAATGTTTTAGTTGTATATTTATACAGATGAATTTATCTTTCTTTTCTGTTCTGTTTTGGATTTGAGTTTGTTTTTTTGAGACAGTCTTGCTATGTAGCCCTAGTTAGTCGGGTACTTAGTGTGTAGCCCAATCTGGCCTCAAGTTCACGGAAGCCTTCTTGTTTCAGCGTCCAGACTGCGTGTACCACCTCACGCCTGACTCTGTGTATTTTTCTTCACCATATTTTTAAAAGTATCATGGAGGTTTTTCCACAAGATGAAAACCTCCAAAAATAATATATGTCAGTTAACATGTGTCATAGTTCATGCTATGTCTACACATGTGTGCACACATACACCAAATAAATGCAAAAAAAAAACTTGTTTATCAAAAGACTCCACTAAATGGCAACAAAAGCACCCATAATAAAATAAAAATAAGTTCAAGATCACCAAAGGTAAAACTTCTGTGCCTGCCCTAGAGGATGGAGAGACAGCTCAGGGGTTGAGAATACACTGCTCTTGCAAAGGGCCAGAGTTCAGTTCTCAGCCCCCATACCAGGTGGGGGGCTCACAGTTGCTTGTAGCTCCAGTTTCAGAAGATATAATGCCTCTGATCTCAGGCACCTGCACCTATCTTCCAGACTCCCTGCCCCCCACCCCACCCTGCACATACAAATAATTAAATATGTAATCTTTTTTTAAAAAGATTTATTTATTTATTATATGTAAATACATTGTAGCTGTCTTTAGACACCCCAGAAGAGGGCGTCAGATCTCATTATGGGTGATTGTGAGCCATCATGAGGTTACTGGGATTTGAACTCAGGACCTTCGGAAGGGCAGTTGGTGCTCTTACCCACTGAGCCATTTCACGAGCCCTAAATATGTAATCTTAAAACAACAATAGCTTTTCTATTGGCCTCCAAAGAGCATCATGAAGAAAGTGAAGTGAGCTTATTGAATGAAGGGGCTGCAGAAGTAGCCCAGTGGTTAAGAGCCAGATACTGTCCTACCTGCTGTTCCAGAGGACCCAGGTTCAATTCCCAGCACTCACTTAGCAGCTCACAGCTGCCTGTAACTACAGTTCCAGGGGATCTGACACCTTCACCCAGACAGACATACAAACAGACAGACAGAGAGATGGGCAGATGGGCAGATGGACAGACACACAGGCAAAAACACCAATGCACATAAAAGGAAAACAAATCATAAAAAAGAAAATGTTTTAAAATTGTATATTGGGTAAAGGACTTCTACCTGGAAATTTGAAGAGTACTTACAACCAGATGGCTCAGCAGTTAAGAGCACTGACTGCCCTTCCGAAGGTCCTGAGTTCAAATCCCAGCAACCACATGGTGGCTCACAACCATCCGTAATGAGATCTGACGCCCTCTTGTGGAGTGTCTGAAGACAGCTACAGTGAACTTGCAT
The DNA here is from genome assembly GCF_000001635.26 of Mus musculus. Taxonomy (NCBI): domain Eukaryota; kingdom Metazoa; phylum Chordata; class Mammalia; order Rodentia; family Muridae; genus Mus; species Mus musculus. The sequence continues at coordinate 37,961,981 of NC_000082.6, forward strand.
ATAATAAATAAATGAATCTTTTAAAAAACAGACAAACAAAAAAAAAAGACAAAAACCTAGCTCTGTCCACCGTGTTTCGAGACAGTAGACTCATACAGAGCATAAGCTCGCTCTTGTGATAAAGATTGCAAATTGGTTGAGCCACCTTGGAAAACAGTGTAGGTGGGCCGGGAGTCTGATACATGTATCAAAATGCATCAAGGCACCACTTCACACCCACTGGGGTGGCTGTAATAAAAGAGTTAGCCGGTGGTTTTGGGTATTTATGGTGGAGTTATAACACTCACGTCCTATGAGTGGGAAGGTAAAATAGTTCAGTTGCTATGCATGTCCTTTGAGAGTCCCCCAAAATGTTGAATGGCAATGATTAAATTCCTAGATCTATATCTGAGAAATAGAAATGAAAGTGTACTTCCACATCAAAACTTGTAAATGGATGTCCACTGCATTACCAATGATGGCTCCAAAGTGGAAATAGCTAACCCAGGTATCAGGTTTAAAAGCCAGGTACGAAGTGTCCTGCACTGTACGCTTCCCCTTCATAAGAAACCCTTTGAAGTCAGAATTCACTAATTATAGTGCTAAAGTCAGTGCAGTGTCTTGCCTTTAGCAAGAGGCAAAGGCAACAATTATGATGTGGTGGTAATGTTTTCGTTTTTGGACTTGGGTTATCACCACATAGATATTCGCTTTACAGTAATTCACAAAACTACACATTTAAAAAATAGATTTCTCGGGCTGGTGAGATGGCTCAGTGGGTAAGAGCACCCGACTGCTCTTCTGAAGGTCCAGAGTTCAAATCCCAGCAACCACATGGTGGCTCACAACCATCTGTAACGAGATCTGACGCCCTCTTCTGAAGACAGCTACAGTGTACTTACATGTAATAAATAAATAAATCTTTAAAAAAAAATAGATTTCTTGGCTGGGCAGTGGTGGCACATGCCTTTAATCTCAGCACTTGGGAGGCAAAGGCAGATGGATCTCTGAGTTTAAGGCTAGCCTGAATTACAGAGTGAGTTTCCAGGACAGCCAGGGCTACACAGAGAAACCTTGTCTTGTTAAAAGAAAAAAAGGAAAAAAAGAAAAGGAGAGGAGAGGAAGAGGAAGAGGAAGAGGAAGAAAAGAAAGAAAGGAATCTGTAATTATAAGAGTCCTGGACAGGAAGTAGCTGTACCTTCAGGGGACGAACTATGAAACACAAAGACCAAGAGTCAACTTCCAAGCACCCCATTTAAATAATTCAAGATGTCATGAGCACTGTGCTCCCCTGAATTCACACATGACTAACTGTATGTGTCCTAATGTGACTGTATTTGGAGACAGCATTTTTAAAGTTAAATGAAGTTAAACTGGGTCACAGCACTAGTCCCTTAAGGCTGTTGTGCAAAGAGCAAAGATCGCAGAAGCACCTGCAGCTCCAGAAAACCGCCTGCAAGGACTCCACAGACAAGCAGCTGTCTTCGAGCCAAGAAGGGGTGCTTCCCTACAAAACAGCCTTGCCTGAGACGTGATCCTGGGCTTCCAACCTCCTGGATTGTGAGAAAAAATCATCAACTCTGTGGCGTTTTGTCAGGACAGTAAGCGTAGGATAGTGTGGCAGATACTCGAAAGGATTCAGCTGCCTTTCCTCTGACCAAATCAACATATCAAGATTTAGTCAAACGTTTCCTGTTTCCTTTGCTTTTGGAAATGTAACCGAATATCCACGTTTGATTGGAGTACTAACTAGATTTGAAAACAGTCTGACATTAATCCAATCCTGATCCCTCCCCGTGCCTCCCTTCTTCCCATGAGGCTTGGGGCTTACTTTTATCTGTAAAATAAATTACTTCACCAGATAGTAAACATATTTTCAAGCATTTTGAATTTTGCAGCTCTCAATGGCAATGGCAAGTGACTCTCCTCCCTCCCCCACCCACACTGTGTGTGTGTGTGTGTGTGTGTGTGTGTTGTGTGTGATGGCAAGTGACTCTTTTCTCCCTTCCTCCCCCTTCCTCCCCCTCCCTCCGTGTGTGTGTGTGTGTGTGTGTGTGTGTGTCCCTCTCCCTCCCTCTCCCCCCTCTCTTTCTCTGTGTGTGTGTGTCTGTGTGTCTGTCTGTGTGTGTGTGAGTCTGTATGTATGTGTCTCTCTGTAGTGGTGGAGCAGTGATCGCCATGCTAATCTATTCACAATGACCTTTGTTTCTATCTGACTGAGCAGATGTAGGAATTAATCATTGTCACTCCTGGATGGCGCAGCTGCAGCTGTCCCCCCGCTGCCTTTCTTGCCCCTGATAGATTTATTAGTATGTTTTGTTTGTTGGAAAACATGCCTCAGCAGAAAAGAACTAGAAAATTGGAGTCACTTATCTGTAAGTATAGATTTCTAGAAACCTTTTTTTTTTCCCCTACACATCTTTAAATACACACCCTGGACCTTTAACAGAAAATAGGAGAGGAGGAGAAAGAGCAGAAAGTAATACCAACTGGCCACACTGTTTCTGGGACACCACGATGACTCTTTCCCTTCTGAACTTTCACTCCAAAGTGACATGGCCTCCAGCCTAGGATTGCAAGGAACCAAGTTCCCTTCAGTCCCCTCCCCCAGAACCTGGAAAAATTCCTTGGCTCTGGGCCTGAGAAAATTGACAGCCTGGGTTTATTTGGCACTAAATTTCATTTTCTGGCAGGGCCATCTACAACCTTCAAACTATAAACTGAGCCCCAGACAGTTCTATTGTGCAGATGTTCCTACAGCTCCTACAGATCAACCCCTGGTGACCCTGGCACCAGCCTGGATGGACATTAAAGTAGCTATGACCCTTTGGATATTAGAACTTGGCCCTAAATCCCAGTGGAGCTTCGTGAGCCTGGGCTTTTGACTGTTTTCATTCCGGTGCCTGGACAGCGACCTAATCTGGTCAACACATCTTTAGGTAGAGAATGTGTCCCAAGAGCCTCCAAAGCAGTTCAGCATACCCTGAGCAAAGGCTAAAGGGAGCAGACCATACCTGTCAAGATCTGTTCATTCCTTTCTGATGCCCCATTGTCTGCCCAGAATCTTAGTGCTGGGGAAGATGTCCCAGCCAGCCTGGACCTATCTGTCCCCACCCTGAAGGTTTTCAGCCTGATAGACTTAAGCATATTTACAGTCTGCTCTTTTGTGAGCTCTCTCCATCCTTTTCTTTCCCTGAATGACCCCTGGTCATACACATCCTTGTGCATTCATTCAGTCCTTGCTCACACTGCCCATGATTTCAAGTTTTCAGCATCTGGCTGTGGGTCTGCCCAGACTCCAGAATCTAAACTCTTGTCATTTAAATTCTTTGGCTACCATATAAAACTCCATGCTGACAATATTTTTACCTCTGGTAATAACACCAAGCACCTTTATATGAGAAAGCAGGTAAGCATCAGCCTGCCAAGTTAGAACTATCTCCCGAAGCAAGACACATAAAAACACCAATTAAAGGTAGTTCGTTCTGGACAGTCTGTGATGGAGACGTTGCTTTAAAATTATATTTTGTTGCCTGTACAGTCTCTTGGAGTATAATGATCATTCTAAACACTACTGTGACCAGCCAGCTCAGTCAGTCTACAGGGCCTTGAGGGAGGTAGTGAAGATTAAAGAAAGAAAAGACAATTAGACGACATGATAAACATGACCCCAGCCAGTGCTGAAACTGAAGTGGGTTCATCTTTTTCCAGTCTGCGTTTATATCCTTCTAGGTATATACAAAGAATATGGTCAGTCCTAAGGCATAAACAAAATAGTTAAAGAACAAACAAAGCATAAACAAAGGTCCCACAATTACTGTCTTCAGGGTCTTAAGGAGACTCATCAAGATACAAAGAACACATTTCTCAGCTGTATTCATCTTGAGCCTATTTCCTTGTGCTAGCCCAATGTCAAATTCTTGCCAAATTCCTAGAGGACGGCACCAAGAGCTCTCCACACTACCATAGGTTGGCATTTTATCTGTAAGACCTTAAGTTTACGTTATCTGAACCCTTTTATTTTGATTGCACGAACTTACTTATCTTGTCTGTATGGTGAGCCTGAGTGCGCATGTGGGCAGTCAGAGGACAGCTTTCAGTAAGCCGTTCTCTCCTTCCACCATGAATGTCCCAGGGATCAAATTCAGGTTATCAGGCTTAGTGGCGAACCTTTATCCATACACAGAGCCATCTCACTGGGCTTGTATCTAAACCTTTAAATGGTAGTTTATCTTTCAAGTATTCAAAAATCTTATTCTGCCATACTCACTGGGGATCTCTTTCTACCTCTCTGGTCTTCTTCTTTCTCAGCTTCAGACTGGTGTATCCTTATGTATTAGGGGCCCTGCCATACAGAGTTTTCCTTCTGTAGAACTTATTTTTCTCTTATCCTAGAAGTGACTAACGCCAGACATCCCACATTGGTGTACTATAAGACCTCAGCCTGGGCATCAGGCAAATCTAGATGACTTCTGTCCATTCTGTCCCGATGCCCAGGCTAAGATAGGAAAACCAGTAAAACAGAATTGCGCTTCGCAAAGGGCATTGTTCTCAACCATGCTTAAACAGGAGCCCCTCAGACCTGGAGAAGACAGTAAGAGTGCAGAGGCTCTGTGGACATCTTTGTAGATGGTGTTCACACACCTTACATCAACTCTGCCTTTCTAAAATTTCTAATTCAATGGTATGTGGTAAAACTCACACGTCTGGGAAGACATCATTAGACTGTAAGTTTAATGTTCAAGAACCACTAATCCCAGAACATTTTCACTATCCCAAAACGTACTCTCTTGGTACTTTCTCTGTTTCTCCCCACACCAAGCCCCTGAAAACCTATTATTCTTTCTATCTCTGTGGGTTTGCCTATTCTGGACACGTCATGTAAATAGAGTCAAACAAAATGAGGCCTTTGATGTGTGGCTTCTCTTGTTCAGTGTAACATTGGCGTGTTTACTAAGCACACCCATGGGGTAGATCAGTCAGCATTTCATTCCTCTTGGTGGCTGAGTGACATCCCATCGCATGGACGGCACACAGTGTGTTACCCATTCATCAGTCAGTAGATACTCGGTTCTGCCCACTTCGGAGCTGTTAGTAAAAGGCTGTCTGAGCATGTATTTGCTTGCCTTGGAACAGAGTCGTATGGCAACTGTTTGACCTAAGTTTAAAACTGTTTATTAAAATGGCTACTCCATTCTACATACAACCCTACCAACAGTCTACAGGGGCTTCTACTTCTCCATACCCTCACCAATACCCATGTTATTTCCTGTCTGATTTCGGCCATCCAGGTGGCTATAAAGTGGTGTCATGTGGTTTCCATTTGCATCTCCTTGATGATCAACGATGCTGAGAGTTTTTTCATATACTCATTGGTTGTTTCTATAGCATCACGGGAGAAATGCCTATCTAAATCTTTAGATAACTCTAAAAAGGTTTTATTACTTTAGGAATGTGCTTAAATTAGTAGTTGTCAAATTTGGTTTACATTAGACTCTCCTATGAAGCTTTTTAAAAAAGTCTTCATGCTGGGAGCTAGAGAGAATGGTTCAGAGCTTAGGAGTTCCTCCTTGCTCTTGTAGAAGATTAGGTTCAGTTCCCAGCACTGACGTGGTAGCTCACTACCATTGGTAATTCGAGTTCCAGAGAATCAAACACCCTCTTCTGGCCTCTGTAGGTACTGCACACATGTGGTACATGTGTACATTCAGGCAAAACACACACACATATGTATATATATGAATGATAAATACATCTTCTAGAAATATAATGCTTAGGCTTGGCTCCCAGATCACTTAAATCAGAATAACAAACAGCCATTAAAAAAATATTCAGGTGAGCCAGGCAGTGGTGGCGCATGCCTTTAATCCCACCTTTTATCTGGAAGCAGAGACAGTTGGAATTTTGAGTTCGAGGCCAGCCTGGTCTATAAAATGAGTTTTAGGACAGCCAGGGTTACACAGTGAAATTCTGTCTCAAAAAAACAAACCCAACCAGCCGGGGACCAGCTCTGACTATTCTTCTTTCAGGTTCTTTCCTGAAGGTAGCAGAGAGGGAAAAGTGTTAGCAGGGGTGGGGTAGGGTGGGGTGGGGTGGGGTGGGGTGGGGTGGGGTGGGGTGGGGCAAGACTTGGTCTTGTGAGATATTCAAGGTTGCCTTTTCTATAGTAAAATGTTTACCTGTCTTAAGTCAGAGTTACTTTGCAGTGGTAGCTAGGCTGCCTGAATTCCTCTGGGGCCAGAAACTGCAGTCTCTGGTGTTTAGCAGCTCAGAGTCAACAGCCAGGGATGAAGTGAAAAGATTTCCTGCTGCTGCTCCTTTCTCTGGTGAATCAGCCAGAAGCCTCTCTGGCTATGCTGGTTAACTCTCTGTGAACTAGAGAAGAAGGAAAGGAAAAGCATTCAGATGCTTTATACAGGCAAATATGCACAGACACATATACATTCCAACATTCATGCACCCACAGTAGGGCCAGGCCCAACCATCTGTCACAATCAACTCCACAAGTATTCATGCATGCTTATATACATATACCTGCACACATACACATAGACGGACAGGAACATTTAGATGGGTGGATGGAAGGAAGGATGGATACATGGATAGATGGTTGGGTGGGTGGGTGGATGGATGGATGGATGGGGCAAAGCTCCCCAAACCAAACCATTCAACCAACCCACTTTATTTATTTTCTCTGGTCTTTTATACCTTCTTAGATAAAAAAAAAAAACAACTTCAGAAAATTACCTCAGAGATAAGATGTTGCATAAAATGGGAGTTGCAGATGAATGTTGATATTAGATTCAAAGCAGTGTTTCATTCTAAATGCTTGTTAATAAGTTCAAAGCAACAGTTTTCACATGGCCTTGCCTTATCATAGTGCACACCTGTGACTTTATCCTTGGACCTAAATGTTTTTCCTTGAACACAAATTTGTCCCAAATCTATTTCTCTTTTTAGTGTAATTATGAAAGCTCACTGTGTTTCTTATTAAGCAGTCGTTACTTACTATATGAGGAGTGTGCACATCCTAATTTTTGTTTCTAACTTCATTACATCTTTCCAGCAACTAAGAGCATCTCTAAAAACGTTCTTCCTAAAATTATTTGAATCAAATCAGGAATTCTATAGAAACCGTATCTATTTGTCTATACAACATCACTACAAGATAGTACATCTCCATAGGTCTGCAGAAATCTGCTCAAAAGGGTGGGTCAATACCTAGTGATTGTTATATATTTAATAATAACAGATAAAACATATTAAGAGCAGGAATCTTTCCTCGAATGTAATCTCCTCAGCCTTGCCTAAAGAAAGAAATCTGTCATAGATTTATAGTCCATAGCAGAACCAGCTCAGAAAGATCACCTGCTAGGTTTTAGCTTCTCCTAGATGGCTCTTGGCACCAACCAACCAACCAACCAAAACTATTCAGGTGATTAAAGTGTTTGAAAACCATTGCTCCAGAGTAGCTGGCCAAACTTATAATACTAACACAGGAACATTAACCACACAGAAACATAGAAATTATGCAAGTCAATTTGAGAGTTGACTCAAACGAAAATTGTAAAGTGGCTTATGGGGCCAAAAGGCCAAGTAGCTGTTTAAAACGGGCTTTTGACAGAATGAGCAACCCTGTAGCAGGAAGTTTCAAACCACCTGCAGTTAGAGAAATGATCTAGTGCTGCTGCTGCCTCCTCCTCCTCCTCCCCCTCCTCCTCCTCCTTCTTCTCCTTCTTCTTCACCTCCTCCTCCTTCACCTCCTCTTCCTCCTCCTCCTCCTTCTTCTCCTTCTTCTTCACCTCCTCCTCCTCCTCCTCCTCCTCCTCCTCCTCCTTTTTTTTTGTGTAGCCTAGCTGTTCCAGAACTAGCTCTGCAAACCAGGTTGGCCTTGAGCTCAGAGATCTTCCTGCCTTCTAGCTGCAGTTGTTTCTAGGAGGTGCTTTCATGAGGTAACCATGTGAACTTAAAGATTAAAGCAAGTGTGACTGGCACAACACAGTTAAATCCATAAATCCGGAACACTTATTGCAATACTTAATGTCTGCTAAAGAAAAATAAAAGTGTTTGCTAGGAAAAAAAAAAATCAAAAGGTGATTTTGAAATTCACAGGACAAGGAAAGACTATTTTTAAGGACTTTATCAAAAGCATAGAAAGTGAGCAAGGGAAAGACTTTCAGAAATGCCAGCATATGAAAACGTGACAGTCACAGTGGTTCCTGATGGAAGAAAATGGCATTTCTCAAGGGATACAAAAGGTGAGGAGAGCCTGCCAGGCTCACAGAGCCTGGCAGTTAAGGAACTGGGCATCAGGGGCATGTGGTAGATATTTAAACGTACTGCAGAGAGAAGTAAGAGCAGGTAGGGGGATTATTTTAGAATCCATTCGAGGGAGGAAGCTGGAATGACAGTGGCATCTTCTGGTGCTTTGGTGGGCACAGGAAACACTCAGCTTACAAACGAGCTAATTTCACACCTTTCCCCTGTTTGAGAAGGACATCGGAGCTACTACCACACCTAAGCAGCCTCCCGAAGAGACCTGGTAGCAGTTATCAAGGATCTTTCTGGGTTTTAGATATTCCTGTGTAGGCCATCAAAATAAACACAGGTTGACCGGAGAACTCCCAGAAGAGTTTCTCTTGGTTGTCCCTCTCTCTGAAGCTTTTGTCCCCACCCATCCCTTATCATCACCTAGCCTCCTAAAAGAGCATCCTCCTTAGCACCTCCATCTTCTTCTCCGCAGTCATTCTTCTTCAGCCCATTCCTCTGACTCCATGGAAAGGTCATTAAGTCTGATTCCTTCCTAAGCCAGAGTCACTAAATCAAGGTGCTTGTTAGCACTGTGCCTGGCTTCATTCTGGTCTTAGATAAGGTTTCCATTGCTGTGAACAGACACCATGTCCAAGGCAACTCTTATAAAGGACAACATTTAGTTGGGGCTGGCTTACAGTTTTAGAAGTTCAGTCCATTTCCATCATGGTGGGAAGCATGGCAGCATGCAGGTAGACATGGTGCTGGAGGAGCCAAGAGGTCTACAACTTCATCCAAAGGTAGCCAGAAGAAGACTGTCTTTTCCGCACTGGGCAGAGCTTAAGCTTAGGTGCATCAAAGCTGACCGCCACAGTGACACACTTCCCCTAACAAGGCTAGGCCTCCTCCAACAAGGCCACACCTCCTAATAGTGCCACTCCTCGTGGGCCAAGCATATTCAAACTACCATAATTTTCCTTCCTGAACATTCTCACTTCTTAATTTCTACCTTTTTAAAAATCTAGTTCTAGCGGCTTAGAGAGATGGCTCAATGGTTAGCAGAGTTTGTTGCTCTTCCAGAGGACCCAAAGTTTAGTCTCTAATACCTACCTCAAGACATTCACAGCCACTTGTAGCTCCAGCTCCAGAAGATCCAACACCCTCTTCTGGCTGCCACAAGCAGTACACTCATGTACACAAGCGCACACAAGCGTGCACGTGTGCACGTGTGCGCGCGCACACACATATACACTCATATACACACTCATGCACTCCCACACACAATTAGCTGTTCCTTTTCCATCAGCTTATAGGATAGAAGGTATAATCCCTGTCTGTCAAGATGCAGAGCCAACACCACCAAGCCATCACTGGGGCCAAGGCTTAAGGACACTAGACAATAGCAGAAACCAAGAACCAAAAGCCAGCTGCAACATGAATTCAAACTGGATTCAAGCCAGTGAGTAAAATCAGGAGGTATAATGGGAAACCAGCCAAGGTTCTAGATCCGAGCCAGCAACGGGTTCTGAAGCCAGGGGACTCCCTGTAAAGGGCACCACAGGCTGAGTGTACCTCAGGCAGGCCCTCTGTATCACTCTTGCTGACACTGCCAGACAAGCGGGGGCCTTTGAGGAGACAGCTGAAAAGTGGTGACCTACTAACACTGTTACAGCACGTTAGCAAACCCGGGTCAGAAAAGGCCTCTGGAAAGGGTTCATTAATCAGGGAGGTTTGAGCAGGGTCCTGGGAAGCTGGGACCCATTCGGGAAAGAAACAAGAGTCAGAATCTGTGGGTCAGCTGTGCCAGCATTATCCCCACCTGGTGGAAACCCACAGGCAGGTCTTTTCACGTTAAAATGGGAGTCAGGGCCAGGTGAGAGGCTCAGGGCCCTGGTGGGGACAGAGCAGAGGGGAGCAAGCAGGTTTCCTTTGTGGTTCTCTTCTTTCCCACTTTTCCAAGACCTGGATCCCTAACACCCATCTAAATCTAATGATTAATTCATTTGACAGGCATTCAATAACATAATAAGGTACTACTAAAAGAGCCAAATCCAAGGTGCTCATTGGTACAAGGCTAGGCCAGACTCAGCCCTGGGGTCATAAATTCCCAGATTCTGGCCTGATAGAGAACCATTCTTGCAAGTATTCGTGAATTCAGCATTCCTCAAAGATTCCCAGACACACCTCGGCCATTCTCCTGCTGTAATAAACCTGAAAACTGTACAGGGAGAAACAAGAGAGCAAAGATGGATTTGCAAGTCACCAGGGAGCTGGCGCCTTGTGATTGGATACTTCTGTCGGCCAATGGTGTTTGCCTATGCTTTTTGCCCTACTTAGAACCAGGGCGGCTGCTCTGACGTTTTTTTTTTTTTTTTTTTTGGAAGTGCTACAAGAGTCTTGCTAGAAGTCACCCCTGGCCTTTCCTACAGTTGCAGTGGGAGGGAGAACGGAAGTGGAAATCTCTATGTGAACAATTTGCTACTTGTCTGGAACTGGAGCCCTCGGGTAGAAGAGTTGAGGAAAAGGGGAATTTTTCCCCCTATGTATCTATTGCCCCCTCTTGCTGTTTAAAAGCACATTTGAAATATTTTTCAATTGTGTGAGATGTGGAAATACACATTTGGGAATTTGGGGTTTTTTTGTTGTTGTTGTTTTGTTTGGTTTCAAAATCACTATCAAATGCAACCATAATACTCCTAGATGAAGCAGGCTTCCTCAATAAGAGCTCTTTCTGCTTCCCCTTTCTGCTCACTAGGGGTCTTCCCTGTCCCTTTCACTACTGTCCTACACCTGAGCCCACACAATGAGGTAACAGGCGTTTGCTCTGAAATGGAAGTCTAAATTTCCGTATTTCAGCTTTTAAAATGCTTACAAGGATGCAGTTTTGAATTGGTATTCTCTTATGTTTGTAGCCCAGGAGAGCTATGAATTCTGAAATATGAAATATGGGCCATGGAGATAGCTCAGCAGGTAACGACACTTGTCACTAAGCTGGATGCTCTGAGATCTCACGTGACAGGAGGGCAGAGTCAGCTCCTGTGAGTTGTTCTCTGAACCCTCCATGTGTGACATGGTACACAGATGCCAACGCACACACAAAGAAATGTAATTTTTAAAAATTTAAATCTATATATTCTCGTGTGTGTGTGTGTGTGTGTGTGCGTGCGTGCATGGTGTGTAAGTATGCCTGTGTGCATGTGTGTGTGTGTCTGTCTGTCTGTCTGTGTCTGTGTGCGCGTGCACGGTGTACAAGTGTGCCTGCATACACGTGTATGTGAGTCCATTCGTGTGTGTGTGTGTGTGTGTGTGTGTGTGTGTGTGTGACTGTGTGTGTGTGTGAGACTGTGTGTGTGTGTGTGTGTGTGTGTGTGTTAAATTGCCCTGGATAGAGAGAAAAGAACTGTTAGTGTTGAATTACATTTTTATTCTATTTTACAAGAGGAATAAGAAAGGAATCTTTGTAGTGAAAATGTTGAAACCCGGGGAAGAGGTAGCCTCACGAGCTGAGGGCAGAGGTTCTGTCCCATCTGCTTTGCCATTCCCACTTCTTAATGCTTTGATAGGTTCCTATTCAGGAATTAATGTTTGACACAAAAATGGCCATGAATGAGAGGAGCTGCCAGGAAAGCACAGGACACTGAGACCATCGGCTAAAGGAGAATCTGGGGCCAGGACGTTTGGCAAGTTTTCTTTTGTGCTTAATAACTAAAGCTTATATTTGGATGATCGGTTGATTGGGCTATAAAATCCACCACATCTCTGGAATCCAGGTCAGTCTGTTCTTACTGGCTAAGGAAGTGAGGCAGAAATGCACGTGACTGGCTTGCTGATAAGCCTGCAGCAGGGGAAAGACGCAGTGGCTCAAATGATTTGAAAAGGAAGGAGCTGGAAGGCGTCTTGGGTCTCATCGGATTTGACTACTGCTAATCGTTTGGTTTATTCTGTAGCCCTGTCCTTCCGGGTCCTTTATAGCTTCAGTGACTGTAGGTCCAAAATGACAGGCTGGTGGGTGGAAATTTTCCCCTCTCCAGATTAAAATAAATCTGTGCAAGCACTGAGGACTACAGAAAAGCAGTTGAGCTGAGAGAGGCCAGGCCCACCCAGCACTCGAGGCTTTAAGGATATAAAAGAAGTTATTACTTCCCCTGTCCAGCTGCAAACAGCTGGACGGTCCAGGATGAGCAGGTTTTCTGAAGCCAGGGAGAGTGATGTGTGCTGTTCACTTCTGTCACTAACAGCCACTGAAAGTTAGGAAGCTGTGTGGTCAAAGATGAGGTCTACCTCACAGAGCTGAGCCTCATGACCTGGGAGGTGTGTTAGACAAAAGCATTTCCTAGGAGAATTCCCCTGGAAGGATTCCGCCAATGGAAAAGAGCTTTTGGAGTAGCCTGATCTCATTGGAGACAAGTGAACATACGTGTGCACATGCATATGTGAATGAATACTCCCACAGACCCTTCGGTTTCCTAGAAACAGAGGCTGAGAGCGCACAGAGCTTCACAAATACCCTGTTAGGATCTCTCGTTTATTTTCAGGCTTCCTTCATCGCTATGCTGAGAGGAAAGCCCAGGAGAGCCTCACCCACACGAGACTCCTCAGTGAGGACTCAGCTTGGTCAACACCCATAGCCTGCAGAAACGCATTGCACATAGAGACCCCAAAATAACTGGTCTTTCTGTGTGCAGTAACATCAGGGAAGCCTCAGCCATTCCAGAGAAGTCCAGAAAGACACCCAGAAGCCACTTCTGTTACCCAGCAGACCTCCTTGTCTAACGCATGGACATTAAGCCAGTTCATGACACCCTCTGATCTCTAGCACTTTGGTGATCACCGGCAGGGGCTTATAGTCGCCTTAGAGAAGGAAGTTCCAGGACAGATGCTGGGAGAGCAGCTGAGAGGCTATTGCAAGGAAGACTTTGATCAGTTGGTGGCAGCAGAGGTAGAGAAGAAGCAGCTGAGTTCTGGTTGTATTTCAAGAATAGAACCAATGAGGTTTCACAACAGATTGGATGTGGGAAGGAAGGAAGAGTCAACAATGACGCCAAGGTTTTGGGTCCAAGCAAACGGAGATGGAGGGTGGAGAAACAGCTTTCAGGAGAAGACAAGGAGTTAAAGTTTTAATGGACTGTGGTTTAAAATTAAAAAGATCAGATGTGGTGGTACACACCTTTAATTCCAGCTCTGGTCAAGCAGAGGTATGTGAATCTCTGTGAGTTCAATTCCAGCCTGGAACGCATAGCAAGTTCAAGAATAGTCAGGGATACACAGTGAGTCCCTACCTCAAGTTGGAGAGAAAAGAACATATATATGTTTAAGGTTCCTGGAAGTGGATCTATTCCAAACGACAAGACACAGGATTCAGAGACCCTGAGGCGAAGTAGGATGAAATCATTGTGACTAAAGGATTTTAAGCTTGGGATGTTGAAAGGTCATTGATCTCTCTGGGTGGTCCTCGAAGGAGGCTTGAGTGGGATAAAGACGCAGGGCAGTGCACAGTTGAAGCACAAATGGTCGCACTAGTATTAGTTTGAGGTGTGCAGAATTCGGATCATTTAACTCGAACATTAGAAACGGGCAAAACAGCAAACGGATCAGACCTGTGGCACCATGACCATGCAATGTGATAAAGTTGGACTTTTGCACGACATAGGTTTATAATCCCATTATAACAAAGATCAAAAGCGGCGGACTGAAGGAGAAATTCAACAAGTTCTCCACGTCGGAATCTTTATTGTTGCACAGCAGAGCTGTGAATGACCCTGTATTTGTTTTTAGGTGTATCAAAGCTCAGTGGCAGGGCTGGAGAGATAGCTCAGTGATCAAGACCACGGACTACTCCCGGCCATTCCAGAAGCTCCAAGTTCAATTCCTAGTGAGCACATGGTTCACAGCCATCTGTCACTCCTGCTCCAGGGAATCTAACATCTGCTTCTGCCTTCTGAGGGCATCAGGCAGGCAACTGGTGCACAGACATGCATGCAGACCAAACACCCACACAGGTTAAATGAAACAGAACAAAACTACTCCATGCTAGCTAGCATTCACATCAACTCAACAGGGATCTTACAAGGCATGCCCCATGACGCTATAAGGGAAGTTTCCTTCTAGTGTAGCTGTAGGATATCAGGATGTACCCTCCCCTGCTCCCCAACCTTGAACCATGCTTCCAAATTCAGTAACTCCAAGTCCCCTTAGCTCAGAGGCCCACGTGAGAGTTGGAGGCTGTCACAGGCGTCGGAGTCCTGGAGTGACCATGCAGGATTAAACAAGTTCTGAGGATGTTTATTTACATGAACTGAGTCTTTACTGGACTCAAACAAATTGAAAAAGTAAATTGAGAAAAGCCCTTGCCTCCCATTTCCAGGCAATAATGAAGAGGAAGATAAAAGTGAGATCATTACATAATCCTTTTAAAAGGAGAGATTGTTACATAATCTTTATTTAAAAAAAAAAAAAAAGTCACCCAGTCTAGACTTTTAACTCTTCATACTTGGAACACAAGTCTTATCACTATAATTATTTAAATCTCCTGGCTTTGTGAAAACTAATTAGTGTTTGTGGGTGAATGAAAACTATACAGTTTTGTAGAATTCACCATTTAGTTCAGTAGAAAAGTAAGATGACTTGGTGGTTGAATGCCTCCCAACAGGGCAAAGACAGTCCCCAGACAAGCCATTCACCTGCTGGATCGGAGCTGATTGGCGTCAAAGTGCCTGCCCAGGTGTTCAATCAGCCAAACAAAGCGGGCTCATCATCTCCCATTCAGTTTTTATGGCGATATTGTCAGTAAAACTTCTCAAGAAAAATACCAAAAAATACACATCTGGGTCCATAGCATATTTAATGTGAACAGTGGGTTTGCACCAGTGCTTGCCTTGTGAACACTAGAAAAATGTCTGTTTTTTTTCAATAATCACTAAACTGGGCTCCTCTTCACTAAGTCAGAAAAGGGAAGAATTCCAAATCAGGATTCGTGCAATACTGGATCATGCAAACAGGATGGAGTTGTGGTGTCCAAATCAAGTAGATGCAGTGAAGAGCAGAGCCGCAGACCTACCCGTCAGCCATGTAGCCAGAGAAGATGTGTGTCTATGAAGCCCTGGCCAGTGCGCTGTCAAGAAGGGGACATCAGATAGTCAAGGCTTCTGTGTAGGAGTCTGTGAGAGGCAAATGGAAAAGGGCCTCAAGTTCTGGTATGCAGAAGCTAACCCTACTGGTGATGCCACAGAGAAAGTCTCATTTACCTCGCCTTTTGGTTAAATGATTCATATCCTGAACCTATGCTGGTGCCCAGAGTTTGTCTGAGAGCCCAGTTAGCCACACTCCCCTCTAGTCTTCTGCTGCCCGCTAACTTTGGTTTGCTCTCCTCCTGGGAAAGATGCTGCCTTCGTCCCTTGCTTTGGACCTCTGCGTCCTCTTTTCAGTCAAACAAGGAAAGAAAAGGAATTTTTATGTCTAATAAATGGTGTATGTGAAGACTCCCAGCCTCTTTCCTGATAGCAGCTTCCCTTACAGCTCAACTCTGCAAGCTCCACCCTGTCCCAGCTCCAGTGTACCTGCACTGACATGACACTTACATACGCTGACTTGTCCCTTATCAGCCCTAAAGTTCACTGCCACCCTTCTCTGGTGTCACCTGGGTGTCCGTGGTTATATAAGCAAGAGGTACAAGAGTTTGGGTTCAAAAATAAAAATAAATAAAAGCCAGTGGGGCTGGAGAGATGGCTCAGCAGTAAGAGCACTTGCTGCTCCTGCAGAGGACCGGGGCTCAGTTTCCAGCACATTGTCAGCTCACATGTCTGTAGCTCCAGTTTTAAGGAATCCAACACCTTCTTTCATCCTCCACGGGCTCTAGGTGCACATGTGATACACATGTGGGCAAAACATTCATATACATAAAATGCTTGTCTTTCTTTTTGTAAATTAGCCATGATGACACACGTCTCAGATCCCAACACACAGATACAAATCAAATCTCAAATACGCAGGGGTGGTAAAGGCAAGAAGGTCAGCAGTTCAAGGCCAGCCTGGGCTACATTAGGCCTCATCTCAAAAAAGCCAAAATAGTATAAAACAAAGCAGGACTTAGTTATGTTATGTTACGTTATTTTGGCTTTTCAAGACAGGGTTTCTCTATGTAGCCTTGGCAGTCCTGGAACTTACTCTGTACACCAGGCTGGCCTCGAACTCTTAGAAATCCACTTGCCTCTGACTCCTGAGTGCTGGCATCAAAGGCGTGCACCACCACCGCCTGGCCTGGAGTTAGTTATTTTAAATGAATATAAATACACCGTAAGTTTTTCAGAGGGCAGCAAACAGTCTCTTCCCAGTGACTCCTGGTTCCAGGGCTGCAGTGGGGTTTCTCCCAGGAAAGAACTATTACTCTGGCAAGTCTTCGACAGGGGCGCACAGCAGCTCGGCTATTGTCATTCTTTCTATCTCCTCCTAGGATTGTGAAGATGTCCAGCCCCAATCTGAATGTTGTGACCTTGCTGGGCAGTTGTCTGACCTACATCAGCGCTTACCTTTTTGGGATTCAAGATGCTCTTGAGGGGAGTTCAGTAGAAGCTCTCATTCAGGTAGGAGACATTGTGGGATTTTGTTTTGGACACCATGTTGAACTTCGATAATGTTTCTTTGCTCACAGCTCTTCCCGAGATCGTTAGTTCTGTATCCAGGTTATGGACATATTCCCTGAGTCCTACTTGCTGCCCCATGTCCTCTGTGGGCCTGAGACACTGCAGACAGATGAAGGTTCCACTAGTGACTCTTGCTTCTGCCTACTTTCACCCGCAGACACGACTGTCCTTGCTGTGCATTGGGACGTCCTTGGTGTTTGGCCCTATCCTGGGGAAGAGCTGGCGACTCTACAAAGTGTTTACCCAGAGAGTACCGGACAAGAGAGTGGTAAGTTGGCAGCTAGTACAGGATGCTGGGTCACACCAGGAGCTCCACAGTGGCTCGGAGCTGAGGAAATGAATACAGATCTCCGAGTTGACTGTAGTCTGCCTGTGGTTCAATCCTTAAAGTGATGTGGCTTCATAAAGCCCCAGACTTACACGGGGGCTGAGAGTGAGTGCTGCCAGGAGCTAGGTCTTTCAACACGGACTGCTTTAGGTACACAAACTCCCCCAAGGCTCCATGGGAACCTGTGAGCTGCCCAATACCTGGCATAGTGGGAGGGAAAACAAGATGCCCAGAGAGACTGGCTCTTGGCACAGACCAGAAGCTGCGAGCGAAAGAGTAAGTGCAAAGAAGCTATAGCAAGAAGCACAGTTAATCCCCTCCCTAGAGTTCAGGTCTTTCCCACACACGCAATACTCTGCACTGAGAGGGCCATAGCTAAGCAGCGAGTGAGAAGATGGACTCCGTGGGCAGAACTGACTCTGGAAGCCATGCAGCCGCCAGCATGTCCCTGACATCAGCATTTATTATAACCATGCTCCTCCATGGTATCAAACTCCCTGGTATGACTGTCCAGACCTCATACATGATTCTGTCAGATGGCTTCTCTGTAATTACAGGATTTTAAGAACCAAAGAGTATTGAATCATGATGAATATTTAGTGAAAGTTCAGTTGTGAGTAACCACACAGATGTAGAAAGCTGGCTAAAATTTTATCCTTGTAAATATCTTTTCCAAAAATAGCTCTTTTTTGGAGGCATAACTGACACATAAGAAACCCACATATTAAAAGTGCAACATGAACAGGTGTGGCGCTGCACACCTTTAATCCCAGTATTTGGGAGGCAGAGGCAGGTGGATCTCGGAGGTCAAGGCCAGCCTGGTCTACAGAGTTCCAGGACAGCCAGGGATACACAGAGAAAACCCTGTCTGGAGAACCAAAACCCAAAACTCAACAACACAAAAAGTATGATACTTGGCAGGGGAGACACCAATATCAGGAAGAAGGTTTTCCCAGGGTAAGGCTTACCCTGTGCATTTGGGGTGTGCTGACCCCTGAGTAAATTTGACTTCATAATTTGTGGTAGTGAGGAGTACATTTGAGCTCTTTCCTGAAGAAAAACAAAACAAAACAAAACAAAGAAGAGGAAGTGTGATATTAACCCACGTATACACTCATGAAACATGAAAACTATCGAACTCCAGCATCCGCAGATGCTCAACATCCTCTGCTGCCCCTCCCCTCACTTCAGACCCTCCCTGCTGCCCCGCCCATCTCAACAGACTCTCCCTATTCCAAGAACACCACTGTTTTGCTTTCTAAAGTTAAAGATAAGTTTTCACTTTTCAGAGTTTCACATAAATGGAATTGTGCGATGGAGAGATAGCTCAGCACTTAACAGAGTTAGTGAGCACCACCCATGTTGGATATCTGCACATACCTGCACACAGATGCACAGAATTTAAAGCTAAAAATAAATCTTTAAAAAAAAAACAAATTTTAAATGTATGTTTCCTGGTACCGTTTGCTTGGAAAATATTTTTTCAACCTTTTACTGGTAGTGTATGTCTTTGTCACTGAAGTACGTTTCCTGTATGCAGCAAAATGCTGAGTCCTGTTTATGTATCTAGTCTGTTAGTCTATGTCTTTTTATTGGGGAATCGAATGTTAAGAGATATTGATGTTAAGAGATATTAAGGAAAAGTGATTGTTGCTTCCTGCTATTTTTGTTGTTAGCGGTGGAATTATGTTTGTGTGACTATCTTCTTTGGGATTTGTTGAAAGATTACTATCTTGCTTTTTCTAGGGTGTAGTTTCCCTCCTTGTGTTGGAGTTTTCCCTTTATTATCCTTTGAAGGGCTGGATTCGTTGAAAGATATTGTGTGAATTTGGTTTTGTCATGGAATACTTTGGTTTCTCCATCTATGATAATTGAGAGTTTTGCTGGGTATAGTATCCTGGTCTGGCATTTGTATTCTCTTAGGGTCTGTATGACATCTTCCAGGATCTTCTGGCTTTCATAGTCTCTGGTGAGAAGTCTGGTGTAATTCTGATAGGTCTTCCTTTATATGTTACTTGACTTTTTTCCCTTACTGCTTTTAATATTCTTTGTTTTGTGCATTTTGTGTTTTGATTATTATATAATGGGAGGAATTTATTTTCTGATTTAGTCTATTTGGAGTTTTGTAGGTTTCTTGTATATTTATGGGCATCACTTTCTTTAAGTTAGGGAAGATTTCTATAATTTTGTTGAAGATATTTACTGGCCCTTTAAGTTGCGAATCTTCACTCTCTTCTATACCTATTATCCTTAGGTTTGGTTTTCTCATTGTGTCCTGGATTTTCTGGATGTTTTGGGTTAGGAGCTTTTTGCATTTTACATTTTCTTTGACTGTTGTTTCAATGTTTTCTATGATATCTTCTGCACCTGAGATTCTCTCTTCTATCTTTTGTATTCTGTTGGTGATGCTTGCATCTATGACTCCTGATCTCTTTTTTAGGTTTTCTATCTTCATGGTTGTCTCCCTTTATGATTTTTTTATTATTTCTATTTCCATGTTTAGATCCTGGTTGGTTTTGTTCAATTCCTTCACCTTTTTGTTGTGTTTTCCTGTAATTCTTTAAGGGATTTTTTTGTGTTTCCTCTTTAAGGGCTTCTACCTGTTTGCCTGTGTTCTCCTATATTTATGTCCTTCTTAAGTCCTCTAACATCATCATGAGATGTGATTTCTAAATCTGAATCTTGCTTTTCTGGTGTGTTGGGATATCCAGAACTTGCTGTAGTAGGAGAACTGGATTCTGATGATGCCAAGTAGCCTTGGTTTCTGTTGCTTTCTTGTGCTTGCCTCTCCCCATTTGGTTATCTTTAATGCTAATTGCCCTTGCTATCTCTGACTGCAGCCTGTCCCTCCTGTGATCCTGGTTGTTTTCAGAATTCTTCAGAGTCCAGTCATTTCTGTGATCCTGTGATCTTGAGATCCAGGGTGTGTCTGAGCTCCTGGAAGTCAAGCTTTCTCTGGGTGTTGCAGGGTTGTGTGGGGAACCAGAGCCCTGGATTTGCTGTGTTTCCAAGAAATACGTTGCCATTTGTTTTTTGTGTGTGATGGGGTCTGGAGTGCACAGCTTTGCTCATGCTAGTCAAAGTATCTGCCACTGAGCCATATCCCAGCCTTGGAAGTTTTCCCTTTGTTTCCATGATTTGAAGCTGCCTCTCTCCCACTTTCTTCTCACTTGGTTTTCCATGGTCTGACATTGTCTATCTCTGCTTCTCAGTACAGAGTATGTCTTTCTCCCTGATTGCTAGCAGTAGTAGTTTTTTGTTTGTTTGTTTGGTTGGTTGGTTTTGGTTTTTTTGAGACGGGGTTTCTCTGTGTATCCCTGGCTATCCTGGAACTCACTCTGTAGACCGGGCTGGCCTCAAACTCAGAAATCCGCCTGTCTCTGCCTCCTGAGTGCTGGGATTAAAGGCGTACGCCACCACGCCCAGCAGCAGTAGTTTCTTATGTGAACAATTTGATTAAGCAATGGGTTTATCTTGCTCTCATAAACACCACGGGTTCTAACTGCCTTGCTTCTTTCCTTTGGTGGTTGTCAAGAACATGAGTCTACCATATCCATCACCCTGTCCAAAACTTAACTCCAAATGGATCAAGAACCTCATAGTAAGACCAGATACCCTGAATCTGGTAAAGAGAAAGTAGGAAATAGGCAATCCTGGCACTCAGGAGACAGGCAGGTAGATCTCTGAGTTCGAGGCCAGCCTGGTCTACAGAGCGAGTTTCAGGACAGCCAGGGCTACACAGAGAAACCCTGTCTGGAAAAACTAAAAAAGGCAAAAGAGAAAGGAAATAGTTTTGAACTCCTTGGCACAGAAAAGGATTTTCTGAACAAGACACTGATGCCATAGGCATTAAGATCAACAGTTAATAAATAGGATTTCATGAAGCTAAAAAAACCTTTGTACAGCAAAGAACACCATCATTTGATAAAGCAGAAGCCTACATAATATAACTAATGTATAACTAATTACATTAGATGTAATTTAGCAATTATACATCTGATAAGAGTTAGTTATCTAGAGTATATAAAGAACTATATAATAATGAGTATCAAAACAAATAACTCGAGCTGGAGAAATGGCTCAGTGGTTAAGAGCACTGACTGCTCTTCTGAAGGTCCTGAGTTCAAATCCCACCACATGGTGGCTCACAACTATCCGTAATGAGATCTGATGCCCTCTTCTGGGATGTCTGAAGACAGCTACAGTGTACTTACATATAAAATGAATCTTAAAAAAAAAACAAAAAACAAACAAACAAACAAACAAAAAACCAAATAACTCAATTTGAAAATAGAGTTCTCAAAAGATAAAACAAAAATGGCTTGTAAACACTTCAACAAGTGTTCAACATTCTTAGCTGTCAGGTTAATTCAAGTTAAAAGTACTTAGAGATTTCATCTTGCCCCAGTAAGAATGGCCAACATTAACCAAAACAAATGACAGCACTACTGGCAAGGATAGGGGGAAGGAGAAACACTTATTCATTGCTGGTGGGAGTGCAAACTGGTTCAACCACTATGGAAATCAGTGTGGGGGTTCCTCAAAAGCTGAAAATGGAGCTACCACAAGATCCAGCTATTCCACTCTTGGGCATGTACCAAAAGACTGTATACATCTTACCAAAGAGACCTTGCTCATCTGTGCTCACTGCTGCTCTATTCATAAGAGCCAGAAATTGGAAACAGCCTAGATGTCCATCAATGATGAATGAACAATGAAGTGTTGTACATTTACCCAGTGGGATGTTATCCAGCTGTTAAGAAAAATGGAATTCGCAAGTCAGTAGATGGAGCTAGAACAAAATCCTGAGTGAGGTGACCCAGACACAAAAAGACAAACATTGCATGGTTTCTCTTATGTGTTGTGTTGGCTTTTAAGTTTTAGGTATATGTGTTCCGGTATAACCACAGAGGCTGGGCAGCTACTGAGGGACCAGGAAGGAGGGGATCTTCTAAAGAAGGGGAAATAGAGTATAGACTTATGGAGATATAAAGGGAAACTAGAAGCCAGGTGTGGTGGCACATGCCTTTAATCTCAGCACTTGGGAGACAGAGGCATGCATATCTCTGTGACTTGGAGGCCAGCCTTGTCTACATAGTGAGTTCTAGGACAGCCAGAACTAGTGAGATCCTGTCACCCCCGCGCCCCCTCCCCCAATAAATCAAAATGAGGGATAGGACTGAGGAAGATTTAATGGGGAAGAAGATGGGAAATCAGTGTAAGGAAGAAATAGAGGGAGAGACAACTAACACGGAAACACTAAAGGCCTTTTGAAGAGCCATGTGGAAATCTACTAGTATAGAAGCTTTCTAATATATATTTAACTTCCATATATATATATATGGTTGTTAAATGAAGTCACCATATAATGGGGAGACAGTGTCCCACAAGACATCTTATGCTACCAGGTAAAACCTCCAGTTCCAAGAATGGGTTGCTTATTGTTACATTATTGGTCAAGGGAGTCCCATAGAACGCTACCACCCCCAAAAATCACAGGCTGTGTTGCCAAGACTGCTGGTTGTTCTCCATAACCTGATAGTAAGTCCCTGGAGTTGCTGAAGAGTCAACGTATTCATGTCATTACACATGAAGAAAACAAGCTGATGCACAACTGGGAGCTCCCTGCTGGTGACTAGTGCTCACACTGCTGCAGGGTACTTTGCATGCCACCACAGAAGCAAAGTCAGCATCAGTATGGCCAGGCTGCAAATCCTGTGGCCGCCAACAGACTGGCCTGCAAGATGGACTCGTGCTGTAGTGGCACAGATATTACAGGTAACCAACTGCTTTCCCCTTGGATTTAAGGCCAACTCCATGAGATGCAATCCATACCTGATACCGCTGAGATGGCCAAGAACCAGAGACTAATTGAGTCATGGGCCTACTGCTATTATTCTCCTAAAAGAACATAGTGATAAAATAGTTCCTAGTGGCATGTCGCTATACCCATTGGCCAGAGTATTGCTCAGCTCTCACTAAACAAGCTTCCTCTTGCAGTAAATCGGAATGGACAGAGACCCCTGGACCATGCAGAAAGTCAGAGACCTTGGAGAACTTAAGCCAAATGGGTTGTTTGTATAAAATCCCTCCCCTCCAGGAGGCTCAGGAGGCAGAGCGATGCAAGAGCCCCAGGTGGGCTCTTTTCCTTCTTACAAAGGAAACAGCGTCTTCCAGACACCATGGGACAGTTACACATAGGAACTTGCAAAGACTCTGCAGTTCAAGGCAGACAGGGTACTACTAGCACAGAGAGGGGACACAGAGTCAGGGGTCCTGCCCCAACCAAGAAGCTATTTGCAGCTGATACCTGCTGGGAAAGGGAAACTCAGGTTTGTTTGTTTGTTTGTTTGTTTGTTTGTTTGTTTGAATAGAGTGTCACTGGGTGTATCAACCACACTCCTGGACAGGCCAACACAAAATGAGCTCCGTGTAATTGTTTAAACTTTTCTTGTTTTTATTTTGCTTTTTGACTTATCATGGGGCTTTTTTGGGGGTGGGGGGAGTGGTATTGTTTCCATTTTCCCAAGACAGGGTTTCTCTGTATAGCCCTGACTGTCCCAGAAATCTCTGTATAAACCAGATAGGGCTTGAACTCAGAGATCTATCAGCGCTGGTGCTAAAGGCATGTGCCACCTTCTGCCTTTGTTTTCATCTTAAATTTGTTTTGGTTTTCTTTTTCAGTTTTGTTTTGTTTTGTTTTCAAGAAAAGACATAAGGTTGTGTTGTGCCAGGAAGTGTTTGTGAACTTCAAAAGACCACCAAGGGCCCGACTCCGATGCTATCCCACCAGGATCTTTATTCAAGCTCAACCTTGGGCCACATCACCACTTCTGTTTTTTGTTTTGTTTTTGTTTTTGTTTGGGTTTTTTTTTTTTTTTTTTTTTTTTTTTTTTTTTTTTGCTTTTTTTTTTCCCGAGACAAGGTTTCTCTGTATAGCCTTGGGTGTCCTGGAACTCACTTTGTAGACCAGGCTGGCCTTGAACTCAGAAATCCACCTGTCTCTGCCTCCCAAGTGCTGGGATTAAAGGTGTGCGCCACCACCACCCGGCTACACCATCATTTCTGAAGGAGCAGAATGGGAGGGTGAAGCCCAGAGCTGTAAGCAGGACAGGGCTTTATAGGAAATGTCAAGCAAGCGAGGGGTTTTCAGCCTGGCGAGCATCTTATTGTGTGAATACTGTAAGCCAACAGGTGTGTCCTCTGAAGCAAAACTATGAACAACCACAGTCTGAGAGTACATCTGAAACAATCAGACTGATCTTTGATTGACTGTTGCTAGGAAGTAGCTAAGGGGTAACTCTGGGGTATGGGACAAGCCATGGAGTCCTTCCTGGTACTTGGATGCAGCCTGGGTTCAGCTATAGATCAAGTTTTTCTTAAGATGGAGGCCCATCCCAAGATGGAGTAGGTTCGGCCTCTCTGTTAATAGGTAGGGAGGATCTGGGAGGACTTGGGGAGGGGAAAGGATATGATTAAAATATATTGTATGAAAACCCTTTAATAAAATAAGAGCTGGAGAGGGAGAGGCAAACATGAATCTACATTACTGCCCCATCCATGAATCCTTTGTTCATCCCTCCCTCTTTTGTTGCCACAGTCTTATACATCCTCTACTAAATTCTCATAATCAATTTAAGACTGCCATTAAAAGAACATTTTCTTCATATCAGTCAAATTGTAGAGAAAATATTAATAATCTCTCCATCTCTGAGATCCCATTTCTGAGTTAATAGTTAAGCCTAGTGCTAAAACCTCTATACTTCTTCATATGCTCACAGAGACATGTCTAGAAATAAAAGTGAACTTCGTTTATAAGACCTTTGCCAGGAAGGGTAGAGTACCAAACCATTAAACAAGCTAGGCAGTGGTGACACATGCTTTTAATCCCAGCATTCAGAGACAAAGGCAGGTGGATTGAGTCCAGCCTAGACTACAGAGCTAGTTCCAGGACAGCCAGGGCTACACAGAGAAGCCTTGTCTTGAAAAACAAAACAAGACAAAAAACAAACAAATTAAAAAGCCAGAAAGGCTAAACAAGGGGAACTCCTTAATGGTAACAGTAACAATAACTCAACTGACTTACAGAGGCAGTGTTCAGTCTTGCAATCCTAAGCATGAATTTGGTGGGTCAGTGTGGTGGTGTGTGTTTCACCTTTGATGGCTAACATTTGAGGCTCCCGTAGAAGACTGTTGCTACAACTCATACCTCCACACACGGGGCACACTCTAGCACCTGTGTTATACAGCCAGCATCCAAAATGACATTTTGACCTTGACTGTTTTGCAGATCATCAAAGACCTGCAGTTGCTGGGATTGGTGGCAGCACTGGTGGTGGCTGATGTAATCCTGCTTGTGACATGGGTGCTGACTGACCCCATCCAGTGCCTCCAGATGCTTGGTGTCAGCATGAAGGTGAGAGGCTGCCTATCCCTGAGCAATCTGATGCCTTACCTTGGCTGGCGTCTGTGATACCCAGGGCCATCATCTCAGCAGCACCTACTGAGCAGCTGTTCCAAACAGAAGTCGGGCAGTGGCTGCTCCGAGCAGCCTGCCCCTTGTATAAAAGCTGTGCTGCCACCCACAATGATCCTTGTGCCCCCAGTCGTCTCCCGGGCATCCCCAGATGTCAGTGCACAGGGAATCTACCTGGCAGTTCTCTTTGCTTGCACAGACACAGAGGAGAACTTTCAGCTCTAGGGAGTTGCCTTCCCCTTCCTGTTGAGAGACAAAGGTGGTGTTCTGAGGTTGCCTTGGTTGTCATTCTACTGTAGTTCAAATCCCAGGCTGCCATCCACCATGCCCCCGAGGAAGGCTGCATAACAGCTCTAAGTCCCCTTTCCAGATAGAGAAGTAATTTAGAGATAACAATCCTGCCTCTTTCACTAGGCTCAGGTGAAATAGGAGAAATAATTCCTTTAAACAGGCCGAGGAATGCAGTGGAATAGATACCAGAAGGGGCAGTGAAGAAGGATTTGGCTGTTTGCTAATAATGATTCCTGGTTTGAAAAACTCCTGTAACTTTGTTGCAGAGCTTTTTGAAACCTGTAACTTTGTTGCAGAGCTTTTTGAAACCATGGTGGTAACAAAGCACAAGCCCTGGAGTAAGTCCCAAAGCGCCCCAGCATCTGCTAGCCACCCACCTTTCTCTCCCTTCCCTCCTGCTCAGGCACTCCTGTTTTAGATTCTAACAGAGTCGCCTACATATTTCCGTTTTTTTACATACTAAAGAGGGAAACTGGAGTGTGGAGGAGTTCACACTCCAAGGAAGTTCACAGAGCTCTGCAGTGTGGTCCCAGGAATTTGAATGCCTTTGGTTCTGACCGGATGTCCCTCACAGGTGACAGGGAGAGATGTCTCCTGCTCTTTGACCAACACACACTTCTGTGCTTCACGGTACTCCGATGTCTGGATAGCCCTGGTTTTGGGATGCAAGGTTGGTAACTACACCTCCTCGGGTTACAATCTGTTTCCAACAAAACGGGTTTGGAAAGAGAATTAGAGAATTAACGAGGTGTGTTCATGAATGGTGACAACAGAAGAGTGAGCTCAGAGCCAACCTGGGCTCCTGCAGAAGTCCTAAAGCTGTGAACCTTTTGTTTCTCTACTGGTTCAAAGGGGTTCCACTTACAGCTCCCCATGTGCTCGAATTCGGTCTGCCCACAAATCACTGAGACTTCATTTTCTCTCATATTATGGTCTGTTTTTCTGTTTGGGGAGTGGGTGTTAGGGGTGGGGTGGCTGTTTGTTTTGTGAGAGTCTTGCCATATAACCTTTGTTGGTCTCATTGCCTGTGTAAGCCAGGCTGGCCATTGTAACTAGCTTGGGAGGTTTTGTTGTTGTTGTTTTGTTTTTTAAAAGAAGAATCCAGGAAGCAAACAGCCACTACTCACTTGTATCCTGAAAATGGTTTTAAAAAAACTTCCAAACGCTACAGAATGACGCTGAACTCTGCCCTGGCCCCTTCCTGGCTGAACCTCAACCTCATCTAAATAACCTCTCAGATGCATAACCCTCTCAACTAGAGACAAGGATGACAGCCTCGTAGAGCTGTTCTCGGCTGCTTAGAACTCACACATGAGACTTTCCAGCCACTCCTGCCCTTACTAACGGCTCCAGAATACGTGTTCTGCCTCTAGCTCTGGACGGTTCTGAAACATCAGGTCATCTCAGTTCTTAGCTCCCAGAGCGTTCGGCGCACCTCCCCGCCCCAGCCCGCACCCAGCCTTCCTCCATTTCGTCCACTGCCTCCTGCACGTTCTCTTTGCACCTTTCCCCCACTATTACAGTGATATGGATAAAGGAGAACAAGTTGTTGAGCATCAGAAAACTAACTGAGCCAACCTCTGCGGCCCCTGCCAGCAAGGCGCTTCTGAGTAGGACTGAGCCCCACCCCCGCCCTTGCTGATGCAAGGGTGGTGGGTACCGCGGCTTTCCTCACACCCATTTCCCTTTCTAGCAAGAATTTTAATGAGATTAAACTTTTATTAAAATCATATTTAACATTTTCAGAATCACAGAATTAATTTTATTCACCTTTGATAAAACTAATAACGATCCCGTTGCCGAGGGAACACTGTTCGGTGGCATCAGTCAGGCCCCATGGGCCCCTCCTGTGTCCTTCTACTCAGAGAAGATCCCAAGGTGACTGGGTTTGACCCTGCACCCCGTTCTGGAACACAGGGTGTCAGAAACACCTCTGTCACATTGACTCCTTACCCTATAGCACAAAGCTTCAAAACTCACCCCTGCCTGCGGGTGGTGCTGACCAGGTCATGTGATCTCAGAGTCAACAGGACACATGGCCAGACTTACCTTATTCTCTGGAAACCCCTTGGCTCTCAGCCTTACCTCATACCCAACGGCATCTACACATTCCAGTTATAAACAGGGTGTGGCTTGCCTTCCTCCTCCCTCCCTATCAGCCAAGCCTACTGCTCTATGGTGATGTTGCTCTCATGATGTTACCTGCTGTAGTTGTTTTGAGCCAGGGTCTGTCTTAGGGTTTCTAAGACAGTGATGAAATACCATGACCAAAAAGCAGGTTGGGGAGGAAAGGGTCTATTTGTCGTTATACTTTCATATTGCTGTTCATGATTGAAGTCAGTCAGGACAGGAACCTGGAGGCAGGAGCTGATGTAAAAGCCATGGAGAAGTGCTGCTTAGTGGCTTGCTTCCCAAAGCTTGCTCAGCCTGCTTTCTTATAGAACTTAGGGCCACCAGCCCAAGGATGGCACCACCCACAATGGGCAGGACCCTCCCCCACTGATTACTAATTAAGAAAATACCCTACTGCTGGATCTTATGGAGGCATTTTCTCAATTGAGGTTCCCTCCTTTCAGATAATTCTAGTTCCTGTGTCAAGTTCACATAAGACTGGCTGGCACAAGGTCTCACTGTGTAGCCCAAACTGGCTTCAAACTCACAGCAATGCTCCTGCCTCAACCTCATCACTGTGGAATGCCAGGCCACCCAACAGGCCGGCTGTGTATGTCCTTGGTAGTGATGGTTTACAGCGTAGTCCTTTGAGCAAGTTAGAAAGGCTAGTGTGTGCAGTCATATGTATACTGAGTGCTGCTGATAAAAGCTCTGATCTCTATATGCATGCAGCTGCCTCTGGGGGAAAGCAGCACCGCCTGATACTATGTTGTTTTCTCCCTAATAAAGACCTGGCAGGTTTGTGTGTGTGAAGAGAGGAGAGAGCTGGGGCCCAGTTCCTTGTGGTAGAGGCGGGCAATGTCACAAAGCAGTTCATATATAGCGCCTGCTGCCTGTGCCTCCCGCACTGTTGCTGGGGTCCCAGCCTGCCTTTGTTCTCCTCTTTTTCCATCTTTCATCTCCCAGAAACCCCCCATTGCACAGAGCCACTGGCAGCCTATGGAGTTCTTTGTGTCGAACAGAAAACAGCAGCGTCCATCCTTCCAGGCAGATGCATGCAGTCTTGCAGGTGCAGAGCCTGGCAAGCAGATGGTGCCTTTGAGCACCCTGGGAAAACAAATAATAAGTCCCCTCCCTCCGGCACTGCCCTAGTACAGCAGCACAGGATGGGACAAGCAGCTCAAGGGTCACTTTCAGTTCTCATGTGCCATTCAGCCACACTCACTGCCAAGCCATAATGGATATGTAGCAAACCCCCTACACACACACACACCAGCAGGAGCCGGCTTGGCTGCCCTGTCTGTGGAACTCCGATCCACACACACAATGCCCTGTGCCTTCTCCCAGAAGAATGTTGCGTTATCTGATGTCTTGTTTGCCAACCTCTCATAAACCATTCTCAGTAAAGGACAGGAAGTGGCATTATTCAGAAGTCATAGGTGTAAGGAGCTAGCTCCTGGCTTCTTGGGTCATATCTTAGCAGAAGCACGCAGCAAATCTTTAGGCAGATATGATTAGCCGGGCTGGAGAGATGGCTCAGCCGTTAAGAGCACTGACCGCTCTTCCGAAGGTCCTGAGTTCAAATCCCAGCAACCACATGGTGGCTCACAGCCATCCATAATGAGATCTGATGCCCTCTTCTGGTGTGTCTGAAGACAGCTACAGTGTAATTAGATATAATAATAAATAAATCTTTAGGCCAGAGCAAGTAGGACTGACCAGAGCGAGCAACCTCCATTCCCAGCAACCACATGATGGTTCACAACTATCAGAACTAACAGCTACAGTGTGCCCATATACATAAAATAAATACATACATAAATAAATCTTTTAAAATAAAGATATTATTAGCCCAGTGTTACTGATGAGGACACTGGCCCCAGTGGTACTACTGTGACCTGTGGTCCCCCCTTTCTGTGCCTCTGGTCCCTGCTCCTCCTGCAGGGGCTGCTGCTGCTGTATGGTGCTTACCTGGCTGGCCTGACCAACCATGTCAGCTCTCCTCCAGTGAACCAGTCCTTAACCATCATGGTCGGGGTCAACCTCCTGCTCCTCACCGCTGGGCTGCTTTTTGTGGTCACCAGATACCTGCACTCCTGGCCCAATCTGGTCTTTGGACTCACATCCGGAGGTATCTTCGTTTGCACAACCACTGTGAACTGCTGTGTCTTCATTCCCCAGGTATGCTCAGAGTGCTGGCCAGGGTTCTTCGTGGGGTACGATGGGTGGTCAGAAGAAGGGGCTGGGGCCCCCTCTGCACCTCCTCGGTGCCTAGAAGAGGAAAGTTCTGCTTCCTAGTCAGGCCAAAGAGGACTACCATGGTGGGGCCTGTCTTTTGAGGTGACCTCACCCCTACTTCCCACCCAGCCCCCACTCTGATCAACCCCTCTTTTGTGTCTTTTCAGTCCTTGAGATAGTTTTTTCTTTTTTTCACTAGTCTAAGAGAAAAGACTTTTTTTTTCTTTTTAAATGTTTTGATACGTAGCCTCGGAACTTACAGTGTAGCCCAGGCTAACTTTCAAGAGAATAGCCTTCCCCCCCTCCCCTTTCTAATTTGGGATTGCAGGTTCATAGAAAAATGTCTGCTTCATGACAGGGAATGGTTTTCCTAGCCAGGTGTGGTCGTGTGCCCCTATAATCTCAATACCTGGGAGATGGAGGCAGGAGATAAGGCCATCCTTGGCTACATAGTAAGCTTTCCCTTTCTTCTTATTGGAGGGAAACACAGAATCTCCTTTTTTATGAAAGGGAGAGGTTTTAATGTATTTCCTATTGCAGAGGTTAAGAATAAAATCAAATAAAGGAGGGCGGAAGCAGAGGTCGGGCATAGAGAGGTAGAAGGAACCCTTAAGCCCAGGGGAAGTGCTGGTGGTTGTTTTCTGAGCTGATGGGCTGCAGGCCCTCATCCATCACCTTAACGACCTAGCCACTGGATGTTTTCGTTTTCTCTCCTGCTCTTCTTCCCCCTGAGGCTAGCCCCGTTCTGATCCCCCTTCCTGGAGTGAAAACTAATGATTCATTCCACTGCTGACTGATAGAAGGTTACAGTCAACTTCCGGATGCATGGGCACTCCAGTCTCCTTTCTGCTCACTAATTCTCAACAAAACATTCGACCAAATATAAGCATGGTGGGGGGCGGGAGGAGGTGGGGTGGGGACTTGAGCATCTACATGAGTCTCTGTGGCTGGGTGCAGCCTTTGTACCATAAGCAGAGAAACTTTTGCAGCATCTTGTTGTTGTAGGAACTGGGCTGAAGAAGGCCCCTTAGAAATAGAGGCTCATTGTCTGGGATGCCGGAAGAGTGGGGGTGGTGTGTGTGTGGGGTGGCTAGGGGTTGGGGCTGGGGGTGGGGGTCCTTCTTCCTGGGAGATGGGAGGCAAAGAGAAACTTTTGGGCCTCCTAGACTTCTTTCCCTGCTCCTTTCCTTTCTTGTTTGCCTAGAAAAGAACTAAGCATTTGCTCTGTCAGCCTCCCTTACAGCTAGAGGTGTCCCCAGAACATCATTTGGAACACTAGAGGTTGCCTAGAAGGCTTCTGAGAGACAGACTTTGTACTGTCCTGGGGGCGACGGGGAGCAGGCTGAGACTGTTGATATATCCCTTTTATGTTCTCTCTGCCTTGAATATATGTAATGTCTGGTGTGATGGCAGTCGGCTTATGATCAATAAACTATATTTATTACACTAGGAGACTCTAGTTCCTTCCATGTAAGGGTATACATTCAGGAGGAGAGGTCTCTTAAGGAAAACACACAGGTACAAAAGTGAACAAGCCTCTGAAGATTTCGTGACGATGCCTTCTTCCGCAGTAGAAAATGTTCCAAGCTATTTATTTTGCTTGGTCAATAGGATTCCAAGGACATTGCCTCTTTTCAACAAAAGTAAACCACAAGGCCAGGAATCTAGTCTTAGATGATGAAATATTGAACAGGGATTTAAAAAAATGATGTTAGGTTGAACTGAAGCACTGAGTGGGCAATCTGGACACTACAAAAGTATTGAGCTAAGAAATGAAGGAAGCAAAAGACAGAGAAAAATAAGAGACTGATTAAAAAATATAAAGAATATGAAGAATCGGTCTAGGGGCGAAGTTCATCTCTGAAGGAGGGGGAGGGAGAGAGGAGGGAAACAGGAAGGGAAGGGGGGGGAGGAAGGCAGAAGGGGAGAAGGGGAGAAAGAACTTATCACCAAGAAATTTTAAAGGAAAGGCTTTCTGATTTGAGCAAAATGCCCTTTGAAAATGGAGGGAATCCACAACCTCCCTGCATGGTCCTAGTTTGGTTTCTGCTCCTCGCTCTAACCCTGTGCATCCTGAGCCTCAGACACAAGCATTCTGCTTCCTCCTTCCCCTCCCTCCCTCCCTCCCTCCCTCCCTCCCTCCCTCCCTCCCTCCCTCCCTCCCTCCCTTCCTTCCTCCCTCCCTCCCTTTCTCTCTCTCTCTCTTTTCCCTCTTAAACTGACCATGGTATGAGACTAAACCATATCTTATAGTATTGTAGATTTAGGGTCTAAGTTCTTTTCATCAGAGAAAAATGACCGAGGTCTGTCCCTAAACTGATTTCATCTCTGGCCCAAAGATGTTTGGCAGAAGCATGGCTTTCCTTGTGAGACTCACACTGAGTCCCCAGGGCGGTGAGACAGCTGAGCACATTATGGGAGTGTCCCAGGGAACCTGGGAGAGGATCGGTTGGTAGCTGCAGGGAGATGAGTCCCCGGCTGGCCAGAGCCTTCAGATCTGCTGTGACTTAGAAGCGTCTCTAGGCAGCGCTAGAGAGCAGGGTGAAGCGAATATAAGGCAAAAAGCTTGTACACACATGGGCTGTCAGGAAATGCCTGGGTGTATCTGATGCCAAGCGCTGAGGTCATCGCCAGCCATTAGACAACCCCTGCTTCTGCGACCTGAGCGTGACCCATCCCCCAACTCCCATCCCCCACCCTTCCATTCCGTTCCGAAAGACAAAATTCCAAGGACATTTGCTTTTCCTGCCCAGCGTACACGACACACTTAGGATTTGTCCCCTTTATCTAGGAACCACAAGACTGGAGAATTGTACAGAAAAGCTTCCTTCACTTATTCAGGTATCCTTTGGTCACATCTTAGCCACTGTGGACATGTGGTGAAGCACAGGGCCCTTCGCCTCCTTAAGTCTCATAGGGAGTATTCATAAGAAGAATTACAATGTGCATTGAATGCTTTGGAAGCCTCCCCAGACTTTGCTAAAACTTGTGGCATCTTCACATCAAACGAGCGTTGGAGGACAGTCTTGAGAGAATAGCAGCAAGCAGATCGGAAGAGATAAGACAAAATATGAGAAAGAGCTCCCAATAGTGGGAGGAGCTCCAAGGACGGAATATCCCTTTTCATCTTATCATTTTAAAAATTATTTTACTTGTGTGTATGTGTGTGTGCATATGCATACGTATATGTGCATGGGCGTATGATGTGTGTACATGCCATGGGCGTGGATGGAGACCAGAGGGCAACTCAAAGGAGAAGTTAATTCTCTCCTTCCACTAGGGGGGGGGGGTCTCTGGGATTGAACCCAGGTCACCAGGCCTAGCAGCAAGCATCCTTACCCACTGTGCCATCTTGCCTCTTTGCTAAAGTCGACTTTATTTGTATTTTTTTATGTGTATGAATGTTTTGCCTGCATGTATGTCTTTGTACCAGGTGCATTATTGGTGCCCACAGAAGCCAAAACAGAGTACGAGATCCCCTGGAACGGAACAGACAGTTGCGAGCCACCATTCCTGTGCTGGGAACCAACCTGGGATCCCCTGGATCCTCTGCAGCTCTGAGCTTCTAGGAGCACGGCGTGGCCTGTTACAGATGACGCTGTACTCCCACAGGAGTTCCTGTGGCTGCTCTAATAGGTGCCAATGGCTTTGAGCAGAACAAATGTAGTATCTTGCAGTTCTGTAGGGCAAGTATCAAAAATGGGCTTTATTTGACTGAAACCAAGGTATCACCTGATCTACAATTTTTTTTTTTTTCAGAAAAGGGGGGACTCCATTTCCTGACTATTTCAGCTTTTAAAGACTACTTGCCTTCTTTAAGGCCCTTCCTTCCCTTTCAGACCCAGCAATGGGGCATTCTAATGGCTGCCCTTCCTTCTCTTTCTTTCCACCTTCTCTGGCCCTCCTCCCTCTCTCCATCCCAGCTCCTCTCATTCTTGAGACAGGGTTTCTCTGTATAGCCCTGACTGTCCTGGAACTCACAGAGATCTGCCTGCCTCTGCCTCACAAGTGCTGAGATTAAAGGCGTGCGCCACCACCCTCATCAGGCTCCTCCTTCTCTCTTATATGGACTCTGGTAATGACATTGACTCCACCTGAATACTCCAGAATAATTGTTCCATCCCCAAGCCTTAACATCACCATCACAAAATTCTACTTGCCATCTTAGGTTACAGTCAACAAGTTCCAAGGACCCAGAGATAAGGAAGAACTGTGAAGAGCTATAACCCAGCCTATAGCATCCACATCACCCAGAGGCCAGAAATAAAAATGTGCTGGTCCTTTGGAGGAACTACCTTGACCCTTGAGGATTGAGTAATGGATATCCCAGAAAATACAGAGTCAAGTCTCAAGGACTGGGACCTTCAGAAGGGAGGGACCAAAAGGGGTTGGAGAGCTTTGGTCAAAATGTGGCTCCATCAGCTTAGGGGACGTGAGCCCCAAGGCTTGATATGGCCTTATGCCTGTGTTGAGCCAATCCTTGGCATCCCTGCAGAGATGTCCCCATAAGGGGAGCTGAGACAGAGGGTAAAAGGTTCCTACCTTTACCACTAGGGACCGTGTCCTTCATATCAGTGGTACTCACTAGGTAGACACAGCATCCCAAACTCCGCACCAGACTCCTGTCTGATGATTTGCTAGATCACCCCTGTTATTATAAAAGTGGGCCAGACCATGTTTCCCCAGATCGCTCCCCAAGGACAGTTTCTCGATCCCCAACAATCTGTCTCTTCATCAGTTAGATGAGAATCCAAGCTGTGGTGGTTTTGGTTACAGTTGTGAGTCTGTCAAAAGTGTTGTGTGACCTTGGAAAAGTCACATTCCTGTCCTCACTTTCCCTGTCAGAAAATATGGCCATGTGCTGACATTCTGGGTTTTTAGATTTATTTGTTTGTTTGTTTGTTTATTTATTTATTTATTTATTTATTTATGTGAGTACACTGTAGCTGTCTTCAGACACACCAGAAGAGGGAGGGCATCAGATCCCATCTAGATGGTTATGAGCCACCATGTGGTTGCTGGGAATTGAACTCAGGACCTTTGGAAGATCAATAGGTGCCTTTAACCACTGAGCCATCTCTCCAGCCCAAACATTCTGTTTTCATTGACATAAGTTGGTTTCTATTTGTGCTTTGGTCATTAATCTGGCTTAGAAAAGTCTCCAACAATGAACTGGACTCTCAATATCAAAAAACACAGCACTCCTCAACAACTGACTGATGACCAAGATTAGCTTCATAGACACATTCAGGTTTAGTCGGCTTCCAATGAGAGCTTTAGAATACCATTCTAGACATGTCCTTCCTCCTGTTTCCTTCGACACTTTAACAACAGAGAGGGTGTTCTGTATCATACTCCATCTTATCCTCAGACACGTTTAAAACACGAAACCTGACTGTTCTCCATGTTTTCTGTCACAGCAATCGATGAATGCTGCAGAGGAAATGGCATTTTGGGGAGTAAACAGCTTGTGCCTGAGTGTGTTGGTGACTGTGTCATTCCTTGGTATTTATGAGAAAGAGCAAGGGAAGTGTTTCTGGGTGTGTAATTAAATAAATAACATGTGTTCTTCTTTACTAACAGCTGAAGCAATGGAAGGCATTTGAAGGAGAAAACCAAACAATGAGACACATGGCCAAATACTTCAGCACTCCCAGCAAAAGCTTCCACGGCCAGTTCGATGAGGACCCGAGCTGCCACTTGAGAGATGAGAAGAGCTGCATGGAGAGGCTCCTAACAGAAGTAAGCCACACCTTGCCTAGCAGGTTCCCTGCAGGGATCTCCAGCCATGTGAGAACTATCCCACATGCCCTCGTGGTCCCTCATGTTCTCATGACCCCTCATGCCCTCATGACTCCACATGTTCCTTTTGGCAATATTCTCTGCCCCAGTCACTCTTCTACTTTCCCTCAACATCACCCCAGTGACCCTCACCCATCCCACTCCTACAACAGACAGGTGAAGACTAGTCACAGCGTTACACGCTGATGAGCAAGCCAGACTCGCTTTCTCATCTTACGGAGTTCACAGTCGAGCAGAACAAAAGGCTATCGATTAAGTATACATTTAATTTAACCCATGATGGATAGGAGGGGCTGGAGATGCAGGTCAACCAACAGAATACTTACCTAGCGTGCACAAAGCCCTGGCTTTCCTCCCATCACCACTAAACTGGGAGTGGTGGCACCTGCCTGTGGTTTCCGCATGCAGGAAGGAAAAGCAAGAGGATCAGAAGTTCAAGGCCATCCTTGGTTACACAGAGAGTTCAAAGCCAGTCAGGGCTACATGGGGCTCCAGCTCAAAAACTAGAAAGAAAAAATGTAATTATGATGAAAATCAGGAAAGAAGCAATTGGTGAGAATAACAGTCAGAGAAGGAGGTAAGGGACATAGCAGACTATGGAGACAAGACTGAACAAAGGGAAATGATGAAGAACAATTGGTCAAGAGAAGACCTCAAAAAAAAAAATCCATGCAAAGGGAAAACACAAAGGACATTAGGATCTGGGTGAGCACTCCTTCAGACAGCCACACCACTGGATCTGATGGGCCTCTCTGACAACCCTGGGCATTAGCCAGAGACCTAAACCTTCTCATTGCCCAGCACTTCCAGGTGTGCTACAGATGTGGGGTAAACAAAGGGTCTCTGATGTCACCACAGAATCAAGGCACCTTAGGTGCCCCAGCCCTTCTTTAGTCTGTACTTGATCAGAATTGGCCCTCTCCCAGACAAGCATAATGTGGGCTTGAGTCAAGCATGTGGAAAAACGTGAGGACTCTGCTCCACAAGAAGGCAGCACAGGACCTGGGTGAATGAATTAAGTATATATATATATATATATATATATATATATATATATATATATAAATTAAATGTATACTTAATCGGGTTAAATTAAATGTATACTTAATCGATAGCCTTTTGTTCTGCTCGACTGTGAACTCCGTAAGATGAGAAAGCGAGTCTGGCTTGCTCATCAGCGTGTAACGCTGTGACTAGTCTTCATATATATATATATATATATATATATATATATATATATATATATATAGAGCTGCTAGCAAAATAATGGCTTCCAGGCAGCTAGGATGAGGGTCTTAAAGCCGATGCCCACAGTGACATACCTACCCCAACAAGGTCACACCTCACAATAGTGCCACTCTCAGGGCCAAGCATATCCAAACCATCACACTGAATTTGTATCTTAGTTAGAGTTTTACTGCTATGA
Organism: Mus musculus; assembly: GCF_000001635.26. Lineage (NCBI taxonomy): Eukaryota > Metazoa > Chordata > Mammalia > Rodentia > Muridae > Mus > Mus musculus. Next base: position 37,999,522 of record NC_000082.6, read on the forward strand.
ACAGATACCATGACCAAGGCAACTCTTATAAGGACAACATTTAATTGGGCCTGCTTATAGGTTCAGAGGTTCAGTCCATTATCATCAAGGCAGGAACATGGCAGCCTGGCTCAGGAGGAGCTGAGAGTTCTACATCTTCATCTGAAGGCTGCTAGCAGAATACTGGCTTCTAGGCAGTTAGGATGAGGGTCTTAAAACCCATGATCACAGTGACATATCTACCCCAACACGGCCATACCTCACAATAGTGCCACTCCCAGGGCCAAGCATATCCAAACCATCACACTGAGTTTGTACTATTAGGGAAACCTTTTTTTTTTTTTTTTTTTTTTTTTTTGATAGAGGGACTGTGTCCTGGGCATGAATGGCCCTATGAGACAACAGTGAGGCGAAAACCTTTGAAGCATCCAGATGAAGGGTCAAACCTGGCCAGGACCCCTGGGCCTTGCTTCTGTACCTGCCCCCTCCCTCCCCCACACACAATATACTCTTCACTCTGGGTCTTCTTTATCCATCAGAGGGGGGGAAAAACCTCCCCTCCCTTTTTTTCACCATTTATTAAACATTCTGGACATTATTTCAAAGCCAGATTTCTGTGCACCTGGCAGGGGAGTAGCCCTGCCTCTGGTGCTCTGTAAAATCTTTAGAGAAACATTTTCCCTAACAAACAGAAGGCCTGAAACTTGGCTGGAACCAGCAGGATGGTTTTCATTTACAATCAGCTAACACGGGAACAGCCGAACAGACTGGAACGGACTCTTTAGCCTTATGGTAATTATTTGAGCAGCTTATTGTCCTTCTGCCTTGCTACCCTGTTTCCCACGCTGCGGCTGAATGTGCTCTTTCCAAAAGAAGCCTCCAGTCTGCGGGGCAAAAGCCCTTAGCAGGCTGAAGTACGTATGCAGCAAAAAGGTGCCTCTGTTGCCCTGGCTGTGCTTGAGCATCTTCTGTAGAGCAGGCCTGAGAGCCAGCAGCTAGTCCTGGTTTGCTCTGCATCCTGAGAGCCAGCCCTGCCCTTCCTTACATAGGACAGTGTCTGTCCAGCCAGGGTTTGGGCTGAGCTCACTGGATCCCCTTTGCAATTTCCAAGATCTGACAGCCCAGTTTCTCATTCTTTTTTGTTTTTTGTTTTTTTTTTTTTTTTTGGTTTTTTGGTTTTTTTTCCTTGTTTTTGAGACGGTATTTCTGTAGCCCAGACTGCAGTCAAACTATGATCCTCTGGCCTGAGTCCCCCAAGTTCTAGGATTATAGGCATGCACCTTCACAACCAGCTTTTCTCACTCTTGACTTCTTGCTCTGAACGTGGTTAAGAACAGCATCAGCCAGGCCGGGCATGGTCATGGTGGCCCGTGCCTTTAATCCCAGCACTTGGGAGGCAGAGGCAAGTGAATTTTGAGGCCAGCCTGGTCTACAGAGTGAGTTCCAGGACAGCCAGGGCTATACAGAGAAACCCTGTCTCAAAAAACAAAAAACAAACAAAAAGCAAAACAAAAAAACAAAACAAAAAAAGAAAGAAAGAAAAAAAAAAGAACAGCATCAGCCAATGACCTCCCACTGTGCACAGAGCGATGGACAACACATTGTCCCCTTAGGCTGATGACCACGCTCCCTTCAATGGTCTGCAGCAGTTCTATCATATTCTTTTCCTCGTGGTGCTAGAGAAGGGAGACATGCACTCCTAGGGCCTGTGCCCTCTTCAATATACCTTTAACATTTTGCTGCCCACCAGAGACCAAAATAATGATTTAAAAATTCCTTTCAAAGCTGCTGCCCCAGGAGGTCAGAGTTTGGACTGCCATGGCAGGACCTCACACCAGCTAGTCAGCCAGCTTCAGGTGTTTGCCTAGCTTGAAGAAGGGTATCCGTTCAGTCTGGAGGTTCATCGTAAGATTTTCTTATACTCAACGCCCTTTGTAGACAAGGCACAAGGAAACAGAAATCCTGTTTTACCCCTAGAGCAACTGTGGGTTGCAACCCCCACGGGTTATTTACATTATGATTCGTAACGGTAGCAAAATTACAGTTAAGTAGCAAATGATAATAATAATTTTACACTGGGGGGGGGGGGTCACTGCAACGTGAGGAACTGTACTAAGGTCCTTAGGAGGTTTGAGAGCCACGGCCCTAAAGCATGGTCATAGCTAGGCTTTTTCCTGCTTGCTGAGGCTGACATAAGGACATTCAGGGTGGGTCTCAGGAGTGGGTGTCAAGGAAAGAAGAAAGAGGCCAAGTCCCTACTGAGAAGCCATCATGGTTAGTTACTCTGTGAGGTCCCTAAAGACATCTGATACATCTAACCTGAGGGTCCCCTGTCACTCATAGACTCTGTTCAAGGCTCCACTCATGCAACTACAGCCAGCCTACCATGCCTCAGGAGGGGAGAGGAAGACCTCACAAGTGGGAACACCCCTGAAAGTCCCTTCCACCTGCTTCATTTGTCCCTCCCAGGGCTTGGCCCCTCTTCTGATGCTAATGAAGATGACTGAGTAAACCATCTGGGAAACCACAAGAGCCAGCACCAGTAAACACCACCTCCCGACTTTACCCAGGGACAGGGCACTTACAGGATCACTGCAAGTTTATTGGAAGGTTTACTCAATACCCCTTAAGTAATCATTTCTGACCAGATGTAGTGGCCCGTGCCTGGCATCTTAATGCTTGAGATATCAAAGCAGGAAGATTGCCATGAATCTGAGGCCAGCTTGTGCTACGGAGTGCGTTTTTGGCCGGCTAGGGTACAATGTGAGATCCTGTCTCAAAACCAAAAAGAATCATTTCTGGCCAACTTTTATATGTAAGTTGCCAGGCAAGCATAGGCCCAGCCCATGAGCAGGCTGGATTGTTTAGTATATTAAGACAGAGTCCGTTCCTTTGTTTCTTAGGGCATGATAAAGGGGTGTCCAAGCACTGGACATTTGCTCCTAAAAGAGAAAAGCAGCCACGAGGGCAGCACTGTGCTATCCAGACAAGCCCTTGTTGGAGCTCAGTGCTCCTCGCCTTCCCCACAGCCCTTCCTATCCATGCCAGACCATCCATTCTTTGTGAGACTCTTATCACTGCCCCTCTGAGTTGAGCATAGAACTTTCCAAAGGAAGTCTGGGCTAGACAACTCACTGCCGCTCTCCACAAAGGCAAGAGTGCAGGCATGCTCAGACACCCACCACCGGCTCACACCCACATGTACTTCCTGCCCCACAATTGGGATAGGCACACTTCTGCAGCTGTCACCTGTCTGCCCTCTGGGGCACAGCCTGTTTATCCACTGACTAACTTCTGCACAGAAGGATGGCATCTCAATAGCAGAACTGCCCCAGCCTCTTTCATTCTCTAGAATAGATCAAACTATCTGCTTTAAGCTTCTAAGTAATTATTTTTTCATATTATCACTTATTTTGAAATTAATGGGACTCACTGTGATATTTCCACACATGTGCACCACATGCATTGATCTTAGCTCCCCATACTCTCTCCTCCAGTTTATGTCTCTCTCCACTATCCCCCACTATGGTCCCCTTTCTGATTTTAGGTCATTGCTGTTTTGTTTTGGTTTTTAATCTACACATGAGAAAAAAAAACATGTAACCCATTTTTCTGCAAATGACGGAATTTCATTCTTCTTCATAGATGAATAATCTCTATTGATCTACTGATATATAGTGTATTTTCTTTAATAGATCATCTGTTGATGGGCACCTCAACTTGTTCTATCTGTTTGATTCATAGACAGTGCTCTAACAAACATGGGCTGATTTCATTTCCGTTGGCTATCTGTCTACTCAGGATGGAGATAGCTGGATCACATTTTTAGTTTTTTGAAAAAAATCTCCGTGCTGATTTCCATAGTGGCTGAACTGATTCCATTCCCACCAATATTGGATAATGGCTCTGTGCTTTCCATACCCTCACCTGCATTTTTAGTTACAGACATCCCAACTAGATAAGGTAGATTCTCATGTGATTTTGAATTTTTTTTTTTGTATTTCTCTTATGGCTAAAGATGTCAAGTATCTTTGTGTACATTTATCAACCACTCATATTCCTTCTTTGAGAAGTCCCTATTTAGATCATATGCCCATTCTAAAGGTGGATTCCTTAAATCCATATTGTTGAGGGGTTTGTTTGTTTGTTTTGCTCTTTATATATTCTGCACATTGATCCTCTGTAGATGATTGATAGCAAGCATCTTCTCTGATTCTGTTGGTCACTTTGCTGTGTCAATTGTCTTCTCTACTGTTCAGTAGACTTGTACTTAGATGTAAGACCACTTGCTGTTCTTGCTTTTATTTCCTGTTAAGCTACAACAATCCTGGTGCAAACACACTTCTTTAAGAGCTATTGATAGCCAGTTGGTCACTTAGGCCAACACACCAGGAAGCCCAGCCACTTCCTGGTTGAAGTGTTAAAACCAGGTTGAGATTCTCACGAGTTCGTCTTGGTTCCAGGATGAATGGTTGTCCCAGGAATTTCTGCCTTTCTTCTCCCTACCCTTTCCGTGTTCCAGGCTATTTCACAAGAGGCAAAATGTTTGTTTTCTCATTGGTCTTCCCTGGAGATGAGCTTCTGGTTCACTTATAGTTTGCCCAAGTGTGAGAAACTGGAGTTGGATAATCCCCGACACTACTCAGACTGATGACCCTCTTGGGGCTGGGGAAGATGCTGCTACCAGCAAGCCTTGAGCCTTGAGGCTCCATCACCTTTATCCTCACAGACAGCAGGACAGAGTCTAAGACTGGGAAGGGGAGAAGGAGCCTGTAGTGTGACAGTAAATCTTAGAGCCTTTCCTGGGTACCACATATCAGTTACTGTGCTAAATACATGGTATATATCATTTCACCTGGCACAAGTTCCACTTCCGAGCTTGAAGCCACCAACTAGTACACTGGAAGAGCTGGCATTTAAGCCAGGGTCTCCAATGCCACAACTCTTCACCATGGAAGGCTTTAGGCAACCCTGAGCAGCATCTTTTGTTAATGGTCTTGCTCTTCTTCCGCAGAAAAACGCAGTAATTGAAAGCCTGCAAGAGCAAGTCAGCAACGCCAAGGAAAAGCTGGTAAAGCTGATGTCTGCCGAGTGCACCTATGACTCCCCAGAGTGGGCTGTCCCAGATGCAGCCTCTGCCCGTGGGCTGGCACTTCCGGGACCTTCGGAATGCCCTGCTGTTTCGGAGAATGAGAGCGGAGCAGCTGCTAGGGACTCCCTACACGTTCCAGCGGCCTGCCAGCACGTGCAAGGCCCTGGGGCATCGAGAAGGGACACCAGTCCCTCCCCAGCCCAACAGGACAACATGCCTTTAAAACAGTATTGTGATCATTTGGACACGGGTTGCAACCAGAAGCCAAAGGCTGAACAAAGCGAGGGTCCCGAAAGAGGAGACCAGGAACCCATGGCCCCCAGCCAGCGTTTAATGGCAGATGGAGTGGCCTGTGAACCCCATAAGCCCAGGCAGAGCCCAGAGGGACTCCCAAAGAAGCTACCTGGGGTCAGTTCAGTAGTCAGAGAGAAGCTTCAAGAAGTTCTACAAGAGCTGGACCTGGGCTCTGAGGCTCCCCTTTCCCCACTACCCTGTCCCCAGCAGCTCTGGAAGAGTACCACTTCCCGTAGCCCCCAGAAGCTGTCCCCATCTAAACTGGGTTTCAGCCCGTACGTGGTGAGGAGGAGACGGGCGGCCCAGAGGGCTCGCTCCCACATCCCTGGCTCTGTGGGTCTCAATGTGGGGCATCAAGCAAATAGTACCGTTTCTAGTTCACAAAGTGGGCTTATTGTACAGAACAGAGACAGTCCCAGGCTGGACCACAACAATGCAAGGTCCAAGGTACCAAGATCTTCTTCTGTAAAACCATCACCACTCTCGGAACCTCGCCGGAAACAGGGTACCCTGGAGGGCAGCAAACAATGCGAGACCGAGCCTCAAGAGGCCGGCGGAGCATGCAATGTAGCTTTTCCTTGCCAATCTTCTGCTTCTGTCCAGGCACAAAGTCCCGCAGCCCCATGCCTACCCTCTTCACCAGCTCTGCCCAGGCAGCGTCAGCCTCGACCCCGACTGTCCCCTGGCTGTCCTTCCTTGTCTTCTGGGTGCTACAACCTTGACAGTGAGTCCAGCAGCTCAGACGAGTTCTTCTGCCGCTGCCACAGGCCCTACTGTGAAATCTGCTTCCAGAGCTCTTTGGACTCCAATGACAGCGACACTTCAGACAGTGACCTTGAGCAGGCTTCAGGATTGGCCTCCTGGGGAAAGCTGTGGGCCCGCTCCAAGCCTGTTGTGAACTTCAAAGATGACTTGAAGCCCACGCTAGTGTGAAAAGCGGCAAGGTGGGCTGGCCACAGAGGTCAGCACCATGCTTTGGCCAGCCTCAACTGTGTTCCAGCTGTGCTTTCTTACTCTAAAAGGGCGTTCGTTACCCACCCTGCTACTACCTCAGCGTTACTGTGAGCAGCTCTAGTGAGGGATTGTAGAATAACTCCTTCAACTGAAGGTGCTAAATGAGAGGTAGTCTTGTCCATTCAGCTCAGCCTACTCTTTATGATTTTCTGGGTGTATACCGAGTAGCTAGCTGGATCGATGACCAAAAGATGGAGAGAGAGATTTTTTTGCAGAACCACTGTGAGCCACCAAACTAGCCTTTCAGTGAACAGACCTGCAGGTAGATGAGCCTATACCTTTGTCTCTCCAACTCGGAGAAAGGGTGCCTTGCTTTCTGCTGAAGGCTCTAAGCCTTCACTGTGTCAGGGTTTCAGCTTCCGGTTCAAGTCGCCCCAGCACTCTCCACTCCACTTGTTGCCCACATACCATCCTGGCACCTCTCACACCATGACCCCCGACATAATTTCCTAACGTGTTCCCATACGCTTCTCAGATGGTGCTCCTGGACTCAGTAGTGTCTGGAGCCTGCCCCCTGCTCTCTCCCAGCCACACGATGTTGTACTTGAACACATAGCAGCGGTAGTCTGTGCTGGGAGACTTTCTGGTCAAAAGGTAGTTTTGGTGCTATTGAGGTTACATGACCACCAAAGATCCATAAACCTAGAAAGAAAATAGGGAAATAGGAAGAAATGAAGGGCTGAGTGTGGTTGTGCACATCTTTCATCCCAGTGCTCAGGAGCAGAGGCTGGCAGATCTCTCTGAGTTTGAGGCCAACCTGGTCTACATAGAGAGTTCCAGACAACCAGGGTTATATAGAGAGGTCCTGTCTCAATAATAGTGATGATGATGATGATGATACAAGAAGGCAAGGAAGAAAGAAAAACAGGAACAGATTGTGAACATTTCACTAGAGTCTGGCTCGGTACTTGGCAATACCAAATTTCAGTGTCTCTTAATGATAACCCATTGAAGCAGACACTCTTCTCTCTACGGCTAGGGGCCACAGGGCTTAGAGAAATGAGGTGACTTCCCTAATTCCATACTGCTGCAACGTGACTATTGGAGAATTTGCACATGCTGCTGAAACTGAGGTTGGTGGGTCTCCCCAGGGATACATCTCTTTAGTCATTCTTCTGGAAGTGGCAGGCAAGATCTAAGTGACAGACAACTGAATCAAGGCAGGGCGAGCTGGTATGATGTCCCTTGAGGACAAAACCAAGTTCTTTACCACCACTTCCCACTGTGGGGGCAACACCTGCACTTCCAGGGGAACTAGGAACTTGGTAAAGAGTGAGCTCCAGGGACTCCCTAAACTCACTAAGGCTGCAGGGAAGACAAATTGGACCACTTCAACTATTGCTTCACTTGTCACCTGCTGCCCACACTGCCGTACTGCATCTGCACTGCGTGTAGATTTTGTTTGGAGTTCAGAGAAGGCATCTGACACCAAACATCTCACAGATATGTCACAGACTCTCAGGTGCTTAGCCATGGAGGCCCTGCTGGTAGGACAGCATCTTCTGCTGTCTATTGTTCAATACGAATGTCATAATTTATTCTGTGTGTATACATTGGGGAGTGTAGCTTCCGTGTGTGTTGTTTGTATGATGACCACGAGTATCTTAATAAAAAAGAAATGACTGTCAAATAAGTCTCTTCTGAAATTAGAGTCCTGGACTGGAAAGGAGGAGCCTGGAGAAGACCGAGCCACTGGAAGGTGGTAAAATACAGAACTGCTGTTGGGCTCTGGCAATTCCAAGCACGTCTTTCATCAAGCTTCCATTTGTAATAGACCCTCTGATGGTCTCTCTGTCTCTGTACAGGCTCTTATCCCAAAAACATCCCCTTTAGTGGATGGAGGAAAACAGTGAAGACCTCCCAGAGACTCCTTCCAATAGGTGAGGTCCTCTGTCCAGGCTTCCCCTAAGCTTCCTTCCTCCCACGATGCTACTCCCACCAGCGGATCTGGGCTCCAGGATGTGGTTCACAACCAAGTGCTTAGCCTTCTCATTCTGTATCTAAATCCCCGGTCCCACAAGTGCAGTCCTTCCACAGCTCCATCCTTTTTCCTTCTAGATGTTCCCACAACTTCACGCTCTGTGTGAGTAGTTAGCCTTTCAAGGTGTAGGCGACGCATGCACTCTTTCTTTGCTTTCACAAGCATCCCCAAATGGAACTAACTGGCCCTCCACTTGAACACATAGGATGTATTCTGCATAGGACATGTTTTGGCCTTGATTTTAGAGGCTTTTGTTAAGCATTTTGCCTAGAATGACTTTGTAAACTATTCTAGACCCAACTGAAAAGGGGGAGTGTCAACACTCAATGTTCCCTATTTATAATTTGGCTCAAATATTACATGCAAAGCATCACTACTCAAAAATGTTGCCTCTGGACCTATCATTTTCCCTGTGGCCTATCACCTCTGCTCACCCACAGATTTTTCTGATGCTACTACCCAAGGCAGCCAAACAGTGAGTAGATCCTTAGAGGGATGAATATGCTCTTGGCAAGTTCATGTTACAGACTTGAGAAAAGGCAGTCAACCGTGCAGAGGAATCCTTCCGAAGTAAACATTTCCTCTGCCGACATTGCCACACGATGCAACTGTTGGTCCTAAGGCCAGGCCCAGGGCCAGGCCCAGTGCCAGGCCCAGCTCCACCCCCACCGCATGTTTTCTGTTGACTGAAAATCTTGGGACTGAAGATGTCTTTCTTCACAACACAGATCTGCCCACATCTCCTGAGTTGTCTCAAGCCCCCTTTCCTTGAAGGACCAACTTGGACTCCAATGAGTTCAAGAAAGCAAGCAAGCATCCTGTGTATCAGACATGGCTCTTTAGAACTTAAAAAGAACATTGAATTCTTTTATGCATGTGAGTGTTTCTGCCTGCGTGTGTGTCTATATACTACATATATGCAGTGCTCATGGGGGGCCAGAAGAGGACATCAGACCCCCTGCAACTGGAACTCCAGTGAGCCACTATGTGGGTGCTGAGAATTGAACCCTGGTTTTCGGCAAGAAAAGCAAGAGTTATTAATCACTGAGCCATCTCTCCAACGCCAAGGCATGATTTTTAAAAGAACTGTATTACTTTCAAAGAGATACAAAGCCCCATTTACACGCGTTTCCTCCATTACAAGTTCCCCCCAAAAGTGCTGATCACATCTTCCTCCTATTTGTCCCAGTCTGACAGTAGACCTCAGAGAGCTTTGCCCAAGAAGAGCCCAGTAAATAAATGGCTAATAGGCAGCTTTGCAATAGACAGCTTTCTGAGGAGGCAAATGATGAAAACCAAAGGCAGAAGGGCAAAGACCTTGCTTTGAGCCAAGAGCTGAACCAGAAAGGGAGACAGCCATCTGGCTTCGCCGCCGCCCAGTGCATTAAGAGCATGACGTAACATCTCCCAGACCCAGAAGTAACTGAATTCAGAAAATGACAGTGCTTTTTAAGTCTCTTAGGGAGGGGCAGGAGCAAATAATGGAGTTACTGGGAAGCAAATGAGAACGGTCTTTTGATCAAAGTCTTCTCTTGGAGATTCTTGCTTCCTAGCCTGGGTCCTGGGCACCAGCCAGTATTTTCAGTATATCTGTTGACTGGAGGAGCATCTGCATGGAGCTTCACCAGAGGCAGAGAGCAAGGCAACACTCTCCTTGCCCACAAGCCCGACTTCCCTAGCCTCTGGCATCTACTCTTATCTCTCTGGATTTTTCCTGATCTCAGCATCCTCAAACAACCACATTCAGAGAGGAAAACATCTTGAGACACGTCCAGTTCACTCCTGAAGTGACAGAGAGACCGGAAATACCGATGGCGATGGCGTTAGGCGAAATACGTGCCTCGAGTTTCTCAGATCTGAGTCTGCATTCCCCAAGGCATGTGGCTCTCTGACAGTAAGTGCTTGAAAAAGGTCCTGTGGAGGTCTGTAGGGGGCTGGGAGGAAAGGCAAAGGGAAAGAAGAGAAGTCCAAAGAACAGAGAGAGGCAAGAGGGAGACAACATGAAGGACGGAAAAGCTCTAGGCTTGGCTTGTTCTGCAGAGAGTTCCTGTCAATCACTGTCCTCTAAAGCAGCATGGGACTTCAGTTCACAGCAGAGATAGCCTGGGTCTGACTTGGGAGGCAAGGCTGAGATACCCTTGTTTGACCTTTCTGAAGCCCATGGAACATACAGTCATCTGTTTACTTCAATGATTTTTCCCTCCAGACTGTGAGTGTCACAAGGCTCAATAGAGCATGTTGAGGTTGGATTGGTGGCCCCGGAGCCCAGCAACATGTTTTCTACAAGGTTTCTGCTCCAAATGTATTTGTCAAAAGAAATAAACCAAGGAAGGGAAGTGACACTGCCAGAATAATACATTAGCAAGTTAGCTCCCAGAGGTCACCTGAGACAAGGTGCAGGTGCCCTACCTGATCATGCAAGGGACACAATGTTACTGACTTACATTTTTATTATCCCTTGTGATATATGGCCACACCCTTCATCAAAAGAAGATAATCGTGCTGCTGAGAAGACTCACTAGGAAAAGACACTGTGGTCAAGCCTGATGACCTAAGTTCAGTCCTTAGGATCCACATGATCAGAGAGACCTGAGGTCAGGTTTCCTCCTGTGGCCTTCACACAGTTATATTACTGACAGGCTATACTGAGTATTCTCATGTTACACACACACACACACACACACACACACACACACAAATCAATGTGGTGAAAACAATTTAAAGAGGACAATTTATGAAACCCATTGTTTTCTACAATCAAAAAAAAAAGATGCTTTTAAAAGTTGCTATGCTAAAAAGAAGCTGGGTGGTGGGGTACATACCTTTAATCCCAGCAATTAGGAGGCAGGGGGATCTCTATAAGTTTAAATCCAGTATAGTCTACAGAGCAAGTTCCAGAACAACCAGGGCTACAGAAAGAAATCCTGTCTTGGAAAAAAAGGAAAGAAAGGAAGAAAGAAAGAAAGAAAGAAAGAAAGAAAGAAAGAAAAAATGAAAAAAGAAAGAGAAAAAGACAAGGCATTTTAAGTGGGCTTCTTTTCCATCAAATTTCAGACACAACAACAACAACAAAAAAAAAAATTTATCCTCGCTGCAATGCTTGGAAGAGTGTCCAGGTGGCTTTGTGGCTCAGTTTTCCAGCCTCTAAACTGGAATGGTAACACTTATCCTATAAGGTACTTAGGAAGACTCAATTAGCTAATACTTAAAATGGTTCTGTGTCATTATAGATGTCAGGTCACCCAAGAAATTTCTTTTTTCCCAAAGTCTGGTGTTTAGACAAAAACCAGTATTTCCTCAGGGGCTTGGAGAGAATTCATACTGGCAAAAGACAAGTGGCTCTACCGTCAACCTATGACTGTGGTGGCTTTGGCCACCTCAGTTCCTGCTTACAAGGCCCATCCCAGTTCACAAATGTTTGAGGGCTGGTGAGATGGCTCAGCAGTGAAGAGCACTGACTGCTCTTCCAAAGGTCCTGAGTTCCAATCCCAGCAACCACATGGTGGCTCACAACCATCCATAATGGGATCTGATGCCCTCTTCTGGTGTGTCTGAAGACAGTGTAGTTATGTATAATAATAAATACATCTTTAAAAAAAATGTCCGAGAAACGTTTTTGGAAACACAGGTTTATATCCACAAGCCCTCTTTCCGTTGCTTTCTAGTTCCCTGGCAGTCACCATCTTCAGCTTGTTCCTGTGGGAACAGACAGATATAGCACCATGAAGATAGCCCGCTGGCTCAGCCCACTTTGCAGGCAGCCAACTTTTCAGCACCGGCCGTTTCCCATTGAGAGACTAGATACTAGGGTGGGGCCAAAGGGAAAAACGTATGAAAGCCAGGGCATACGATTTCTGTTTAAAGGCTAGCCAAGAGACATGAGCAATTTCCTTTGAAAAAACATTACATTTCGCACTCGAAATAGGCATTGTGAGCCGGGTGTGGTGGCGTACTCCTTTAATCCCAGCACTCGGGAGGCAGAGGCAGGCAGATTTCTGAGTTTGAGGCCAGCCTGGTCTACAAAGTGAGTTCCAGGACAGCCAGGGCTATACAAAGAAACCCTGTCTCAAAAAACAAAAAACAAACAAACAAACAAACAAACAAAAACCAAAAGAAAAGAAATAAGCATTGTAAGACTCAGAGTTGTACCTGTAAGCCCTGCCTTCCCAAGGACCAGGTAACTTCCTGAAATATTGAAAGTTCGTGGAAAATAACAAAGCCACATGAAAAAATACACATGTCCGAGGGCCAATCCGCTGGGAATTCTAGGGAGTGGTCCTGACCAAAGTCCATCATGGCCAGTATTTAATTAAAGCTTGCTACAAATTTGGCACAAAATTGTGAGATTGGGTTTTCTTCCTCAAATCTCAGGGATTAACAACAAAGTAATCCGTATACTCTCATATATATATATATATGATAACAAGTACATTTCATTTAATCCTGTATCTTTAACAGTTATTACCATCTACAAAGTAGTTATCAACTCACTGGTTAAGAAACTCTCCCTGGGAGAGGTTAGGTAAGGGGAAGCCATGTGACCCTTAGAGGCAGAGAGCCCCTGAGTACACTGAAATCTCACTGGGGATTCCTAAGCAATTCTTGGACTCCCCAACACTGCTTCGAGGGCACATGCTACAGGTATGCTTCGAGAACTGAGTGAATTTCAACACATCAGGGCAGGGGCCACGCCTGAGGTGTCCTGAGAAAAAGCCGGCTGGTCTGGTTCAGTCAGCCTGTTGCAAAATCCTCCTCGTGCTGAGTCATTGAGCTGTCCCTGAGGCTTGAAGGCTGCCTTCTGAAGCTACCTGCCTGGTCAACTTCAGCCCCTTCAAGAGTTCAATTCTGAGCCCAGGTTATACTGAAAGCAAATAAACTACCCCAAGCTGATCCCCTCCCCACCTAAGTATATTAGCACAAAAAAGAGTAAGGGACCCATTAAAAACCCCATGCCATGTGAATGCCATCTGTAGCTTAAATCATTAGCTGAGTGTCAGCTCACACCTCTATGGGGCTGAGAGGCCTTCCTTGCTCTCCATTTCCCTCGGGACAAAGTTTCACTGACCTGGAGTCTGGGGCTCTCCATATTGACTCCCAGAATTCTCAGCTTACTAAGTCTTCTTGCTCTTGTCCATTGGCTGTGCTGTTTCCACAACAACCCCACCTGGCTGAGGCCTTTCGCCCCTCTCGCCTTCCTTGAACTACCCTAGCCTGAAGCAGTTTCCCTTCCAACTAGTGCCAGCTGTCCCGACTTATTAGGTAATAAATCTTCTATTCCTGATAGGCTCCTGAAAGCAGCTCTATTGTTGATCCTGGGCTATTACATAAATCCTCCATTGTTAACTTTTCAGACACTCATATCTCACCTCTTCAAATGTTATCAGAAGCTGGGTGGCAAAGGCTGTTTAACCCCTGCCTTTCCACAGCATCGTCTACAGTGCTGGATGCCCAATAGTTCCTGATCAAAACTTCAAGGTTTATTCTGCAGATGAGCTAACTCTTTGCCTGTCTGTAAAGAGAACATCCTGAGCAGATAAAAAGGAATTCCATGGCATTTTTTTTAAATCTCAAACAGAATCTGAAATTTAGCATTTCAGAGATTCTTGGTTGTCGCCTCAATAAGGAGGCTAACAAATACTTGCTCAGAGTCTGCTGTGGACCAGGCACAGTGCTGGGGCTTACAGAATCTATTTCTCATGGCTCTGGAGGCTGAAATCAGCAGTCAAGGCTCCAGTATGTTAAACGGCCTGGTGAGAGCTGCCGTCTTCTATAGGGGAGAAAGGCTGGTCTGAGACAGCAGAAGGCAGAAGGCAGGAGGAAGCCAAACATTTGTAAAAAGTCTGGTTTTAAAAATTATGTACACTTATCTATGCCTGTGTGAATACATAAAGGTAAGTGCAGGTGTCCATAGAAGCCAGAAGAGGGCATTTACTATCCCTGGAGCTAAAGGCAATGATGAGCTACCCAGTGTGGTACTTGGGAACCAAACTGGGGTCCTCTGGAAAAACAGCCATTACTCTTAACTACTGAATCATCTCTCTAGCTCCCTCCTGGGGGGTTGCTTTTATTTTTCTCCTCCTCCTCCTCCTCCTTCTGCTCTTCCTCCTCCTTTTATGAGAGTTTTGCCTGCTAAAATATATGTGCACACCATGCCTGCCTGGTGCCCAAAGAAGTCAGAAGAGAGTGTCAAGAGGGTATCAGATCCCCTGAAACTAGAGGTTCAAATAACTATGAGCTATCACGTGGGTGCTGGGCACTGAATCTGGGTTCTCTGCAAGAACAGCAAGTACTCTTAGCTGCTGAGCCATCTCTCCAGCTCTATCCACAGGGTCTTGTGTATCTCAGGCTGGTCTCAGACTTCCTATGTATCTGAGGATAACCTTGAACTCAGAGCACGTCTTCTGCCTCCCAAGTGTTATATGAAAGTAGCCATCATGATTAGCATAAAGTCTCTTTGATTCAAGTTTTAATGGTTCTTCTCTGAGAGAAGACCTCATAGCTAAACGCTTCTTTTTGTTGTTGGGTTTTTTTTGTTTGTTTGTTTGTTTGTTTGTTTTGAGGCAGTGTAGCCCTGGCTGTCCTGGACCAGGCTGGCCTTGAACTCAGAAATCCGCCTGCCTCTGCCTCCCAAGTGCTGGGATTAAAGGCGTGTGCCACCACACCTGGCAGCTAATTGCTTCTTATACTGTCACAGGGTGTCACCTGAATTTTGAAGGAGACACATTTAAGCCATAGCAGTACCTAAAAAATCCTGGACCCAATTTCTCCAACGTCCTTAGACAACAACTAAACACCTACCCAAATGGGTTCCTATCTATGAACAGTTACAGAAAACAGAATTTTAAAAAGGCAGGGAGAGGGTATAACAAGATTAATCCTGAAGATTGTCCTGGCCTATGATACAGTAAACACTAGAAGAAACAGCACACAAGTCCCTTGGCACGTCCTGCGATGTGACAAGCAGGCACTTTCACTCTGAGGAGAGGCTGTCCATCCACTAAAACATAGCTAGATGTTTATTTTATTGTGATTACATTTTCCCATGGAACTACAGAACTTAACCCTCATGACCGGAATCTAATCTGAAGCCAAAGTCATCAATCCTGCACGGAAGGATTTTTACCTTCTAGTCTCTGACTGTAGATCCTCAGATGCCCTGGGTCCTGACGTTCTATGATTAATGTTTTCAAGGACAAGTTAATGAGAAGACAGAATTGAGATCCTCTGAGCCTTGCCTCTGATCCCATGGGTTTCACCTGTCATCTCCAGCTCTAGGCTTTGCCAAATCCTGGCCTAAGGCCATCTTTCTCTTGCCCTGGCATAGTTACCGAGTGATTGTGCAGCCTGCTGGTGCCATGTGGCACTGTGGGAAGCTGGTGGAACCTTCAGGAGGTAAACCCAGAAGGACAGTAGGCTGTGGTGACATGTCATTGAAAACAACAATAGACCCTTGTCACTTCCTCTCCAACTTTCTCTTGCTTCTTGACCAAGGGGCAACAGGTTTTGTGATCTCCACCATTATAGTATTGCACTCCCACCAAATGCTAAGAATCGATGACCAATCAATTATAAACCTGAACCTCCGAAGTGATGAGACAGAGTACACTTTGGGTTATGATAAGTATATTCTTTAGTTTTTAGTCTGTGTGAGTGTGTGTGCGTCTCTGTGTGGTATATGTGCTTGCTAGTATCTGTGGGACCCATAAGAGGCCACTGAATCTCACGGTGATGGAGTTACCAGGTGAGGCACCGGACATGGGTTCTAAGAACCTAACTGGGGTTCGTTGAGAAAGCAGCCAGTGCTCTTAACCACTGAGCCATCTCTCTAGCCCATCGGTCTGTTTTGTTGGTTGTGGCTGTTGGTTTGGGTTGGGTGTGGGTCTCATGTAGCCATGGCTGTCTTCAAACTTTGTGCACAGAGGAAGATGATTTTCACTTATGAGTCTCTTGTCTGCACTTCCCAAGCACTGGAATAACAGAAATATATAATTCCAGCATGCTGTGCCAATGATGTGCTTATAAAAAGATAAAGAGGTATGAGATGTGTTCTATTGGGGTGTGGTGAGGTGGGGGGGGCGGGGGGAGGAGATGTTTTGGCGGGCTCATGCCAAGACCCCTGAGGGACCAGCCACAGGACAGTATAGTATAGAATAGAGTTTTTAGGGCATGGGGAGGGGAGTTAAGGGGGTAGTGGAGGCAGAGAAAGGTAGAGAGAGAGAAGTAGAGGAGAAGAATAGAGGCTGGCCATGAGCATGTGGAGAGAGAGGGGAGAAGGGAGAGGGGAGAGAGAGGAAGAGGGCAAGAGGGAGCAAGGGAGCAAAAGAGAGGAGGAGCCCCTTTTATATTGGTCCAGGCCCACCTGGCTGTTGCCTGGTAACTGTAGGGAAAAGCATACCTGGCTGTTGCCAGGTAACTGTGGGTCAGAGTTTAGACAGAATGCTAACAGTGAGAGAATGTTATCTAACACATAGTCTCTCACAGGTGCATGGAATCTCAGATTCTTCAGAGGTTCCTTGTATTCTTTCTTGCCCTGACATGAGCATGGGACGCTGTGCACACAGTGGAAAGGTGCTTAAAACACTGAGTTGAAGGATAAACAAGGAAGGTTAAATTTTTGTTGGGCAATTACTTCCAATACATCTGTCACCAAACTAGCAAAGTAACAGTGAGGGGTAAGCAAAAGATAAATGTTATTTCCAGCAGTGATGAATACAATATAAAATAATAATAAAGTAGGTTAAAGGGGAGGAGAGTAGATGATCAAACAAATGGATCAGTAAACATATCAAATTTCTATTAAATGAAAACCACACAAATAAAACTTACATTATGTCCACCCAGAATTTCCCCCACTAGATTTTACAGAGCCACTAAATGTCCTATGAGTATGCTATGGTTATTATTTTTTTAAAAAATATAAAGACTGGGTGGCTTAAACAAGCAAAATTTACTGTCTCCGGGTTCCAAAGAAAACCAGTTGGATTCTCCGAGGGACGCAAGGAAAGACCCGTCTCCTTGAACTGTAACGGGCCATCTTTTCCCTACACTGATTCACACGTCTTTCCTCTCACGAATGAATCACTACGGCTGTGCATAACACTTCGGGGAGACTTCCTAAATGTTGAGCTGAATTCAAGTTTGCCCAAGAGAACCAATGAAAGGGTAAAGCTGTTTTCACCCAGGACACTAAAAAAGGTTCATAGCCTACAGCAGTTCCTGGAACTCTCTGAGTCAAAGGAAATTATGTTTCCATGACACAGAGCCTGACTCTGGGTTTCTTAATTAAGGGTATTTGCATGATGAGAGGAGACTTGTTTCGGAATAGTCATTGCTCTACTACTCCCTAATCAATGGCCCACTGCTTCTGACCTAAGAATTATCTCTACGGCAACTCCATGAGTCATGGAGAAGGCCTGGCTCTCAGGAGGGGAGGGAACACCAGGAAGGAGGGAACTGTACCTTCAGCCTGAGATCTCTCATCAGGGTGCAGAGGCTGATGGGGAGCCACCAGCTTAGCCTCTCAGTTGCCAAACGAAGTAGGAACAAGAGAACTTTCAGCCAAGTGTCTCTCCACTATTCCTCTTCAGCAAAGTTACCAGAGTCCTACACCAAACTGGACCCTCTACTTAATGATCGTCACTGGACCAACAATTAAAAACTCAGGACCCAACAACCCAGAGGGAGAACACCCATGGGTGTGAGAGGTAAGCAGGGCTGGTAGCACAATGTGATTTCACCTTCATTCACGAATTGAGGTTCCACTGTGTGCTAGGATGGTCCCCTAGAGGCACAGATAGGGTTTCTTAATCTAGTCAGCAGAGAGTCTCCCCATGGGACATTTAAAGACCCTTGAAGGCATGCCTCCCATGTTGTCTTCCATCACTAAGACTGTTCAACAAAAGTCTCCCCAGACACGGGTGGGGATAACTCATTAGGTAAAGGCCACTCGGAAAGAACCATTGCCCCGTGTTGTACTGGGTTGTCCACATGAGTGTTACTTCATGCACATACTCATATCTGCTCCGACACATAAAGGGACTGTCACGGAAAGCAGCAATCAGATGTCCCAGCTCTGATGCCCAGAGAGAAGAGTCCTGGCCCACATGCATTTTTTCTACTCAACTGCAATTTGTTTGACATCAGAGTCAGTGTGGGCACCGAGCAAAAACCCAAGAATGACTTTTAGAAAGTGCTTCACAAACCTGAGGTGAGTCAACTAGAACCGAGCAGAACAAGTAAAGACTGTTTCTCTCCAACTGCTTGCTGTAAGAAAAGCAGCCAGCCGGTAAGCTGCCATGCTGCTGATTCAGAACAATCCTGGGCTCTTAGTGGCCTCCCCAGAGAAAGGCCCTGAGCTACACCTTCCCAGGGGAGTTCCTGGGAGCCTCCTGCAGCCGCAGCAGCCTGTGATGACATGACTTTGATCTTTTGCTCTAGGAAATCAGGCTTGACAAAGGACTAGGACAAAGGAGCTTGTGTACTCCTCTGCCCTGGATCCAAGACCAGAGGTTACAAAATGAGGTAAATACTTGCAGAGAGTAAATACTGTGTAGGGTAAGAATTTTGAAATACTCCATGTGAACGATATAAGAGGAAAATAAAAGGTGTTGGGGGAAACTCCATCACCCCATAGCACACGGTCAGTAGAAATGGTTGTCCTTTTCGTTAATGATCTCAACAATATTCCTAGAACCTTGCCACACTCCTCCTCTCTGGGCCTTAGTGGGCCTTGGTGAAGGCCTCAACAAAGAATGGGGGTGTGGCTGCCCAGATAGTGGGTAAAGGTGCTTGTAGCCAAGTCTTAACAATCTGAAAGCAACCCCTCAGTCCCTCAGTCCCCCAGTCCCCCAGTCCCTCAGTCCCTCAGTCCCTCAGTCCCTCAGTCCCTCAGTCCTAACCAGCGGAAGGAGTGAACCAGCTTCACAAAGTCGCCTTCTGACTAGTATATACACACACTAATTAAATAACAAATAAATAAAATTTTAAAACAAAGAGTACAGTTTAAGTAACACTTGCCAACTTTTTAGGTAAAATAAATTTCAAAACATGGAACTTCTGTCTGCATGGCTCTTTCTGAACACTTGGTCCTGGGACATAGCTCTATGTTGTAAGGAAACTCAAGCCCCACAGAGAAGCCACAAAGAGGTCCAAATGAAGCCCTAAGCAACAGCCAGCATCAATGCTCATAAGTATGAATAAACAAACCTTTAGATCAGGGATGCAGTTTTTTTTTATTCTGTTTTTTATTATTTATTTTTAAGGGTTTTTTGTTTGTTTGTTTTCTTGTTTTGGTTTTTTGCTTGTTTGTTTGTTTGTTTGTGGTTTTTCAAGACAGAATTTCACCCTTGAATGTCCCGGAACTTGCTCTGTAGACCAGACTGGTCTCAAACTTAGAGATTTGCCTACCTCTGTCTCCTGAGTGCTAGGATTAAAAGTGGGTGCCACCACTACCTGGCTATATTTACTTATTTATTTTGAGACAGGGCTTCCACTATGGATCTCTCTGAATAGTCTAAAATTCACTTTGTCCTTCCAGTCTGCACCTTGGGCACAAATTGCAGCTAGCCCCACAACACCCAGAGGAAGTTCCACTCTCAGGCGTTCTAACACACCCAGGATCACAAAATCACAGAATCACAGGAGTGTGGTCACACCAGGATCTCAGGGTCCCAGAGACTGCTTGACTCCCAGAAACCCTGACACACCCAGGATCTCAGGATCTCAGGATCACAGGGGCCTGGAATCACAGGATCACAGCGACAGCAAGACTCTGAGGAGATCTGACACAACCAGGATCACAGAGACAATTGGACTCTGAGAAGACCTGACACAACCAGGATCACAGGAAGGACAAGCTCCAGTTAGTTATAGGGAGAGCAGGTAGCACTAGTGATAATCAGATAGCAGGAGGCAAGCATAAGAACATAAGCAACAGAAACCAAGGTGGCATCATCAGAACCCAATTCTCCCACCATCAAGTCCCAGATACACTATCGAACTGGAAAAGCAAGATTCAGAACTAAAATCACTTCTATGACAATGATAGAGGACTTTAAGAAGGACATAAATAAGTCCCTTAAAGAAATACAGGAGAACACAGGTAAACAGGTAGAAGCCCTTAAAGAGGAAACACAAAAATCCCTTAAAGAATTACAAGGAAAACACAATCAAACAGGCAAAGGAAATGAACAAAACCATCCAAGATCTAACAATGGAAATAGGAACAATAAAGAAATCACAAGGGGAGACAACCCTGGAGTTAGAAAACCTAGGAAAGAGATCAAGAGTCATAGATGCAAGCATCACCAACAGAATACAAGAGATAGAAGTGAGAATCTCATTGGCAGAAGATACCATAGACTGGACCAGAAAAGAAATTCCTCCCATCACATAATAATTAAAACACAAAATGCACTAAACAAAGAAAGAATACTAAAAGCAGTACGGAAAAAATGTCAGGTAACATGTAAAGGCAGACCTATCAGAATTACACCAGACTTCTCACCAGAGACTGTGAAAGCCAGAATATCCTGGAGAGATGTCATACAAATCCTAAGAGAACACAAATGCCAGCCCAGGCTACTATACCCAGCAAAACTCTCAACATAGACAGGGAAGCCAAGATATTCCATGACAAAACCAAATGTACACAATATCTTTCCACAAATCCAGCCATACAAAGGATAATAGATAGAAAATTCCAACAAAAGGAGGGAAACTATACCCTAGAAAGAGCAAGAAAGTAATCTTTCAACAAACCCAAAAGAAGATAGCCACACAAATATCATTCCACCTCTAACAACAAAAATAACAGGAAGCAACAATCACTTTTCCTTAATATCTCTTAATATCAATGGACTCCATTCCCCCAATAAAAAGACATAGACTAACAGACTAGATACATAAATAGGACCCAGCATTTTGCTGCATACCAGAAACACACCTTAGTGACAAAGACTACCTCAGAGTAAAAGGTTAGAAAACAATTTTCCAAGCAAATGGTCCCAAGAAACAAGCTGGAGTAGCCATTCTAATATCAAATAAAATAGACTTTCAACCAAAAGTTAGCAAAAAAGATAAGGAAGAATACTTTATACTGGTCAAAGGAAAAATCTACTAAGATGAACTCTCAATTCTGAACATCTATGCTCTAAATGTAAGGGCGCCCATATTCATGAAAGGAACTTTACTAAAACTCAAAGAACACATCGCACTCCACACAATAATAGTGGGAGACTTCAACATCCCACTTTCAGCAATGGACAGATCATGGAAACAGAAACTAAACAGAGACAGAGTGAAACTAACAGAAGTTATGAACCAAATGGATCTAACAGATATTTATGGAATATTTCATCCTAAAGCAAAAGAATATGCCTTCTTCTCAGCACCTCATGATACCTTCTCCAAAACTGGCCTATAATTGGTCACAAAACAGATACAAGAAGATTGAAATAATTCCTTGCACCCTATCAGATCACCATGGATTAAGGCTGGTCTTAAATTCCAACAAAAACAACCGAAATCGCACATACACATGGAAGCTGAACAACACTCTACTCGATAACTTGGTCAAGGAAGAAATAAGTAAAGAAGTTAAAGACTTTTTAGAATTTAATGAAAATGAAGGTACATCATACCAAAACTTATGGGACACAATGAAAGCAGTGGTAAGAGGAAAACTCATAGCACTAAGTGCCTCCAAAAAAGAAAGTGGAGAGAGCTTACACTAACAGCTTGACAGCACACCTGAAAGCTCTAGAACAAAGAGAAGCAAATACACCCAAGAGAAGTAGAGGGAAACAAATAATCAAACTCAGGTATGAAATCAACCAAATTGAAACAAAAAGAACTATGCAAAGAATCAACAAAACCAGGAGCTGATTCTTTGAGAAAATCAACAAGATAGATAAACCCTTAGCCAAACTAACTAGAGGGCACAGGGACAGTATCCTAATTAACAAAATCAGAAATGAAAAAGGAGACATAACAACAGAACCTGAGGAAATCCAAAACATCATCAGATCCTACTACAAAAGGCTATACTCAACAAAACTGGAAAATCTGGATGAAATGGACAATTTTCTAGACATTTACCAGGTGCCAAAGTTAAAACAGGATCAGATAAACCATCTAAACAGTCCCATAACCCCTAAAGAAATAGAAGCAGTCATTAAAAGTCTTCCAAAAAAATCCCAGGACCAGATGGGTTTAGTGCAGAATTCTATCAGACTTTCAAAGAAGACCTAATACCAATACTCTTCAAACTATTCCACAAAATAGAAACAGAAGAAACACTACCCAATTCACTCAATGAAGCCACAATTATACTTATACCTAAACCACACAAAGACCAAAAAAAAAAAAAAAAGAACTTCAGACCAATTTCTCTTATGAATATCGATACAAAAATATCAATAAAATTCTTGGAACACATCAAAACAATAATACACCACGATCAACTTCCCTTCATCCCAGGGATTCAGGGATGGTTCAATACATGGACATCCATCAATGTAATCCACTACATAAACAAACTCAAAGAAAAAAAACCCACATGATCATTTCATTAAATGCTGTAAAAGCATTTGACAAAATTCAACATCCCTTCATGTTAAAAGCCTTGAAAAGATTAGGAATTCAAGGCCCCTACCTAAACATAGTAAAAGCAATATACAGCAAACCAGATGCCAACATCAAACTAAATGGAGAGACACTTGAAGCAATCCCACTAAAATCAGGGTACAGACAAGACTACCCTCTCTCTCTCTATCTATTCAATTAGTACTTGAAGTTCTAGCTAGAGCAATTAGACAACAAAAGGAAGTTCAAAGGCATACAATTTGGGAAGGAAGAAGTCAAAATATCACTATTTGCAGATGATATGATAGTATACTTACATGAACCCAAAAATTCCACCAGAGAACTCCTAAAGTTGATAAACAACTTCAGCAAAGTGGCTGGATATAAACTTAACTCAAACAAATCAGTAGCCTTTCTCTACTCAAAGGATAAACAGGCTGAGAAATTAGGGAAATGACACCCTTCACAATAGTCACAAGTAACATTACATACCTTGGTGTGACTCTAACCAAGCAAGTGAAAGATCTGTATGACAAGAACTTCAAGTCTCTGAAAAAAGAAATCAAAGAAGATCTCAAAAGATGAAAAAATCTCACATGCTCAGGTATGGGCAGGATTAATATAGTAAAAATGGCTATCTTGCCAAAAGCAATTTACAGATTCATTGCAATCCTCATAAAATTCCAAATCAATTCATAGAGTTAGAAAGAGCAATTCTCAAATTCATCTGAAATAACAAACCAACAAACAAACAAACAAAAAACAAACAAACAAACAAACAAAAACCAACCCAGGATACTGAAAACTATTCTCAACAATAAAAGAAATTCTGGCAGAATCACCATCCCTGACCTCAAGCTGTACTGCAGAGCAATTGTGATAAAAACTGCATGGTATTGGTACAGTAACAGGCAGATAGATCAATGGAACAGAATTAAAGACACAGAAATGAATTCACACACAGATGGTCACTTGATATTTGACAAAGGGGCTAAAACCATCCAGTGAAAAAAAGACAGTATTTTTAATAAATGGTGCTGGTTCAACTGGTGGTCAGCATGTAGAAAAATGCAAATCGACCCGTTCTTATCTCCTTGTAAAAAGCTCAAGTCCAAGTGGATCAAGGACCGCCACATAAAACCAGATACACTGATATTAATAGAAGAGAAAGTGGGGAAGATCCTTGAATACATGGGCACAGGGGAAAAGTTCCTGAACAGAACACCAATGGCGTATGCTCTAAGATCTAAAATAGACAAATGGGACCTCATAAAATTGCAAAGCTTCTGTAAGGCAAAAGACACTGTCAATAGAACAAAACAGCAACTAACATATTGGGAAAAGATCCTAGCCAATCCTATATCAGCTAGAGGGCTAATATCCAATATATACAAAGAACTCAAGAAGGTAGACTTCCGAGAATCAAATAACTCTATTAAAAATGGGGTATAGAGCTAAACAAATAATTTTCAACTGATGAATATTAAATGGTCAAGAAGCCCCTAAAGAAATGTTCAACATCCTTAGTCATCAGGGAAATGGAAATCAAAACTACCCTGAGATTCCACCTCACACCAGTCAGAATTGCTAAAATCAAAAACTCAGGTGACAGTAGATGCTGGAGAGGATGTGGAGAAAGAAGAACACTCCTCCATTGCTGGTGGGATTGAAAGCTGGTATAACCATTCAGGAAATCAGTTTGGAGGTTCCTCAGAAAATTGGACATAGTACTACCTGAGGACCCAGCTATATAACAACTCTGGGCAAATACCTAGAAGATGCTCCAACATGTAATAAGGACACATGTTCCACTATGTTCATTGTAGCCTTATTTATAATAGCCAGGAACTGGAAAGAATCCAGATGTCCCTCAACAGAGGAATGGATACAGAAAATGTGGTACATTTACACAATGGAGCACTACTCAGTTTTAAAAACAATGACTTCATGAAATTCTTAGGCAAATTGATGGAACTAGAAAATATCATCCTGAGTGAGATAACCCAATTACAAAAGAACACACATGGTTTGCTCTCACCGATAAGTGGATATTAGCCCAAAAGCTTGAAATACTCAAGATACAATTTACAGACCACATTTATATCAAGAAGAAGACCAAAGTGTGGGTGCTTCGGACCTTCTTAGAAGGAAAACAAAATACTCACAGGAGCAAATATGGAGATTAAAGTGTAGAGCAGATACTGAAGAAATGGCCATCCAGAGACTGCCCCACCTGAGGGTTCATCCCATATACAGTTACCAAACCCATACACTATTGTGGATGCCAAGAAGTGCTTTCTGACAGGAGCCTGATACAGCTGTCTTCTGAGAGGCCCTGCCAGAGCCTTACAAATACAGAGGTAGATGCTCACAGCCAACCATTGGCCTGAGCATAGGGTCTCCAACAGAGGAGTTAGAGAAAGGACTGAAGGAGGTGAAGGGGTTTGCAACCATAGGAAGAACAACAATATCAACCAACCAGACCTCCCAGAGCTCCCAGGGACTAAGCCATGAAAGAAGGAGTACACATGGCTCCAGCTGCATATGTAGCAGTTGATGATGGCCTTGTCAGGCACCAATGGTAGGAGAGGTCCTTGGTCCTATGAAGATTTGATAGATGCCCCAGTGTACGGGAATGAAGGGTGGGGACATGGGAGTGGGTGGATGAGTGGAGGAACCCCCTCATAGAAGCAGGGGGAGAGGATGGGATAGGGTGTTTTCAGGAGGGGGAGAAACAGGGAAGGGCATAACATTTGAAATGTAAATAAAGAAAATATCCAATATAAATAAATAAATAAACAAACAAATAAATAAATAAACTGTACTTTGTCAATTGTTCTCACCCCGTGGATCTCAACCCCCAAAGACCATCAGAAAATACAGATATTAACGTTATTATTCATAACAGTAGCACAATTATAGTTATGAAGTTGCAATGAAAATAATCTTATGGTTGGGGGTTCAGCACAGCATGAAGAAATGTATTAAAGGGTTGTAGCACTAGCAAGGTTGGAAACCACTGCAATATGTAGACCAGGTTGGCCCCAAGAGTCCCTTACCTCTGCCTCTGAGTGTTGAGTGTACCAACACCACCCTCCAGAGCCACAGATTTTAACTTGTGGCCCAAATTCAGTCTATTGGCTGTTTTTAATAAATGATGTCACTTATTTGATTATAGCTGTTTTTGTAGGACAGTGGCAGAAATGATAAAGGCCCACGAAGACATAGATAAATTTACTCTCTGGCCAGGTATGGTGGCGCATGCCTTTAATCCCAACACTCGGGAGGCAGAGGCAGGCAGATTTCTGAGTTTGAGGCCAGCCTGGTCTACAAAGTGAGTTCCAGAACAGCCAGGGCTATACAGAGAAACCCTGTCCCGAAAAACCAAACAAAGAAACAAACAAACAAAAACAAAAAGAACAAAAAAAAAATTTACTCTCTGGCCCTTTACAGAAAAAGTTCATCTGAATTAGATAATTCTAGCCCCATCTCTTTGAGCCACTCCAACTAAGGTCTAGTAGAGCATAGGTCCCCATCAAGGCTGCTCCTCGCTTCCATCTGTGAGCCAGATATTATTTCAAGCCCCAAAGTTTTGAGACGCTTCTTTCCTAGCAATAACTAATTAGAATTCTTTTTCAGCTATGCTGAACTCAAGAGAACCTAGCCCTAGCTGCTGAACTTGTGCTGGGCTTCTGTTGCTTGGGGTTGGTCTCTGTAAATCCTGACTTAACGGAAATTAATTAGCAACAAATGTAGCATTCACAACTCAGGTGTTTTCTGCTCTCAGTTCCAAGGGGAATTAGCTTAAATGCTCCCACTGCTTCAATAACATCATTAGTTACTGCATTAGTTCTATCGCTAAGAAAAGATCATTTTATGCTATTAGCTAGTAACACCTCATTAAGCTTGACCCCACCACCGCCACCCCCTATATGTGCTTGCCTGCCGTGTTAGAGTTAAGGGAGAGCGCTGATTATTCTGATATCAGATGCAGCTGTGAGTCAATGCTACTCGTGACACCTTCAGCAACATACACATGCAGATGCTCTCTGCATTGAAATAAGTGAAGTTAAAATGCAAACACAAATTAAATATAGAACCAGAATGAAGGCTATTTCTATTATTAAATAATGTTGAGGTTGTGCTTGGCGATGCTTCATCTCTCACATTAAATTGTATGAGATTTTGTGGGGATAAATTGTCTTTATAATTGTTTAAGCTGTGACTACAGCTGTGAGCTCAGGCTTGTGTGTGTGTGTGTGTGTGTGTGTGTGTGTGTGTGTGTGTGTGTGTGTGTGTGTAACATGAGAATACTTAGTACAGCCAGTCAGTAATATAACTTTTTTCTTTAAATTACTCCTCCATAGGAAAACCTCAAATATTATATGACTCCCCTTATAGTCTAGAGATAAGTCTAGAATTCTCAGAGACAGAGTGAAGACTAGGCCCTAAGCTTGATGGGAGACCAAGGAATGGAGCAGCATTGTTAGATGGATATACAGTTTGAGTATGAGATCGGCAAACATTTATAGAAAATAATCCGTGATGGTTGTACAACAGAGCAGTCTACTTCTTGTAAATGTATTTTTTTTTATTCTCCTGACTCAATTGCAGTCTTTGAGGCTTACTGCCTCCCTCTCTGCTAACCTAGGCTTAATTCTGGAAGCTTGAAGCCTCTACACAATCTAATCTAGGCTTAGAATGTTTTCAGCCTCTGAGACTTGCTGCACACCCTTCCTAGTTCTTTCTGAACTCTGGCTGGCTGGTTCAACTCAGCTGTTCAGGCTCAAACTCCCTCTAGGCTGACTGATCCAAGTTTCTCCTGAACTGCTCTGCTTGACCTCAAACTAACTGCAGCAATCTGTTCTAATCTTCTGGCGCCTTCTCATTCTCTGGCTCATTCTGTCTTTACCTGTGTCTCACTTGTTCTCTCTTCAACCTGACTCTATAAAACTCTCCTGGTAAAACTGCTTCCTTCTCTCTCTGCACTGCCTCTCCAAAGCAGCTTCCCTTTTCTCTCTCTTCTCATGACAGTTGGGCATATCCTGCTCTGTCAAATCTTTCTCTGATTTGTCACATTGTCTGTCACTCAATTAGACATCACTTTCAAACATAAATTAACTTTACCTTCATTGTTTAGGATTACAGGTATGTATTTCAGCTATAGAGATTAAAGGTGTGTGCTAAGGCTGAGCCAGGTCACCACTAGAAACAGTTTTCTTTTTTTTCCTGTAAATAACACCATCCTGGTATTCACAGGGTGATCAGATATACTGCAACAGCTTATCATCATTGAAATTAACACACACACAAATCAAAATGCAAAATTTTATAGCATCTATATTTTTTTCTATATTTTATTATAGTTAAAGAGATCCAAATATGAGAAATCTCAACTTGGGTCAAAAAAAAAAAAAATAGGTAAGCAGGGCTAGAGAGATGGCTTAGAGGTTGAATCCTTGATGTGGGGCTAAAAGGATGGCTCCGTGGTTAAGAGCAAGAACTTGCTGCTTTTCCAGAGGCCTAAGTTCATTTCCCAGCACCCTTGTCATTACACATAAATGAGAATAATAAAGCTTTTGTTTTAAAGTAGCTGAGGATCCTTCTAGAACTGTGCCCTTGTGGCACGAGAGGTTCTCAATCTGTAGGCTGCCGCAACCCCACAAGGGTCACATTACGATTCATAGCAGTATCAAAATTACAGTTATGGAGTAGCAACAAAATAATTGTATGGTTGGGGCTCAGCACAACTTGAGATACTGTACTGAAAGGTCACAGCATTGGGAAGTTTGAGAACCACTGCGTGCCTAGCTCCTTAACCTGTGAGATTTTAAGTTGGATGCTGGAAACAACCCCTTAGGAAAAGGGAAGCAAAGAACTGATGCTTCAGAAAAACACATTTCCTTCTCAGATCCCAAGCCACCTCCATCGACTCCTCCTGGTAAGCGGACCCTTTATAAGCCCTGCTCTGGGAGGAAGGAAGGGATTCCAACGGTGCCAGGCTCAAGCAAGGGAGCAAGCGGTTCCCCTGAAAGCACATTTGATGTCTCTCCTACCTCAGAAGCATCATCCTTACCACGTATTCACTGCAGTTTTCTTCCACCGCAAATGAGAATCCCTGTTCTGGAAGAGGAGCACCTCAAAGCAACATGGAAGGCCGAGGTGGTTTTGGAGGAAAGGGTGTGTTCAGAGAGATTTGGGGGCAGCCACTGAAATGGCTCGGACATCCCGACATCCGTAGCAGACTCTGCTTTATTTACGTCTTTTACCTCCTGCACATCCCTATCTCCTTCGGATCTTTCCGACAACTGCTTTCACTTACATTTTATAGGATAGACACAGAACCCAGGGGGCTGGAGAGATGGCTCAGCAGTTAGGAGCTCTTTCCCAGCACCCACAAGGCAGCTCACAGCTGTCTGTAACTCCAAGACCTTCACACTGACATCCATGTAGGCAAAAGACCAATGGAGATGGAAATGAAAATATAAATAAGGTTTTTTATTGTAAAGTCAATAATTTTTTATTTAAGGGATCAGATTCCTTTGCTGTCCCTCCAGGTCACACGTGCTCAGGATTTCTAAAAATAGCCCTTTCTCAAATATGGCTCTGTCGTGCTTTTCACCCCTGTACTCTTGTATCTGTCCTTGGTTTAAAGACACGAAGTCGTGACAACCGGAAGACTTCTGGTGATCTCCTCAAGCAATTTAGGAACCATTTTAAGGTAGGCCTCTCGCTTGTTGACACTCAACAACATCTCTGAAGAGTCTGCTCGTATTCATTCCTAGAGAATAGTATGTAAGACTTCAAAAGGACAATAGTATTTCCAGTTATAAAAACTACAGTCTAAGTTCACTGTCCAGACTTAAGAGCTGCAGCCAATGAAGACATATGAAGACATAAATAAATAAATAAATAAGACAGAGAGAGAGAGAGAGAGACAGAGAGAGAGAGATTCCCTTAAAAAAAGGCAAAAAGAAACCGAGACTGGGAAGATTGGCTCTCATTCCTAACTTGTCTCACCCTCTCTCATATTGAGCCTGGCCTTGTTATAATACTGACCCTCACCTGCCTTGTGAGGGCCCTGCCGTGCTGCCTAAGGTATCTTCATCCTGAGATTGTATTATAACATTCTAAAAAAAAAAAAAAGTTCTAAAAATAATGTCACAAGCAACTTCTGCGTGCCCCTTCCTAGGAGAAAGGAAATAAGCAAAATCAAAGACTGCTGGGCCGTCCCCTCTTCCTGTATTTGTTTCTTCTCTTGGGGACAACGCACTCGCCCACCCCACCCCGACGGCTCTTCCTGCTCTCTGTGGATCCTCCATTAATTCTTCTACCACGGCGACATTAGTCACGGACTTTTGTTTTTCAACATTAGTGTGTTGACTTCTTATGTCATAGTACCCATCTGCTATCTTCCAGAGTTAGATCGCTATTCTCAAGTAAGTAAACTGAGGGGTTGGGAGAGAATGGAAGAGGTTATACCACGTGACCTGTATCAAGGGGTTTCCCTGCCCTGGCTGTCCTCGAACTCATTCTGTAGACCAGGTTGCTCTTAAATTCAAAGATCCACCTGACTCTGTCTTCTGAGAAATACTGTGTGTGTGTGTGTGTGTGTGTGTGTGTGTGTGTGTGTGTGTGTGTATGTGTGTCTAAGTGTGATGGTTAGCGTTATGTTTTAAGTTTAAATTACTGTGCTTAAAAGATCTATAAAGCTGGGCAGTGATGGTGCCTGCTTTTAACTCCTTTAACTTAAGAGGTAGAGGCAGGTGGATCACTGTGATTTCTATCAAGGCCATCCTGGTCTACAGAGCCCATTGCTGGACAGCCAATGCTACATGGAGAGACCCTGACTAAAAAACAAAACAGAACAGAACAAACTAACAAAACAAACAACAAACAAACAAAAAACAAGAGAGTGAGATCTATAAAACAAAATCACCTCTAACGTATAAGTCCTACTTGTTCAAGGACAGATTTCCTGGAATGCTGGGCACTGCTGTTCACCTAAGATGCAAGCCATATATTCTCACTTCTGGAAACAAGGTTGGTTGCCTTGAGTGCACAGCGTGTGTGCTTGATTACAAATACGCTTGCCTGTGATTGGACAAAGTCAGGAAGTACATAGCCTTGTGCCGTTTGCCCTTACAAGTCCCTAATGATGTAATTCAGCTTTACATTTTGATCATGGGTTCAGGGATGAGTCTGGTCAGTATCTATGGCCCTGGCCAGTATTTAATAAAGCTGGTTTCAGTTTTGGCCCCAAAATTGTGGTAACGGCTTTATTCTTGCCTGGTGGAATTAACATAAGTGAGCTGAAGCATGCACATGGAAGTCAGAGGACAACCTACAGGATTCTGTTCTCTCCAATCACGTGGGTCTCAGGAACTGAACTCGGGTTATTAGATTTGGCCCTTCTCTGTGGAGACACTTCCCCTGTCCTAGAAATACTTTTAAAAAATCACTCAGAGAGGGGCTGGAGATGTGACTTGGTGGAAGTGTACATAACACGCATATCACACCATACAAAATCATTCAGAGAAACTTTAAGGTAGAAAATTCGCAACTCAGCAGGTGCCCATCTGACCAAACTTTCACCCAACATTCAGCAAGAACATTTATTCTATTTTCGTGACCTTTAGAAAATCTTAGGCAGGCGTGGCATGGTTCCACTTGCCTTAAATATCTGAGTTTGAAAATCAGAGACAGGTGGCTAGCTTGGTCTATAGAGAGAGTTCTAGAACACCCAGGGCTACACAGAAAAATTCTGTCTTTTAGGGGTTAGGGGTCAGGGGGGTGGTGTGGGGAGAAATCAGTTTCCTCTGGCTCTGTTTTCTCTTCCTAGCATGTCCCTAAAGGAAGCCTGTCCTAGATCTCTGGTTAGAAGATTCCCCCAGGCTTCCTTCTCCACCTGGAGAAGTCCTAGCACCCGGCCATTTGTCTGTAGGGCCATATCTCATTCCTTTCCCAAACCTTATTTCCCACCCTCTTGCAGGTACACCCAACCCAGACATTGGCCATAGTCTTTTGAGTCTGCGTTAGTTCATTGTTTCTAGAGTTAGTACATTATTTCCCCAGACAATGCTTTCTCACCAGAGAGTAATTGTGTAGGGGTCAAGGAGAATGGTCACGTTCTGTGCCAAATACAGTGAGCTGCTAATAACCAGAACAGCAGGTAGGAACTGAAAACACACCCCTTACCTTCTCTGAAAATCCTAGCTGTCCAGAACCAAGTCTTGTTAAATCTCTGAACAGTTACACTCCCTCTTTTCTGCCCATCTTGGATGCCCATCAGCACCACTGGACAGTTGCTGAGGGGGGAGGGATTACTAGACGATTTTGTGAAAGTGTGGTATGTGTGTGTGTGTGTGTGTGTGCGCGCGCGCAGTGGATTGACAATACCTACAGATGTCTAAATTCCTCTTGAGCACTGATTTGCTCCTTTTTTTTTTTTTTTTCTGTTTCCTCCCAGGGTGTGATACTTTTCCTCTGATATCATAGTTTTTTAAAATGTCATTTCCTTAGCTGCAGCTTCATGACTGAGATCAAATGACTGAACGGAATTTCTTTTTGTTTGTTTTGTTCTTGTTTTGTTCAAGACAGGGTTTCTCTGTGTGGTCCTGGCTATCCTGGAACTCACTCTGTAGACCAAGCTGGCCTTGAACTCACAGAGATCTGCCTGCCTCTTGAGGCTGGAATTAAAGGTGCACACCACCACTGCCTGGCTGATAAATGGCATTTCTATTTTCCTAGACACAAGGAAATTGTGTGGACAAAATGGTACTGAAACTCTTCAATAGTCTCCGTCTACTGTCCTTTCTTCAGAGTCATGCTGCTCAAAGTACAGTTGTTGGGTCCATGGGATCAGCAGCATTTTGTATCTTGCTAGAACTGTGTTCTCCAGTCCCATTCAAATCTACTGAACACAAGTCTACATTTCCCCCAAATTCCCAGGTGACTCACATGCATGCTCACTAAAGTGTAAGAATAGCCAAACTTCAGTGTAACTTTAGGCCACGGCATTTCACAATGGGTGTGGAAGCATTACGGTAAACTCTGCGGTGTGTGGTCTGATCGGGCTAGTGAGTTGAGTTCTCTACCTTAGGTGTTCAACAGGAAGCTCATGGATGGTGATGCTGGAGTATTAAGTAGCTCGGACAGTTCTTCAAGCTTTTGAGAGTTAACCATTAAGCCTTAATTGGTAGAAACTTAGACTTTTAGACTAGGGCCTCTGTGGTGCACGCTTGTTCTGTATTTTTACCAGCTGTGGAAACACATAGTCACCTGCAGAAATGTATATAGTCCATATAATTTTAAAGATTTCTCAGTCTGCACGTGCGTGCTGTACTCTGGGTGTGGTTTGCTTTCTGAAAGCTTCGGACAAAGCTGGGTGTGGCGGTTCACACTTCTAGTCCCCAGTCCTCTAGAGGCTGAGGCAGAATGACTGGCACAAGTTCAAAGACAGCCTGTGTTACTAACCGACAGACAACAGTGCACATCAGATAGGCCCTAGACTTAGCAAGCCACTTGGCGGGGGAGGAAGAGACCTCTGCGGCAACCACGATAAACCTAGGAAACCCTCATAGCTAGAGTCCAGCAAGGTTGCCTGGTGCTGCTGTTGACCAAAGAATGTGTTCTTTACACTCGATACGGCACTGTTCCCAAGTTTTCCTAAGACCAGGTCAGAACAGAGCCTTTTCTTGGGGCTAATAAGGGTGGAGAGTTCCTGAGAAAGCAGGCCAAGCCATCTGTGAATAGATAGCCAGGGTCCCCACCAAAGCTTACTCCTGGCAGACGAACAGCCATATAGAGTCAGTCAGCAGGTGGCAGCCTGGGAGTTGAGCTCTCTGTTTTAGGCCATCTTAATGTGGAAGACTGTCTAAGATGAAAAGAGCATTGTATGGGGTTCAGGATCTCTCAGGTAACCCTTGAAATAAAGCTGCCCGGCATGGTGAGGCCAGTACCCGGGTACCAGAAGCCAGGGGATCTCTATGAATTAGAGGTCAGTCAGGGGTTCAGGGAGCCCCTGTCTCAAACAAAAACAAAAACAAAGAAGTAAAACAGAAAAGAAATCTGGGTCCGAGAACACAGAGACAGAGAATGAGTTCCTGAACGAAGAGATAGAACTAAGGTAAAGAGATGAGACATTTTGGTAAAGCTTTGTGAAAGCATGAAGGGGAAATGGGAGATGAGGTCTAAAGACATGAAAGTGAGGATTGGAGCTGAAGACCTGCTTCTCAGCTCATTGCACCCTGAGGACTTGGTGTATACTGACTTGGAACACTTTGTTCTTCTACTGTTCCCCTTTCTTTATAAGAAAAGGAAACATATATAAAGTTTATATATTAGTTATATTATATCATATCATCATATCATATCATATTATATATGGGGTTTTTTTCTTTCTTTTCTGAGACAGGGTTCCTCTGTGTAGCCCAGGCTGTCCTGGAATTCCCTCATGCAGACTAGGCTGCCCTTGGCTTGATCTCCAACTCAGAGTTCCAACCGTTTCCACCTCCTAAGTGCTGGGATTTAAAGGGTGAGTCACCATCACCCACAACCCACCCACTCCCCCCTCAGTTTTAGTTAGTTTTCTTTTTCAAGACCGTTTCTGTAGGCAACCCTGGCTGTCCTAGTACTCATGTAGCCCAGGCTGGCCTCGAACTCTGAGATTCATCTGCCTCTGCCTCCTGAGTGCTGGGATTAAAGGTGTGTGCCACCAATACCCAGTTTATTTTTATCTTTGAATGTATGTGTATATACATATGTCTGTGCACTGTGTGCTGTGTATACAGGTGCCCATAGAGGCCAGAGAGAGTATCAGATCTGAAGCTGCAGTTACTGGCAGTTGTAAGCTGTCCCACATGGGTGCTGGGAACCAAATTTGGGTCTTCTAGAGTAGTCGAAAGTCCTCAGCCCTTGAGAAGCTCACCATCCCCTCTTCTATCTTGGTGAACAAGAAGAGACACTTCATCTCCTTTTTTTCTCAACAGGTCCTAATAGCACCTCCCACCACCACCACCCCACCCCTCCCCCATCTCCAGATACACTGGTCCTTACTGCCAGACTATCAGAAGTCCAGCACTTACTCACATAGAAGCCACTGATGGTCTATGAAGTGTCCCGTCAGGAATTTTTTCCTAAACGGTAAACAATTTATGCATATAAATATCTAAATACGTGTTTCATATGTAATGTTTAGGCCATCTTAATGTTTCATATATGAATTTTGTGGTTAAAAACTCAGTAACATTTTAGATTTGTAGTAACCGTTCTATCATATAAAAGCTACATATTTGTTATAAACTGTCACCACCAAAATTAGTCATAATCTTTTACCCAAATACAAATTTTTT
Source organism: Mus musculus (assembly GCF_000001635.26). Taxonomy (NCBI): domain Eukaryota; kingdom Metazoa; phylum Chordata; class Mammalia; order Rodentia; family Muridae; genus Mus; species Mus musculus. The sequence continues at coordinate 38,034,818 of NC_000082.6, forward strand.
TCAAATGCAAATATTTTCAATTAACTTAGTGTCTTAAAATAGCAAACATGGCTGAATATAACCTGTGTTGTTTTGCTTCATACCTCTGTGGAGCAAAACAGGGTCATGGCGATGATAAAAATGGCATCTCTCTGACTGTTGACATCCACAGTTCTGGGAAATCTGACCACACTCAAATCCTTCACCACTATTTCTGGGAGTTTTTAATATGGGGTAGGGATGAGGGTGGTCCTGGGTGTTTTCCCAAATGAAGTTTATTCAGCCACAGAATGATCCCATCTTTCCCTAGGCCCCAGAGAGCTGTACTGACAGCTGTTGGGTTCACCTTGCATAGCTCCCCACCCGCACTATGACTCCCTTTAGCATCAGCAGGGGGGGATTTTACTTCTCACCAGGGAACTGTACTCAGATGAAGCCAGGCCCTTGACTTTACAGCACTAAGAAATTTTCAGGATGAGTCAGGATGAAGCAAACCTGGGTTTATTAAGAAAAGCCTTAGGGGCCAGGGAGAAGGCTCGGTGACCAAGAGCGCTGGCTACTCTTGCAGAGGGGCCATTCCCAGCAGCTCACTACCATACATAACATAATAAAAAGTGTGCTTTCATCCCAGCACACAGGAGGCAGAGGCAGGTGGGTCTCTGTGGGTTCGAGGCCAGCCTGGGCTATAAAGAGTTCCAGAACAGCCAGGGCTGAACAGAGAAACCTTGCCTTGAAAAACAAAACAAAACAAAAACAAACAAAACAACAACAACAAAAAAAGGCGGGGGGGGGTGTGAGTGGTATGGGGGGGTGAGGGGTGAGGGTACTGGAGAGATGGTTCAGTGCTCTTAACCACTGACTGCTCTGTCAGAGATCCTGAATTCAATTCTCAGCAACCACGTGGTGGCTCACAACCACACTCTCTTCTGGTGTGTGTCTGAACTCCAGTGTACTCACATACACAAAAAAAAAAAAAAAATAAAATCTTTTAAAAAAAGGGGGGGGGAGAAAAAGAAAATTTCAGTATAGATTTAAGCATGATAAGGAGCAAGTTTAGGAGAAAGATAGTTGAATATATCCAAGTGTGGGCATGAGCTTCTCATGAGAACGTCTTTTGCTTTACTAGAGATTGAACCTGGGTCTCACACATGAGGTAAGTGCTCTACCATTGAGCAACATCTCCAGGCCCTCTTTTATTTTATTTTTTATTTTTTATTTTTTGAGACAGAGTCCCATACTGGGTTCAGTACCCAGTACCCAGTACCCACATGGTATTTCACAATTATCCATGACTCCAGGTCCAGTGGATTCAACCTCTCTTCTGATCTCTATGGGAACCAGGCACACACAGTGTATGTATATATTGTGCAGCCAAAACATATGCATAAATAATTTTTAAATTTAAATATTTGAGAGGGAGAAAAATCACTATGTAAACCCTGGCTGGTCTGGAACTTTCTATGTAGATCAACCTGACTTCAAACTCACAGAGATCCATCTACCTCAGCTTCTGCCTCCTGAGTGCTGAGATTAGAGGTGTGTGCCACCATGCCTAGCCCACTTTTTAAATTCTTATTTTATTTTTTGAGACTAGATTTGATGTAGCCCAGGCTGATGTCAGGAACTTCCTGCCCCACCCTGCAGAGTTACTGGAATTACAAAACTGTGCCTCCAGGCCCACATCTATTTACACAGCTTTTGAAATCACAAATTCAATGGATTAAAAAAAAAAATACCGTAAAAAGTACTTATCTCCAAAAACCTTTATATAGTATCCAAGATAAGGTAGATTACGTTCTGTCCTATACATTTACAGGATGATAAGGTACAGACTAAAGAAAGTCAAAGGAGTTTTTACTATCCATCGGTCACAAGGACATCAAGCATGTTTTGACTATAAGCATGGTTAATCCCTTCTCTGTGAAAGTTTCTTGATTCTTAGCCACCAGCGGTGTGGAGCTACTTTCCAGACTCAGAAGATGAATAGTTGTGTTCCTGTGGGAGAAGATGAAACTGTTTCAATGAATTAATTGCTTTAAAATTCAGAAACTTACCATCTTACCAGGCATACTGGCACACATCTTTAATCTCAGCATTTGGGAGACGGAGGCAAGTGGAGCTCTGTGAGTTCAAAACCAGCCTCATCTATATAGTGAGTTCCTGGCCAACCAGTGCTATACAGTGAGACTTACTTTAAAAAAAAAAAATAGAAGAAAGGCTGGCGAGATGGCTTAGAGGTTGAGAGCACTGGCTGCTCTTCCAGAGGTCCTAAGTTAAATTCCCAACAACCACAGGGTGGCTTACAACCATCTGCAATGAGAACTGACACCCTCTTCTGGTGTGCAGGCATACATACAGGCAGTAAAGTACACAATAAATAGAAGAAAAGAAGCTGGGGTGGTTGATCTGGGGTAGTGGTGGTGTAAACCTTTAATCTCAGTACTTAGGAGGCAGAGGCAGATGGACATCTGTGAGTTTGAGGCCAGCCTGAGAAGTAGAAACTTAAGCATTCTTCGGAAAGTTGTTTAGATGGAGTTTTGCTGGGGCAAACACATGAAGGAACATTTCATTAAAGTGGACACAGGTGGGAAAGGCTAAGGCAGATTCGTGAAAGAACATTTTGCTGAAGCAGACCCAGAAGAAAAGATGTTCTGCTAAAGCAAGCATGGGAAAGGACACATGAAGAAATTGGACTGCTGGTGTATCTGTGAGGTGTTTGTAAGTGGATTGAGCTGCCGCTGTTAACCTGTGAACTGAACTACTGATTTCCAGATAACACAGATGGGAATTATTCCAAAGAACCTTTCTAAACAGGTCCACTTCCCTTGTATCCTTTCTTTTCCATTACCTCTGGTGGGTGGTGGTGCCGCAGACCCTCTGGGTCCCTTTGTCTGCGTGGACAGGGTCTCTAGTCGCAGGTGGGCAAAGAGTTGGTGGGTGACAAACAGACCAACACGCGAGATTGTGTAGAATCTGAATGTAAATTCAAAAGTGAAAATCAGTCTTATATAGTACAGAAAATACAAGGGGTCAGAAGTCACAGCAGGCAAGGTACATTGAAGTTACCTGATACAAAACAAAGGAATGACTACCAAGGGACTTACAGGAACCAGGTAGATGTTTACAGTAAAGATAAAGCAGTCCTGCCTAGGTTCAGCTTAGTGACAGGCAAGGATTTCACGTTCCAGTGTTATACCTTTGAACCTTGTGAAGGCTAGCACCAGGGGGTTCTACTCTTGGAAGACCTCATGAATAATGCAATATCACAACCTCCCTACTTCCTAGGCCTTGCTGAATTCTTATATGAGTGTAACTTTTAAGTATCTGGAGATTCTCCATTTGTCAGAAGAATTTACCAACTTGCTTCTAATATGCAATATACTGAAGATTTCTATCTCAGTGGGATTCCCTGGCTCTATTTTGGTATTCCCTTGTTTGAGTGAGATATGTTACTGTCCTTGGTAAATATTTTGCAGACCAGCTCTGAGCTACTGGCTCCGTCTTCTGTAATGCTTAATTAGTTACTGAATAGGTTAACTTCCTTACTGCATTCTTACAGGGTTCTGGGACCTTGGAACGCTGGGGAGACTTAACTATAACAGAATTTAATCTTAAAAGGCATTTATAATAAAATATTAAAAGAGAGCTCGTAGATCCATACACCAGACTAACTCGGGAATAGGGTATAAGTATATGGGTAAATGAGAACACCAAAGCTCCAGGAGGTGAGTTTCCTTGAAACTCTTTTCCTCATTGAGTGCTTACAGACTTTTTCAGCCTGTCATGCAGACCCGACAAGTGGGTGTGGCATGGTGGGTTACAAGGAAAGTTAAAACATTTAAGAACCATCATTAAAAATAGATTTTGAAAAAAAAAATAAAGTTACAAGCCTGGTCTATGGAGTGAGTTCTAGGACAGCCAGGGCTACACGGAGAAACCCTGTCTCAAAAAGCAAGCTGAACACTTTGTGCTATTCCTGTAGGATGAAGTCAACTGTGCTGGGATAGGAGACATCTTCTCAGCACTGGGATATGAGCCTGGGTTTTAGAAATAAGTAAATTGGATACAGAGGAAGGGTGACCGTTTGTGTTGTGTTTTGTTTTGTTTTGTTTTGTTTTGTTTTGTTTTGTTATGTTTTGTTTTTTAGGTGAACACAGACTTTGCTCTATAACCTGCTTGGCTGGACTGACAAGCTCAGAGCAGTCCACTGAGAGGTAGTTGGGGACTCTCCTAAGGAAGAGGATTTTTACTTCTAGTGAGGCATGACCTCATAATGTTGTCCAGGCCCTGAAATCCTGGTTTCAGGTGGTCCTCCTGCCTCAGTCTCCCTAACAGCTAGGACTCTGGACAGGTCATGCCTTGAATAGAACTGTTAATAACAGCATGTAAATCTAGATTTTTCAGGTAACATGTAAGTAGCATTATTAAAAGGGTGTTCTAAAAAACACTTTCTGGTGTTTGTCATTTGAAAAAAAAAATACAGGTCTGAGCCTGCAATCCCAGCACTTGGGAAGTGGAAAGAGGAAGCCATGAGTTCAATATCATTGTCATCTTAGAGTTTGAGGCCATCCTGGACGATGCAGAAGCCTGGCTAAAATTAAAACACAATCTTCAGTGGAGATTGGAAAGATGGCAGCTATTGCGATTGAACTTTTCCTTAGAAATCCAGGGACCAGCACGATAGTTCTGTGGGTAACGGGGGTAACGGTACCCACTGTCAATCCTGATGTCCCAAATCCCATTCCTGGGACAAACATGCTGGAAAGACAGAACCAACTGTCACTGCTTTTCTCACCAGTTGTCCTCTGACCTCCATACATGGGTCATGGTATAGCACACTAGCATATTCTGGCACACATATACACAAATGCACAATAGTAAATAAATAGCTTTATAAATCAAAACTCATTCCCCACAAAAACCCTCAAAGTATTGTAAAGTCAAGAGAAACAATGTCTAAGCTAGTTTATCTCTGAGGATAGGATGTGGGTAGACCAGAAATCTCTCTCAAGGTGGACTAGCCATAACTGGTTAGATCTAAGATGGCCACCAGAGTCAGCAGCAGCCTCTCAGTCATTTAATACTGCCTTGTTTGCATTCAAAACGGCATAGCCACCCCAATGCCATGACAGTTGACAGCTTGTCTGACAATGACCAAAGAGATCCATGGAAGGAGAGAGAAAGAACAGGTACTCTAGTGCCTGGAGAAATCTCCCCACTCCAGAAAAAGATTTGACTATTTCTCCCTCTACAGCCATAGCCTCCTTTCTTTAACTCTATACCTAAGACCTCCTGACTCTTGATGGAGAAGTTGTTGCCCTGCCAACATTTCCTTCCCTGCCCAATTTTGGCTAGACTTCTAAGATGGCTTCCCTTTGTTCCCATGAGTCAGAGAGGGAAGCACAGTTTGGAGGGGGAAAAAAACCCACACAATTTTTGCAGTTTTCTATAACATATTCAAGTTTTGTTTGTTTGTTTTAAAGATTTATTTATTTTATGTGCATGAGTACAATGTAGATGTCTTCAGACACACCAGAAGAGGGCATCGACTCCCATTACAGATGGTTGTGAGCCACCATGTGGTTGCTGGGAATTGAACTCAGGACCTCTGGAGGAGAGCAGTCGGTACTCTTAACCGCTGAGCCATCTCTCCAGCCCCCTAAAATGTATTCATTTTTAATTTAGTAAATTTTGTTCTTTCACAGTTTCAAACAAGAACACTGTGTTTTGGTCTCTTCTCTCACTTTCGTGTTAAATCATATTCATAAACAGTTTAATGGTTTTAGTCACCTGAATGTTGGATTCATTGATAGTCCAATAGGGTTTATTCATATCAATAACTATATTAGCATATAGACTAGGCTGTTATCAAAATCACGGAGATTTTTCTGCCTCTTCCTCCTGAGTACTAGGATTAAAGATGTGTGCCACTACACCTGGCCTATTAGACTGTTTTCAAAGTATATTTTAAATCCAACCAAGCTTCCTATTTGTAATCTTTTGTTTTGTTCTTTAAAGGAGTGCCATGAAAATTTTCAGTTGGTATAAGAGTAATAGAAAGATTAATAACACAACAGGGTATCTACCTGTTATGGGATGCAGTTAATTGCAGGGATGGGAATTAAATGCCCTTTTGTTGTAGTTGGGTTTTCCTCCTTCCTCCCACCCCCCTCTCTTTTGCAACACAGGACTTTAATAACCACCTCCCCACCCCAGGTTAAGAACTTTTGGGTTCAGGCTGAGAAACCTGAAGAAGGAGAAAGAAGCACAGGACAGACAGTATCTAGCATCTATGTAAACGTCCTGCTGCATACAGCAGCTGAGGCCACAGCCCAGGTTGCCCTTGATCACGTGATTTTCCTGCCTCTGCTTTCCAAGTGTTGGAATTACAAGTGTGCACCACAGCACCCAGCCTCGCTTCAACTTTTTAGTGACTCTACTGCGTACTCAAATGCTCTAGTAGGAGATTTCAGATTTGAGAAGAGGTGGAAGGGAAAGAGGATATTACTTTAAGAAATAAAATTTCCTGGTGGCGGTGGTGCCCGCCTTTAATCCCAGCACTCAGGAGACAAAGGTAGGCAGAAATCTGAGTTCAAAGCCAACTCTGTGTACAGACTATGTTCCAGGACGGCTAGAGCCTCACATAAAAACCCTGTCTTGGGAAAAGAGAAGAAGGAAGGGGTAGAGGAGGAGGAAGAGGAGAAAGAAGAAGAAGAGGAGGAGGAAAAGAAAAAGAGAGTTCAAGTTCATATTGACAAAGATACAGAAACATAGGGAAAAGGACTGCAAAGCAGTACATATGAGAGATCAGAAGCCAGAGCTAGAGTCCAGTGACCGTGACAATACAAGCGTCCTCCCCTTTGGGGAAGGACTGTGCTGTATCCTCAGAATGCACACAAGGTGAGGGTGGGAGCCGGTGTTTATACAGTTTGGACAAAGTCATCCCTCCAGACTCCAGGGACTAAGCATGCCACCTTTGCCTCTATAACCTACTTTACTTCCCTAGGAGACATCTGCATATTGATGTGGTAGGAGAAGAACACAATTAAGGCCTGACTGCTTAGAAGCAACCGCGTGAGCACCAAGCACTGGCCATCAGGGGCACATTGACACCACAGCCAAACAAGGTTGCCTACAAAATCTGCATATTTAACTTGTATAAGAACTTGAATTTCTGCCTGGGACATTGAGAGAGAGAGAGAGAGAGAGAGAGAGAGAGAGAGAGAGAGAGAGGGAGAGAGAGGGGGGAGGGGGAGAGAGAGAGAGAGAGGGAGAGAGAGAGAGAGAGAGAGAACAAACTCGATTTTCAGAAAACCCCTTCCAAGAACAGAACTTACATCTTTCATGTTTGTCCTAATTGACAAACATGTCCTATAATTCCTAATTGAGAGAAAGCATTTCCCTGAGCAGATTTTCTTGTCTCATCTTGGCTATATCAACTTAAATTTAAACTATCACACATAATTGCACAGATTCCAACTCTACAAAGGAGAGAGTTCTCCTTTTATGTAGGAATCTGTTTCATCTTGTTTCTTGAATCCTTGCCTGCCCAAGCTGTAGGCAGGAAAGTCCTTTCCCTACATATTTATAGTCAGCCTATTCTGGAGCTGATCTTGACAAAAGCAGGAGCTATAACTCTCTAGCAGGACCTGGGCACAAACTTAGCATTCACTGTGAGTCTCAGGAAGGCTGTGGCAATGCAAATGTCTGCCAGCATTTGTGGATACAGGTAAAGGAGACCAAGCTCCCCACGGTCACAAGGAGCACACCGAGAGGTTCCCTTAGAGTTTTAGAGCACTTGACTCAGCCCAAACAGGGATTCAAGGCACACATGCTGAAAAAAAGTTCAGGGCTAGCCAGTTTATAAAGCAGAGTTGGAGATTTATTATAAATATTTTAGTACAAGGTTTAAGTAGCGCGCTTAGGAGAAAGGGGAGTGTCAAGCGAGTATAGGTGAGGGCCGATCAAGCTGGAGTAACAGAATATGTGTTCCGTAAGGGAGGTTCACAGCTCATTGGGTTTTTGCTTGTTTGTGTTTTGTTTTCCATCTATGGAATTTGGGGGTAGGGGATTGAAGTACTATCGCTAAGTGATATCACTAAGTGTCACTAAGTGGTTCCTGGGAGGCACCTGAGAAGATTACAATTGATCAGATGTGGGTGGCCTACACAAGCCACCCTAGCCATGTTAATGTCCAAGATCCGTGTTGCCAAGGGCCGTGTATGGGTCCTCTGTTGTACTGTAGCCTGAGTCCTTGTCGATGTCTGTGACCAGTGTTACCACTGAGAGTCACGAGGATGCCCACAGTCTGTGCTAAAGCCTGAGACCATGATGATGTCCAAGGGCCATGCTGCAAACAATGGCCATGCAGATACGGAGGTGTGTGACACCATGGTGACGTCTGAGGTTCAGGCTGTCACCAGAAACCATGTGGAAATCCATGATCCTGTAGAGGACAAGGAAGCTACTTTTGAGTGACATCGATGACTACAGACTCAGTTGAGAAAGAGGTACATAGCCGGCTTTGGTGGTAACTCCTGCCCCGCCCTGCCCCCACCAAAGTATCAGTCTAGACAGGAAACCATGGAAGAAACATTTTTAAAATTGTAATGAGGATGCTCGTGTGTAGTTCTCCACAATTGAGGGCTTCTGTCAGGGATGCAGGTAGGAAAAGACTCAGTTTTCTTTAAAGGGCTAGCTGCTGGGGATGTGGTCATGCTTAGTGAGTATATAGACAATATAAATTAGACTCTTTTGGGGGGAGGGAGTGACAAGGGTGGGAGGGCAGACCTGAGAGGATTGGGAAGGGAATGTAATCAGATGCAAGATGTGAAATTCTCTAATAATCAATAAAAACATTATGATGGAAGAAAGAAGAGTAGCCTAATAAGTATTTCTCTGCCAGTGAAATGAGCCAATTCAAATCATATTAGGTTATATTAAATGCAGGTTTATTGAGGAGTTGCTCTCAAGGGAGTTCACTGGCCCCAAGGACTGAGGCCAGGGGAGGCGCCATGAGAAGGGAGAGGGGAGAGAGAAGAAGAGTGTGTGCAGAGAGAGGGAGAGAAGAGAGAGAGAAGTAAGGGGGGAGCTCCAGGGAACCAAAATGTCTGCATTATATAGGGAAGAGCCTCTGGGGGGAAGGGCAGCCCAGACTAAGGGCTGGAAAATTCAGAGTTAGAGACATGATATGCCAGGTAGGAACTGAGGGATGCTGGGAGAACCTGGAGGCCAGGTCAGCTTTGATATATAAAATATTCACCTCAGCTCCTTGTCCGGGGTCTGAACTAAACATAGTCCACTGGGATGCTGCAGGTGATGTCTGGAGAGGTCCTGCTCAAGGCCGTATGCGTTTAGACCTTAAGCCTGGGTCATTGCTATTCTAACATAAATATATGTATCTATGAAAGGAATATTAACTCTATTTCTGCAGCCACTATAACAAACACTAATTGTACTGGAGTTCATGCTTTCCAGTGGGTGATAGGCTCCAAGCAGACTCTTTTTCATGTGTCTATAATCTCCCTGTCTTCCTAGCCTGCCACAGGTTCTTGATGCTGCAGCATACCCTGACAGTGCGCTTATCCATCTATACTTGGCCTTCTGCGTATCTGGTGTTCTGCCTTATATTTTGAATCATTTTCCTTATCTATACTTGAATCACAGTAGGCTGTCCCCATTTCCCCTGCTCTCTTAAATTTAGAGTGACTAGAAGAACTTTTAAGTCTCTTCCTGGCTTTTGTTGGCTTTAAATGTAACCATTTAGTGGAAACAGTTCCCAGCCCACAGACTAACCTCCCCTCAGTTGATACAATGTTACTATTTCATGGAACCAGTTCCCAGCCCACAGACTAACCTCCCCTCAGCCGATCCGTGGAAATGAGCCAGCCGTCTTAAAACGATATCCCTGTTTATCTAGGCATATTGAGTGTACATGGAGCTAGCATCAGTCTGCTGGGCAGGGCATGGTAGCAAATGGATCCAAAGTCAAGTGATACCATCTGTAGCAGAGACTCAGTTCAAGACCATCTGTTCATTCTTGGCAAGTATGGAGCATGGGTTTCCCCTCTTGGGGAAAACTGGATAAGAGCCTACACCTCAACTGGGCTGGGCTTCAAGGGCGGTCCCAGTTCTAACAGGATACTGACTTGTCATACAGGACAATACCAGTAGATGCTTTCTGCAATAGACTAGTTTAACAGAATAGGGGAGGAAAGGGGCCCAGTTTTTAAAACTATATTCTCAATGAACTAATGATTGTGAAATCATTTTAAAGAGTTTACAAATATTTTGCAACCAAATGAAATTAATAAAATAGAACAGAAGGGATATGTTGAATATGGGGCTAAAAGGATGGTTCAGTGGTTAAAAGTATACACTGCCCTTGCTAGAGACCTGAGTTTAGTTCCCAGCACCTATATCAGATGGCTTACAACTGGCCAGGAACTCCAGCTCAAGGGAATCTGATGCTCTGGCCTTCCTAGGCACCCAAACTCACATGCACATACTCACACAGGGACAGAGAAGTCTTCAAAGTACACTGACAACAGAAGAGAAGCATGCTTCCTGAGACCTTTACTTTGGTTGTGCAAGCTTGAACATATTTCTGAGATGATATGAGTGAGAAACCAGACCAACTCCATCTTGGGTTCAGGCTCCATCTTAGAGAACCTGACCTAAGGTTGAACTCGAGTTAACTACCAGGCTCCCTAACAACCACCAATCAGGAGAAAAGCAGAAGTTTCGGTTGTACCTGAAGATACTTGCTTATGAAAGCTCATGGTTTGGCTCCAGCACCAGCCAATCATTTTGAAGGGTAACAAATTCTGTAATAGCCCCCCAATCAATGTGTGCTACGATGGAATCCCCCAGCTTATTTGCTTACCTCTATAAATGCTTGCTTGAAACTGGGCTTGGGGCTTCACCCTCTGGTCTTGTTGCATTAGTGACGACTGTGTGGCCGGAGCTGGAGAAGACCCTTGTGCGATTGTATCGGAATCGGCTCCTTGGTGGTCTTTGGGGGCTCTCGAAATGGGCACAACATAAGAAACAATGGGAAGAAAAGATGAAGGAGATTTATTTATCATATGCGGAAAATGAAAGTGTAAGCAACAAAAGATACTTACAACTGATATAATAGAAAAAACTTAATATTCAAAATAAATAAATGTAATATTTTTAAATTAATACATCTCAGTGGCAGATTCGCTGCCCACCTCAATGCTTTATGTTCCTGAATGAAAGTCACAAATGCAGCCTTTATATTTTGATATGCCTATATTGTGATATGCCTTAACAAGCTTAGTAGCTGGTCTATTGCCTAACTTTCACGAAGTTAATACCCAGTTATTGCTTACTAATTCTAAGTTCTATGTTGGCTGCTCTGGACTCAGAGGGCTGCCCAACTGGACCACATTCTGGGGCACATTCTGGGCCTCACTCTGGGTCTCGCTCTCTCAGCTCCTTCACGTGGCGGCCATGTCTCTCTGCCCTGCACGCTTTCTTCTCAGGCATAGTGTTTCTCTCCTCCACACTCTCTCAGCATGGCGGATCTCTCCTTCTTCTCCTCATCCCAGTCCCAAGCCCAGGTGTCTGTCTGTCTGTTTATGACATGTCGTTTCAAATCAGAAATTATGCAATGCCTATTGAGGAAAAGAACTATTGTAACAAACTTACTTTGAACATCCATATAGCTGCTAAAAATGAGAAAGAACTGCACATGCCAGCATGAAAGGACATCCAAGATGTGCCATTCATTGAGAAAGCACTCAACAAGAAAATTCAGAATGAAGCCCTGCATAGTGGCTCACATCCTTAATCTGCCCTCAGGAGGCAGAGGCACAGATCTATGAATTTGAGGCCAGCCTGGACTATTTAGCAAGTTCCAGGCCAGTCAGAACTGCATAGAGCATATAGTGAGACCTTATCTAAAAAAATTAATAACGGAAAAGAAAGAAAGAAAATTTGTGCTACAATGTCAACTTTTATCGATGGTAATTTATTCAACAAATATTTATTTAAAACTCACAAAGTTCTGGACACTATTATAAGTATTGAAAATCCAGACATAATAAAAGGGACAAAACCTGTGCTATAGAAGGTCTTTTGGAGATAGGCTATATAACATCTGGTAGCCCAGGCTAGACTCACACTGATGACATCCTTAGTGCTAAGAATATAGATAGACAGGGTTTGGGGGCACACATCTAGTTCTAGCACTCTGGAAGTCGGGACAGGTGGGTCTCTGTGAGTTTATAGCCAGCTTGGCCCACATATAAGTTCCATGACAATCAGAGCTATGAAATAAGGAGACCCTGTCTCAGAAATTAAAAATAAAAATAAAAAATAAATTAAAAAAGAAAGGAAAGAATAGAAAATATAAAAATAAAATAAAATAAAAACAAAGCCAGGCAGTAGTGGCACACACCTTTAATCCCAGCACTCCAAAGGCAGAGGCAAGGGGGATCTCTGTGAGTTTGAGGCTAGCCTGGACTACAAAGCAAGTTCAAGACAGCCAGGCCTACAAAGAAACCCTGCCTCAAAACAAGCAAACAAAAACCAAAACCCAAATACATACACACAAAGTCTATATATATAAGTCTGTCTCATGTTCTATTAATAAAGAGTGGCAATAAACAAATCAATAGTTTAGAAAGTGCAACGGAGGGTAATAACTCAGGATAGGAGGATGAATGGAATAGAAGTGAAGAAACCAAAATAGCCACTCTGTGGGTGAAAACGGAAGTTTATTCCAAATTGCCAAGGCTGTCTACAGAGAAAGCAAGGAAAAGCTAAAGGGGAACGATTCCCAAGTTAACGGATGAAAGGGGGTTTGAGAGCTCGCGTGGGGCTTGTGAGCAGGGACTAAGGGAGCCTAGAGGCCAGCACTGACCTTGGCAATGGCCACCCCAGTTAGAGGTTAGAGCCACGGTTTCTCTTGCCAGAGACAAGGACTCCCTCCTAAGCAAGCAGGAACTTCCTTCAAGCCCGAGGGAATGGTGACTTGTGTCTAAATGCCAGACCTTGCTAAAAGGGGACCACACAGAGGATAGAGAGTTCTGTAAGACAGGAATTGCAATGTTAAGTCTAGCCATAGCGGAGATCTGCCACGGAAGACTTTTGTGTAGAGACCTGAATGGAGCGAGCAAGCACGCCACTTGGCCACTGCGGGTGAGTTTTGCTGTTAGAGTTAAGTCTGCAGCTCTAAGGAAGGCGCACGCGTGGATTGTTCAGGGACACGCTGAGGCTGTTGTTGCTGCAAAGAAATGAGGAGCATAACTGTTTCACCCCGAGGAGCAAAGTAGACATATATTTAGCAAATCTTTAAACTGCCTATGCACGTAGGCAGCGGCTGTGAACGACTAGTTTACACAAGAAGAAACACAGACCCAAAGCCATCATTTAGATCGTTAAGAAGTTTCTCGGGTGCAAAAAATAAAAAAAATAAAAAATTTCGAGTCAGGCATTTTTTCTGAACATGCTTCCTTGTCCCACACCTGCCTGAGGGCAGTGTCTGTGCTCTCGGAGCTTTGAGAGGCTAGGAACCGTTTCTATGTCTGCTCTGTTTACATTTTCTGTCATCTGGCACTGGTCTCTGTGAGCCCTGGCTGGCATTCATGCTGGCCAGCAGTTACATGCTCGCAATCCCCGAACAATTCTGAGCACTTAACTCATTTAAACGTCACAACATGCCTTTGAGAGATGTACCATTATTGGCATGTTAAAACCATCGTGTACTGATACACACTGAATGTTGTATGTCAAAGCAAGAATTTAAACCCAGGTGTCCTGGTACCAGACCATTGTCCCAAATCACTATACTACCTTATTAGTCTTCACCTGCATCATCAATACCATCACCCCTGTCAGGAAAGCTTGGTAGGCTAATTGTAGATCTTCACCTCCTTCTTCCATTCCAATCGAATCCCCCAGTATTCGCACCCATTTCTGTAGTGACCACCTGCTTCAGCGTCCCCTTCTTCTATGCCTCCGTCTCCAACTAGTCCCATAGAGCATCTTCTCCAACCTTCCTCCTCACCCACTGCTTTATCCCAGCCTCCAGCTTCAGCAGGCAGTCCTGGAAAACCCACCAGCCAGGCCTGCCAAAGAAGGAAGTAAGCCAGCAAAGGAGGGCTGGGAGTTTCAGATCTTCACTCCCCGCCCCCTCCTCCCTAATCCCCAGTCTCATCCCCATCTCTGAGGCAGGCTACCTGTTGTGGCCTCTCCTCACTCTCTGCTCCCATTCCCAGGGGAGGGTCTGAGTAGATTCTAGTGAAAACACCCTGCTTCCCTCCTTCCTGTGGACCCCCTCAGCCCCCAACCTCATTCCTAAGTGTTCATTCCCAATGCCTAGAAACCCCAGTGGCCAAACCTAGCAGGATCCCAGAATTCCCTCCCCGACAACACACTGCCATCACACCCTCTTAAGACCTGAGAGGGCAACAGAAACCAAAGGAAAAAAAAAAAAAAAAAAAAGAGAATATGCACTCAACAAAGGTATCAGCACCTAGAATTAATTACAGCTCTTCCCAAACCCAGATTTCTAGACGCTAGCATAAGAACACAATCAATAACAAGCAGGACAATGTATTTCCCTGAGATACATTGTATCTGCTGAAGGCACAAGATAAAACCTTAGCACAGCCATTATGAATATGATAGAGGTCCACAGAAATGAATCTTAAAGAAATCTATGAAAACATAAGCACTAGAAGGAAGTGAATAAAACAGCTCAAGTCCTGAACGTTGAAATAGATTCAATAAAGAAAATCAAAACTGAAAGAAATCTGGCCACAACAAGTTGAGGAACCCCAGAGGCAAGCCTCATCAATAGGATGCAAGAGATGAAGGAAAGAATCTCAGACAGTGAAGACTCCATAGAAGAATTGAAAACATCGGTAAAGCCAAAATGTTAAATGTATGTAATAACAGGAATAGAGGGAGGAGAAGAAACAAAGGTCAAAGTCAAAGAAAATGTTTTCAACAGAATCATAGAAGAAAATTTCTAATCTAAAGAAGGAGATGCTTATCAAGGTACAAGAAACATACAGAACACCAAATAGACTGGGATTAGAAAAAAATCTTGGCTAGGCATATAATAATCAAAACACTAAACATTCAGAACCAAGAAGAGACCTTAGAACACTCAGCTCTGTTTGTTTTGGTTTTTGGTTTTTGGTTTTTCAAAACAGGGTTTCTCTGTGTAGACCTGGCTGTCCTGGAACTCACTTTGTAGACCAGGCTGGCCTCGAACTTAGAAATCCACCTGCCTCTGCCTCCCGAGTGCTGGGATTAAAGGCTCAGCTCTGAAAGGGATGTCTCCAGCAAATCCCACCCCTAAGGGTGATAGGAACAACTCTGTCCGGGTTGGTAGGCAGGCTTTGAGAGTTTCTCTCTGCGTTTCATGGTCTGCTTTAAGAGATGAGTGCTCAGCGCCTTACTCTAGCTGCCAGGCCCGCTGTTGTGATGATGATAGACTGCTACAACTTCCTTTTATAAATTGCCTTGATTGCAGTATTTTATCCCAGCAACAGGGATGCAATTAATACACCTGCCCCTTCACACTCCATTCCCCAGCCAGGAGATTCTCCTGCCTCTGTGCCTTCCTTACCGAGATGAACCTGGACTGCATTTCCCAACAGCTGTGAGCCAAAAGACATTCCTCCTCCTTTAAGTTGCTAATGCCAGGCCTTCTGTCACAGCACTGAGAGAACTAGTCCTTTTACTAAAGGACAGGTTAATCTTTTGCTTGAGCTAATTGATAGATAGGGAGTATTATATCCTAGTATATTTTTACTATAATGTTTTTATTAATTCTTTGAGAATTTTTGTACAATATATTTTGATTATATTCATTCCCCCATTTCCTCCCAGGCCCACCCCCTACATTTTTACTCTCCCTTACCTTTTTTTTTTTTTCTTCATTTTTCAAGACAGGGTTTAATTGTGAAGCCCTGGCTGTCCTGGAACTCACTCTGTAGACCAGGCTATCCTCAAACACAGAGATCCTCCTGTCTCCACTGGGACAAAAGGCCTGTACCAGAGCCCAGACCCATCCCTTGCATTTTTACTCTCCCCAACTTTTTTTAAAAAATAAAGATTTATTATTTTATTTTTCATGAGTATTAGTGTTTTCCCTGCCTCTGTGTGTGTGTGTGTGTGTGTGTGTGTGTGTGTGTGTGTGTATACGTATGTACCATGTGCATGCCTGGTGAAGATGGCATCAAACAGATCCCCTAGTACTGGAGTTACTATCTTGTCAGGGTTGGAACTAGAATCCAGGTCCTCTGCAAGTACATCTTGTGCTCTTAATTGCTGAGCATCTCTTCCCCATTTTTTTGAAAAAAGGTCTTGCTTACTCTCTCTCTTTTTAAATAACCCCTCCTGGTATATTATATCAAGCATAATTGTGCTGCTTAGTTTCTGGTCACCTTGACACAAGCTAGGGGTATCTGGAATGAGGCCCCTCAGTTAAGAAAATGCCTCCATCAGATGCCTGTGAGGAGACTGAATTGATGCAGAGACCTTGGAGGAGTGCTGCTTACTGGCTTGCTCCTCATGGCTTGCTCAGTCTGCACCTGTGGACAATACCCACAGTGAACTGGGTCCTTCTACCCCATCATTAATCAAAATAAAAAAAAATGTACTACAGGGTTTCCCATAGGCCAATCTTTAGTGGGAGCATCTTCTCAACTGAGGTTCCCTCTTCCCAAGTGAATCTAGCTTGTGTCAAGTTGACATAAAACTGTCCAACACATCAGGTAAGCTCAAATTAGTAATTGCACCATAGAAAACTACGCTAACTGTTGAGGACAATTTCAAAGATATTTATGGTTAAAAGACACATGTGACATGTGACACACATTATACTACAATCATGGCTTACCTCACCTCCAGCTTGCATATTTGTGGACGTCTCTGTAAGGAAACAGAGTTGTATCTCTGTATTCCGAACAGTACTTGTCTCCAGGGTTGATGTTACAGGTAAAAGTGCAAGTTGATATTTAGTCATACATGATTGCACATACTACGGCTTTAAATAATAACACTTAAATAATTAGGTGTAAAATGGAATCCTTATTGTATTAGTTTTCTGCTGCTGTTACAAATACCTGAGGTCAATCAATGTAGAAAGAGGAAAGGTTTAAAGTGACTCAGGGTTTGGGTAGCTTCAGTCCTTGGTGACTGGGTCCTATGGCTTCGGCTAGGTGGCACAATATATCATGGTAGGAACATTAGGCTGGAAAGGCCTTTGAACCGCAAAATATCTGGGAAGCTCAGATGAAGAGAGGGGCCTGAGTCCCAATATCTTGCCCCTCCAGTGACCCAGCCTCCTTTCTTTAGGCCACAGGGCTCTGTAGCCCAAGTATGCTTTGAACTTTATATCTTCTGCTAAGCCACCCAGACCACTGGCTCTGCAGGCCTGGGCTACCTGCTCAGCAGGACACACCTCTTAAAGATACCACTCCCTTCATATAGCACCGTGGGCTTGTGACTATACCTTTAGCACATAACACTCACCCAAACCATAACACCAGAGTGGCTAAATTTCACCGTTTATCAGTTATGGCTAAAGCACCTGGCTGCCAGCCTTAACCTGTGCAGGCCAGGTGGTTCTTGTCACTGCTTCTTTCCCAAGGTGCTTTGACAATCTTTCCTTTGGTGTGCAGCTCTTAAAGAGCTATTTGTTCTCTTTTCTCCTTGGGAATGTGTTTGTTCCTGTATCTCGAAGGACTCTCACTTCAGCTACCTGGAAGTGGAATAAAATCAGAAAGCCTAGGGAGTCTTTGTTTTCTTTTCTTTTTTTTCTAACCTAAAGAAGTCAGAGAAACTTAAGCAGGAGAGATGGCTCAGTGGTTAAGGCACATGCTGCTCTTCCTGAGGCCCTGAGTTCAAATCCCAACCCAGATCATGTGGCTCACATGTGACCTCAGCCTGTGACTCCAGCTCCTGGGGCATCTGACATCTCGGGCCTCCGAGGGCACTTACATTTATGTGCCTATACCCACACAATACACACAATTAAACTAATAAAAATAGATCTTTTTTTTAAAAAAAGGTCAGAGACAACTCTCTCCCCCTCCCTGCCCCAGGTAAATAAAACCACAAGAGTTTAATATCATTACTATATTTAATAGCATATCTCTTTAAGGTTTATTTATTTATTTTTTTAGAAGCAAACTTTTTATTTTCATTTTTTTATGTTTTACCTGATTTTATGTTTGCTAGAAACATTTGAAAGGAAAACCAGAAATCTCTTTGCTTATTGGCTAAAGAAACATTGTCATTATTCCATTAAATGATGGCCAACATAGTAGAAGAATATATTGAAGCAAGTTGCTTTATAAAGTTATGAGATATTTCTGCAGTTTGTAAGATTTCTTTTACAAAGATAAAGATCTGTTCAAACTGCGTGAAAGGTTTATTTTTAACAACCAGAATTTCTCCAAGCAGGCCTGTGTCATCCTAACAGGCATAAACTTTTCTGTGCAATGGGATTTCTTCACTCACCAAGAAGAAAAAAGTTTCAGGGGTTATAATGAATCTGCGGTTAACTATTCTCTAGAAAAAAAAAATACTATGGAGACCATTTTAAACACCATGGGGGCTGTGGAGGCACCTCGACTGGCCAACATGGTTGTCCACAAATCCGATGCCTGACTTTGGTCCTTGAGACCCACGTGCTGGAATGACCGAGCTGATCCCTGCAGGCATCAGGCCGGCACCGTGGTGTCTGTGGCCCTCCCTACCCCACTCCACCACCACAAAATGAATGGATGAATAAATAAATGCAATTTTTAAAAGGTTAATACAATTTAAGTTTAATTATTTTAATAAGTAGTTTTTTGGTGGGTTTGGCTGTATGTAACGAAGTCTTGGAAAACATGGCTTGCCAGTAACTTTCCTGCGTGACATTCTCACAGCATCTTCAGGAGAAACAGAAGGGGTCAGTTATTTTCTCCCACACAAAGGATAAAAATCACAGCATGTGGTCCCTGAAACTTCTAGAAAGGCACTTCCCCCCTCCCCAAAGCAAACATTTTGACTTCTTTAAGGATCTCATTGTTAAACAAAAGTTTCCCTGTCTTGCTTAGTTCACAGTAGCATCTCATTATGTACTCCAGTCTGGCCTTGAATCTACAATCCTCTTGCCTCTGCAAGCTGGGATTCTCTTTCCTGTCAAGCCAAGTCCTGTGCTCTGTAATTTCTACCTCCAGACTGTTGTTATTTGCCTTGATAATAACACTGGTAGGAAACAGATGTCAGAGTTTGATAAAGGGACTGTTTACAAAAAAGTGTCTTCTCTCCTTAAGGTCAGGAACAAACCAAGGATTTTCACACCGTGTTTACCCCTATTTTTGGAGATCTTAGCCAGTGCAACTAAGCAAGAAAAAAGAAATGATGGTCATCTGGAGTGGAAAAGCACAAACGAAAATATTTAAGCAAGACTGCTGATCAGGCCTGATGACCCAGGTCCGTCCCTGGGGCCCACGTCAAAATGCAGGATGCTGCGCTACTCCAACAGTCTGGCAAGGAGAACGAAGGTGGAGACAAGAGGATTACACAGAATTCACAGAATTCTAGCCTGCTAGCCTGGCATATATAACACAGGAAAACCCACCCTGCCTCAAAGAGGTGGAAGGACAAAACTGCTCCTGGAAGCTGTCATGTGACCTCCAAAAGCATGTACAGTCCCACATGAGTACTAATAATTAATTAATTAATTAAGGAACTATTGCTTTCATGATTTATTTATTTTATGTGCACTGGTGTCTTGCCTGCATGTGCATCCATGTGAGGGTGTCAGTGTCAGACCCCCTGGAGTTACAGACTGTTGTGAGCTGCCCTGTAGGTGCTGGAAATTGAACCCAGGTCCTTTGGAAGAGCAGCTAGCTGGTGCTCTTAACTGCTGATACATCTTTCCAGGCCATTTTTTGTTTGTTTTTTGTTGTTTTTGTTTTTTCTAGACGGGGTTTCTTCGGGTGGCCCTGGCAGTCCTGGAATCCAATGTAAAATATGTATTCCTATAGTAGAGTGCACCATTGATATTTTTCAACTTTCAGCTTGTGTATATGTCTGAAACTTCCCTTTGTCTTTGTGTTTTTCTTGATCAATCATAAGTTAGCAATCTTCCTTTCCAGTCTTGAAAGCTGCTCATCCATCTTTCACTCCTGTTAGTTCAGACAAGAACACTTTCATCCTGTTCTCTTCATTCCTCTGTCTTTACCAGGTTTGACTACTTTTAGATTTATTCATTAAAAAAATATTGTGCGTTTTGCCTGTGTGTGTGCGCTTGTGCGTGTGTGTGTGTGTGTGTGTGTGTGTGTGTGTGTGTGTGTGCGCGCCTGCTGGTACTCACAGGGGTCAGAAGAGGGCAACAGATTCCCCTGGAAACACTAATGGTTGTGAATTTCCATGTGGGTGCTGGGAATTGAACTTGGGTCCTAAGCCAAAGCAACAGACCTTCTTAACCTCTCAGCCACCTGTCCAGCCCACATCTGACTATGTTGAAGATTTTTCCCTTTGCCACTGGTTTTGAAAATTTTATTGTATCTATCCCTTTGGCATTTTCTTCATATATATACACACACTAGATCTTTGACTCAACCTGTGGGTCTCAACTCCCTTGGGGATGAATGACCCTTTCCCAGGGGTGGCCTAAGACCATCTGAAAACACAGAGATTTACATTTTGATTCATAACAGTTGCAAGATTACAGTCATAGAGTAGCAACAACAATAATGTAATGTTTGGAGGTCACACACATGAAGAACTGTATTAAAGGTCACAGTGTTTAGGTTAAGACCTAGAGCTTTCTAGAGATTCCTGAACTTGTTGCTTTATAGATTTCATTAAACTGAGAAAAATTTTGACCAGAGTTTCCTCAAACTGTTTTCTGTCCATCCTCTTTATCTCCTTCATAAGTTCTAGCTGTATTTATATTAGGCTCCTTATTCACAGAAGTGATACTGTCGGAGTCTTACCAAGTCTCTTTTCACTCTTTGTTTAATTTTAAATAACTTTTGTAGGTACGCCCTCAAGGTCACTTTTCTTCTGAAATGTCTAACCATAATCACATCTAATACACATACACACACACACACACACACACACACACACACACACACACACACACCTCACACAGTATACTTCTAATTTTGAAAGTTTTATGTGTGTGTGTGGTCCTGGAACTTGCTCTGTAGATCAAGCTGACCTTGAACTCATAGATTTGCCTGCCTCTGCCTCCCAAGTTCTGGGATTAAAGTCTTGTGCTACCATTTGTGGTTTTAAATAGCTTCCATATCTCACCTTAAGCTTTTGACCTTTGGATTATCACTTTAATATCTTTATTCAAAAAGTTTAAAGGCAACTTCATTTCTGATCTAGTTTCAATTACCTTTTCACAGTAGACTATAAAAACCTGACTTTTTTATGCATCATAATTTTTATGGAACTCTATACATTAAGACATGTGTATATACCCAAATACCTATGCTCACACCCATATTACCATGCAATATTTCACATAAAAAGAAACATTTATTAATTATTTATTTCTATAAACTCTTGGTTTTGAAAACTATTCTATAGTGTGGGTTTGGAGGTTTTATATATGTTTAATTTCAAAATTATTGATCATGTTTTGTTCTTCTTTTCCCAATAATGCTGCAATATCTGAGATATGCTTGATAAAATTGCTCTGTCACAGGGCTTCATGTAGACTATACTGGGCTTGAACTTGCTACGTATCTGAGGATTTTGAACATTCTCCTCCCTCCATCTTACCCAGTGCTGGGATTACATCTGTGTGCTATCATATCACGTGGTACTAGGAATCTCCTTAGGGCCTCACACATGGCAGGTAAACACTCTACCCACTGAGCTATGTTCCCAGCCCTCAAATGTCTCTTTACAGTGGTTCTCAGCCTTCCTAATGCTATGACCCTTAATATAGTTCCTCATGTTGTGGTGACCCCCCAACCATAAAATTATTTTCATTGCTATTTCATAACTGTAATTTTGCTACTGTTATGAACTGTAATGTAAGTATCTCTGATAGCTCCAATGGTCTTAGGTGAGGCCTGTGAAAGTGAGGTTCGACCCCTAAACTTGAGAAGCACTGCTTTAGAACATCAGTTAAGAGCAGTAAGTAGGATGCTATTGGCTTGGAACTCACTACCTAGTCCAAGACAGCCTTGACTTTGTGGTGGCCCACCTGCTTCAACCTCCAAAGTTCTGAGATTCTAGGCATGAGTCATTACCCTTGGCTGAGCCAATGTTTTCTTAGCTCCGTTTTCTTCTTTCCTCTGAGCTATGTTCTAAGTCAATCTAATCTTGAGGGGAGTTTTACACTGCAGAAGTCTGTTTGAGAAAATTTACTTGAGTGCGTCTTCATACCTGGCACAGTTCTTGTGTTATTGTTCTTAGCCCCACACAAGAACATACCTGCCCTTTGGCCACATGACACCCAGGGGCCAGACAGGTGTTAGTATTTCTCAGATCGGACCAGCCTTGGAGCAGCAACATGACTGTCACCTGAGAATTTGTTGCAAATCACATTTTGGGGTCCTACTTGTGAAATCCCCGATCTAAAAAGGTAAGGAAGGGACCCAGAAATCTGTGTTAGTTGGCAAGCCCTCCAGGAGATTACGGTACCTACTAAAGCTCAACGGAGCTGGAATAATAGATAAATAAGAAGCCAACTATCCTTTAATGGCCAAAGGCATCTTCAGAGAAGGAGTAATGAAAAGTCCAGAAGAAAATGGCAGGTGTGTGTGTGTGTGTGTGTGTGTGTGTGTATACTTCTTTAAGAACCAAAAAGAGATCATCTGTAACCAGAGACAGACATAGTGGCAAGACTCTGGGGTAGCTTCCTGAAATTTTAGGGTTTTTTTTTCTTCCTCTAGAGTCTTTATTTCTGTCTCCCTTGTCCACATATTTTAGCTGAATACAGTATTTTTTTTTCTATGCTTGAAGTCTAAGCAGTTTGGAGACAGGGTCTCCTGTGTCTTTGGTAGCTCAGGTTATCCTTGAACTTCTGATCCTCCCACCTCCACCTCCCCAGTGCTAATATTACAACCACGCATCATTTCACCCAGTTTGTGTGGTACTGGGCATTGAGCCCAGAACCTTATGCCACCACCAGCCCTTAAAAAAAAAAAAAGGAGTGGCAGGATGGCTGAGTGGTAAAGGTATTTGCTGCCAAGCCTGACAACCCTGAGTTTCATCCTTGGAACATACATGGTGGAAGAGAACCTGATTGACTCCTACAAGTCCTCTGATCTCTATGCAGAGTACACGGAGTCAATAAATAATGTAATCATTAAAATGTATTGAGACACAGCCTCACTGTGTAACCTTGGCTATTTTTAAACCCAGGAAGATCTCCTTGCTTTTGCATTCAGAGTACTGACATTATGGACTATCACCAATGACCAAGTTATTGATTTGTTTGTCTATCTATCTATTTTAATTTAATTTTATTTTTTATTTTTTGAGAGACAGGGAGGCTTCCCTGTGTAGCCTTGTTAGTCCTGGAATTAAAGAATTGTGCCACTACTACCTGGCTTACAAATGACCAATTAAAAAAAAAAAAGGTTTTAATTGGGATCAATAAGATGATTCAGCAGATAAATGTGCTTGCCACAGAGCCTGAAGGTCTAAGTCCACGTTGGATGTGAGAATCTAGAAATCTATCCCTTTAAAAGTCTTAGGCTTCTGCAGCCCTTTAAAACTCACCACATAGCTCCAGGAATGTTCGGACTTGAAGCCCCAAGTACGAATAACTCTGGCCTGGGAGTCGGGAGATGTCAGTCAGTTTTCCTCTGTCCTGTGTGATAGGCGATCGAAGCCAATTGTTGAGTTTCTCCCATGTAGCAGGCACTGGCCAGATGTTTTCACACTGCCTTCTTTCCACCAGACAGTAATGACATGAGGGTGCTGTGGTGGTCTTTAGCTCTGCTTCTAAATGAGGAAGCTAAGGAACAGAGGTCAAGTGGCTAACCTGGTGTCATACTCGTAGGAAATCACAGCTCCAGGATCGAATCCAAGCCCTGACTCTAAGCTTAGGCTGCCACAGTGCTTCTTTAAACAAGTCTTCCCCCCCCCCTCCCCCCGGCCCCCAGGACCCTCAATTTATTTGCCTGTGAAAAGAAAGAAATGAGCTACATGAACCTTGAACTCACTTCAATATTGGCATCCTACCAGCCTTTGAGTGGTAGAGGCTGGGGCAGGAGGTTAAAGGTTCCCAGAGACTTGACTCCTCAAAGCATTAGGAGATGATGAAGAAAAGAGCCAGAAATTCACTAGACCTATGGTGATTCCAGCAGAATCTAAAAAGTGTTAAAAGTCGAGATCAGTCTTATCAAATTCTTCCTGGATGTAAGATAAGATGCTTTAGACAAATGATTGGTCATCTAACAACAGGAACTCTAAAATGGAAGCAGGGGGGAAATTAAAAGAAAATACATGTAGCCCCATGTAGGTTTGCTAAATCTACCCATGAAATGAAGTTTCATTTTATATACACTGTGGGACCTGTTGAATATAGGGTACACTTGTAAGACCTATGAAATGCCCAATTTTGGAGTCAGTTAATAATAAAAGTGAAAGAGCAACTAACCCCTCGTTACACTTAGAATGCATGGATCACATGTATTTGAAACATTTGCATGGACTCCACATTCAAAATGGGCTGTGTGCGCAACTTTGACGTCATCGGTACAGCTCGTTCTTTCACCTAACTGCTTCTAACATGGCTCTAATGATTTTCTCCAAGACTATTACTCTTTCTTTACTGATGATCTCAGTAGCAATGCCAGCATTTTTGTTCTCCAGCTACTTTCTGCTGTGTTTGATATGACCGATGCACTTTCTCTCTATATCACACCCAGCTTTGGCATATCTGACATTAATCTCACTAGGCTTTCTTTATGGCCCTGAGTAGTATCCTTTTCTCTTTGTAGGAGACTTCTGTAGACAGTCATTGCGTGACCACTGTGAAAGTTTTTGGTTTTGGTGTTTTTTTTTTTTTTTTTTTTTTTTTTTTTGCCTTACCCTTGTCTTTCCCCACCCCCACTCCCCAATCTTTCTGATATTCAATATTCTCATCCCCTGGGGAAGTTTCAAGTATCACTGTTGGTGACTCACAGATCCGTTTCAGCTTTGTGTTCCAGAGCCTAAGTACTAAAATATAATTGCTTGCTGGATACCCTCAGGTCTACGGATTCAGCAAGTCTCAAGCCAAATGCTTCTCTGTCACTTTGACGTCTGCTCCTTCTCCTGAATGTCCTACCTTGGTAACAAGACTGTCATCCTTTTGGACACCAGGCTAGACCTTGCTGTGCCTGACTTTCTAGACAGTAAATGTAGCTATGAGTGAGAAAGAGCTATACACTTACTTCAAGTATAGTGTGGAATGGAGAAGCCAAGAGTATTCATCTCTTGTGGCCTGGAGGGAGAGGTACCCATTGGGAAAGGACACCATCAGAGGCGTTATCAGTAAATCCCAAATCCCACTGATAATGCCTCAGGTATACTCTTCTGCTCATCTCCTCCTTTCTGACAACCTTCCTGTACAGTATTTGGGACCTTGTATTTTGTTCAAGATTATTGTCAATAGCCTACTAAACTGAAGGTCAAGACAATAGAACACAAGAGGTGGAAGGTAAGAGTGGACAGGAGGATGGCTAGCTGTCCATTAGAGAAACAGGAGGCAGTGATGGGTAGTGGACATGAACGGTTAGTGTAATCTGGGGCTGCTCTAAAACCAAGTATGAGCAAGGTGAAAGGGCATCCCTGCCCAACTAGTGGGTGCTGCAAAGTGAGATGATGTTCTAGACACAACACACAAAAGCAAAGACACCCCAGATGGAGTTTATTTGATAGAGCAATCAAGTGAATGAAGAAGTATTTACTCACCAGGGCTCAATAGTCATCAGGGAGATAAAAAGAAAAATATACCTGACAAGTTATCAATAGGGCTTGTGATTTACTGATAACATAGCTGCGGGTATCTTTTCCCAACAAGTGCCTATCCCTCCAGACCACAGATCTTAGGAGCATTCCTGGCTTCTTCACAAAGATTGCTATCTTGGTGAAGACACAAAATGGGTAGGAAAGTGGTCTGCACATCTCTATAGGATGATCGTGTTGAGATCACCTGAGATCTTCGTCAATGTCAGTTACCTGGAGAAGGAATGCATGAATCTCAACAAATACCCATCATCTGCCTACTTATCTCTAAACACTGGGGATCCACGTGAAGTCAGAGCCCCATTCTTACAGAGCTTATGCTGTAATCTAATGTACAGACGGCAGGCAGATAAACAAGCAAATAAGGGATATGTCAGCTGCTGAGGTCTGCTGGAATCTCAAGGTCACCATGGGCCTGAAGTCAGGAGTATTTGAGCCTGGCTTTGATGGCCGCTCAGCCAAGAGGTTTTGCTAGAGCTCTGGGCACTTGGATGGGTTAAGTTAACCAAAGGGAAATCTCCATTTTCCAAGGTTTATTATTTTTTCCCCTTTCTATTATTATCTACCAAATGAGGATTCGCCTGCAGATGTCCTAAGGCTTGGGGACCCTAAAGAGGGATTCTTAAGGCTGTGTCAGGTTAGGTTCATGGATACAGAGTGTGTCAGAGTGAGCATTTGCCTGGGTGGTCCCCTTGCCTCAATATCCCTCCCTTACTACTGTTCCAAAATCCTACTGGTCCATAGAGGTTTAAGACAGGCTTTTCAAACAGGCGGCCCAGACACTGCTGAAATGCTTTGTCCCCTACTCTTGTCCTTGGCAGCATGAAGGCACTTACTAGATTTCACTGGTAATGACCGTTTCTCACTCTGCCTCCCTGCGGGGCTCTGGTTATGGGCTTGTTTTGGTTTTTTGTTTGTTTGTTTGTTTTGTTTTTTTCTTCTGGGAAGGGGATGGGGAGGTGGCAAAGACTTTATCTTTCTCTTCTTGTTATCATCCTTAGTGCAGATCTCCCTAAAGGGTTTTCTTTGCATTATGACAGATTCAACAAACAAATGTGACAGCAGGCAATAAGCTTACTCGTTATTATTTATAGGGAGTTAACATGTCCACGGCTTGGAGACAGAGAATAATCTATTGGTTTAATTAGGAGCTTTCTCTCCCTTTCTCTGCTGCATCTCCCTCTACATACTAGCTCTGTGAGCCTGGGTGGGCTACCTAACATCTTCGTGCCTCAGGGTCTTCAGCTAAGCCAGTGGTTCTCAACCTCTGGGTCACAACCCCATTGGGGGAAGGTTAAATGACCCTTTCACAGGGGTCACACATCAGATATCCTGCCTACCAGATATTTACATTCTGACTCCCAACAGCAGCAAAATTAGATGTGAAGTAGCAAGGAAATAATTTTATGATTGGGGGTGGGGTCACCACAACATGAGGAGCTGTAGCAACAGGAAGACTGAGAACCCCTGAAAGCTATGTCTCATACCTGCCTCACTGTACCTCCATATGAAATACAGATTAAGTACCATAATCCACATCAAGCGCTAAGTATAGAGCCCATCACGTAATTAGTCCTCACTAAATACTGCCCGTTATGATTATTAATATTATTCATTATTTGTGGTTTCACATTCTGCCTCACCGATGGGGTACAGGGACTCTGCCAGGCAGATGAAATGCAGAGTGCTAGACTACAATTACCCTATGCCTGCTGTTGGGTGATGGGCTTCTGGGAAGCTCCCATGCACCCAGTGGGTGGGAGAATGTAGCCTTGGGTGAAGGCCTCAGCCTCAGTGAGAAGTGGCGCAGGCTGAGGCCAAAGCTGGGGTTCCTGACTCCTGGGGAATGAGATGCCACTGGAAACCACATAGAGGCATTGGGAACTGAGGGGGCCAGTGGGCCTGTGGGAGGCTGGGGCTAGGGATCCCAAACTCCTAGACACCCAGACATTACTGGGTCACAAGGTGTTATGAACAGGTTTGGGTCCACAGGCTGAGGACAAGCCTGGGGTTGGGTGATGGGGAACTCCAGTTTAGCTCATTGGTGATTGTCCGTAGCAAGGAGGGGCCTTCTGCGGGAGACTTAGGCAGCACAGCTCTGTAGATGAAGGCCTTTCCCATTCTTGATGAAAGAGATAGCCTTTGGTTTCAAACTGTTTATTGATTGTTCATCTTGGAAAGCGGGTGCATGCCACCTCATCAGGGTGGACAGAGATTAAATACCTTTTGCAGGAAGCTCATTGGCCAAACCCTCAGGGCCTCTAGATACCTCATTAGCATGGAGAACTTTGTTCTGATCTGTGTGACCATAGATCATGTTCCTACATAAGTCATGTGACAGGGGACTGGTCAGAAGCAGGTGAAGCTCCTACTGTCCCCTCAGAGTTCTGGGACTTCCAACCCGCTTAACCTTGCCATATTTCCTGGCACGGTCCACTGCCCCACAATTATTGTTCTCTGATAGCTGTATGCTCAAAAGCTTGATTACCTACTGTTTTGTTTTCAAACAATTTTTAAAAATGTTTTTGAGGGGCTGGTGAGATGGCTCAGTGGGTAAGAGCACTCGACTGCTCTCCCGAAGGTCAGGAGTTCAAATCCCAGCAACCACATGGTGGCTCACAACCATCTGTAACAAGATCTGACTCCCTCTTCTGGAGTGTCTGAAGACAGCTACAGTGTACTTACATATAATAAATAAATAAATCTTAAAAAAAAAAATGTTTTTGAGATTTTACATGGATGAGTGTTTGCCATTCGCCTTCATGTGTATGTGTGCATTGCAGTGTCAAATCCCATAGTACTGGAGTTACAGATATTTGTGAATGACCATGTGGGAACTGGGTCCTAACCCTCTGCAAGAACAGCAATTATTCTTTTTATTTTATTGGTTGCTTTTTTATTTATTTATTTTTATATTATTTTTGAGACAGGGTTTATCTGTATAGCTCTGGTTGTCCTAGAACTTGCTCTATAGACCAGGCTGGCCTCGAATTCAGAGATCCACCTGCCTCTGCCTCCCCAGTACTGGGATTAAAGGTGTGTGCCACAATTTAGCAGCTCACAGCAAAGACTCTTAATGTTGAGCTATCCCTCAGTCCCTATCCTCCAGTCCCTAATTATATATATGGTGGTTTGAATAAAAATGGCCCCCATAGGTTTATAGTATATGGTACTATTAGGAGGTGTGGCCTTGTTGAAGGAAGTGTGTTTTAGTCTTTTTTTTTTTTTTCTGGTTCCTGTGGATCAAGGTGTAGAACTCTCAGCTCCTTCTCCAGCACCATGTCTGCCTACACAGGGCCACGCTCCCCATCATGACAATAATGGATTGAGCCTCTGAAACTAAGCTAATCCCAATTAAATGTTTTCCTTTTTAAGAGTTGGCATGGTTATGGTGTCTCTCACAGCAATAGAACAGTGACTAACATAGCATATTTCAAAGATATAAATTTTCTTTTAAATCAACATAAGTTTTGGGGGTACTGGGATAGAGACCATAGCTTCAGGCACGCTAAGCACTCTACCACAGCTCTGCTCCCAGCCTCAAGACTGGAGATGTATGCATTCTTTTTGTTTGTTTTGTTTTGTTTTGTTTTTCAAGACAAGGTATCTCTGTGTAGCACCAGCTGTCCTAGAACTAACTCTGTAGACCAGGCTGGCCTAAACCCACAAAGATCTGCCCACCTCTGCCTCCTGAGTGTTAGGATTAAAGCATGCACCCAGCTTGGCATTTTAAGACTTCTTTAATTCAAGTTTCATTTATTAAACTTAATGCTATAAAATATGTTTCAATTTTTTAAACTCCATGTCATGATTTAATTATTAGAGAAAACTTAAAATATATAAGTAATAGTCCACATTCAAATAAGTAATACATGAATTACAAGCATTATCTATTCATCAAAGCAGAGGTAGAAGTTGATGAATCTCATTTTGTATAACATTTTATAATATATGTACACACATACACATATATATTCATAGAACATCTTTTGATTTAACAATGCTTTTAAATTTTTCATTTTTAGTTACGTGTACTTGTGTGTGTGTGTGTGTGTGTGTGTGTGTGTGTGCATCTCCTTGTGTGTGTGTGTG
The DNA here is from genome assembly GCF_000001635.26 of Mus musculus. Classification (NCBI taxonomy): domain Eukaryota; kingdom Metazoa; phylum Chordata; class Mammalia; order Rodentia; family Muridae; genus Mus; species Mus musculus. The sequence goes on from NC_000082.6 coordinate 38,064,863, forward strand.
ACTGTGTGTATACACAGTAGTGTAGGTGCCCACAGAGTCCAAACTACCACCTATAGTTGCAGTTGGGGGAGGTTGTGAACTATCCCACTCTAGTTCTGGGAGCTCATCTCAGTTCCTCAGCAGAAGCAGTAATAAACCTTTGGCAGAAGGTGAGGTTTTCCAACTTCTAACTGGGTAAACTGTAACAGAGTCATTCCAGTGAGGTTTCCCAACGTGATTATCCTTGAAATGACCTTGTTAGCTTCAGTTCAAAGGGAAAACCTTTGCAGACACTAATAATTCAATAGGTCATTCCCCAGGGAAACCATAACAAGTCTACTAATTATTATTGTTCCTGAATCATTCAATTTAGATGGAAGACAATTAGTATGCTTTTCATTTCAAAGCAGATTGAACAAAAGACTGCCCCTGCTCCTGGCTTTAGTAGCCTCCCTAAGAGGAAAGCAGATTCCTTGTTGTTTGTTTGTTTGTTGTTGTTATTGCTGTTGTTGTTGTGGAGAAGGTTGTCTCAGTATAGCCTGGCTGCTCTTGAACTCATTCTGTAGACCAGCTGACCTCAAATTCATAGAGAGATCTACCTGACTAGGCCTCCAGAGTGCTGGGATTAAAGGCATGCACCAACATGCCTAGATTTTTGACAAAGGTCATTTGCTGCTCTAAGGCAGGGGGATATCTATAAATTCCAGGATAGTCTGATTTACATATAGAGTTCTACACCAGCCAGAGTTACATAGTGACACCCTATCTAAAACCAAATCAAACCAAACCAAACCAAACCAAACCAAAACACAAGACAAGACAAACAAAACAAAAACCTAACCCAAACTGAACCAAAAAAATCATTTAGGCCATTTCCTGCAAACTCACAAGATAGCAAGCTTACATGAGTTTTAAATTCTCTGTATTACATGTCATTTATATGATGCCATCCTGTCCCCTGGGGTAACAGTTCTCCACATCCTATGCTTAGGACTAGCGCAATACATTGAACACAGGATGGGAAGCATGTTATATTATTCCAAGTGGAAGATCTGTGTGTGTGTGTTTGGGGACTATCACACTCCCTCTGAGGGCTTCAGTTCCCTCAGCTGCACAATGCAAAGGATGGAAGGACATCATGTTTCTAGTGCCCGTCAGGTCCAAACAAATAAACCATTAGCCCTCACACAGAAGCTGGTGGGGAGCACCATGGCTCTGTGCTGATGGAGGACTTGGAATTCGAGAGTGAAGAGCTTAGCTTTCTATAAGACAGAGGAGTCTGCAGACTTTTGCGAGGTGGGTTGAGGTGAGCATGGTGGTGTTTAGAGTCAGATCAATATGACAGGTGTGTTAGAATGGTTAGAACAGACTTACAGATGTGACAAGTTGTGACACCAAATGGAAGGGAACCATCCCCTCACTGGTTTTGGCTCCCAGGAAGGAAACTATCTCATTCTAGTCTTCTTAAATAGTGAATTGCCTTAACTTGAGAACACATTTTTAAAAAATTAGTTTTAATTATATGTAGATGAAAGGGCTGGAGAATTGGCTCGGCAGTTGAGAGCACCGATTGCCCTTCCAGAGGTCCTGAGTTCAATTCTCAGCAACCACATAGCGGCTCCCAACCATCTGTAATGGGATCTGATGCTTTTTTCTGGTGTGTGACAGTGACAGTGTACGCCTATGTAAAAAATAAAGCAATATGTTGATAAAAATTATACGTCGATGTGTGTCTCATGGGGGTGCCTGTAGATGCCAGAGGCATCTGACCCTCCAGTGCTGGAGTTGCAGAGAGTTCAGGGCCCCTTGATGTAGGTGCTGGGAGCCAAATGTGAGTCCTGTGGAAGAGCTGAGAGAGCACCAAGCCACCATCTCCTCAGCTCCTGAGGGACTTACATTTCCTTTGTCAGTAATCACTATTCCTCACTACTACAGTTCTTAAAGTTTTCAAACAGCTTCTACAGGTACTGTTTCATTTCATCTTCTCAACAATCAAGTATCTTCAACAACGGAAACAGCCCTGAGCAAGAAGCAGCTGGGGGCAGACTCTTTCAGGCAGCCCAACCTCATTTTCATGCAGGACGGTTCCACAGCTGATGGCTACTGGGAGCACATACTCCTGGGAGCCCACCCTTCTCCTGGTGAGACATGAGGCACAGAAGCCCACCCCTGTGCCCATAAATTCAGCTGTGCCATCCAATCTCTGCAAGATGAGAGCCTTCCCTAGGGCCAACTGCTTTTCAGGGCATATATCTTTGTATCTAGGAGTAGTTAGCTCATATGTCACATGGTCACATGGAGCTTACCTATAGCCAAGGAAATAGTTCTAAATGGTCCAAGGATTCCTGTTGGTGGGTAGTAGTTTAACCCTGCACACTTAACAACTTGAGAAGCATCCTGAGGCTGAGTTTTCTATTATCCATATGTGCACCAGCACAAAAGTGAGAGATGGTCACAAGGGGCCCCGTGTTTACCCTACTTGTCCTATTCCTTAACACTTCTGCCAGAGATGGGGTGAATGCATAGAGGAAGGCAGATCTCTTCAGTTTCATCGAGGCCAGACTGGTCTACATCCTGAATTCCAAGACAGCCAGAGCTTCATGGTGAGACCCTATCTCAATAAACAAGCAAACTCTTACATCTGCCAAGACCCAAAATGGATCTTTATCAAGGTGGTTTCCAATATGCAAGGTCATTAAAATTATGAGATGTGAATTATGCTTTTATCACCACTAGCAGGAAAGTCCTGCCTCAGTGGACTGTAGGCCATATGGAATGCAGACTGGCTTCTACCTTCTGTGTCACATCAGGTGCCTCTGCTATTCGCTAGCAAGGTTGATTCCTCCTCCGCCCTTGGGTTGGTCATCACCTGTCAGTCGGCACAGTAACCATCCTCTTCCTAAAGCTTTGTGATGCTGATGGATTTGTAGACTCAATGTTGAAGTCCAACCTAATAAAAGTATTTCAGTTTGTCCTGAGTTTCTGAGAGTCACTGGGTCCTAGGTCACACTCTGAAAGGAAGGGTTGTTTTAGATTATTTTGTAAGACTTCAGACAGCCTCTAAATTTTCATTTATTTTTTCCTAAGACAGTATTTCTTTGTGTAGTCCTGGAACTTGCTCTATAGGTCAGGATGGATGATTCATCTGCTTCTGCCTCCCAAGTGCTGGGATTAAAGGTATCTGCCACAATGCCTGTCAAGACTTTGGATTCTTAAACAGTGTTGAGACTGAAAAACTGTGGGCACTTTTGAAGTTAGACTGAAAATATTTTGCATTATTATGATATAGCTACAATGGGGGCTAGGGAGTGAAATCCGATGGTTTGAATGAGAATGGCTCCCATAGACTCAGGTATTTGACTGTTTCACTCTTTCTGCAGATCAGGATGCAAGCTCTTAGCTACTTCTCCAGCCCCATTCCTACCTGTCACCATGCTCCCTGCCATGATGGTCATAAACAAACCCTCTGAAACTGTAAGCAAGTCAAACCCTCAATTATATGTCTTCTTTTAGAAATTGCCTTGGTTATGATATCTCTTCACAGCAACATAACAGTAACTAAACACACACACACACACACACACACACACACACACACACACACACCAATAATAATAAAGAAAAGGAGGCTCTCAACTTGAGAGGGGATACATGGAAGGAGTTTGAGTGAGGGTAGCTTGGAGGGGCAGCAGGAAGGAAAGGGATGAGGGGCATAGTGATACATACTTTTAGTCTCAACACTTTCAACACTTGGGACGCAGCCTGGTATACACTGGGAGTTCCAGGATAGCCAGGGCTGCACATGGAGAGAGAGAGAGAGAGAGAGAGAGAGAGAGAGAGAGAGAGAGAGAGAGAAGAAAATCTTATGAGATAGACTGGAGAGATTAAAAACAGGAGTTAAAAAATGATTGCCAATAAAGAAATAATTCAAAAATCTAAGATAAATGTAAGAAAATGTATAGAGAACTAAAACATAACAGCTTTGTTAAACAAAACAAAACAAAACAAAATGAAACTTAAATACCAGTAAAAATACAGTTTAAAAAAAGAGAGAAAACACAAAATGTAAAGAAACAAGAGAAGATGAAATGTTATGTTTCTCTAGGTCCTCTAAAATTGGGGTTTGCCCAGTATAGATGGTGAGTGTCAATGTTTCAACTGATTTGGAGAGTCTGACTTCCTGCCATTTAGGTTGGTGCTGAGTCTGTCTGGACAGATATCAGATATCAGGCAGAGCTCTCTTCACCCCACAGTCCCCTTCTTTGCTTACCAGGAATCTCTGGTGGCTGTACTTAGCTTTGCAATCTGTTGGGATGGGCAGGTACTCTTGTATTCTTGGGATGCTCCTCTTTGTATACTCTGAGATGGGGAATGCTCCAACCAAGGTGAATATTCTAGAAGGCTGAGTGTTGGGGAAACAAATACAGTATTGAAGTCTTCGGACCATGTGCTTTGGAAACCCACTCAGCACTATGCTTCCTGCTAGAGGAATCAGACCCTGGGTACCCAGAGATTTACTGGAGCTTCAAAGTTCTAGTCCATCTGCTGACTTCAGATGCTGTCAGACTGTAGTTATCTCAGGTATTTTGTATGCTCCCAACCATCCAGGGCAGCCTCATTTCCGAATCATCTTCTAGCTCTGACTTCTATGCAGAATTACTTCCTTTCCCAGGGGCAGGACCTGGTTGATTCCAGACCCAAATTGTGATTCCTCCTTGTTATCGTTTCCCCAGGGTAACTCAGTCCCTCTTAATATCACAAATCTGGCCATTAGCTCTCCAAGACATAGGGAATGAAAAAATAGACTTTTTTTTTTTTTTTTTTTTACCACCACTGATTGTAAGGGTCCAAGATTCTCTAAAGAAAGACCTCAGGCTCAGATAGTATGCAAAAATAAAGGGCATTTATTCTGCAGAAACATCTAGCATGCTAGGGTCACCATAGTTCAGAATGGCAATGGAGACAGACATTTGAGTCCCTTTTATAACAGAACTGCTTAATTGTTTATGAGATGACAACAGACTTTTAAAACCTAGAGCACATTCCAAGGGGCTACAAAAACCATTAACTTAAGGCCATAAAGATGATATACACTAGAGGACCAAAGGTGCAAAAAAGGGGATAAGATATTGACTGGGTTTATCTACACAAAACTTCAAGGACAGTTTAGTTATGGTCTTTAACTTTCTATGAACCTGTAAGCTAGTAACAAATGATGAATGTTTAACCAGATAATAGCTCCTAGTGGATATGCATGTAGATTCTTTGTTATAAGCCTCTTATTCAAATATGACCTGAATTTATGTGCAAACTCGTAGTGGGCTTTTTATCATGTGATCATGCACTTTGAAAGCCATACAAGTGTAGAGAACAGAGACAGGCCTCTCTCCCCTTTTCCTCCTGTGACTTTAACCCAGAGCTGTGTAACTTCTGCAGAGAAAGAACAAAAGGCTTCTTTTCCTAGCCTTCTGCTGTTCTCACCA